>NC_091793.1:40160000-40785000 GCF_041296235.1 Equus asinus
TTCAGCAAGAGTTCAACTTTGTAATAAGCAAAGTAGCTTTTAAAAATTGTAAGTTAGATCTATATCAAAAGGTACAGCCTCCAATTTGGCAAATATTAGTTTTTAGAATAATTTATTTCAGAGCCTTTTTTGTTTAAAAGTAGGCTATTGAGAACAAATACTTTTTAGTGGGTAACTTTCTTTGCCAGTGTATTTTATTTTACTTTTTTGATGAGGAAGATTGGCCCTGAGCTAACGTCTGTTGCAAATCTTCCTCTTTTTACTTGAGGAAGATTGTCCCTGAGTTAACATCTGTGCCAGTCTTCCTATTTTGTATGTGGGACGCCACCATAGCATGGCTTGATGAGTGGTGTGTAGGCCTGCGCCCGGAATCCAAAACCTGTGAATCCCGGGTGGCCAAAGTGGAGCACGCAAACTCAACCATTACTCCACCTGACCAGCCCCTGTCACTGTATTTTAAAGAATATGAAGTGAATAAATAAATGAGTGCCAAGTATTGCTTACATTTTGTTTTAATTTTTGTATTAAAAAGAGCCTCAAATTAGAGTTAACAGTTGTTGCATCTTAAGTGGAAAATATGTTGGATGATTGCACTGCCTCAGCTTTTCTGTATGTTTGAAAATTTTCATAATGAAAAGTTGAAGAAGATTTTAATTCAAGATAAGAATGAAGAGCTTCTAGTAATTGTTTGTATTTATCGGCAACCAGTAGGCAATAAACATCTGAGTGTCTTCTAGGTGTAGATCCTGTGGTAGATATAGAGACACTGAAAGCATGGTTTCTTTCTTCAAGAAGCTTGTAATACATATAAGTTAACAGAATTTTTACACAAATAATATGCGTTAGCAGAGTGAGTAGTATGGTGAAGTAGTAGAAGGAAAACATAACTTAGAAATTAGAGGATAGTCTATTCTGATGAATGATTTTGGGCTGCAGGCTAAGAGTTTCCTCTTAGAAAGTTGTGTGAGGCCTAATGGGTTAGTTAATTAGTCACAACTTTGTTGAAATTGGTTAATTTTAATTAACTGATTGGAACAAAGAGAAAATATTTTTAAGATAGCTGATAACCTATTCTGAGCTATGTAGGGATCTTTCATCTTTGACCTGAAACAATAAATGAATGCCTGAGAGAGAATTTTGTGTTGTTTCTTTTTCTTTATGAACTGTAGTGTTCTTCCGTAAGGGTGGTGAAACTGCGAGAGCTCAAGAGCTGTTTCACGTGATCTTTTTTTAAAGACAAAAGGTCTTGAATAAATAAACACATTTAAATTAGATGCATTTATAAAACGTGTTATTGCGGAAGACTTACTAAAATAAGATTGTGCACATGAATAGTGAGATAGGAACTTGAACTTCTAGGTCATTTGTTTTTAGTTCAAATTATATTACATAATGCTCTTAGCTCCTGATTGTCCTCTGTCTCATAATGCTCAAAAGAGCTATGATTGTGTATTTACATATGAGTGCTGTTTAAAGCTCTCACTCAAAGGGTGGTTTTCCTGAAGGTGTATGCCATGTTTTACTGGGGTGCTCCATATTTATTGGCCGTGTGTTATTCTTGGGAAACAAAATGCTGTATTAGTTAAGAATGTGGCCTCTAGAGCTGGATTGACTGGGTTTGAATCTTGATTCTTCATCTTATCAATTGCGAGGTCTTGGATAATACATTTATCTTTTCCATAATGTCCTCATCTGTGAAGTGAGGAAAATAACTCGTCTTGTAGGGTTGCTGTGAGGAAGGGATAATTCCAAAAAAGCATGCAAATATTTAGGGAATGTTCAGATTGAGTCACTAAATAGCCCCTTTATGTTAATCACTTTTCAGAGACTCAATCCAGTAAAATCTTTAACTTGTTTTTTAAAATCTTTAACTATGTATATATATATAAGAAGCCTCCAAATTAAAACAAGTTGTGTTTGATAAATTTATTGGTTTGGAATTCTGCAGTAAATCTCTTAATTGATTAGGTTGCCAGGCTAACTTGAGAAAAGAATAATCATGATGTAGCAAAAACAATTAGAAGAGAAGCAATAAAATGGAAAGATACTGTCTTGAATATTGATAGTTGAATAGTATACAGTGGTAATACATCAGCTATCAATATAGCTATTTTTTGACTGGTTTGTTAAGATTGGGTAAGAGAATGGGAACTATTTTCCCTTAAGTAAATGAGAGAGAAGGAAAAGAAGATAGTTAAGGAGAATGTGGGCTTTTAATAGTGTAAAATAAGCTGTGAGTATAAAATAACGCTCAAAGAGGGGCATTCAGGTAGCAGCTTCCTATACTGGTAACTATTCCCAGTTACTACCCATAACAAGATGGGGATAGAGTGGAAGGAAAGAGTATAGGTTATTAATTTGTGAAAGATGCTTACGAATTGCGTTTTTGTATGAACAAGCACTCTGACATATACAACCTTTCTGTCAAAAAGCATTTCAAGATTTTGTAGTATACTCTCTGGTTGCCATTGTGAATAGCATTTTGAAGTTTTAAACATTTTAACTTTTATTTGAATTCTGGTTAAATAAGAGATGACAACGTAGAGGACAACACATTACACACAGTTTATGTGTACTTCTGATACCAGAATTCAAAGATGGAGATTTTCCTATGTTCTCCTTAGATGAGGGTGTTGGGTCTCATATCTTTCAAAGTACAGTCATGTGCTGCATAATGTTTTGGTCAACGATGGACTGTATATATGATGGTGGTCCCATACCATGTAGCCTAGGTGTGTAGTAGGCCATACAATCTACGTTTTTGTAAGTACACTCTATTATGTTCGCACAATGATGAAATCACCTAAGGTTGCATTTCTCAGAACGTATCCCCATCGTTAAGTGATGCATGGCTGTATTTAGATTTACTAATCATGAAAAAACCAAATTTTCTTGATATCAAAGAAATATTACAATGGTGCTCAAATTTCCGTGGCGTTAGTTTTTAGTTATTTCTATTTGTAGATTGTTGTGACAATCAAATAAAATTTTGTTGTTTTTATATATTCTTGATTAAAATGAGTTCACAATTCTTTTATTAGGAAGTGGCTGTTTTTGTCTTTGATAAAAAGCTTATTGACAAATATCAAAAATTTGAAAAGGATCAAATCATCGATTCTCTGAAACGAGGAGTCCAACAGTTAACTCGACTGAGACACCCTCGACTTCTTACCGTCCAGCATCCTTTAGAAGAATC
Source organism: Equus asinus (assembly GCF_041296235.1). Taxonomy (NCBI): domain Eukaryota; kingdom Metazoa; phylum Chordata; class Mammalia; order Perissodactyla; family Equidae; genus Equus; species Equus asinus. Next base: position 40,163,197 of record NC_091793.1, read on the forward strand.
CAGGTAAATTTCTATAAAAGCTTAGATAAGAGAATTCCTGAACAAATAATTAAAAATAACTTCATATTTGAAATCTCTCTCTAAAGTCTACTGGCAGTGAAAAATTCTTATAAACTGAGTATTGAGTTCTTACGGATTAGTTATTTCCCTAAGATTTATTTGCATGTTCTATGTATATGTCTCTTTTTGAAATATCAATGAAAGTTTTTTTCATATTTGCCATGTATCTCTCCTTGTTCTATGCTCAGCATTACCATAGTCAAAATGCAATATGCAAGAGAGGTATAGAATACAGTCTCTGCCTGAAAGTAGCTGTCCTTGTTAATTTGCTAGAATTTTTGTACCCTGTTCATTGATTCAGTGTTTGGGACCTATTTTTATGTGTTCCAGGTACTGTTCTAGACATTTAACGTTCTACTATGCCTAGTATGTCACTCTATAGCCCTCAGTCACTCTACCATCTATTTTTCTCAAAGATGAACTTGGGAACTTTGCTAAGAATGACAAAAAAATGAAATTTGTATTGTGTAATCTTAACTGGATCCTCAAGCTTGTGGTACTTTTCCTTTTCCTTTAGATACCCTAACTATATAAGTCTTCCACATTACTCATAACCCCTAATTTATTCCTTTCTTCCTTCCTACTTAGCTGACTGTAGTCTCCTCTTTTAATTCAGAAGATCTTAAGTAAATGGTTTGCCACTTGTATTCTGTGGACCCTAGGATTTTAAGGATAGGGGAGGAACAGACAGCCAGGACAGTTTTGCTTTTATCTATTTTATATATTGAATTTCTGCGTAATTCTTACTTTGGAATCTTTAATAACTCACCATCATTTACCTCCTTTCCCGAAGGCATAAGATCCTTTCTTTCAACCTAAAAGAATAAACCTAATATTTACCATGTGAAAAACTGTACTAAATGCTTTGCATTTGTTTACTCATTTAATTTTTGCAGTTGTATTGAAGAACTGAGGATCAGAGATTTTACTTAAGTCACATAGTTATAGCACCATGATTCCTGAACCCATGTTTTATTTTTCGTCACTGTACCATGCTGTGCCTACCCAGAAATATGCTCATATGCCTATTATGATAATAATATTTTTATTACCCTTCTTTTCATGAATAAACCCAGAAGAAGATTATAGTTGTTCTCTCTTATGTAACACTTGCTATTCTGAACCCTCTATCCCAAAGTGGACTAAGTTTTGTTTGCTGCATTTGTCCTGTGCTTTCCTGACTCCGTATTTGTTTGTGCTATTTCCTCTAGAGTGTTTCATATCAGTGTCTATAGTGTTATCTGTCAGAATCCTACCCATCTTTGTTATTTTGACTTGTATCAATATGTGTTATATTTCATTATTACATTTTAAGTCTCTTGAGGGGAGAAGGACCAATGTTTTATATTTTTCTCTGTCCCTGCAGCTTCTTTTATGTGATTTAACTATTACAGAACTAGGGATTTATTGGCAATCATGAAGACAGACAGTTCAAAGATTACTTTAAGGCCTCTTGATTGTTAGGTTGTAAAAATTGCAGTAGCATTGATAGAAATAGGAACATTTTAGGGAAGGAAAAAACTTCCAGTTTTTAATGAATTAATAATGTGGAGATGACACTGGAATTATCCAAAAGAAATGTGCTATCAAAAAGTAAACGAGATGAAAGCCCAGAGTTGGTGATGTATGTGAGAGTGAGTAATATAGAGGCAGTAATTAAAACGATGAAAAAAATGACTTTTTCAAGAGCATGAGTAAAAAGAGCAGAGTACTGAGGACAGAACTTGAAATGTAGAGGGGAAAGAAGAGCCAAGGAAAGAAACTGGTGAGGGGTCATTGTCATTTGTCAGGAGAAAAATTGGCAGTATGTCATGGCAGCCAAAAGAGGGAAGAAAGAACGCACTAACACTGGGGATCACTGAATAAAAAGAGAATAAGGACTGGAAAGAACCCATTACATTAGGTTGTTAGTGATAGTCCGTAATTTCAGTAGGATGGCCGTTCGGACACTAGAAAAGACATACGAAGAAACCCAGCGGAGAAGATACCATTATGTGAGTAAAGTCCTAATAGGAGCTCAAAGGAAATTTTAGAAGCATAGTTGAATCACTAGTATGCTAAGGTGAAGTTTAGGAAAATGAGGTCATTCATATTAGATGAACTTTTTTTTTTCTTAAGTAAAAAGTGGGTAATAAGTGAGTAGTGGGTAAGGGGGCAGTGGAATGAGGAGTTAAATAAGAGGGCTATGAAGGAATGTTCTTGAATGTTGAAAAATAAAAGAGCAAGGTTAAAGTACACTATGTGACTTTATGCTGTGAGTTTATAAAGATTTGGGTTTCCTGTTTTTTCCTTCAGCTTATGACATAAGCAGGAAAGTAAAAGAAACGTGATGGTTACCACGGGTTATTAAGGGTTTGCTCAGTAAAGAATAGTTAGGGTAATAGTTTATTGTTGAGATAGTTGAGGGAAAGAAAGGAATCAATTGTAGTCAGGACCGAATACTTCCAATTTATTGAGTAAACTTACTGGGAGTCTCTATTGGTGGAGACAGTGAAAGGGTAGGAGATAAATGGCTAGTAAGTACATGTGGTTGGGGGAGGTTGGCTATATCCTTGAGAGAGGATATAGCCCTTCTGGTATGTAACTGTAATGATGATGGAAATGAATATTCATGAAATATAATAAGGCCTTCAAGCTTGAGGAATAATCATATGGATGTTGTTATGACTAACGATGATTTTGGAGTCAGGACAGAGAGGGGAAAGAATGCATTGCTAAAATAAATGAGTCCTGGTAATCATAGGAAACTGTAGAAAAGACATAGAGTATTTGAGCAGTTTTCCTTCAGTAGAGTTCTTCAAACAAAAGCCTAGTGTCCACTGTATTAATGAGCTTAGTGTGGGAGTAAAGAACCAGATAGCATCCTTGATGGTGACTGAGCAAGCAGGACAGTGTGACTCTCTCCCTCAATGTAAGCAGCTCTGTCTTTCTCTCTCATACATATTGAGCTTCTGCGTATGCTTTCATTTGAAAAATGCATGTGAAGTGAAAGAAAACTTGCTCAGGTATTGTGGACAGATGAAACAGCAAAGGGCATAATATTCAGGTGAAGAGGCTTGGTATAGCTGTTTGCTACACTTACCTTGTCGTTCTTCATTGCCAGAGCCTAAGCCCAAGGCATAAAATGTTAGGATTTGAGTCTCAAATGCATGGTAATTATAATAGCAAAAGTAAGCATTTATTGTTTACACGCTAGTCACTGTACTTTACATGTCTTATCTCATTTGATCTTCAGTTACCCTTCAGGGTAGTCTCTTATCACTGTTGTACAAATGGGCAAAGTGAGATTCAACCATGGTATCCAGAGTCACCAAGTCGAGGAATAGGAATGCTGGGACTTGGAGTTGGGTATTTGTCTGTCTTCAAGGCCTGAGTTTTTGATCATTACTCTCTAAGGCTTATTGAATGTTAATATATAATATTTTCTGAATTTCTAAATATGCTTAAACATCAAAGAGCAATAATTTAAAAAATTTAAAAATTATGACACCTTTCAAAATGATGATAAAATAGATAAAAGCAAAACTGCTCTGATTGAAGTAGTGATGAGAGACGTGGAGCTATGCCCTGTCTCTCTGACTCCTCTTGCTCCAGAGGTGTCTGTAGGAAATGTGTGGGTTTGTTTGAGGATATTTTGAAAATTATATCCTTAGAAATAAGGATATTATCATAGGTGTAATGTATCAATATTTTATATTCGTGTTCCATATAAAATATCAGTCATTTCAAAAGCACAGTTGAAATAATGTTTTATTTTCTGACTTTTTAAGTTTTAAAAAATGTATCACAACTGTTAGGACACTTAGTTTAAAAGACTGAGTGATTTATCTAGTATAATTCATATACAAAGCTTCCCGACTTTGCTCTCTTGGGATAAGCATGTTATGTTAATACTGAAAATAAATCTAAAATAGTCTACCTTTTTGTTGGTAGTTTAATAGGACCACTAATCTTTTATGTGTATTTGATTTTGAGAATGTGGAAAAAATGGTAAATAGCTCTCTTTCTTTTTTAAAACAGGGATTGCTTGGCATTTTGTACGGAACCAGTTTTTGCCAGTTTAGCCAATGTTTTAGGTAACTGGGAAAATCTGCCTTCCCCTGTATCTCCAGACATTAAGGATTATAAACTTTATGATGTAGAAACTAAATATGGTTTGCTTCAGGTATGTATTTTTATTCATCATGTGAAGAGTTTTTTCCTTCAAAATTGTTTTTTGAGTATTTTAAACTTAGTAGCCATGTAAACTACTTTATGTAAATCTTTGTATCTTTTGAGTAATTTAAAAATTATCACTATGTTCTAGAATTTTTCTACAGTTAATTGTTAGTCTTAAATTATATTTTAATTGTATGAAACAACACTGGTAATGTGGTGGATTGGTGGATGAGGTGGTTTACTTTTGTTTTTTTTCAGTTTTGAGCCTTGTGAGTGCATTTCATAAGCGAAATATTAAATTGAAGTAATAATGTACTTAATAAAAAATTACATCTTTAAGGAAATTATTTAATAGATGTCAAGAGATATTGTTAGCCTTTTCATATATGTCCACTTTTTCTGATTTTCCTTTCTCTGCTTATCAAAATATATTCAGTTCTATAGGATAAATTTATGCAGTAGCTTCTTATTTCCTTGGGGACAGAGATCATTTTATTTATTATTTTTTAACAGCTTTATTAAGGTATAATTAATTGACATACAATAAATTTCACATATTCAAAATATACAGTTTTATAAGTTTGACATATATATATACCTGTAAAACCATCACCACAATCAAAATAATGCACATATCCATGACCCCTCGAAGTTTCCTCATACTCATTGTAATCCCTCCCTCCTGCTCCTTGCTGTCTTTCCATCTCTTGTCCCAGGAAACCACTGCCTTGCTTTTTGTCAGTATGAATGGGTCACTGAAATTTTATAAATGGGATAATACAGTATGTACTTTTTTTGGGGCCTGGCTTCTTTCAATTACCCTAATTGTTTTGAGATTCATTCATATTATTCTGCATATCAGTACTTTTTTTTTTTTTTTTTTACTGCTGAGTAGTGGTCTGTTGTACAGGTATACTGTAGTTTGTTTATCCATTCACCTGTTTATGGTCATTTGGGTTGTAAAGTTTTTGGCTATTGCAAATAAAACTGCTATAAACATTCATGTACAAGTTTTTTATGGACATATGCTTACATTTCTCTTGGTTAAGTATGTAGGAGTAGAATGGCTGGATCAAATGGTATGTATATATTTCGTTTGTTAAGAAATTGACAAACTGTTTTCCAATGTGGTAGTGCCATTTTGTATTCCTGCTGCATCTTTGCCAAAACTTGGTATGCTTGGTTCTTTTAATTTTAGCCATTCTAATAGGTGTGTGATGGGATTTTAATTTGGAGTTTTAATTTGCATTTCCCTTATGAATAATGATGTTGAACACCTTTTCACATGCTACTTTGCTATCTGAATATCTCTTTTGGTGAACTGTCTGTTCAGATCTTTTGCCCATTCTTTGAGTGGGTTGGTTGTTTTCCATTACTGAATTTCGAGATTTCTTTCTATATTGTGGACACAAGTCCTTATCAGATATATGATTTTACAAATATTTTCTCCCAGTCTGTGGCTTATCTTATTCTCATAACAGTATATATATATATATATTTTAAATTTTATTTTATCAGATTTTATTTATTTATTTTTTGTGGAAGATTAGCCATGAGCTAACATCTGCTGCCAATCCTCCTCTTTTTGCTGAGGAAGACTGGCCCTGAGCTAACATCCATGCCCATCTTCTTCTACTTTATACGTGGGATGTCTACCACAACGTGGCTTGCCAAGCGATGCCATGTCTGCACCCGGGATCCAAACTGGTGAACGCCGGGCTGCCAAAGCAGAACATGCATACTTAACCGCTGCATTACCGGGCCAGCCCCTGTAACAGTATATATATTTTTTAATTGTGGTAAAATACACGTACCATAAAATTTATCATCTTAACCATTTTTAGATATGCTGCAGTTCAGTGACATTAAGTAGATTCACATTGTTGTGCAACCATCACCACCATCCATCTCCAGAATTCTTTTCACCTTGCAAAACTGAAGCTGTACTCGTTAAACAATAACTCCCCATGCCCCCCAACTCCTTCTTCTTAGCCACTGGCAACCAGCATTCTACTTACTGTCTCAGTGAATTTGACTACTTTAGGTACCTCATATATGTGGAATCATACAGTATTTTTCCTTTTGTGACTGGTTTATTTCACTTCACATAATGTCCTCAAGGTTCATCCATGTTGTAGTATGTGTCAAAATTTCCTTCTTTTTTAAGGCTGAATAGTATTCCATTGTATGTATTTAGCACATAATTTTTATTCACTCATTTGTCAGTGGACACTTGTGTTGCTATCACTTCTTGGCTATTGTGAGTAATACTGCTATGAACATGAGTATACAAATAAATCTCTTTGAGACCCTGCTTTCACTTCTTTTGGGGATATACCCAGAAGTGGAATTGCCAGCTCATATGGTAATTCAATTTTTAATTTTTTGAAGAACTAAGCATACTGTTTTCCATAGTGGCTGCACCATTTTACATTTCCACCAATAGTGCAAAAATGGTTCTAATCTCTCCACATACTCACCAACACTTGTTATTTTCTGGTTTTTGATAGTAGCCATCCTAATGGGAGTGAGGTGGTATCTTATTGTCGTTTTTATTTGCATTTCCATAATAGTTAGTGAATTTGAGTATCTTTTCATGTGCTTATTGGCATTTCTGTATCTCCTTTGGAGAAATGTATATTCAACCCCTTTGCCCATTTTTGAACCAGGTTGTTTTTGTTTTTTAAGATTTTTTAAGGGTTTTAAGATTTTATTTTTCCTTTTTCTCCCCAAAGCCCCCCAGTACATAGTTGTGTATTTTCAGTTGTGGGTCCTTCTTGTTGTGGTACATGGGATACCGCCTCAGCATGGCTTGATGAGTGGTGCCACGTCCGTGCCCAGGATCCGAACTGGCGAAACCCTGGACCACCGAACCAGAGTGTGAGAACTTAACCACTCGACCATGGGGCTGGCCCCCGGGGTTGTTTGTTTTTGTTGTTGTTGAGTTGTAGGAGTTCTTTATATATTCTAGATATTAACCTCTTATCAGATATGTGATTTGAAAATATTTTCTCCCATTCTATGAGTTACCTATTCACTTTATTGATTTTGTCCTTTGAAGCACAGAAGTTTTTTATTTTGCTTTTCTTCTTTTGTTGCCTGTGCATTTTGTGTTATATCCAAGAAGTCATTGCCAAATCCAATGTCATAAAGCTTTTCTCTTATGTTTTCTTCCAAGGGTTTTATAGATTTAGGTCTTACATTTAAGTCTTGATCCATTTTGAGTTAATTTTTATATATGGTTTAAGGTAAGGGTCCAACTTTATTCTTTTGCATGTGAATATCCAGTTTTCTTAGCACTCTTTGTTGAAACTTCTGTCCTTTCCCCATTCAATGGACTTAGTACCTTTGTTGAAAATCATTTGACCATATATGCTGGAGTTTATTTCTGGACTCCCTGTTCTATTCCATTGGTTTATATATCTGTCTTTATATCAATACCACAATATTTTGATTACCATAGCTTTGTAGTAAGCATCTGAACTTTTTTCCCCTAACCATAAAATGGTTCCAAAGATTAACTGAGAAAATTATGTAAATGCAACTACCAAATGAGTGCCTGAAATATACAACAAGCATGCAATAGGTTTTATTTTTATTATAAAGTTAGAAAAACTTTTCTAGACTTGAAAAACTTTGCGTGTTTTATAAATTATATTTGAGGAATAAGCATTTTAAAAATGTAAATCTTACATGAATTTCATGGGTTCAAATGTGTTAGAACTGGAAAGCATTCATTTGAAAAATATTATTAAGCCCCTAATTACTTCTTTGTACTAGTCACTCAGGACAAATATTCAGGCAATTAGAAGTAGCAGGTAGCATCTCAGCGAGTGGTGAAAAGTCACGCTGAAAAGATAGTGAAAGGCCTTGTTGGTGATGGAGAACCCTGAAGGATTTTAAGCAGGGAAAATGACCTGGTCTGCTGTGCATTTTAGAGCTATTATTCTAGAAAAGTGGAATTTTAGGGTAGGGAAAACATATGGGAAATAATCCTACTATATAGGGTTATTTTCTGAATCAAATGTGTAAATTTATAAGTGCTTAGCATAGTGCTTACATGTACAAAATAGTTAATGATAGTTAAAAGAAAAGTCTTGGTCAAAAATCATAGGAAGGACTAGAGATACAGAGTGAAGTTATAGAAAGGTAGACTAGGCCCTGATGGCTATGGGGATGGGAGCTGGGAGTAGTGTGGAGTCTAATATGATTTCCCATGTTTATTAAGAAGTTAATATACCATCATTTGAAGTAATTCACCACCTGGGACCTACATAGGTTCAGTGACTTGCTCAAAGTTGCAAGGCTAGTAAGTGATGAAGTGGGGATAGGAATCTAGATATCTTCTAAAATAGTACTCTTTATGCTCTTTACCCTTTGAACTGCCTTCATGTTGAAAACTGTAAGGGATTTTTTAGAGAATTCATTCTCATATTTCTTCATTCAGCAAATGTTTATTGGACAGCTGTATGTCTGGCATAGTTCTGGGTGCTAAAGGTCTGGCAGTGAACAAAACAGACACAAATTCCTGCCTTTTAGAACTTGCATTCTAATGGAGGAAGAAAGACAATAAAATAAGTAAATATATAATACATTAGATTATAATTGCTTGTTGAGAGGAAAAAGGAAGAGGGGATAGTTTCGATGGGGAGGAGTGGGGACTTGCATTTTTGAATAGGGTAGTCAGGAAATCTATCACTGAAAGGGGGATGTTTCAGTAAAGACCTGAAAAAAAGCAAAGAAGCAAGCAATATAGATACCTGGGGAAAGAATGATCTAGGCAGGGAGAACAGCAAGTGCAAAGTCCCTGAGATGGAATCATGCATGAAATGTTCAAAGAATAGTAAAATACCTGGAGTGATGGAGAGGAGTAAACGAGAAGATGAGTAGTAGGAGGTAGGGTGAAAGAGTTAAGGGAGTGCTTGGGTCCTATTAGGTCTGAAAGCCAGAGAAATACTTTGGATTTTACTTTGAGAGAAAGGAAAAGCCTTTGGGAGATTTTGAGCAGCAAAGTGACATGATCTGGGTTAGGTTTTAAAAGAATTCCTCTAGCTGCTGTATTGAGGATTAAACTGTGTAGACAGGTAACTGCAGAAGTAAAGAGATGAGGTAGGTGGCTGTTACAGTAGGACAGGCCAGAAGTGATGGTCCAGGGTCGGGAAGGTGATAAGATAGGATCAAATTCTAAGTGTATGTGTATGTGTGTGTGTGTGTGTACATATATATTTATTGAGTTCATAATAGTTTACATCGATGTGAGATTTCAGTTGTACATTATTTCTTGTCTGTCACCACATAAGTGCTCTCCTTCACCTGGTTCCCCCCCCCCCCTTCCCCTGGTAACCACTGAACTGTTTTCTTTGTCCATGTGTATGTTTGTATTCCATATATGCGTGAAATCATCTGGTGTTTATCTTTCTCAGTCTGGCTTATTTCGCTTAGCTTAATTCCCTCCAGGTCCGTCCATGTTATTGCAAATGGGATGAATTTGTCTTTTTTTCTCACTGAGTAGTATTCCATTTTATATTTATATCCCACATCTTCTTTATCCAGTCATCTGTCAATGGGCACTTGGATTGTTTCCATATCTTGGCTGTTGTGAATAGTGCTGCTATGAACATAGGGGTACATATGTTACTTTGGATTGTTGATTTCAGATTGTTTGGGTAGATACCCAGTAGTGGGATAGCTGGGTCTTACGGTAGTTCTATTTTCACTTTTTTGAGGAATCTCCATACTGTTTTCCATAGTGGCCGCACCAGTTTGCATTCCTACCAGCAGTGTATGAGGGTTCCCTTTTCTCCAGACCCTCTCCAACATTTGTTATTTTTACTCTTGGTGATTATGGCCATTTTAACAGGCATAAGGTGGTATCTTAGTGTAGTTTTGATTTGCATTTCCCTGATGATTAGTAATGTTGAACATCTTTTCATGTGTTTATTGACCATCTGTATATCTTCTTTGGAAAGATGTCTGTTCATATCCTGTGCCCATTTTTTGATCGGGTTGTTTGTTTTTTTATTGTTCAGCTGTGTGAGTTCCTTATATATTATGGAGATTAACCCCTTGTCAGATATATGATTTGCAAATATTTTCTCCCAGTTGTTGGGTTGTCTCTTTGTTTTGATTCTAGTTTCTTTTGCCTTGCAGAGGCTCTTTAGTCTGATGAACTCCCAGTTGTTTATTTTTTCTTTTGTTTCTCTTGCCTGAGAGGACATGGTATTCGAAAAGATCCTTTTTAGTGCAACGTGAAAGAGTGTACTGCCTCTATAATCTTCCAGGAGTTTTATAGTTTCAGGGCTTATCTTCAAGTCTTTGATCCATTTTGAGTTTATTTTTGTATATGGTGTGAGATAATGGTGTACCTTAATTCTTTTGCACGTGGCTGTCCCGTTTTCCCAACACCATTTATTGAAGAGACTTATCTTTTGTCCATTGTATGTTCTTGGCACCTTTGTTGAAAGTTATCTGTCCGTAGATGTGCGGTTTTATTTCTGGGCTTTCAGTTCTGTTCCCTTGATCTGTGTGTCTGTTTTTGGACCAGTACCATGCCGTTTTGATCACTATGGCTTTATAGTCCATTTTGAAGTCAGGGATTGTGATACCTCCAGCGTGGTTCTTTTTTCTCAGGATTGCCTTAGCATTTTGGGGTCTTTGGTTGCCCCATATAGATTTTAGGATTCTTTGCTGTATTTCTGTGAAGAATGTCATTGGGATTCTGATTGGGATTGCATTGAATTTATAGATTGTTTTGGGTAGTATGGACATTTTAACTATGTTTATTCTTCCAGTCCATGTGCATGGAATCTCTTTCCATCTCTTTATGTTGTTATCAATTTCTTTCAGTAATGTCTTACAGTTTTCATTGTGTAAGTCCTTCACATTCTTGGTGAATTCCAAGTATTCCTAGATACTTTATTCTTTTAGTTGCGATTGCAAATGGAATTATATTCTTGGGTTCTCTTTCTGCAAGTTCGTTATTGGAGTATAGAAAAGCAACTAAGTTTTGTAAGTTGACTCTGTACCCTGAACTTTACTGTAGTTGTTAATAATTTCTATTAGTTTTCTGATGGATTCTTTGGGCTTTTCTATATATAAGATCATGTCATCTGCAGACGGTGAGAGTTTCACTTCTTCACTCCCTATTTGGATTCCTTTTATTCCTTTCTCTTGCCTAATTACTCTGGCCAAAACCTCCAGTACTATGTTGAATAAGGGTGATAGTGGGCATCCATGTCTTGTTTGTGTTCTCAGGGGGATGGCGTTCAGTTTTTGCCCATTGAGTATGATGTTAGCTGTGTGTTTGTCATATATGGCCTTTATTATGTTGAGGTAGTTTCCTTCTATCCCCATTTTGTTAAGAATTTTTACCATAAATGGCTGTTGGATCTTGTCAAATGCTTTCTCTGCATCTATTGAGATGATCATGTGGTTTTTATTCCTTAGTTTGTTGATGTGGTGTATCACATTGATTGATTTGTGGATGTTGAACCATCCCTGTCTTCCTGGTATGAATCCTACTTAATTGTGATGTATATTCTTTTGATGTGTTGCTGAATTTGGGTTGCCAAGATTTTGTTGAGGACTTTTGCATCTATGTTCATCAACGGTGTTGGCCTGTAGTTTTCCTTTTTTGTGCTGTTCTTGTCAGGCTTTGGTTTCAGAGTGATGTTGGTCTCGTAGAATGTGTTTGGAAGTGTTCCATCTTCTCCAATTTTTTGGAATAGCTTGAGAAGGATAGGTGTTAAATCCTCTCTGAAAGTTTGGTAGATTCCCCAGAGAAGCCGTCTGGTCCTGGGGTTTTATTCTTTGGGATGCTTTTGATTACTGTTTCAGTCTCTTTCCTTGTGATTGGTCTATTCAGATTATCTGTTTCTTCTTGATTCAGCTTTGGGAGGTTGTAAGAGGCTAAGAATTTATCCATTTCCTCTAGATTGTCCCATTTTGTTGGCATATAGTTTTTTGTAGTATTCTCTTATAATCTGTTGTATTTCTGTGGCATCTGTTGTTATTTCTCCTCTTTTATTTCTGATTTTGTTTATCTGAGCTTTCTGTCTTTTTTTCTTTGTAAGTCTGGCTAGGGGTTTCTCAATTTTATTTATCTTCTCAAAGAACCAGCTCTTTGTTTCATTGATCCTTTCTACTGCCTTTTTTGTTTCAATAGCATTTATTTCTGCTCTGATTTTTATTATTTCTCTCTTTCTGCTGACTTTGGACTTTATTTGCTCTTCTTTCTCTGATTCAGTTAGGTGTAATTTGAGATTGCTTATTTGGGATTTTTCTTGTTTGTTAAGGTGTGCCTGTATTGTGATGAATTTCCTTCTTAATATGGCTTTTGCTGCATCCAATATGAGTTGGTATGTAGGTTATCATTTTCATTTGTCTCCAGATATTTTTTGATTTCTCCTTTAATTTCTTCAGTGATCCATTGCTTGTTCAGTAGCGTGTTGTTTAGTCTCCAGATCTTTGTCCCTTTCTCAGCTTTTTTCTTGTAATTAATTTCCAGCTTTATAGCATTACGATCAGAAAAGATGCTTGTTATTATTTCAATTTTATTAAATTTATTGAGGCGTGCCTTGTTTCCCAATATTTGGTCTGTCCTTGAGAATGTTCCATGTGCACTTGAGAAGAATGTGTATTCTGCTGTTTTTGGATGGAGTGTTCTATATATGTCTATTAAATCCAACTGGTTTAGCTTTTCATTTAATTCCACTGTTTCCCTGTTGATTTCCTGCCTGCATGATCTATCCATTGATGTGAGTGGACTGTTGAGGTACCCTACTATTACTGTGTTAATATTAATATCTTCTTTTAGGTTTGTTAATAGTTGCTTTATGAACTTTGGTGTTCCTGTGTTGGGTGCATAGATATTTATAAGCATTATTTCTTCTTGATGTAGTGTCCCTTGATGTACTGCCCCTCTTTGTCTCTCTTTACTTGTCTCATCTTGAAGTCTATTTTGTCTGATATGAGTATTGCGACACCTGCTTTCTTTTGTTTGCCATTACCTTGGAGTACCGTTTCCACCCCTTCACTCTGAGCCGTGTTTGTCATTGGAACTGAGATGTGTTTCCTGGAGGCAGCATATTGTTGGATCTTGTTCTTTAATCCATCTCACTAGTCTGTATCTTTTTATTGGAGAATTCAATCCATTTACGTTTACGGTGATTATTGATGTTTGAGAGCTTAATGCTGTCATTCTATCACTTGTTTTCTGGTTTTCCTGCATTTCCTTTGTTTCTCGTCCTGTGTGTTTTGGTCTGCCTGTTGAATTGTGTAGTTTTTTATATGTTTCTTTATTTTCTCCATATTTATTCTTTGTGTCTCTGTTCTGCTTTCTTTTTTTAAGATTTTATTTTTCCTTTTTCTCCCCAAAGCCTGCAGTACATAGTTCTATATTTTTAGTTGTGGGTCCTTCTGGTTGTGGCGTGTGGGATGCCACCTCAGCATGGCTTGACACACAGTGCCATGTCTGCGCCAGGATCTGAACCAGTGAAACCCTGGGCCGCCGAAGCAGAGCGCACAAACTTAACCACTCAGCCACAGGGCTGACCCCCTCTGTTCTGCTTTTTTGTTTAGTGGTTACCTTGAGCTTTGTATTCAGAATCTCCTGTATAAGATAGTCCATTTTCTGATGGCTTCTTATTTCCTTAGTCTATACCGATTTAGTCCCTTTCCTCCTCCCCTCCTAAGGTGTTTTTTTCACATCTTATTCCATCTTGTGTTGTGAGTTTGTGGTTTAAATGACAAGATTATCTTTGTTTTTGGTGTTTTCCTTCCCTCTAGCTTAATGCTAGAGTTGAATGATTGCTATCTTATTCTGGTTCTGTCTACCTATTTATCTCCTTACTCTGTGTTTTTTGTCTCCTTTCTCTCCCCCCCCCCTTTTTTTTCCCAGGTATAAGGGCCTTCTTGAGGATTTCTTGTAGTGGGGGGTCTCGTGGCTACAAAGTCCCTTAGCTTTTGTTTGTTTGGGAAAGGTTTAATTTCTCCCTCATATCTGAAGGATATTTTTGCTGGATAGAGTATTCTTGGCTGAAGATTTTTGTCTTTTAAAGATTTGACTGTGTCGTTCCATTCTCCCTTAGCTTGTAAGGTTTCTGGAGAGAAATCTACTGAAAGCCTGATAAGGATCCCTTTGTAGGTTATTTCCTTCTGCCTTGCTGCCCTGAGTATTCTTTCTCTATCATTCATTTTTGCCAGTTTTACTACTATATGCCTTGTAGTAGGCCTTTTTACATTGACAAATCTAGGAGATCTGGAAGACTTCCACAAATTTCCCTCTTTCCCTAGGTTTGGGAAGTTCTCTGCTGTTATTTCTTTGAGCACACTTTCTGCTCCATTCTCCTTCTCTTCTCCTTCTTGAACACTTATAATTCTTATGTTGCATTTCCTCATTGAGTTGGATATTTCTTGAATATTTCTTCATTTCTTTTTAGTCTTAGTTCTCTCTCCTCCTCTGTCTGGAGCATTTCAACATGTCTTTCCTCAATTATGCTGATACGTTCCTCTATGATGTCCGTTTGAGCATTTAGGGAATCTGTATTTTGTTTTCTCTTTTCCATTGTGTCTTTCATCTCTAATATTTCTGATTTATTCTTTATTGTTTCAATCTCTATTCTGAAGTAGCTCCTGAACTCATTGAATTGTTTCTCTACATTCTCTTTTACCTCATTGAGTTTTTTGCTGATAGCTATTTTGGATTCATTGTCGTTTAGATTACATATTTCTGTGTCCGCATGACTGAGTTCTGAGTGCTTGTCGTTTTCTCTCTGGTCTGGAGATTTGATTTAGTGTCTGATGTTGAAAGGTCGGGTCTTACACGTTCTGATATTATTCGGTTGCAGTCATTGCCTGTTGCCACTGGGTGGGGATTGAGAGCTGCGTATTCTGAGGCTTCCGCCTTCAGCCGATGTCCCAGGAAGTGAAACGGCACGGGGCGGGTTGGGGAAGAGGCACTTTCTTCAGCGTGCACTCTGGTCTATCTTGATCAGCTTTTGCTATCTGGTCTCCTGGGGTGTTGGCTTGATGAGGTCACCCCCCTCCAAAAGCTTTTGCTCTGTTAGAGTGCTTCCCTCTAGGCTGCAAGGGCCCTGGGGACTCCTTGGTGATGCTGCGAATGAGCGACCCCTCACCTGTTCCTTCCCTCATGGATTCTCTTGCAGGCACGATTGCAGTCTTTAGGGGAGGGAGCAAAGTTCTCTCTTACCCTGTTCCTGCTCCACTGAGGAGGGCCCCAGCCTCTCTGCCCTCTGTCATGTGGCTGCGTGTCTCTCTGAAGTTTTTTGTGTTGTTAGGATGACCTCTGTTGAAGTATGGTTGCCCCTTTTTATTGTATGTTGGGGGGAGAGAGTCCTGGGCAAGTTCATTCTGCCATAATGCTGACATCACCCACAAATTCTAAGTATATTTTGATGGTGAAGGTATTGGAATTTGCAGATAGATTTGCTATATAAGAAAAACCAGAGTAGTGCAAGAAAACACAAAGGCTTTTGTCCTAAGCAGCTGGAAGAATGCAGTGGCCATTAGCTGATATGGGAAAGACTGCAGGAGGAGAAAATTGAATTGTAAGGGCAGCTCAGTTTTGGAATCTTATAAAATTGAGATACTTATAAAACATTTGGGGGAGAGAAGTCAAAAAGGCAGTCAGATAATCAAGTCTGGAGTTTAGAATAGAGGCCCAGGCTGGAGATATTTGGGAATAATCAACATATAGATGGTATTTAAAGCTGTGAGAACACTGAGAAAGAGTAGATGGAAAATTCACAGGTCTAAACATTGAATTCAGGAGGTTTGGGTGATGAGGAGGAACCAGCAAATTAGACTGAAAATCAGAGACCACTGGGGTTGGAGGAAAACCTGGGAGAATGGTGTCCTGTAAGTTAGAGAGCATTAGTTTGCCAAAGTCTGGTCCTGGAAACAGATCTAGTCTGTATTTTTAGTTAACAAATTCCGTGGTAAACTCAGCCACAAATATAATAATTCCCAAATACTAATCCAGTGTGAGAATGAGTGAACATCAGTTACTACTTGAAAACTGAGCACAGCACTATTCAAAAGAACTGAATTTCAATATGAAGTGTAAGTATACAAAAATATTAAGAATTACAATCAAATTGACAAAGGTATCTCTTGAAATTTACTATCTGCAACACAGGAACCAAAGATTCCCTCACTTTTCAAGCTCAGCAACTGAAGAAATTTGGATAGCAAAGTGCTTTTGTATCATCTGTTCTTTTGCTTACGTGCACTGCATATAGAAAGGAACTTGATAAATAGTTGTACTCTGGTTTTATAACTGAATTTTTCCCTGCTAATGCTTAGATTGTCCTGGCAACTGAGAATATCTACACTTTTGCATTTATGATGAAATTTAATTGTGACCTGACATGTAAAAAATCTTTTGGAGAAGCAGCAATTGTGATTTTTATGAGACATTTTATGACTGTAATTGAAGGGAGTTTTATTTAATGTAAAAATATCTGGGTTTTTTTTTTCCATTTACAGGTTTCTGAAGGATTGTCATTTTTGCATAGCAGTGTGAAAATGGTTCATGGAAATATTACACCTGAAAATATAATTTTGAATAAAAGTGGAGCCTGGAAAATAATGGGCTTTGATTTTTGTGTCTCATCGACCAATCCTTCTGAACAAGAGGTAATGAAGATTTTAATGTTCTAATTTTTTAAGGCTATGGAAATTTGTGATTGCATCTGGAATGGACTAGAGAATTTTTAAGCCTGATAAATGTGTAGAAATAGTCTATGTGGTACAATGGTATGTTTAAATGTATAGCTTCATAGAAAGTTTCTAGTGTTCATTGTACCGAACAGTATTCTTCAGCTCATTAATTCCATAGTTGTAAATGTTATGTGAGAAAGGATTCTAGAGTTAAGCAAATTTGAAAACTATTGAGTGAAGCAGGTTTTTTCCTCAGAATGTCAAATACACTAACAAACATAGTGAATCTCTATCAGTGTTTCCCCAACTTAGTAGACCACAGAATCTTGTTTAAGGAGCATGATAACAACAATAGCAATGATAATAGCTAACATTTATTGAAGCATTTTTGTAAACACTTTTTATGTATTTACTTATTTTAGTCTCACAACAACTCAGTGAGGTATAGGAATAATACAGTTGAGTAAGTTAGGCTCATAGAATAAAATAATCTGCCTAAATTTAGACAGGTAGTAGAGCTAGGATTTGAACGCACTCTTTCTGCTTCCAAAGCACATGGTACTTAGTGATTTTGATACATACTTATTTATACTTAGAAAACACTGCAATGTGTCAAGTCAACTATACGGAGTTGTTAAAGGGACCATGATTTGACCTAAGATAGATTTGTAATTTAAGTAAAGATTTTTAAGGGAAGCAGGAAGAATTAGTATTGGTTGAGTATACAATGGGAATGGGTCAGGGACTGTGCTAGGTTTGTTTTTGCATACATTTGTTTAATCTTACAATAACCTTTTGAAGCTGTTGACTAAATCACATACTAGTTAGTGAAGGAACAAGGTTTCAAATAATATTTGAGGCCATAAAACTTGACGCCTGTGTATCATAAAACATAGGCCAGACCTTTCCACAGTCGTACTGCATGTTAAAGTGATAATTTGTGTTCTGGAAGAGAGCTCCAAAAATCTCAAAGTTAAGAGTTCTTATTATCTCACAATTTGTTGCGTGAACTTTCTAGACTTGGGAATTCAGGAATGAAGGTGGTGGTAACATTTTTACTTGCATGACTGAATATGAATTTGAAACTGGATTGCTACTGCTTGATAGTAGTTTGCTTTAGTTTGAAATATTTAATCTATGTAATCCCTTTTCTGTCTTATTACAGCCTAAGTTTCCTTGTAAAGAATGGGATCCAAATTTACCATCATTGTGTCTTCCAAATCCTGAATATTTGGCTCCTGAATACATACTTTCTGTGAGCTGTGAAACAGCCAGTGATATGTACTCTCTAGGAACAGTCATGTATGCTGTATTTAATAAAGGGAAACCTATATTTGAAGTTAACAAGCAAGATATTTACAAGAGTTTCAGTAGGCAGTTGGATCAGGTATTTGTTTATAAATAGTTGCTTGCATTTAAAATCTATTAAATATTTCTTTGATTTGTTTTCCAAAATGTATTCAGAAAATTCTCTAAAATGAGGTGAATGTCTCATATTTTAAGTTTGCATAAAATCAACTTAACAAAAGTAATTCTATGAATAATGAGGATTAAAGTTTGTTCCTGCAACTTTATTCATGGCATTTATTTACTGGAGTAAATATTGAAATATGGTTTAAAATACTGGGCATTTTGTTTTAGGAATAGAAACTATTTCAGGTATTAAAGAAAAGTGTTTTACTTATCTTGCAACAGTAGAATTAGATTTGTTTAATCTAAAAATGTATTTTTGAGTAAATTTCAGAAAGTTTTCTTAAATGGACTACTGAAAATGTAAATGCATATCTTTTTGAATATTTTATATTAATATTTACTATTATCACTGTTTTGAATAGCTGAGTCGTTTAGGATCTAGTTCACTTACAAATATACCTGAGGAAGTCCGTGAACATGTAAAACTACTGTTAAATGTAACTCCCACTGTAAGACCAGATGCGGATCAAATGACAAAGGTGAGTACAAATGAATTCCTGCCTTAGGTGGAGGGACGAAAAATGAGGTAAAGTAGATTAAATGCTTCTAAAGCAAGATTTAGTCAGATATAGTCCCCAGATAACATCCGTATTCTTAAATGTGTTAAATATTCAACTTGTTTTAATCTTAAACAGTTAAATAATTTATGTATGTAATTATTCTGATATAAAATTAAAATTTCAAATAGATAGAGTTCCAACAGTTACAATTCAATATGCAGAAATTCTGGACACCCCAAGAAATTGTAGCCCTCTGATTCACTCTTTTAAGCATGAATTTTAGTAGATAAATGGTAATCCTTAGGCCTTCAAGATATTTACTTAATCTTTCAATATTTTATTAGTTACATAAAGAAAATGTTACTGCCCAGCCGACTCACAACTCCTGATTCTGAAAATTTGAATATGGAAAAAGGATTTATGTATTACTTCCTTATTCTGATTTTTATTAAGTGGTCTTTAGCATTTTGTAAAATGTTCCTGAATATTTTTTCACCATACTATGGTAGTTTCAGATATGAGAAGTACTTTAATATTTATCAAAATAATGTTATTTCCTTGTTTTAGATTCCTTTCTTTGATGATGTTGGTGCAGTAACACTGCAGTATTTTGATACCTTATTCCAAAGAGATAATCTTCAGAAATCACAGTTTTTCAAAGGATTGCCAAAGGTCCTACCAAAACTACCTAAGGTTTGTTGTTGATCAGTTTCTTATTATAGTCAGGATTTTAGAATTAAAGTTTACTTTGACTTAGTATAATAACTCTCCCAAAAAAAGAAATGTAATTTTGCTTTAGGTGCATAAATGACTATAAAATGCTGCAGACTGAAGTCAAAAGTTTAGTGGACCTTTTTTGCATAGTTCAAAAATAATAAAAAAGGGTAAAAAAATTGAGGATACTACCTATGCAACCTGTGCACTTGAACACTAAAGGTCTGAAGAGAAGCCCATAAGCTGCCATTGTGGAGATCACTGCCTCGCTAGCAATTAAGGGGATACTTCTGTACTGTTACTAGCCTCTCCAGTTCCTTTAACTCTCCCTCTCTGGCTTATTAAATCATGAGTGTAATTAGTCTAAAAAATGTTGGGGAATGCTAAAGAAGCCACTGGTTGGAAAACTAGCAATTCCTGGTTGCAAAAAAATCTCCAGTGTTTATTAATCTGTCAGATATTCATTATGTACTGTTTGTCTAGCCTTTTACTTAGATGCTATGGAGATTAAAGAGGAAGCAAAATACTATCCTTGCTCTCAAGGCACTTACAGTAAGGGTTGTTGCATGGAACAATTAACAATACAGGACAGTGTTTAAGTTGTGTGGTATGAATCGTAAGTAATGAAGGAATTAAGAGGAGAAAGATATTAGTGAAGACTAATTAGGGAAGTTTCCTAAAGGAAGGGTAACCATATCTTCCCTTTTATCTGTGACATTCCCAAGTTATGCCTTTTGTCCTGGTATAATTAGCAATTGCACCCCATTTTACTCTCAACCATAAATTATATGGTCACCTTACCCCAAGAGATTGGAGATTTTAGACTGTAACTTCAATGTTAATACTGAAGACCTGAAATAAAATTTAGTTTTATGAAAACATTTTTGTCTTTCAGCGTGTCATTGTGCAGAGAATTTTGCCTTGTCTGACTTCAGAGTTTGTAAACCCTGACATGGTACCTTTTGTTTTGCCCAATGTTCTACTGATTGCTGAAGAATGCACCAAAGAAGAATATGTCAAATTAATTCTACCTGAACTTGGCCCTGTCTTTAAACAGCAGGAGCCAATCCAGGTATGTATGTAGATTTTTTTCCTATTTATCTGCTGTTGTTCAGTGATGTTAGTCAGTGATGACTATCATTAAAAACAAAAGGAATAGATATATGACTTTTTAAAAATTGAGGTAAGAGACTTTCCATTAGTCAGAAACTATTTTGCATATGTTTAAAGTGAACCATTCCTAAAATTATGATTGAACTTTGCAAGTAAATGTCTACAGCTTTCCATAAGTTACCATCTCAGAAAATAAATTGTAACGAGATTTTGCATGTGTTTTACTGTTCTCATTGGCCTTATTGAAAGTTACAGGTTTGGGAAAAGAAGTATTTCTTTTTCTCCTGCAGTTTTAAGTATTTCTGTTTCTTTGTTTTTTGTTTGGTTTGTTATTCAGTTCTTTAATTTGTAGATGGTTTATGCCACTTGGTTCTCTTTATTTTATTGCTAATACATAGTTTCACCAGAAGAGGGAAAATGCTTATAGCACCATGGAAGTAATATGTGTGTGTATTATAAGTGAAAAATGTAATTAGTCTCTGATGTAGACTCTTACGATGTTAATTTGCCAGATTCAAAATAGCCTTAGACTTAAGAGCAGTAGGGTCACACACCTGGGTTTGAATCTGGCCTTCTTTATCTCCTTACCGGAAGTATGACTTGGATAAGTCATTACTCTCTTAAAGCTTTCATTTTGCTTATTTCTAAAATGAAAGGGGTTGTTGAGATTAAATAAAATTTTCCTGGCACATAGTAAATATTATTGCGTGTTTCTGCCACTGCATGGTAAAACAAATTATTAGTAAACTATCAATTACTTGATTTAATGGTTTTATGACAAGTTATTTGTGGTCCTTCCCTCAGAAGGAGGGAAGAGAAAGAAGTCTGGTGATAAGACAAGAGTTCCTATGGCTAAGGAAAGGGCAGGTGAAGGACGGTAGGCTGTGAAGCAGAGTTCTCCCCAAATGGTCAAGGTGTCAGGAGGGGAGGTAGTGGAGCCACATGTTCACTAAGCTGTGCATCAGTCAAGATAGTATCCTAAGGAACTCATCGTCTGAATTCTTAGTTGCATCCATTCTTTGGTATTATTTTTTTCTCTTAGTAGTCAGCTAAAAATTCCTTCTGAAACTTTTTAACTGAGCCTTGACAAAACTGTGCATTCTCCATGAATAGAAGGGGCAGTTGGTTCCTTGTAATTTAGGTATGTAGTAGCAGCCAGGTAAAAAACGAATGATCAGGGACAATTGAAAATGTTTCATTTTACAATTTTTCCTGATAGTCCTTTTCATTTCTGTACCTTTTCTTCTTCTCTTGAACTTCGTAGAAGCTGAGTGATGGAATTTACTTCCTTGGGACATCTGACTTTGCTGTCCTCAGGCTTTTATTTTTTTACCCAGTAGCTTTCCAGATAGTTGGTACTTTTGGGTGAGCAATGTATTACTGAAGATATGTGAGAGTTAGGAAATTAGTTTTTATTTAAATGTTTAAACTGAGAGCAGATGTTAAATATTGTCCTTCCAGAAATGTAAGAGACTTGATTTGTATGTTTTTGTTTTCCATGCCTTCAGGCTAGCAACATGGTAAGTGTTTTAATATATAACTTACTCTTTTGAAGATATGTTAAATTTTGGCATATATAAAATCTTGCAAAGATTCTAGACTTTGATACATTGTTCCCTTTTTCTACACAGATTTTGTTAATTTTCCTACAAAAAATGGATTTGCTACTAACCAAAACTCCTCCTGATGACATAAAGAACAGTGTCCTACCAATGGTCTACAGAGCACTAGAGGCTCCTTCCATTCAGATTCAGGTATAATATTTGATCTTTTTTCTTTGATGATAATTTTGATTCTTAAAGCAAAAGAAAGAAGTACATTTTGGGTTTAAGTCATAAAGTCTCCTATATAAAACTCAATAGTATATATTAATCCATATTGAATTGCATTATACACTGTTACTAAAATGTATCCACTCCTAACTAATTTAAAGAATCAGTTGACACATACCTGTATTAATGAAGTAAAATGATTAATTGCTTTTATTTATCAGAAAGGCACTATTGTAGAAGGTTTGATTTATTGTAGTTTGGATTATTTTATACCTTCTTCCTAAGTGGGTCACATATGAAATAAAATGTCAGAGATATATGTGCCTTTTTCTTATGAAAATGTTAAGTAGGTACTTCCCATACTCATAATTTTCTTTCATGCATAGTAAGTCAGTCTTCTATTTAGAAATGTTATGCCTTCTGCATTGAAGTTAATCTGTATAGCAGGTAGATAGACAAGCAGACAGTAATTTAGTGTGACCATTCCTATTGCATTTATAGTCATGCTTTTGTGTCACAAAGGTGATGTTAAAGCGTCTTGCACTTTGCCAAACTTTTGGTTCTGTAGCTTTGCTTCTGTGGGCTATGTGTCTAGAAAAAAAAAATTTTTGGATCACTATTAAAAGTGTAATTTAGTTTCTTGGGCTTTCTTTTTTTTTACTTCAGAAAATAAATACTTATGTTAAGAACATCTCACTGGATAAATGGTTTCCTATGTAAAAGTTTATAGTGTCTTTGCCAGTATAGAAATTCTGGTAAAGAAGAATGAAATTTTAATTTTTAGAGTTATTACCAAAGTTTTTTTTTTAATGTGAACCTAATACCATATGTATAAGGTCACTTTTATGGTCATTTGAGACTTTGCCTGCTAAGTTCTTTTGTTTATTCAAAGTTGTGAAGTTGATATTAAAATTTTTTCCTTCTAAGGTGATAGCGTCTCAAAAGTGAGGATATGCTGCGTTTGTCCAAATGACATGGCATAATTGGGGAAGGTGTACTTCTATTTTTTAGCCCTTTCCAAAGGAGTTGTGAATTATAGCTTCTTGAAGCATTCCCACAGGCCCTATGTGGCCAACCTGGTTTTATATTCAGTGAGATTAGGAAGGAGAGAGACTGTTGAGTGACCTGGGCCATTTTTCTTCCTCGGGGGATTAGTTTGGCTAATAAGTATCAGCCACTGTTTTATTGAAATAGTTAATATATAATTCAGATCAACCTGTGCAACTTTGCTGAGTTTTAGAAACCAGCATTTCTGTTATCATTCAGTGTAAGTCTTTAGTCACCAGTCCAAATGACTAGTATCAACACTGCTTGGTAAGAGTCTGATAAAGTTAAAGCCTGTCTAAGTTTTGGGAGAGTCCTAGAGCAAGAGCAAGAAATAAAAGCCTTTATTTACCTCAAGCTTCATGCAAGTAGAAGGCTACAAAGTAACTCCTGAAATTCATTTTTGGAGTGATATTTTTAAAGTGAAGTTTGATTAGAATATTTAAGAGGCTAGAGAGTTTAGAAAAACATTTGGAAAAGTAGAAGGTGGTTTGCAAGAGTTAGGGTCTTTAGAGGCATTAATAGAAACGTATGTGTGAACCAGCTTTTTAACTTATTTACCTTTAAAATTAAACATGTAAACAATGACAAACAAACACATAGCAACAGAGATTGGATTGGTGGTTACCATAGGGGAAAGGAAGAGAGGGGAGGGCAAAAGGGGTGATTAGGTGTGTGGTGATGGACTGTAATTAGTTTTTGGGTGGTGAACATGATGTAATCTACTCAGAATTCGAAATATATTATGATGTACTTCTGAAAGCTATAATGTTATAATCCAACGTTACTGCAATAAAAAAATTAACATGTAAAACATGTAAACATTTTACATGTAAACATGTAAAACATGTAAAAGATATGTTCATTCTTCCCTCCTAACCACCAGTTATTAAGTATAAAATCAGGTGCAACTTCTTGAGAATGTGCTATTTGGACTTCCTTGAGTTTTGTTGTTTTCAGTCTCCTGTTCTTAGGTTTTTCATCCTATCTCCTCCTAGGGAGAGAGCTCTCTCCTCATTTAGCTAGTTAAGATTTGATTTGTAAGTTAAGATTTGCCTTTTTGTAACCTACTGCTAGATTATACAGCATGGTGCACTCATGAGCTCTCTCTCGTGCACACACTCTCTCCCTCTCATCAGTTAAAGGCTGATCTTCCATCAGGAGGCACCCTCTGGTAACAGGAGCAGTGTCTCACTGCCTGCTCACTCTGGTCCGTTCCTCCCATCTGTGGAAAATGGTTTTTAAATGTAGCTTATATTTCTTATCCTCAAATTATGTCACCCATTTAATTATTATAGTTCTGAGTGGATATAAACATGTAACTCCCTTATATCTACCTTTTGAAAATCTTGGAATACGTTAAAGCAAATAAAATACTGGCCAGTAGTTTGATAACAGATTCTTAGTACTTAATTCATTTCTGTCTGCAAATGGATATCTTTAAGTTTACCAAATATTGTCAATGATTCCTTCCTTGATACACATTTATACTTCCTTTTCTTCAGTAATTTCTTCTCCTATACTTGGCTACAAGGATCATTCTTAATAAGGTATCTGAGATGTGTATTCTTCAGCCAGTTAGTTCTCAAGCCATTTCTTGTTCTTTTCCTTGTCTCAATTAATCCCCTACCCTCAATTATCCCCCTTTTTCGTCTGTTATCCTCAGAGTTCCCAGTTCCAGTCATTTGTAATATGGCAGGTATTAGTTAACAAGAATGTTTTAAATAACTTTTTCCTGTTTCTATGAGTTATACGTGCTTAAGTATCAGAATTTGGAAGTACTTAAAAATATTTTAAAAATTAAAATCCTCTCTCAGAGTTGCTCATAATGTTTTCAGATATATTCTTGTAGTCTTTTTTTCCTGAGCCTGTAGACAAACACATGTACGTACACATTTTAAAAATTGGGATTATATAATAGTGTCTTAATGTGTTTTCTCCTCACTATTATTAAACTATCTTTTAAAAGATATTTTAAGAGTTTGTATTATATTCCATCATATGGATATTTGTAACAGCTAATTAATCCCTTATTTAAGAGGAATAGTTTTACGTGACTTTATATTTGATTTTCTCTCGTTGTGAAAGACAGGAAAACTTAGGTGTTTCTATTTTTATTTTTATTTATTTATTTTTTTTTGAGGAAGATTAGCCCTGAGCTAACATCTGCCACCAATCCTCCTGCTGTTGCTGGGGAAGACTGGGCCTGAGGTAATATCCGTGCCCATCTCCCTCTACTTTATTTTATTTATTTATTTATTTTTTGAGGAAGATTAGCCCTGAGCTAACTGCTGCCAATCCCCCTCTTTTCGCTGAGGAAGACTGGCCCTGAGCTAACATTCATGCCCATCTTCCTCCACTTTATATGTGGGACGCCTACCACAGCATGGCTTTTTGCCAAGCGGTGCCATCTGCACCCAGGATCTGAACCGGCAAACCCCAGGCCGCTGAGGCAGAACGTGTGCACTTAACTCCTGCGCCACCGGGCCGGCCCTGGTGTTTCTATTTTTAAAAATAAATGAGGAGTTGTGTTATCAGGGAAGGAAATTAGGAATGAGGCCAGAGAATTTTGGTACCATATGCTAGTTATATGATCTACCATGATTTCAAGTAAGGTCTTCTGAGCCTGTTTCATCTCTAGAATTAAAAACTGATAATAGCTGTTCTTCTTTCAAATAATTGTGGGAAGGACCAAATGATGTAAAATACGTAAAAGTTTATTTCAAACTGTGTGACAAATTAGCCAGGCAAATGCAATTTTTCTTTTTTGCTGGGAAAGATTCACCCTGAGATAACATCTGTGGTCCATCTTCCTTTTCTTTCCTCCCCAAAGCCCCAGTATGTAGTTGTATATTCTATTTGTAGGCATTCTAGTTCTTCTGTGTTAGCTGCCATTACAGCATGGCTACTGACAGATGAGTGGTGTGATTCTGTGCCCAGGAACCGAACCTGGGCTGCCGAAGCAGAACGTGCTGAACTTTAACCAGTAAGCCATCAGGACTGGCTCGCGAAATTTTTTTTAGTATGTGAGAGAAAGGGTGAGAAAATCTTTCCCTAAGATTGATTTGATTTATTTTCTTAATAGGAACTCTGTCTAAACATCATTCCAACCTTTGCAAATCTTATAGACTACCCTTCCATGAAAAATGCTTTGATACCAAGAATTAAAAATGCATGTCTACAAACGTCTTCCCTTGCTGTAAGTAATTGCATGTTAATTTTTGTTTTTCTTTCACTTCTCGTTGGTTTAAATAATTTTCTTATTGTTTAATAACTCTTTTATAGTTCATTTATTTCATCTTGTCTGTAGGTAACCTATATGTAGTACTATAAAAGTGAGCATTAGCTATAGTTTCCTTGATGTATATGTTTACAATACTGCATCCCTGACCTTCCTCCCTGTCCCCTAAATTTTAATGTTTTAGTGGAAAATTTAAGTGATTTTTTTTCTTAATCCTTTTCTGCTATAACTCACAATTCATTTTGTTGGTAGTTTTAAAATAATCATGAGATTTTTAACTTGGTGTATAAACCTAAACATTTTTTGATTGGCTTCCTTTTATTAACTGCCTCTTTTTTTAGTCATTTCTCTGTAAATTTTTTAGAGAGAAAAGTTTCTAAAGCCCCCACTTAACTTGTCTACCTTCAAAAACAGTAAAGGGTACGATAAAGAAATAAATTAATAAGAGTGCAAGTGGGAGGAAATAGTTGTACTCAGAAAGCTAGGTGAAGAGTTGCATCCTTTGAATACAAAATTTTAACACTAAGTTACTTGGTAGTCAAGGAGGTAGAGTATATAACATAATTCTCATTGTCTCATATTGGGAGCAATAAATGTTCCCAACCTTTTTTCTAACACTAAATCATAAGAATTTATCTCTTTGATATTTCTTTATAGAAGTAACATTGAATACTCTCTTCAAATAGCAGCTTTAGAAAAGAGGAAGAAATATCCTTCCTTCACCTGATCAGTCATTGTATTCATATTTGATAATGGGCATATTATTAAATTTCCATTTTATTAAGATAGTTCTTTGTAGATCTTATCCATCTGTATTCAGTGAAATGTGAATTTAAATAAAAATAAGCGTTTATAGCTTAATAGAATTATAGGCAAAAGGAATTTAAATAATGATGCGATTTTACCTTATAGCCGTCTCATCCATTTTAGTTCTTGCTTTTTTGGTAGAAAGGTTCTGAGATGGAAAACTACACCAGAGTAGGAAAATATATCATTGTTTACTGAAATGAACAAGTATGAAATGAAGTCAAGAAACCTGAGTTTTTATTCTGACTCTTTTAACTATCCCTGTTCCCTTGGACAAGTCACTATACCTCTCTGAGTCTCTTTCTTCATCAACATTAAACGGATTTGAAATACAGTCCTTTTCTCTGAAATTTTCTAATTTTATGATTGAATTTTCAAAATAGGTGGTAGTAATATACAACTTAAATTTCAGTTTTCAGAATTCCCTTTAAAACATCACATAAGTCATACTATATTTTATGGCAGCATAAATTTATTTTAGCCTACATTTTGTCAAGGTACATGTTCTAGTTCAGTTCTAAGTCTGTATGCAGAGTGATGTGGGAAGCATGGATTATTAAATTAAATGATCTGTATTAATGCCCAGGGATGTTTGTATCTCTTGTTAAGATGCCAACTGATCCCTTAAAGGCATATTGTTGACAAGGAGTTATAATGAATGTATTTAGAACAGTAACTCTGGAATGTGTTTGCATTTTATGTACTACATTCAGTGCTCCCTACCTTCAGAGTGGCAAATGGGAATTCCTGAGTTGCATTCGTAGACATAGACTTCTAAGGTTTAAAAGTTCTAACTAGGAAATTCTTGAAACATGAGTCATGAATGAGAATTATATTCTAATACTGTTCCCTGAAAATAAAAATACATTCTACACAGAGTTAGGTAAAATGCTCTCAAGAGCTCTATTTCTTCGTGACTTATATGACTAATATTTTATACATCATTAAAGAAAATAAACTAGTATTTCCAGTTTCTCTTTATATGTGTATATGTACACACACGCACATATAAAGAATGCAGCAATTCCTTTTATAAAACTGATTCTAAGAGCAAGTTAAGCCTTTAGATATTTTTTGAATTTATAATTTACTTCTTATGTTTGAATTTCAGAAAACAGTTGTGCGTTATATTTCAGAAGTTTTTTTCAACTTTCTTGCAGAAATATGGTACTTTTGTAACCAGTTAAATTATTTTCTGCTTTTCTTAGTTTACTTTTTTTTGAAAACTGGAGTTTTATTGATATTATGATCCTGACTGAAAGTATGCTGTCTTAAATTCTGGCTGAAAAAATAGAGTGTGAAATATTTATCAAAACAGTCAAGTGAATATAGATAGAATTTTGATAAAAGAGCTCCTAAATGTCAGGTTTTAGTAACTGTGTTAAAGATTTAGAAACGGAAAACTTTATGTAGGACAAATATAGATATCTTCACATGTTGTTAAAATATTTAGTTTAAGGATGAATTGAACCTGAGTTAGAGAAAAGTACTGGAAGCCCAGTAAAATTGATAACTTGGTGGGAGAATGTAGTCCTTTTTATAATTCAGGTGTTCCCAAAGAAATGTTCTTAGTAAACATATATATAGTAAAGCTTCTCAATCCTAATCATTTTATTTAAAATGATAGAAAATTGAAGTCATTCCTTCCCTTTAGTTAACTGGTGTCTTGGTAAAGCAATCATAAATTCTTTCTGAAACAAGTCAGGGGAATTAGTAAATACCTGAATTTCCTTTATTAATAAAGGATAGGAGGTTTTAAACTCACTTTTATTCTTGAGATTTTAACATATATCTATGTGAAGATGAAATTTACATTTAAATATTTTGTTCTAGATTGCAAAGACTTTAAATGGCTAATGCACTTTATCTCTTTTAATAGGTTCGTGTAAACTCACTAGTGTGCTTAGGAAAGATTTTGGAATACTTGGATAAGTGGTTTGTACTTGATGATATCCTGCCCTTCTTACAACAAATTCCATCCAAGGAACCTGCAGTCCTCATGGGAATTTTAGGTAGTTGAAAACTTAATGTCATTTAATGCTACTTTATCATTTTATAGTCATGTAAATAAATTTTCCAATCTATAAAACAGTTGTACTCTTCTTTCATGTATATAACATTCAGTAATTGAAGAATGATGGGATAAATGCTATGATATAACTTTTCTTTTTGTTAGTTTTGGCAAAAACCGTAGAACCTGGACATTACAAAGGAGTAAGACATTTGGGAATCCTGGTTTCACAATATCGTGATGACATGTAGTTTTCTCTGTAAAATGGTACCAAATAAGAGGCAAACAAAGCTTCTTAAAATGCTCATACCAGCCTTAATAATAATACCTGATGTTTATTTGGTACTTAATTTGTAAGAGGCATTATGTTGAGTATTTTCTCTGCGTTATCTTATTTTGTCCTCTCCAAAATCCAGTGAAATAGTACTATTATTTCTCTCCTACAGTAAGGAAACTGAGAATCAGAGAAGTGAAGTAAGTTATTCAAGGTTATACAACTGATAAGTAGTAGAGCTAGTTTTTAATTTAGAGGTGTTTAAATCTTAACCAGTATGCTTCACTGATATGTGATATGCTGATGAAGTATCTTACCCTTACAGCACATTCTGTTCTATCAGCATAATTACAAATTACTCTGTCAAGAAACTCTGAAATTGTTTATAAATAATTGAAGTTATGAAAATCCAATCTGAAAATTCTGGGGGTCTGTTGTACTAATAGAATCAGACATAGCTGTAGAATCACAAGAACATTAACAAGTTCACTTTTTTACTAAATTCTAAGTTCTTTGTTAATTTTGAAGAAAATCTTTATTACTTGGCTGTGTATTTTTAACACTTACTATAGTGCCTGATCTATCGAAAGCCCTCAGTAAATATTTGTAGGAATGGTCAGCAAGTAATTTATTGTAGACCTCTGTAGACATAAAACTTTTGGGATATAATATGAAACTTTTGGGCTCAAAGAAATTAGTCTTCTTGAGAGGGATTTTGGCATAGTGGAAAGAGCTCTAGACCCAATCCTGGCTGTGGCAGTTCCTGGAGTGATTTTAAAAAGTTTCATCATCTATCAAATGAGAATAAAAATAACATCATTATAGGAGTCTTGTGAGAATTCAGTGAGACAACCAAAGGGAAAGTAAAGAGCATAGTTCCTAGCAAATAAGCAGAAGTAGATGCTCAATAAAGTTTCTCTTTGAGTATATAAGTGAAATGTACATTAACAGGAGAATAATAGGGGATGGTATGTTTTAAAGCCTTGGATTATATACAAAATGCGTATAACACAAAAGCATTCAGAGAATGAGGACCACCTTGCTCAGTTTACTAAATGAAGGCCTTGTGGAATAGGTGAAACAAGCAGGATCTTGAAGTTTGAGTAAATAGGTGAGACAATAGGGAAGGATTGTGTGGAGTTGAATTAAGTTATTAAGGTTCAAACATGTTGTCTGATTGGTTAAAGAAGTGAATAAAGGTGTAGGATCTATGCTTACACACTTTAAAGTAGATGTCTCAAGTTTGAGTGAGAGGTCTGAAATAAGTATTTAGATGTTTTCAGGATAGAGAGGCATTCTGTAACCTTACGGCTGCACTGTAAGAACTGTACTTAGTTCTGATAGGATTTTTTTTTTTTTGGTGAGGAAGGTTCGCCCTGAGCTAACATCTGCTCCCAATTTTCCTCTTTTTTTTTTTTTTTTCCTTGAGGAAGATTAGCCCTGGGCTAACACCTGTGCCACTCTTCCTCTGCTTTGTATGTGGGATGCCTTCACAGCATGGCTGATGAGTAATAGGTCCATTCCCAGGGTCTGAACCTGTGAACCCAGGCTGCCAAAGCTGAGAGCATGGAACTTTAACCACTTAGCCACAGGGCCAGACCCACTGATAGGCTTTTAATGTTATAGTGTCATTAAATGTGCTCTTAAACCAAAAGGATACAGGGTAAATAGGTCATGGTGTTTAAATCTAAACTGATGATAAAGCTGAAATCATTCTAATTTGTAATAAGCACATCCTTGTTCTAAGCACAGATAGGGAGAAATTTGTAGCTACACTACTTATCATGAGATTTTATGTAGATACACTATTTTCCTAATTTCTGTTAATTTGTGGTGTTGAAGTATAAAATTTGTCTCATTCTTTTCTAATAGGTATTTACAAATGTACTTTTACTCATAAGAAGTTGGGAATCACCAAAGAGCAGCTGGCTGGAAAAGTGTTGCCTCATCTCATTCCCCTAAGTATTGAAAACAATCTTAATCTCAATCAGGTAGGAGTGGTTTTATGCTTTATTCAGTTTATTCAGCTTAATTGTTTTCTTGGCATTAAATATGTATATAAATATTGCTAAAACAAGGAAAAATATGCCACAGAGTTAAAGAAAGTTTGTGGGTCCAGAGTAAGGAGTAGGTGAGGTGGAAGAATGGGTTTTTGAAGGCTTCACTGGGAGATACTAAATGAACAGAATGTTGAAAGATGTGTAGGATTTAGGGGTACTTCAAATTGGGGGCTGGGAAGTGGACATGAACAAAGAAAAGATTTGTTGTAATGTATCTGGGGTATATATTCATTATTTATTGTTACTTAACAAATCACCACAAACTTGATGATTTAAAACAACATGCATTTATTATCTCATAGTCTCTGTGGGTCTGCCAAGCCAGGGATGGATTCTCTGCTCAGTTTCTCACAATACTGCCATCGGGCTGGGGTCTCATCTGAATGCTCAACTAGGGGAAAGATCTGCTTCTAAACTCACTCACATGGTTGTTGGCAGGATTGAGTTCCTTTTGGGCTGTTGGACTGAAGGCCTCAATTTCCTAGCTCTCTGTTAGTTGGATGCCACCATCAATTCCTTGCTTCACGGGCCTCTCCAACATGGCAGCTTATTTCATCAAAGCCAGAAAGAGAGAGAGTCTGCTAGAAAGATGGAAGTTATTAGTCTCTTATAATATAATCAAGTAAATGACATCCCATTAACTTTGCCGTATTCTGTTGGTTACGGGCAAGTCATAGGTCCTACTCATGCTCAAAAATGGGACTACACAAAGGCATGAGTAGCCAGAGGAGATAATTGGGAACGATTTTAGAATCTGTCTGCCATAGGAAATGAATAATCCAGTTTGACTGAGAGATACCTATAATACAATAAGGGAGTAATGGGAGAAAGACAAATTGAGAATACAATTAAATGCCTGTCTGGTTTAGATATTTGAACCTTCAAGATGGGGTAAATGTTTGAGCGAAGGGGTAATGTGTTCAAAGATTATTATAGAATTATCTCTCTATATACATCTGTCACTGTAGTATCACAGCTATGTACTTAGGCGTCTTACTCCCTTGGAAGGCTGGTTATTATAGCTTATTGTTCATTATATCCCCAGCACTTAGTGCAGTGCCACAAATAAAAATACTTATCAAATTGAGAGAATTTGAGGTACAGAGTAATGACAAGGTGTTTTGTTGACCATAGAACTGGTGTTTAATGAAGTATAATGGGAAAGACTGGGAAGGGTTACTGTTCATTTGAGAGTGTCAGAAATGGATAGGCAGGCAAGATTTGGAATTAAGGACTGAAAGTGAATTAGAGCAGTGAAGGAAGCAGAAAGCTGGGAGTTAAGCAAGAGAGCTTTTGGCATAGGAGAGATGCTAAGTGAATGGAGTTTTGGAATTAGTGTAATCTGTAAAATTAGTCAGATCCAAAATTTAATTTGAAGTGGTAGGGTAAGCATCTGAAAGTTTGTGTCCCTAGATTTCAGTTTTTGGCTTGATAGTTTCTTCATATCTTGGATGGCAGGGTTGAGGTTATGACTGGCAAAAAGAGCAACAGTGAATCTTGGAGAAGAATAGGATAATAATATGCCTGATAGTCTTCAACTTTTGGTCATTTCTGTTGTTACTTCTTGTATTTATGATTTGGAGTGTTTTAAAATACTCCTGAATGCTTATTTCAGGATATATGATTCCATTTGAAACGTGTTAGTTTTCTTCAGCTTTGTGGTTGATTTTTTTTTTTTCGAGGAAGGTTAGCCCTGAACTAACATCAACTGCCAATCCTCCTGTTTTTGCTGAGGAAGACTGTCCCTGAGCTAACATCAGTGCCCATCTTCCTCTCTTTTATATCTGGGATGCCTGCCTACCATGGCTTGATAAGCCGTGCGTAGGTCCACACCTGGGATCCAAACCAGCAAACCCCAGGCTGCTGAAGCAGAATGTGCGAACTTAACCACTGTGTCACCAGGCTGGCCCCTGTGGTTGATTTTTAAGAAACCTATTTTCATCAACAGAAATAGTTTGATTCATATCTTCTGGTATTTGACAGTACAGTAGTCCCCCCCGTATCCAAAGGGGGTGCATTCCAAGACCCCCAGTGGATGCTTGAAACTGCAGACAGTACCAAACCCTATACTGTGTTTTTTCCTATAAATACATACCTATGATAAAGTTTAATTTATAAATTAGGCACAGTAAGAGATTAACAACAATAATAATAAAATAGAAGAATTATAATGATATACTGTAATAAAAGCAACCTCAGCATATGATTTTTTTTCTTTAAGTTGAGAGCTTTCACCTTTTCACTTAAAGGAAGTGCTTTACAGCTTCTTTTTGGCATGTTTGAATCGCCAGCATCACTACTCTTGTGCTTTGGGGCCACTATTAAGTAAAATAAGGATTACTTGAACACAAGCACTGCAATACTACAACAGTCCATGGCTACTAAGTGACTGATGGGCAGGTAGCGTGGATATGCTGGACAAAGAGGTGATTCACATCCTAGGCCAGACGGAGCGGGACGGCATGAGATTTCATCATGCTCCTCAGAATGGCATGCAATTTAAAACTTATGAGTTGTTTCTCTCTGGAATTTTCCGTTTAATATTTTCAGACCGTAGTTGGCTGCAGGTAGCTGAAATTATGGAAAGCAAAACTGCAGATAAGGATGGGGGGCTTCTATAGTTGTCATGGACATGGTCTGCTTTCCTATTATTTCGTGGACAAGTTTCCTAATTCAAGTTTGCTGTGTTGTTAGTTCTGATTTAAAATAATCTAAGTATATTATGCATTATATGAAAAAGACAAAGTAACTTAGGAAAATACAGTTTTAGCATTTGATTAAAAAACAGCAAATAGCGTGTAGCAATCAAAGTAATCACAACTTGTGTTGGAGTGTTCCTAAGACCATCCTCAAATTCAGTGTTTGACTAGTAGGACTCACAGGCCTCAGCATATCATTGTGCTCACAGCTATGATTTATTATGGTGAAAGGATATAAAGCAAAATCAGCAAAGGGAGAAGGCTCATAGGACAAAGTCTGGAGGAAACCAAGGTCAAGCTTCCAGAATCATCTCCTTGGAGTCACAAAGATTGCACTTAATTTCCCTGGTAATGAGTTGTGACAATATTTGTGAAATGTTGCTAACCAGGGAAGCTTGTTAGAGACTTAGTGCCCAGAGTTTTTACTGGTAACTGATCAACTACCACCCTGCCTGTCATGTAATCAGATTCCAGACTCCCAGAAGGAAAGCAGGTGTTCAGCGTAAAACATTCTTTGTGCAGTTTAGGCACAGTGAGCCACTATCATCATTTAAGGTAGGAACCCTCCTGGACACCACCAAGGACCAACCTCGCAAGCAGGCCTTTCCAAGGACAGCAGTTCAGGCCTACTGCGCCAACCACATGCAACAATATGGATGAACTGCACAAACATAATGTTGAGCAAATTAAGCCGGACACAGAAGAGGATCTACGGAATGATTCCATTTATACAAAGTACAAAAACAGTCAAAACTACACTGCTGGAAGTCAGAATAATGTTTACTCATAGGGTGAGGGGTTGGGAAATAATTGGAAGCGGGGAGCACAAGGAAGCTCCTGGGGTCCTGCCAATGTTCTGTTGGTCCTCTGACCACTGGTTCAAATCAGTTTGTGAATTTTTTGAGATGTGCACTTGTATACTCTTCTGTTGGTATGTTATATTTCATTAAAAAGTTCAATGATTTTTAAATGACCTAATTTGTCTTAAATTGACTCTAATTAAGGAGTCAGTCATGGTAAACTGCTAAGGAAATATGCCTTTAGTTACCCTCATAATAAGACAAAGGATAAACGGATGATAGAGCATGGTGAGAAGCAGTGTAATGTAGTAGAAAAGAGCACAAACTTTGGAGACAAACTTAGTATGAATTCTAATTCTGCCGTACGTTATTTAGTATCTCTGAGTAAGTTGCTTTCTCTCTTGCTGAGCCTGAGTTTTCTCACTTATAGAATAGAAATACTAATAAACCTACTTTGAAAAGTTGTGAGGATTAATAAAAGAGTGTACGTATAAAGCACCTAGCACAAAGATGTAATTATAAGATTTGGGGAGGGAAAGAAAGCAGTTTCTAGATTCTTCCTGTAATATATGGTATTATTCAAATAAATTATTTATGATGACCCTGAAGTACTATAAGAATTATCATTTAACCAAAGTTTAACCAGCGCTAAACTGTGTTAATATATAATGTTAGATGTACTTTATGAACATTAATTATTTGAGAGTTAGGTTATGTACATTTAATATTTCTACAAAATTTTTAGAAAACAAGGTTTATTTCAGCAAAAGGTCTTTTTTATAACGATCTGAATAAATAATTTTTATGCATTATTAAACATATTGTTTGACATATGCACAAATTCAGATGGTCCATTTTGGATTATTTTAGGAAAATCTATATATAATAACTGCCAGGGGTGAATTTATATAATACTCCTGAATAAGAGCTGTTAGACATCTCAGGATAGAAAACTTATTGAGACGTGTTATGTAAAACTTAAAAGACTCATCAGCTATATCACCACCATACAGAGATATTGTAAAAACTTGCTATGATATGCTGAGTTTAAATATACTATTCTTGTGACATCAGTGCTATGAGTGGGTCGTATTCTGGTAAAAATAGAGAATATTATGATTAACTCGTTATATTATCTTATTAGATTACATTAGCTGCTAACTGGAAACATCATAACCATATCAATTTCTCATTATACCAGTTCAATTCTTTCATTTCCGTCATAAAAGAAATGCTTAGTAGATTGGAGACTGAACATAAGACTAAACTGGAGCAACTTCATATAATGCAAGAACAGCAGAAGTAAGTAGGCTGCATATGAATTGCACATTGTCCAAGAGTGAGATTAAAGTTGTCTCCTGTTGATTTTCTGGAATATGGACTAGAAAAACTGATGAATTTCAATTTGACCATGTATAAGACATTTAAAATTTTTCCAGAATATTGAGTTGAACTGAGTTAAAATAGAATGTTGTTGAAAATCTAATGTCATTTCTGAGTACAAAAGTGTAATATGATATAATCTTACCATTTTCTCTATATAAAGAAAATTCTATTTCTGAGACAATCACTTGTCAGCATTAGCCACTGGCATGGTAAACTCAGGGAACTGATAACCAAGAGTACCACTTATAAATATTTTTCAAATCTGTGAAACCCTGGTGTTTTGATTCCCCCGTCTCTTTCCTCTAACTCCAGAAACATTTATAGAAAGCATTTATTTCCTATGTAATACCACAACATCTACGTCTTCTTTTTTAGAGAGCATTTTCTAAATTATTTGCAAAATACTAGTATTCAAAGGAAGAAAAGAAAGGTGGAAATTATTCACTGGAGAATGCCAGTTTATTAAAATCAAATCTCCACTACATTCTTTGCCCCAGAGAAAAACACATGATTTTAAGATGCCTGTTGAAGTTGAATATCCTGAACCAAAAGACATCTGAAAATCAGTAAAATTGATGTTAATCATGAGCAAGGTCCCTAAATAGAAACTTTTTAGCTTCTCCCCCAGTGTAAGATGAAGGCTAATGGAAGTACATATACAAGGATAGAGTGATAGGAAATAGCCTTTTGTATGCTCTCAAGTGTTCTGTGATGTATATATTTATGATGTTTGGTGGATTGGCTATATTAACATAGGAATCCTGAGAAATAATTTTTGAAAATTTTTAATAGAAATTTTTGATGTCTAGTATTTATTCTTTTTTGTTTTTTTAAAGATTTTATTTTTCCTTTTTCTCCCCAAAGCCCCCTGGTACATAGTTGTATATATTTTTTTAGTTGTGGGTCCTTCTAGTTGTGGCATGTGGGACACTGCCTCAGCATGGCTTGATGAACCGTCCCATGTCCGTGCCCAGCATCTGAACCGGTGAAACCCTGGGCCACCAAAGCTGAGCGCATGAACTTAACCACTTGGCCATGGAGCCAGCCCACTATTATTTATTCTTTTTTTTTTTTTTTTGAGGAAGATTAGCCCTGAGCTAACTGCTGCCAATCCTTCTCTTTTCGCTGAGGAAGATTGGCCCTGAGCTAACATCCATGCCCATCTTCTTCTACTTTATATGTGGGACGCCTACCACAGCATGGCATGCTAAGTGGTGTCGTGTCGACACCCGGGATCTGAAACGGCGAACCCTGGGCCACCGAAGCGGAATGTGGGCACTTAACCGCTGTGCCACTGGCCAGCCCCCACTATTATTTATTCTTGAGGTGTAAATGAACCTTCTCTTTTTCTTCTTCCTATCTAAATCCTACCTATTTTTTAAGGCATAGATCTGGCCAACATCACAGTGATGATAGCATTTATTGTTAGGATCACAGATTCTGAACTTAATCACATTAAGTTCCCCATATCATATCTTGTCTCTAGTGAGCTCTAGCTTTCTGATGGTAAGAACCATGCCTGCCTGGTTTTATGACCCCCTGAGTCAATTCTTCAGTAAATCTCAAAAGTTGAGATTAAAAAAAAGGCGTGTATACAAATGTTAATATTTTGGGTAAGCAGACATTAATTGTAGTAAATAATGACAAAGATTATGACTCTTCTTAAAGAATGAAGTTGCAGTTTGTTGAGGTTTTAATAAATTCCATGTGGATGAACTATTTTTAGTAGGAGCATTTTGAAAATATGCATTCATTTTTATTGCTTTGTCATAATTCCTCTCTCCTGCAGGTCTTTGGATATAGGAAATCAAATGAATGCTTCTGAGGAGACAAAAGTTACAAATGTTGGGTCGCAGGTAAGAAGATACTTAGATTATTTTAATTTTTGTAATTAAAGTCAAGTGCTTGACAGTGTGCTTCATTTGGTTGACTTTTGATCTTTAAGCAGTAAAATCACAATTTTTTCATGTCATTCAGGTGGTTGACTTTTTTCTCTTTCAGCAGATTGACAAAGTCTTTAACAACATTGGAGCAGACCTTTTCACTGGTGGTGAATCAGAAAATAAAGACGATGGGTTACAGAATAAACATAAAAGAGTAAGTTCTTTACTGTTCTTTTAGTACTCTCATTTATGTTATAGGACTTCCTGTAAACCATAGATTTTTGTTGGGAAATACTGCTCAGCATCTTAACAAGAAAAATTCTTTAATTATCTTTATGAAATTTAAAAGTTATCAGTGGAACATGATCTGACCCATGTTGGGAATAAACCAGCTTAAGATTTCTAGCTTCCTTTATTACTCACCTTCCCCCTTGGTAACATTTCTAGATTGCCTGAGTCCTTTTGTTCTTTCTGCTGCACTTTACCAGTCACACCCCTTGATAAATTCCACTCTCTCTCTTCTCTGCTTCTTAGTTTGAATAACAAACTATAAAATGATATTTCCCATTGAAATATTGGTTAACATCCAATACAAAAAATATGTCAATTTTGTGTTTCTGTTGAGGGCAGTTTTCTTCTATTCATTCAACAGATATGAGTACCTGTATGTGTTAAACCAGGGACCTACTAGACATTGTGATTTACAAAGTTATAAGAGAATATACTGTGAGCTTAAAAGTTAGCAAGGTTGATGAAAGAAAGAGACAAACATGAATTTGATGCAGACATTAGCAGTAAAAGAAATTGTTCACTTCTTCCTTAGCTTTTAGGTGAGTTCCTAAAATATTTTTGGAGTGAGGTAGTTTAGAATCGAAGAAGAATTTCCCAATTTTAGAAAATGAAATCACCTAATCATATTCTCATTGTCTGGAAAAAGATGATTCTAATGAATGGTTTTAAAATAATTGTTTTCATACTAGAAATATTTTAGCACACATCTTGTGAGTTTCTACCTAAAGTTAAATCTTATAATAATTCAAAATATAACTTACCTGTGGCAGTCAGCAATACAGGAGTAGTTTGCAAACTACTTGGTATTGTAAAACATACCAAGACATACTTTACAGGGAAAAAAAGAAGTCTTTTGCTTTACAAATGGACTTACGAAGTTGCTATTTGATTTTTCATATTATTTTGTTTTAAGGCATCACTTACACTTGAAGAAAAACAAAAATTAGCAAAAGAACAGGAGCAGGCACAGAAGTTGAAAAGCCAACAGCCTCTTAAACCCCAAGTGCACACACCTGTTGCACCAGTCAAACAGGTCAGAGTTCATTTCTTTTTGCATAATTTCAAGCGTACTACTTCTAAGGAGTAAGGTAGTATGGAACTTAGTCTGCTTACTACTGTTTGTATTAAAAGGTATTTCAGAGAATACTTTAATATGCAGCGTCTAAGAAGTATGGGCATAAAGATTTTTCCAACAAATTCTAAAATCCTGCTTAAAGTATAATGTTTCATGACAGTGCTTGTTATCAATGAAGAGGAAACTAGATGAACAAGAGGGTTTCTTAAAATTATTATGTCTTAGGGCTGGCCCAGTGTCGTAGTGGTTAAGTCTGCACACTCCACTTCAGCAGTCCAGGGTTCATGGGTTCAAAACCTGGGTGCAGACCTACACACCACTCATCAAGTCATGCTTAACTGTGTCCCACACACAAAATAGATGAAGATTTGCACAGATGTTAGCTCAGAGACAGTCTTCCTCAAGCAAAAAGAGGAAGATTGGCGACAGTGTTAGCTCAGATCTAATCTTCCTCACACACACACACACAAAAAGGTACTAATTCAACTATATTCATTTTGAAATGCTCAGGAAGATTATATTCATGCATTTACATATTTTTGAGCAAAAAGTTATTTTCACTTTTTGGCTTTCCAATTAAGGAGAGATTTGTAACTTGACTGAGGGATATTTACCTATATGTCCTGACCAATGTTTATTTCCTGCTGTGGTCCAGGCACTGTTCTGCATGCTGGTGCTGTAGCAGTGATTAAGGTCCTTACTCTTACTGGTTTCAGAAAAAACTATCTTAAAAAGTTTCTTTAAATTATTTTTTTGTTACCTCTTAATCACTAAAATTCTTCCTCTGAGAAACATCTTTGTGGGCCAAGAGGCAAAAGCAAGAATATTCTGTAGATACTTATATAAGAATAGAAAAAAAATTTTTCACAAAATTTTGATGAGATTCAAAATATAAAAATCATAGAGTATCCTTTTTTGTAATACAGATTATCTACTAATGAGAAGAATGCAATTCTGTGTTTTAGGGGGATGGGGGAGACAACATTTTATTTTTTTTTCCTTCTTCTTCTCCTCCCCAAAGCCCCCCAGTACATAGTTGTATATTCTAGCTGTAGGTCCTTCTGGTTGTGCTATGTGGGATGCCACCTCAGCATGGCCTGATGAGTGGTGCATGTCTGCGCCCAGGATCTGAACCGGCAAAACCCTGGGCCACTGAAGCGGAGCGTGTGAACTTAACCACTGGGCCATGGGGCCTGCCCGACAACATTTTATTTCATTGGAATTTAAAGTTAGTGTTTGCTATCATCAAATTGATTATACATGTTCATCTGTAAAAACCATACAAAAATATGTGGCAGGCTGGATTGGCCTATGGGCTATGGTTTGCTGACTTGGTGTAGACTGTTGAGCTTAATTTTAACTTGACCTTTATAGTATAATCTATCAAGTATTTACTAATTATAAAGTAATTTGGAATTTTTGGAGGTAAAGTAATTCTCTCATATTTTTCAGACTAAGGACTTGACGGACACGTTGATGGATAATATGTCGTCTTTGACCAGCCTTTCTGTTAGTACCCCTAAGGTTTCTGCTTTAAGTACCTTCACTTCTGTTCCATCCATGGACCTTGACATGATGTTTTCTACACCAGTTGATAATACAAAGAGAAATATGACAAACGGCCTAAATGCTAACATGGGCTTTCAGACTTCAGGATTCAACATGCCAGTTAATACAAACCAAAACTTCTTCAGTAGTCCAGGCACATCTGGAGTGACCAAGATGACACTGGGAACACCTTCCACTTTGCCAAACTTCAGTGCTGTGAGCGTTCCTCCTGCTGGTGCGAAGCAGACTCAGCAAAGACCCACAGATATGTCTGCTCTTAATAATCTCTTTGGCCCTCAGAAACCCAAAGTTAGCATGAACCAGTTATCACAACAGAAACCAAATCAGTGGCTTAATCAGTTTGTACCTCCTCAGGGGTCTCCAGGTATGGGCAGTTCAGTAATGGGAACACAGATGAACATGATAGGACAATCTGCCTTTGGTATGCAGGCTAATCCGTTCTTTAACCCACAGAACTTTGCACAGCCACCAACTACTATGGCCAATAGCAGTTCAGCTAGCAATGATTTAAAAGATCTTTTTGGGTGAGGTGTCTTGCTCCTATTTTTGAAGGATTACTTCAGTTTTAATCATGGGTGAGCTGATTTACATCTTTATATAGTTGGCTTGGAGGAACTACTTCTATGGGAGACTGAATGGTTCTTTGACAGAAAACACCTGTTTCCATGCCAGCATAGTAGTTGTACAGACTCCTAACAGTTGAGTTTTTTAAAGCATTGAGGATTTTTTTCCTCTTCCAAACTCCTCTTCAGGTTTTTAAAAGACCCAACCTTTACCAATCTCAAAGAGAAACAAGACACCTGAGTATCTTGAATAGCAGAATTTTTTAATCAAATGTTTATTTTGGCTTGTATATCTTGGTGTTATTTAAAAAATTGAGTTGATGGTAATTGCAAGTTTCATCTGTTAAATACTACATGGTACAAAATCTGCCTTCTCAAGTCATTAGTCTTCATTTTGATATGTGAAAAATCTTGATGCTGTATTGATTTGTTTGCATTTAGTATGACGGAGAAAATGATAATGAAAAGGATCAGATCACTTGCTTTTTTCAATCTTACTCGCTTCTCAGATGAACTAATATTTAGTACAAAAGACTGAGCAAATACTGCAAAATTTAACTTAATGTTGATTTCATTGGTTGAAGTAAAGGCATTATTAACCATCTTAAATGCAAACTAATCATTATAAATTATGTTGTAGCATGGTCTGCCTCAAATAGTAATGTATTTTTCTGCATTTACTTGGATATGTTTAGAATCATTTTTTTCCTACTGTATCACAGACCGAAGAGGTATGTACTGATTTGTATGGGTATTCAACAAAGCCCTCTGATGTGATTTCCCTGACTACTGCCTTCATATTTCGTTTTGAATTAAAACTTCTGAGGGTACAGCATATATGAATTGCATTTTCAAAAGGAAATTTGTAAGAATCAAACTATATTTAATGA
Organism: Equus asinus; assembly: GCF_041296235.1. Lineage (NCBI taxonomy): Eukaryota > Metazoa > Chordata > Mammalia > Perissodactyla > Equidae > Equus > Equus asinus. The sequence goes on from NC_091793.1 coordinate 40,206,261, forward strand.
GTAATCTTTTGAGATTCCTGTTGTATTGTTTTAAATGTAATAAACTTTACTTCTCTAAAAATGAGCAGTTGTATCTTCTGGCTACCAACAGATTAATTTTCTGCTTACCATGATAAAGTCTGACCTCATCGATTACTGCGACTGAAATTTAATTCTTGGAATTTCAGGAACCTTTTGTTCGAACATTTTCATTTTCATAATTAGCCATCTTTAGGACGGAAAAAATAAATTATTTTAACAAGAAACGTGCTTTATTTTTCAAAGCCTTTCTCATATTTTTCTTTGATTTGCTGATTATTCAACCATGGAGCCTTATGCTATAAATGTCATTTGTATTTTGTTAAATTATATTCTATCATTATGTAATAATTTTTAAATGATCTCTCAGAGAATTATATATGTATTATAGTTGCTGCCATAGAGTTTGTGGTTTTTAATTATCTGAAACCAGCAATCATTTAAAGTAAATCTTATGAAGTTTAGTGTGTTGATACTAAGTTTATTCATTGAAATAGATATGTATACATACACTAAATATATACATTGAATATACAGTACTTGATTATAAAATGCAATTTGATAATATTGCTGGCAGCATTCAGTAAGAGGGTACTTTAAAAAATAAAAAGTCGGCTTTACATCTGGTTTCTATATGATCTGTACTTTGTTACAAGGTTTTAGAAAAGGACTTATAGGAATGCTGAAGAAATTTATCTGAGAAATGAAAAGCACTAGGAAGAGCAAATATTTTTGTCAAATACATTCACACCTTGACCAGATTATCTGTCTTGTTTGTAACACAATATTAATATTTCTCTTGAGAAAAGTTTACGTATGGAATAAAACTGGTTAATGTTGAAGAATTTTTCTTTGTAACAATTCGGTAGTCCCTCTTTATTAGGAAATTCTTTTTTGTTTTGTAAAATAACTTGATGTCAGTGTTGAACTCCTAATTAGAAGGAAAGCTTAATAACAACATACGATTCGAACTACCAAATATAAAAGTAGATTATTTGAAAAAATATAATATATAATGCTTAGGTAATTTTCACATCTTGAAATTTGCTCATTCATTGAGATAATGGTGCTACATTTTTGGAAATTTTTCCTACGCTTTTTTTCTACTTTCTTGAAGATATTTTATTTAAATCATTTCCATCAATTGGACTGTTACCATTGCCTTTTTCTGTTGAGAAATTTCCTCTGAAAAATAGTTCTATTTTTAGCCTTGTACTTCTCCTTGAACAAAACTTTCAAAGTACTAGATCACGTTAAAATTATTTCAGATATTAACATCATTTAAGTCTCTTGTGCTTAGAGTGGAAAATTGGTAGCACCTGTAGACAAAAATTTCAGAAAGATTCCCTTTTATTTCAGTTGGTTCTTTATTCTCCTAATGCTAAAGTGTGTGATATATGTAGAGGATGTATAAAAGGAAATGAAAATAGACCATGTACTTGACTGGGTTTTGTTTGTTTTTGTTTTTATTTTGGAATGCTTATAATCCTTCTTTTCACCTGAATAAGTTAAGAAAGTAGGTTTTTGTTAATATTTTTTTTAAGCTGTAAAATACCTCACAATTGCTTTTACATATTAAAGGAAAGAGTATATGTGGAAGTACCTGATAGCAAGCACAGAGTATGCACCAAATAAATTTTAGCTTTGATAAAACTTTCCATATTAAGTTGTGATTTCATGCTTTGTGATTTATTGGTCTTGAAATAATTTTAGAACAAAATGAATCTGTAAGAATTCAAACTATATAGGATAGTTTAATAAATATAGGATATTAAGAGATTATTTACATCAGTGGCTTTCAAGCTGTAATTGTGACACTCGGTAAGAAATATATCTTATGCTGCAAACCAGTATATAAAATATATACCAGAAACAAAAGTTTTAGAAATTGTCTTTAATACATGTTGTATATTCTCGTATTTTTTTTAGTCTATCCTATTTATTGGGGGAAAAAAAGGGCTGGTTACAATTGCTAAAAGGATTTCATCATGTAGTTTGAATAAAACTGAAATAATTCAGCCTTGTCTTTCTCCAGGCCGATGTAGAAAGAGGGCCAGAGACTTACATGCTAACCCAAGGAAGTCAGAGCCAGGAATAGAAGCTAGATTTTTTCCTAATCTGCAATCCAATGCTCTGTTTACTGTGTTGCATCCTTTATATCTTTTATTGTATGAATTCTTCTAGATTTGCTTTTGTTGAGACTTTTATACAGCAAGTATGTGTTCAGTATTAATTGGATAACATAAATATATTAGAAAAATTGCCACTGAAGAGGGAGAGGGAGATGACAGAACAGAAATGTTTATAGTCAGAATCAGCCTCTGGGCTGCTTCTCTGAATTGTGAGTTAGGAGGGCTGGGGGAGCCAGGTTGGCAGTGTTTGCAGTATCCAGACTGTAGCAGAAAAAGCATGTAACCTCGGAGAGTGGGGGTGCACTGGGAAAAGCCGTTTCACCAAAATCAAGCTTGTTGGAGGTTAGAAACTATTTCTGTCCAAAGCAGCCGGATTGCTCCAGCCACTACCTGGGCTGCAAGCCACATATGTAATTTAAAATTTTCTAGTAACCACATTAAAAAATAAAAATAGTTGAAATTAGTTTTAATATATTTTATTTAACTGAATGAATAGAGCCAAAATGTTTCAACATAGAATTGGTATAAAATTTAACGAGATATTTTACATTCTTTTTTTTATACCTAGTCTTAGAGATCCAGTCTATATTTACACTTAGCACATGTCAATTCAGGTTATTCACATTTCAGGTACTCAGTAGCAATGTGTGGCTAGTAACTATTAGATAGTGTACTGAACTATGGCAATTATCAAGTTACTGTCTTCCAGCTCCAAATCCATCTTCTCTGCCCTGCTTTGTAATACTGGAGCTATGAGATAAACTTGCCTCTTTCACCAGCTTGGCAGAATGTTAGGCTTCATCGATAGAGGGCCCTTGACGTGGCATTGCAAAGCAATAGCAAGAACACATTTCACTTCTGGGTTCTAGTTCTCCATCTTTATTCACCATAGGAGCCCAGCAACCCCAGCAGAGGAGCTCCAGCTGTGCCTTAGGTCACTGTCCCAACTTGGGTGCTGCCACTTTGGAGCAGCTCAGCCATTCCCTCAGGCAACTGTCTCCCACCCTGTGGACTGTGCCTTCTGACAAGTTTCTTCACCACTGGCAGACTGCACGTTCCTGTGGAAACCATGCCCTCTCCAGAGAAGTCTCAGCCTGGGGGGTGGGGGAAGGGGAGAGGCTCTCCTAGTCTTTAGTTCCTTAATTTTTTTTCACTTTCTCTTAGCCTAGAGGTAGTAGCTGCTTGGTTTTTCTTTTTGCAACTGCTACTTCTATACTCCTTCGAGCCCTCTTTTATTCCTTTAAATAGTTAACCACCTTTTAGTAGTTAACAATTATTGTATTAAAATTTCCGTGTTCAAATATCTGGTCCCCTGACCTCACCCTCAGTGATACACTCCTGAATCTACTAAGCCTTTTTAAAATGGGGCCAAATGATGTATCTTGAGGCTGCTAACAAAAGCCATATGGAATTATATTTATCTAGCCTATAATAAAAACTTTCCTTTCTTAAAAGTTCTTTTGAAATGTGCCTGTAGTGGAAATTTGGTTTAGCTACTTTATACTTATTTGATGCAGTTCCAACTTTTACCCTTTTTTTCTTTCTACTTTTTGGGTATGTTTTTCCTTTGTGTGGTGGCCTAGGTTAGTAGGGAAGCCAGTGTTTGACTTTCTTATAAAAAAGTAAATGAAATCGAGACTTTAATGTCTAGAATTTGAACGTAGGAATCAACATTCATGCAGGTCTCTTCCAAGTCTGTGTCCTTAAGCCTGCCAGTGTTTCTAAACACATGATCAGATGAAAGTCAAATATGGGGCGTTTGCACAGGCACACTGAAAGCATACAGGGTGCATAGACTTTGGATCCAGATAAAGTTGGGAGTTTTTTGTATGTTTTAAAAAATTTTTGGCTAAAATTATAGCATTCATGCTCTATAGAGGTGGGGCAGGATTTTTTACACAGTTGTTCATGTGTTGGAACAGATTCAAAATTGTTTTTAAGAAAATCCTGTCTTAAGAGTGGGTACTCATAAGATCACTTTTGTGGGGAGATGGAAAGACCTTTAACCGAGGCGGTATCCTCATTAGACTGCTTCAGTTTCAGAAGGGGGTGCCGTCTCTCTCCCCGCCTCCAGTGATTGTATGGACCTGCCCTTAATCAGCAATAATACCTGTACCCCAGATACTTGTCAGAGAACAACCCTTAGCTCTCTATTGCCCAACATTCAAAGTCTAACTTTTGAGAAATGTTTATAGAGGAGGCCAAAAATTGAGTAATCCATCCATTTCCCTAGGAATTCTGAATGAAATTAGCCCACTGTGGAGACCTTTGTGCCTGGGTTGCCTTGTTTTGGCCACGCATCAAGTTCCTTCCCACACTTAGCTTTGGATGTATTGTGAAGCTTATATTCATGATGGGGATGATGCTGGGTCACTCTAACTTGTGGTCGCTTCTTTGAGGACCCCCCAGGAGAAATTTCAGTTTTCAGTTCAGGAGTAAAGGTGCTTCTAAGCAACTGGTTTGCTCTTATCTTTTAAAGTCTCTGAATAAAGTAACAAATCACATATTACAGCTAAGAGGTTCAGCCAAATTTCAGTTTCGCCTGTAGCAAACGTTTAGGACGTTAATAGTGTGCATTGTTCAGTACTTGCCTTCTGGCTATGTCTGATTTCTTAAATTCTTATTTCTCCTTGGCTCTGATTTCCTTTTGTTCCCCCACTCCCCCCCATTTAAAGTTTTGTGTCATGTTCTTAGAAAGTCTTATTTTGGAATAAGGTAGAGTATAAGTATATGGAGTGAATGAGTTTAAATCTAGTCTCTTACTAACTGACCAGAGTAAGTTTTCCGAAGTATAAAATGAGGATCACGCCTTAAGACTTATTAGGATTAAATGAAGTAAAAGTGTGTGAAGCACCTGGCAAGGCTCCTGGCACATGGTAAGTGCTCAATAGGGGGATGCCCAACCTGGACTAGGGGAGTGGGGAAGGCATCTTCAGAGGAGATGGGGCATAAGCTCAGCCTCATGTGGAGCCTTTTTAACATTGTTTTCAATGCTATCAAATGATTACTTAGGAATCACATTTTCCCAAGTTAAGCTGGACACACTGGGAAGGGGAATTAGAGCAGGTAACTTCCAAGGTTTTCTTTTGAATTCTGAGATTATATGAAAACTGCTCGAATTAAGGAAAGTCTGGTCAAGTGACTTTTGATTACCACGAAAAATGGAATTAATGGTGGCTGTTTAAAACCTTTCCTGTTAGACTAAACCGGGGGACAGCGAAACGAGGAGCAAAATTAAGTGAGCTCTGATGTTTTTAAGCTAATTTATGCTTTATTTCAGGAATTTAGGAATCCACACTTATGGACTTAATAAAGGTATACTGAATAGATAGATAAATCTATTCCTTTAAAACTGGCTGATTTCTGGGGGAAAAAATGTGTTTAATCTATAAACTACCAGAAGATGTCACTGTCTCCCAAGTAATGGTCCATCACATTAGCCCTTTTGCAGGTATGTTTTTTGAACACTGACAGGCTGTCACAAATGATAAGAATTCTTGGCTTCTAGTGTTGAGTTTCTGAGAAGGATAGGACCTCACAAAAAGTACTTTTCCAAGGTGTGTAGGTTTGTTCCATCTTGATTCTTGATGCCCTAAATGTGAACCCTGTTCACTGCTCCATATATGGAAATTGTCTGGATGCTCCAGGTTACATTTGCACTTTCAAGAAAAATGAAGGGGATGAAAAATTCTCCAAAATATCCTCTCAGATCTTGACTCCCTCCCACATTTTCAGGCTGCATTATTATGATGCGACCACGTTTACTAAATTATCAGATTTTCTAAGATATTTTGGCCTTGGACACATCTTAAGATATACTTATCTTTTTTTCAAGTCACCATTCATGGTATGTAAAGCAAAATTGGAAAGTGTTTCCACACTGTAATATTACTGGATGAAATGAACCAGTATTTCTCCAATTACTCACAAATAGGGACTTCAGACTAAGTCTGATCCGATATATACTCATAATCTTCAGGCAGTAAAACATGTTAAAAAAAATTCTCTCATCTTTGCAGCCAGGAAACAGACTCAAAAATTTATAATCGAGTTTCTTATGTTGGGGCTGTGAGAATGGGATTCTCCAAGGTGAAATGATAATTCGTTAAAGGCAGCCAGTGACAGCCAGAGGATAAGTGCATGGGTATGATTTCTAGTCCAGCTCTGCCCAACACCTCAAAAGAACTAAGTATGTCATTGGTCTTCTCCATGCCATTGGCTTCAACAGTCAAGTGGAGTAGTCTGTCCAACCTAGTTCTCTAGGTAGTTATAACCTCAAAGGAGCAGTGAAGAATGAACTTAAAAGTACTTCATAAATATAAGGAATTCATGTTCTAACTAAATTCTATGAAAAATGCAGAATACTTAGATATTATTCCATGTTGTGTAAAAGCATCCTACATTTCTGTATTTTGATTGACTTTCTTTTAAATTTTCATTAATTGGGAAAAAATTAATGACACAATATTTAGGCAGTTACTGAAAATAGAACTTGGTGTGTTTCTAGGTTGTCCATGTATGCAACCTTATGTTTGCAAAGTTTTATAGAGACGTATTCTATTTATTTAATAATGGTATAAAACTGTATTCCTATAATTTAGGAACATAAAGCCAAATTAATAGAATTCCAGTACCCAATTCATAGTGAGCTGAAATACAATGGGACTAACAATGCTTTATTGTGGACAGGAGGTAATGTGGTATAATAAAGTGAGCATTTGTAATCAGATGGGTTTAAATCCTGGCTCCACCAAAAACGAGGTAACTTTGGACAAGTTCTTGAGTTTGAGCCTCAGTTTCCTCGTTTGTAAAATGGAGATAATATCTACTCAGTCATTCTACTTTGTCATATCTAATTTTTCATTCTACTTTGTGATAATGAAATGAGATCAGAAACTCAAGTCAGAAAAACAGATACGGAAGCAATTACTATATGTCCCCTATGAATGGGACAAATGTTCCCATTAGTCTCCCCTTAGAAGGAGTGTCTTGTCAGACTTGAGTGAATGGTGGCAATCTTAATCAAGGGGCAAGTACATCAGTGTTTTACGTTAATTTTGTCTTCATTTTACTATTGGTTTGTCCTACTTTTTCGTGGAACTTCAGTGAAAGCAAGTAGATTAGTGTGTAATCTTAAAAATCAGTATCCTGTTTTATTTATTTCTGAAATTTCCGCAGTAGCTAGCAAAAACTTACCTGTAGTTAAGTGCTCAATGACATTTTTAAGGGCACAAGGATTCTAAGTACATCTTTCCTGAGTTTTGTTAAAGGCAGTCTTTAATAGCCACAGTAGGATTATCGGATCACAAGCTACTGGGTACCATGGTGATATAAGCTCAGGAAATGGGCTTAGGGACGTAGTCCCAGATCTCCATATTTTACTGGCCAGATTACCTTGGGCAAAAATGAGTCTTGATATCTGCTTATTTGTTCCACAGAGTTCTTGTGAGAATCAAATGAGATGTTTGAAGGTGCTCTGTAAACGTTTGATTATTAATAAAAGAATGAGTGTCAAACATAGGAGAAATACAATGAAAAATCAAGTTTTATATATATTCTGATTAGTGATGATGATAGTTATTAATGATATACAAATTTTAAAGGATGAGAAGAATCCTGGGTAAAATAGCAATTTTTATTTTGGTCTCAATATGTTATGGGAGTTGGGTGGGAGGAGTATGGATTTAAGGTGGAGAAAGGGGTTGGCTGGAAGAGGTGCCACAGAATTCAGGAGAGAAGGAACCATAAGATGATTAGTTCTCTTTGTTACGTTTGTTTCCTTGTGAAGTTTCTTATCCAAAAAGATTAATAACTTGGTCATTAACTCTGAGCCTTGTTAAAACTCTCCACCTAACACTTTGATTGGATTTGATGAAATAATTTTCTGAAATAAATATTATCTTCAGGTTGTTTGGGATGTTTTATTTTTTGTTTTTTGTCTAGATAGCAGATTGGAATGACTTGGCACAGGACAGCCTATGAGCTCCACTTTCTTCACTGTTGGAGACTGGAATGCTATCTATCATTGAACTGGCCAGGCTGGCCCACGTGATGGTAAATAGAGGCAGTCTTGGCATTACAGGATTTGGGTTTTAAATCAGTGCAAAAGTTAAGATTCTTTATCTGTGAGGAGCAGAAACTATCTTAGCTAGAATAAACTAAAAGAGGGCAATTTGTTATAAGGATGTGGGTACTGCATGAAACCCAAAGGTGGAAGGACAGCTGGGTCTAGACAAGACAGGAACTGGCAGGCCATCAGAAACACAGACACCATCATGTTTCATTCCTCTCGCATTTTGACAGACAAGTATTCTCTGCATCTCCAGTCAATAACGTGAATGTAGCCACGCCACAGTTATAGTTCCAGGGTCCTGAAAAATTAACTAGCTGCCTTTCAATTTCAAAGTTAAATTACCAGGAGAATCTGGCATCTGACTGGCTCAGCCTGGTGTAGGTGCCCACCCCTGGTCCATGCAAAAATGGTCAGAAGAGATGGGAAACATTATAGTATACACAGGACTTTTGGAGGCCTGTCACCATAAAAGGGGAGGGTAGCGGGAGACACTAGAAGTTCCCTGAGAATGAGGAATTGCTTTGATCTAGGCAAGCATCCCTAAAGATGTCTCAGTTAATATTATTTTTCTCTAAGGGAAGAGGCATTTGTAGAGAATGATGGAAGTCATCAAATATATCTCAATAGCTGGAATTTTTTCTAATGTATATTTGGTCTACTTATGCCCAGCATAGACCAAAGCTTTTGTCTCACAGCCTGAGGGGGTTCTGCTCTACACATAATTTCCTCTGTCCTTGCTGTATTTGATATTTTAAGATGGGGAGCACATTTCTTTTTAATATTTATTTTTTATTGATGTCATAATAGTTTATAACATTGTAAAATTTCAGTTGTACATTATTATTTGTCAGTCATCATTATATATGTGCCCCTTTACCCCTTATGCTCACCTCCCAACTGCCTTCCCCTCTGGTAATCACTAATTTGTTCTCTTTGTCCATGTATTTGTTTATCTTCCACATATGAGTGAAATCATACAGTGTTTGTCTTTCTCTGTCTGGCTTATCTCACTTAATATAATACCCTCAAGATCCATCCATGTTGTTGCAAATCGGATGATTTGGTCTTTTTTTATGGATAAGTAGTAGTCCATTGTATCTATATACCACATCTTCTTTATCCAGTCATCAGTTGATGGGCACTTGAGTCGCTGCCACATCTTGGCTATTGTGAACAATGCTGCAGTGAACATAGGGGTTCATAAATCTCTTTGTATTGTTGATTTTGTGTTCTTCGGATAAATACCCAGTAGTGGAATAGCTGAGTCGTATGGTATTTCGATTTTTAATTTTTTGAGAAATCTGCATACTGTTTTCCATAGTGGCTGTACGGGTTTGCATTCCAATCAGCAGTGTATGAGGCGTCCCTTTTCTCCACATCCTATCCAATATTTGCTGTTTTTCATCTTGGTAATTATAGCCATTCTAACAGGTGTAAGGTGATATCTCATTGTAGTTTTGATTTGCATTTCCCTAATGATTAGTGATGTTGAACATCTTTTCATGCGCCTGTTGGCCATCCTTATATCTTCTTCGGAAAAATGTCTGTTTGTATCCTCTGCCCAGTTTTTGATCAGGGTTTTTTTTTGTTGTTGTTGAGTTGTATGAGTTCTTTATATGTTTTGGAGATTAACCCCTTGTCAGATATGTGATTTGCAAATATTTTCTTCCAGTTGGTGGGTTGTCTTTTCATTTTGTTCCTGATTTTCTTTGCCTTGCAGAAGCTCTTTAGTCTGAGCAAGTCCCATTTGTTTATTTTTTCTTTTGTTTCCCTTGCCTGGGTAGATATGGTATTCCAAAAGATCCTTCTAAGACTAATGTCAAAGAGTGTACTGCCTATATTTTCTTCTAGGAGTTTTATGGTGTCATGTCTTCCCTTCAAGTCTTTAACCCATTTTGAGTTAATTTTTGTGTATGGCGGAAGATAATTGTCTACCTTGATTCTTTTGCGTGTGGCTGTCCAGTTTTGCCAATACCAGTTATTGAAGTTAGTTTCTTTGTGGAAGATCGGCTGCCTGTACATGTGTGGTTTTATTTCTGGGCTTTCAATTCTGTTCCATTGATCTGTGTGTCTGTTTTTGTACCAGTACCGTGCTGTTTTGATTTCTATAGCTTTGTAGTATATTTTGAAGTCAGGGATTGTGATGCCTCCAGCTTTGTTTTTTTCCTCAGGTTTGCTTTAGCTATTTGGGGTCTTTTGTTGCCCCATATGAATTTTAGGATTTTTTTTCTTCTGTTTCCATGAAGAATGCCATTGGGATTGCGTTGAATCTAGATTGCTTTAGGTAGTATGGACATTTTAACTATGTTTATTCTTCCAATCCATGTGCTTGGAATATCTTTCCATTTCTTTATGTCAACATCAATTTCTTTCAATATTGTCTTCCAATTTTCATTGTATAACCTGCTTGGTTAAATTTATTCCTAGATATTTTATTCTTTTTTCTTTGAGGAAGATTAGCCCTGAGCTAACATCTGCTGCCAATCCTCCTCTTTTTGCTGAGGAAGACAGGCCCTGAGCTAACATCCATGCCTGTCTTCCTCTACTTTATAGGTGGGATGCTTACCACAGCATGGTTTGCCAAGCGGTGCCACGTCTGCACCCGGGATCTGAACCAGCGAACTCCAGGCCACCGAAGCAGAATGTGCGAACTTAATCGCTGCGCCACCAGGCCGGCTCTTAGATATTTTATTCTTTTTGTTGCAATTGCGGATGGGATTGTATTCTTGAGTTCTCTTTCTGTTAGTTCGTTATTATAGAAATGCAACCGATTTTTGTAAGTTGATTTTGTACCTGCAACTGTACTGTAGTTGTTGATTATTTCTAATAGTTTTCCCATGGATTCTTTAGGGTTTTCTATATAGAAAATCATATTGTCTGCAAACAGCGAGAGCTTCACTTACTCTTTGCCAGTTTGGATACCTTTTATTTCTTTTTGTTGCCTAATTGCTCTGGCCAAAACCTCCACTACTATGTTGAATAAGAGTGGTGAGAGTGGGCACCCTTGTCTTGTTCCTGTTCTCAGAGGAATGGTGTTCAGTTTTTCCCTGTTGAGTATGATGTTGGCTATGAGTTTGTCATATATGGCCTCTATTATGTTGAGGTGCTTTCCTTCTATACCCACTTTATTGAGAGTTTTTTATCATAAATGGATGTTGGATCTTGTGAAATGCTTTCTCAGTGTCAATTGAGATGATCATGTGGTTTTTATTCCAAATTTTGTTAATGGAGTTTATTACACTGATTGATTTGCAGATGTTGAACCATCCCTGTGTCCCTGGTATAAATCCCACTTGATCATGATGTATGATCTTTTTAATGTATTGCTGTATTTGGTTTGCAAATATTTTGTTAAGGATTTTTGCATCTAAGTTCATCAGCAATATTGGCCTGTAGTTTTCCTTCTTTGTGTTGTCCTTATCTGGCTTTGGGGTCAGGGTGATGTTGGCCTCATAAAATGTGTTAGGAAGTGTTCTGTCTTCTTCAACTTTTTGGAATAGTTTGAGGAGGATAGGTACTAAATCCTCTTTGAATGTTTCATAGAATTCTTCAGAGAAGCCACCTGGTCCTGGACTTTTATTTTTTGGGAGATTTTTGATTACTGTTTCAATCTCTTTACTTGTAATTGGTCTATTCAGATTCTCTTTTTCTTCTTGGTTCAGTTTTAGGAGGTTGTATGAGTCTTAGAGTTTATCCATTTCTTTTAGATTGTCCCGTTTGTTTTCCTGTAGTTTTTGATAGTATTCTCTTATAATCCTTTGTATTTCTGTGGTATCTGTTGTAATTCCTCCTCTTTCATTTCTAATTTTATTTATTTGAGCCTTCTCTCTTTTTTCTTAGTGATTCTGCCTACAGGTTTGTCAATTTTGTTTATCTTCTCAAAGAACTAGCTCTTAGTTTTGTTGATCCTTTCTACTGTTTTTTTGGTTTCAATTTCATTTATTTCTGCTCTAATTTTCATTATTTCCCTCCTTCTGGGGGAGCACCTGTTTTAATGCTCTTCTGTAACAACTGAATTATATAATGCTCAAGATCGCCTCTCTGCCTTGTTTTCCACCACATGGCAAACTCACCCAGCTCTCTGAAACTATGCAAAGCTCTCTCAGGTGCCATGCTTTCTCATGCAAGTCTTTGCTCCCACAATTTTTCTTTTGTTTCTCTCACTCTTTCTCTTTCCTGAAAGCTTCCATTACCATCCCCTCATCTAGGAAGCCCCTTCCCACTCCCTTCCACAAGCTAAATTAGGTATCCTTGCCTGTGCTCCCATAACCCCATATGTGGCACTCACTACACTGCGATGGACTCATTCATTTTCTGGCTTATTCCTTCAAGGGGAATATCATAGTTCAACCTATATCACAAGTGCCTCAAAAAGGCCTGCCACATAGTAGGCCCTCAAGAAAAGGAACGAATGAATAAATGAATAAAATGAGCCTCAGTTCTGGAAAGTCTGACTTATATTTTCCTGTCTTTGTTATCAACAGCTCTAGTGTAGAAGTTAAGAGTAGAGGCTTTGAGGCCAGACTTCCTGGGTCCATATCCCATCTCTCCTTAATTTCCAATCTCTCTGAACTTGAGCAAATTTACTTAAACTCTCCGTGCCTCAGTTTCCTCATTTGTAGATGGTATAATGATTGTACCTACCTCAGAGGGTCATTGTGGAGATTGAATGAGTTAAGTGCTTAAAGTCTGACACCAAAAAGTGCTCCATAAATGTTAGTGATTATTATCATCAACCATCTGAACCACCGCCAAAAACTTTTGTAGATGCAGCTATGTTTCATGAGCAACACATTCTGCAGGAATGATTGGTGCTCTTGGCAGTCATTGACCCTTAAGAGAGATTTATGTGGTCTTTGCGTAGTAGTGCTTACATTATGTGCTCTGAGAGACTAGTAACATAAGAGTATCTGGGCATTGAGGAATGGGTTAGAAGCTCCACCAGTGGATGCTTTCTGTAGCAAGAGAGTGTGTTTATCATATTTAGATTGTATTTGCTTTTGACAAATGAGCAAGATTTTTGAACAGGTAGAGACTTGTTGGTGGAGTGATTAGGTGTGTGATTTCCTGGGGTCTTGGCCTTCTCAGTATTGAGGAGTTGTGGGTGGTAAGATTGGTGGCCAGAAACGATCCTTTTAAGAGTACAGGACCAGACAGAATATTTTGCAGAAACTAACAAGCTGTTCCTAAAATTTAGATGGAAATACAAAAGATTTAGAATAGGCAAAACAATCTTAATAAAAGAACAAAGTTGGAGGACATTTATTTCCTAGTTTCAAAAATTTCTTTGCAACTACAGTCAAGACAATGTGATACTGGCATAAAGATAGATGTAAAGATCAATAGAACAGAATTGAGAGTCCAGATAAATCTTTATGTTCAATTTATTTTTGACAAAGGTGCCAAGGCAAGTCATTGGAGAAAGGATAGCCTTTCCGACAAATGGTGCTGGGACAACTGGATATCCACGTGGAAAAAGATGAACTTAGATATTTACCTCACACCATACATAAAAATGAACTCAAAATGGATCATAGGCTTAAATATAAGACCTGGAACAATAAAATTTTGAGAAGAAAAAGCAGGAGAAAATCTTCAAGATCTCAGGTTAGGCAGAGATTTCTTAGATGAGCAAAACCACAGTGTATAAAGGAAAAAAAAACTGGTAAATTGGACCTCATCAAAATTAAATATCTTTGCATTTCAAAATACAGCATGGATAAAATGAAAAGACAAGCAGCAGACTGGAAGGAAATATTTGCAAATCACATATCTGATAAAGGATTTATATTGAGAATATATACTCATACACCTCAATAATAACACACACACACAAAAACCATTTAAAAAATGGGCAAAATATTTGAATAGAAATTTCTCCAAAAAAAGATATGCAAATGACTAATAAGAACATGAAAATATGGTTAACGTCATAAGTCATCAGGGACATGCAAATTAAAACCACAATGAGATACCATTTCATACCCACTAGAATGGTTATCCTAAAAAAGACAACAAATATTGGTGAGGATGTGCAGAAATGGGAGCCCTCATGCATGCTAGTGGGAATGGAAAATAATGGGATGAAATGGAAAATAATTTGAAAGTTTCTTAAAAAGTTAAACATACACTTACCACATGATCCAGGAATTCCACTCCTAGGTGTTTACCCAAGAGAAATGAAAAGATATGTCCACACAAAGATTTGCACACAAATGTTCTGGACAGTTTTATTTATAATAGCCAGGAATAGGAAACAACCTAAATGCCCATCAACCGATCAATGGAAAGACATAATATGGTATGTCCATACAATGAAATCTTCCACAGAAAAGAAAAAAAAGAGAAACAAACTACTGATACAAGCTGTGACATGGAAAAACCTCAAAATCATTATACTAAGTGAAAGAAGCCAGAGACAAGACCATATTTTGTATGATTCTATTTATATAAAATGTCTAGAAAAGGCAAATCTATAAAGACAGAAAGTAGATTGGTGGTTGTCTGGAGCAGTGTGGGAGGTGGGAGATGGGGATTAAGAGTGAATATAAGGAATCTTATTGGGGTGATAGAAATGTTCTATCTGCTTTGTGATTTATGGGATTCTTGCACAACTTGGTAAATTTACTAAAAATCATTGATTGGCCAGTTTAAATAAGTGACCTATATGATATGCAAATTATACCTCAGTAAAGTCTGAGGAGGTAGTGGGAGTCGGGCATGGTGGGGGGAGAGAGAGAGAGAGAAGGAATGAAAACAGGGCTGGCTGGAGCCAGACTGTTTGGATTTGAAACCTGGCAAGTCTAACCTTTCTTTGCTTCAGTTTCCTGTCAGTAAAGTTGGGGAAAATAGTAAGTTACTAGTCACAAAGCAGTGTTGAGAAGATTGTGATAATACATAAAGAGTACTTAACACAAAGTTTGAACCATAGAGAGAGCTCAATAAATATTAGCCATAATAATAATAGTTATTATTGGCAGTAGTATTTAGCCAAGCAAGGATCCACGTCTGATTTAGATCAACTTAATTAAAATCTTGGAGAAGGGTTTGGACTACGGCTTGCAGAGGGCAGTGATTGGTCCTGTGGAAATGACTCCTGGGGAACCCGAGAGCCTAAAGCACCTGATTTGGTTGTGCAGCCTGGGGGACTGGAGCACTGGAGCCTTGCAGATGAAGGAGGTTTCTTCATGGCAGCATCATTTATGGAGGTGTCATCCTACTGCCCATAAATGTGGGAACAACATGTGATATTTCAATCCCACTCCAACAACGATTTATGTTACAGCACTACGTTCCAGGTCCTACTGGGACAGAGGACCAGTGATTGGGAGGAGGGACGCCTAACCTTGTCTATGAGGGTTTCTAGAGGAAGTGATGTCTCAGTGAGACTTAAGAATCCCCTGAAGTTACCCAAAGGGAGGATGAGGAGAGTTACCCAGGCAGAGAGTATAGCTTGAGTAAAGCCCATAGATGCTAGGGAGCTTGCTGAGTTGAGTAAAGTGCTGATATGAAGAGCAGAGTGACAAGAAACAAGGCTGGGGTCCCGTGGAGGGCCTTGTGTGCCGTGATAAAGAACTTGGATTTATCCTGAGGACAGTGAGGACCAGTGAAGAGTTCTAAGCAGGTTCTAGGACCACCTCAGGTGTCTTCAGTTAGATGGTCCCAGTGGCACCCACGCACCACACCTTGAGAGATCCTGCTCTGTTGATGAGGAGCAAATAAATGCCCTCCTAGAAGTTTGTGGTCTGGGTTTTGCATTTAGCTTTCTCTAGTGCAAGTGTTCTTCCAGGACCACACCCATGCTAGTGTCTGGCTGAAAAAAATTGTTTCATGGCTCCCACGAGGGGCATAGGAGGCATAATGTGGTGGCTGAGAGCCTGTCTGCAGTGCCAGACCTCAGAAAAGCAGAAGACTTGTAAATGTTTCATACAGTTTACTGTGGGAGCCTGCTCTGGCTGAGAGCCCATTAATAAGCCCCAGCAGCTGAGGGGCAGGTATTGTGCCGGTTACTATAGCACCATCACCTTGGAAAAGATCACTCAGTGAAAGCCATAGCGGAGCAGAATGAGGCAGGAGGGGGATGTGGTCAGAAGCGGCAGGAGGGGCTGGAGATAGGCCGCAGATGCTGTCACTGGTCTCAGGACACCTCGTGGGCTGGAGCCCACTTCAGCTTCTCCAGCTGCAGCCCCAGGGAGGGAGCGAGGCTGCGCTCAGACTGAGAGTGACTGCCTGAGACAGCACCACAGGCTGCTGCTGAGCTTGTAGCTTTTCAAGGGGCTGAATTCCCAGCCAGATACCTCTTGGCCTCTTTTTTGGCCGGGAGAGGGGAGTGGTCTCATCTTGGAAGATCTGGGCTGGGTTTCATCTCCTTTTTGATTTTAAGTAGTTACCTCCATGAGGACTGACTTTAAGGTGTTCATCAAGGAAAACAGAGTGGTCCCCACGCTGGAAGTGAGAAAGGATGACAGTTTCTAAGACTGATTGTTAATGGCTCGGAGGTGGCCCCCATTCAAAATGCCTTTTAAAGCATTTGATACTTTCAAAGAAAAATTTGTGAAACCTGGAAAGGAAGGAGTGAAGAACGCTGTGGGAGATTCGTTGGGAATTTTGCGAAGGTAAAGTTTGAATGCAAACTTTAGGTTTATTTCTGAGTAGCTTCACGTTGCCAATGTTTGAGAGACTTTGCTGTTTTTAAAGCCACATTTTAAAAAGGAGCAGGTAGGTCAGATTAGATGGTTTCTGGAGCCCCTTCCAGCTCCAACAGACTGTGCCTGGAGGGAAAAAAAGATGCATCAGATGTATAAGGTTGAATTAGGAAAATACCAAGACAAGCATTCTGCTTATACAGCAGGATTAGCGCTTACTGGAGATGGTGGTATTGCATATTGTGTGTTTGGCATTGAATTAGAAGAGATTTAAGGAGATAATATTTCATGTTAACTCAATAGTAGTGACAAAATCAGGAACCACTTTATATGGTAATGCTTTGAGCTAAAATAATTTTTAAGAATTTTTCACTATAGATAAAAATGAGACAGTTGTAAATTGTTTACCTTGTTATATAAACTATATAAAGTGGTTCCTTATTGTGTAGTTTTCAAAGAGAAGGATAGTTACACAACAGTTTGAAGAAGGTAACTGAAAAAATTAGTATTCTTTAAGCAGAAAATCTTACATGGTTACAGTGGGAAAATGTTACATACTATCTTTGAATTGAACGTTTTTGTCCAAACCAAAAGATCTTTTTTTTAAAAAGTAAAATATATTATTATTGGAAGGAGAATTTGCCTAAGTGAATGAATTAATGTGACATTTTAATCTGTGATTTTTTATAGGCATATTATATAGGTGAGTTAATGAGTGGTCCTTATGTGCAAGGTAAAATGAGTCCTTTAATCTCTCTGATGTACATAAATGTGAAAAATACCCTTGATAATATTTTTGTGTGTTTGAATGATTATTTCTAATCCTGATGAATGAAAATACCACCTGGCGTCTTCTTTTAACTTTTCTATATTATCTTTTAAATTTAAGAGCTTTAGCTGTTAAAGGACTATTTCTAGGCACACGGAGAGTCATTCTATTTCTTTCTTGTGCTTTATAACACGGGGGCTCCTGTTAGTGTTAAAATTTCCATTGTGTCACTCTTGATGAGCTTGCAAAATAAGAGAACTGGGTTTGGCACCTTATTAATGTAGTAATCAAAAACAAAAAGGTTTCAAACAGACCTACACTGAGTTATCATGTATAGATGAAAACCTAGCTCAGTGACAGTAGGATAAACCAGCCAAACAGGAAATGATTATAATAACCTTTTCTTTTAAGAGTGTTTTATCCCTCTCGTGAGCACTCCCCAGGTAACATCTTATTATGGTAGTGTCATTTGATTAAAAATGCAAAAGGAAGGCACAATGGTTTAATTGGCATATGCAAATGATGACAAAGGAATCTGACAAAGTCAGAAATAAAAACCATGACTTCGGACTATAGTCACCATTATAATCACTTAACTCTGTGCCTTCGTTTTAAAATACTTGACAAAAGCGTACTTAGGAATTTTCTTTTCCAACTTTAAGTTTAACTGCTTTTTTGAAATTTGATTTTTTTCAATAGGAGTCTTATCCTAGGAGTTCTTTTTGCTGTGTGTGATTGGATGATCCACTTGAGGACCCTTTTATTTGTCAGATTGGTTTGCTTAGGGCTACAATAAAATTAATAATTTCCAAGTTGTGTGGCCTCAACCCAAAATTGAGCTATGTGTTTAGGAATCTGAACAGTTTCCTCAGAATTGCATCACGGAACAATAGAAAAACAGCCAGCACAGTGCTGGAGATAGAGAATGCCATAAATACATGCTAGATGTTATCATTGTCATCATAATTGTAGAATGGCTTTAGAAAAAATAAAGCCAAATTCAAACCCCTTCTTTCAGTGATCCCTAGAGAGAAATTATTGGCAAAGGAAGGAAAAAAGGCATTAATCGACCAGTGTTCCAAGATGATCCTCTGCTCTCGTGGTCTTTGAGCAGAGCTGCAGAATTAGGGCTCCTCCAGTGAGACCAGCTCTACCACACACTTGGTGTGATCCTCAAGTCTGTAAGATAATTATCTATAAAATGCTTTGCTAAAAGCCAGACATATAATGGACATTCCCTCCCCTTGTTTGTTTTTCACATAAAACCAGTTGACAGAATCCAGTGTAAAAAAATATAGTAAAATCACAAAGACCTATTTTCTGTTTTGTAAGGGACAAGAACGCTGGGAAGTTAGAAACCTCGATGTTCTAACAAGCAGTGTAAATCATAGGTATCTAATAACGTTTGGAAACAAAGGCCATCATCTAAATGGAATTCTTGAAGTGTATTTTATTTATGGAGTGTTCCTCATGGTCAGGGGAGTGACAAATGCACAGGGAAGCATTTTAAATTCACACGTGGGGCTGATTACAGTCAGGCATTATGAGCCTTCCTGGAGAACAGTCACTGATAAAAAAAAAAAAAAAACCTGAACAATTTAATCAGCTAAAGGTGCAATAGTGTTTTAGAAGTGTAGGAAGAAAGATGCATTCACTTATAGTCCAACATCGGAACAGATGACATAGAAAGCATTAAATTTGGAAATTAATGTCCAGAAATTGACATGCAGATTTATTCAACTTAAATGACAATGAGTGTCCTCTAATTGCTTATGTATAATAAAATAATAATGGCAAACAGTATGTTCCAGGCACTGTAAACTCATTTAATTCTATAAACAACCCTGTGGGGTGGAGACTATTATAATCACAATTTTACAGATGAGGAAGCTGAGGCACAGAGAGGTTAAGTAAGTTGCCCAAGGTCACATAGCTATAAGAGGCAGAGCTGGGTTTCAGACCAGATGTTCTATGCCCACCATTCTTAGTCATTACACTGTGCTACCTCTCTAAATGTTTTCCTCTTGAAATTTACCGACTCACGTAAGTGTAGAGAGTTACTTGGGCTGCAGTGTAACCAGCAGCCTCTGGACCTGATGGCAAGTATGGTCTTTTCTCCTAAACAGTTGTAGTATTGAAGACTTCCCCAGGAGAAACTGAGCAGGAGTCTGATCTCCTTATGGGTATTTGTATCTTCCCTTTAAAGAGGTGGAGTCAATCCCTCTGTTGCGTCCATCCTCAGCATTCAGCAGTGGTTTATTGAATGTATGTACCAGATGTGCTCTGTCTGCTCCCTCAACAAAGGCAGGTGTGTAAGAGCCGGCTCTAAGCCTGGTTCCAATTGCCACATCATTTGCTTTCTGCTTGCACAACCTCAGGCAACTTGGCTCCCGCCCTTGCAGCCAGGTGATTCTGTTAAAACAAAGTCAGATCACGTCTCTCCCCTGCTCAGAACCTCCCCATGGTTTCCCATTTCACTCAGAGTTAAAGCCAGTGTCCTTTCAATGGCCTTCAAGGCCCTACACGATCTGTAGGACCTTGGAAGGTCTCTCTGACTTCTTTTCTGACGTTCTTTTCCTGCCTCTTCCTGTTCCAGCCACACTCTGCACTCTTACTGGAACTTTCCAGATCCACTCCTATGCCAGCTCTTGTGCCCTGAAAGCTTTTCTCCCAAATCGCCTGATGGCTCATTCCTTCACTTTCTTCAAGTCCCTTCTCAAAGGTGACCTTCCCAGGGAGGACTTTTCTGACCAGGCTATTTAGAGATAAATCTCACCTTTCCTCCTCCTCTCACCTACTGCCTGTCCTTCCCTGATTTATTTTGCTCCACCTCTCTCTTAGGTAGGGTTCCCTAAAGGTAGTGGCTAAGATAGGGATTTGGATAAGCCTAGGATGTGATTTATTGAAGGGGAGCTCTTCCTGAAAAAATTGGAAGGGAGGGAGTAAACCAGGATAGGAAAGGAGAAAATCAAGCAAGGATGTGATCTCAGGTAATGCACAGGGGCCACGTCACAGCGGGGAGGTTTGGGGGTATAAGCAGCACTGAGTTATTCCTTTGAGCAAAGGGGCCAGCCTTCCATGTCTCTGCATCAGTCAGTCATTGACCGTGGGCTGCTCCAGCAGGGATGGAGGCTTATAATGGAGGCCACTTAGCAGTGGTCAGTTCTCCTAAGAGGCGAGCAGTTACAAGCTGTGAACAGCTCCAGAAATGTGCTGGCCTGAGAAAAAGGATCTGGGGAGTGCATTATAGTGTCTATAGCAGTCCACTCATTGCACCACTCAAATCTACTTGCTCTCACGTTAAGTTTATTCCATCCAGGTACAGATTCTCCAAGATTCTGGGGTCATCATTCTTGAGGAACCTTCAGGAGAAGAGTTGATGGGATGCACTCTAGCTTCCACTGCTCCAGCGGGTCCCTCCTCTTCCCCTACTCTCAATCCCCCTCACATCTGTTGGGTTGCCTGGACTGATCCAGACCTTCATCCCCTGGTTAACATACCTTACCCTGTTATGGTTCCTGTATTTGAGTTAAATTAGACAAGGCATTATGAGGAGATGTTCCAGTGGATCACCTGCATGCCAAACATATGTCTTCCTGCTCCCATGATGAAGCGAATGTACTAACCTGTCCTGAGGATCAGGACCAATTGATCTTTCCACTATGGTGACCCCTGGCCTTCCCTTTTGGTCTTGATATGAAGACCCAAAAATTACTGAGCAGCAGTTATAGTTGTATTTTAATAGGATTTCCATTGTATTCCCAAGTAGAAGAATTCTTCCTTGGGAATCAGGACTTCTAGACTGACAGAGCCTAAGTGGAAAAGATGACATGTTCCTCAAATGGGTTACTGGGAATGATGGTGAGTGAGGCCACTCCTACTTCTACTCCTTGTTTCTCAGACAAGTGGTTAACATCAACCAGCCAAGTCCACCTGCCCACTGGCTGTTTAATGCCTCTTCCAAGTGGAGGCTCTCTGATGTGTGTTCATGTGCAACCTAAAGGTCTTACACTTTGTGTCCGCTTTCGTAGGTTCATCCGCATGTACGTCAGTTCCT
Organism: Equus asinus; assembly: GCF_041296235.1. Lineage (NCBI taxonomy): Eukaryota > Metazoa > Chordata > Mammalia > Perissodactyla > Equidae > Equus > Equus asinus. The sequence continues at coordinate 40,227,955 of NC_091793.1, forward strand.
GCGAGTCAGGTCCCTCAACTGCCATTCTGACTTTACTGCCCTTGTCTCTGATCTTTAAGTGCTGCCACTGGCCTCTGCTTCTCCAGGATTCTATCATTCCGATTGCTGCTAGGGAGCCTAGTTCTGGAACAGTGCCTCCCACTGTCAGATCTGACCTGCTCAATGGTGCTGGTGGCCCCGTCACCACTGCATTCCTCATTGTCTTCATAAAGGGAGTATCCCGCAGGCCTCCTGAGGAATTATAGTTAGCCTGTGGGTTTGCTGGTCATATATAGTAAACCCATTGTAGCATGTCCACTTCTTTGGACCTTTAATCTCTTTCTCTATAATCTGCCATGATAGTTCTGGCGTCTCTCTTAAAAAACAAAAACAGTTAAAAAGAGACTTACTTATTGAAGAGTACGATCAACATTGAAAATACGTCATGAACTTTTATATTCCAAATAACAGAAATGAAAATTCTACCTAAAGGAAAAAAGTCAATCTACTTCTCACTAGTTCATCTATATGGTCCAATAAATTCAGTAGTCATTATAACAGACATTAAAAAATGAAATAAGCTTATAATTTAGGTTTATTGAACATTGAAGGAAAGGGGAGGGAGTGGACCTCTGGACTCAAGGAAGAGTACTCCTGTGGCCTTGGATATTCTCTCTTCAAAATGAATATGAATGGCAAGAGGAATGATGTTGCACACACTTATTAAACCATGACCTGACTTCACCAGGTCCCCATCTTCGGGTTCTTATTTAAAGGAGAATTCAAACATGGTCAGATGGAAAGGTAGAAGTAACTGATAGTCCAATCCACTTCAAAGATGTGCTCTGCTCAATTACTGAACCACAAGAAACTCTCAAGTTATTAAAAAAAAGTCATAGTGGCCATAATCTCTGACAACTATGCAGTAATAATTAGAAATTAATATACAATTATTTATTTATTTATTTATTTATTTATTTATTTTTTGAGGAAGATTAGCCCTGAGCTAACTCCTGCCAATCATCCTCTTTTTGCTGAGGAAGCCTGGCCCTGAGCTAACATCCATGCCCATCTTCCTCTACTTTATACGTGGGATGCCTACCACAGCTTGGCCTGCCAAACGGTGCCATGTCCGCACCCGGGATCTGAACCAGTGAACCCAAGACCGCCAAGAAGCAGAATGTGTGCTCTTAACTGCTGCACCACCGGGCCAGCCCCCAGTACACAATTATTTTAAAAAGAACCTAAAAGGTCATCAGCCTCATCTTGGCATCTCTGCTTTGTCTAAGCCTTTGAAAGCCACTCTAGCAGCCCAATAGAACCATTTTATTGGCCTTTTTCAGGATGTTATATCCTGTGTCATGGGAGAATGCCCCTGTGTTAGTTTCCTAGGGCTGCTGTAACAAGGTACCACAAACTGAGTGGCTTGAATTTATTTATTCTCTCACAATTCTGGAGACCAGAAGTCCAAAAGCAAGGTGTTGGCAGAGCCATGCTCTCTCTGAAGGCTCTGAAGGAGGATTCATCTTCGCCTATTCCTCACTTCTGGTGGTTGCAGGTAACTCTTGGCATTCCTTGGCTTTTAGACACATCACTCTGGTCTCTGCCTCTGTTGCCACTTGGTCTTCTCCCCTGAGTTTCTGTGTCTGTGTTCAATTTCCACTCTTCTTATAGGTACACCAGTCATTGGATTAGAGTCCACTCTAATCCAGTATGAACTCATCTAAACTTGGTTACATCTGCAAAGATCCCATTTCCAAACAAGATCATATTCACAGGTATTGGTGGTTAGGATTTGAACATTTCTTTTTAGGGGACACAATTCAACCTACAATCTTCATGTTGACAAACTCTTCCTTATTCAACTTTATTACCCCTCCACTTCCCTCAGATCCAGCACATTCAAGATCCATTCCCAGGCATACTTTCCTGCTTCCTGCTGGTAAATATTGGTCAGGTGCTGCTCCTCTGGCTGTAACCTCTCTCTTCCATCGGGAGGCCTAGTGTATGCCCAATCTGGTATTTGGTTCTGATTATTGGTCTGGTGGCCAGAAAGGGAGGTAGGAGCAGATCCTGAAGAGTGCCAGCATTTTCTTGCCAGTCACCTGCTCCATTTGAGGCTTTTGTATTGTTTTCAAGTAAGGGGAGAAGGGGCATCTATCTTCCAACAAGGGGAGTGCCACTTTGCAGGTCCAGAGGGTTCATCCAAGTCTCAGATTTCCTCTCATCCCAAGTTCTCAGGGTCCCATTTCTTATCAGGATCTCAGCTTTGATGTATGAGACCTGCTTAGGCTCAGAATTCCACTTTCTCTGGAGTTCTGCTATTCTTTAATCCAAAGCTTTTGTTTTGGAATAATTTTAGACTTACAGAAAAGTTGCAAAGATAGTACAGAGACTTTCCATATACTCCATACTCAGTTTCCTCTAATGTTAACATCTTACATTACCATGGTACACTTGTCAGAACCAAGATGTCAACATTGGTATATTACTAATTAAACTCCACACTCTATTAAAATTTCATTAGTTTTTCCACTAATGTCATTTTTCCTGTTCCAGGATCCAATCCAGGACACTACATTGCACCTACTCATCAAGACTCTTTAGTCACCTCTGATACATGACAGTTTCTCAGCCTTTTCTTGTTTTTCATGACTTGGACAGTTTTGAGGAATACTGGTTGGGTATTTTGTAGAAGGCCAGCCCTGGTGGTCCAGTGATTAAGATTCAGTGCTCTCACCACCATGGCCTGGGTTCGTTTTCCAGTCATTGAACCACACCACCCATACTGTGGTGACTGCATGTTGCTGTGATGCTGAAAGCTCTGCCACTGGTATTTCAAATACCAGCAGGGTCACTTGTGGTGGACAGGTTTCAGTGAAGCTTACACAATAAGACCGACAAGAAAGAAGGACCTAACCACCCACTTCCAAAAAAATTGGCCATGCAAACCCTATAAGTAGCAGCAGTGCCTTGCGTTATATAGTCCGGAAGGTGAGAGGATGGTGTGAAAAGACCAGGCAGGGTTCTCCTCTGCTATACACAGGGTCACTAGGATTGGAATCGACTCGATGGCACTAACACCAACAAATTTTGTAGAATTTTCCTCAGTTTGGGTTTGTCTGATATTTTTCTCATTATTCGTTTAGGGTTGTGAGTTTTTAGGACGAATACCACAGAGGCAAACTGCTTTTCTCATCACATCACATCAGGGGGTACAACGCTATCAACGTGACTTATTACTTGTGATGCTAACCTTGACTGCTTGCTTAGGAAGTGTTTGCCAGGTTTCCATAATTTACATATTCTGTTCTTTGGAAGCAAGTCACTAAGTCCAGCCCACACTCCAAGGGGATTCTGCCATTTTTACAGTGACATTTTGTGCCTGATCTTCAGTTCTATCTGCCCTCCAACTGTGGGAGATGAGGATCTCTTTCAGTGGTGACAAGGAAGATGACTCTTGCACTTTTCTTTAAATTGGTAATTGATTACCTGAATCCTATCATTTTCTCTCTTCAGAGCATCAATGTCGTTTAATAACAGCCACTCAACTCCGTGGAGAAATTGCTCTCTCTCCCATACTTCCCAAATACCAGAGATGTTGCATGAACCAGCGCAGCCCCTTCTACCTGTATCCTGGTCCAGTTCACCACAGGGGAAAGTCTTAGCTTTTGCACCGGGTGCCAGGAACTATCAATACTCCACCCACCATCAGTGTTGGAGTCCTCATTGCAAGCTAACTAGTGAGAAATCAAATTCCAAGATCTCCTTCTTAGGCTCTGCTTCCTAGAACTAATATCTTTTAAGGACTCCCCACCTCAGGGGTTCCACCCAAGGAGCAGGGCACAGGACTCCTCAGCTTTTAGACCCTTAGCCTTCTCTCTTCTCACCATCTCTTATCTTTTCCTAGTCTGGCAGTATGTTTTCTTATCCAGGGTTTATTTTCTCTCTTTCTCCAACTTTCCCCAAATATTTTTACAGTAAACAAATCCTCTATTTGCTTCTCAAAACTTGCGCCAGAGCCATGAACTCAATACTTACAGAATGAATCAGGCCACATTGTATTTTTTGACAAAGGCACACTTTGTGTGTTAACACACAGAAACAGTCTCTACTTCCACAAAGAAATACACTGTATCATTCAAAGTTCTTAGTTGCAACAGCAGAGGCCACTCTAGCTAAAGTGCAACGAAATTTAGTAAAGCATGTTAGGAAGCCCAGACAGCTTAGGAGGACCAGATCTGGATGCTCTACCTCCAAGAAAAAGGCAGCAGAGAACATATTATATCATACCGCTACATGCATCATATCGTTTAATCATTAATCAACCCTATGAGATAACTATTATTGTTACCGAACCTGAAGTGAGTTCGCTCACCCTTTGCGCAGCAAGCCAATTTCTGACACCGGGTGTGGTGGAAGAAAGTAGGAATTTTATTTTTGCACAGCACTGAGCAAGGAGAGAGGGCAGCTAATGCTGAAATCCCAAACTCCCCAAAAAGCTAAAAGGAAGGGTTTTTATTTGGGGTTTTAGGTAGGGGAGGGGGAACATATGGCATTGCTGGTCAGAGCTTTCCCACCAGCCTGTCTTTGGCCTTGAGACACTTACAGAGAGGAGGAAGCCTGTGACCTTGCTGGTCAGCAGCTTTCCCACCAGTCTGTATCTCTTTGTGGGGAGGAGATAATCCAGGTGCTTGTCCTTGACGTGTCTGTCTCCATGGAGGATAGTGGATTCTGGAGCCAGGAAGCCAGAGGCTAAGCAGGGAATGAGTGTTTTGGTTTTAAACTCATGTATGCTGGGTTTAATGTGGGGAAACTGATATCAGGGTCGATATCATTATCATTAGCCCTTTTTAGAGATGGCAATTGTTATGGACTGAATTGTGTTCTCTCCAAGTTCACCTGTTCAAGTCATAATCCCCAGTACCTCAGAATATGGCTATTTGGAGACAGGATCTTTAAAGAGGTAATTAAGTTAAAATAAGGTGATTAGGGTGTGCCCGAATCCAAATGACTGGTGTCTTCACAAGGAGAGGAAATTTGCACACTGAGATGCACAGATGGAAGATGCTGTGAAGACACGGGGAGAAGACTATCATCTACAAAGCCCAGGAAAGAAGCCTCGGAAGAAACCAACCTTCCCCACACCATTGGACTTCTGGCCTCCAGAACTGTGAGAAAATAAGTTTCTGCTGTTTAAGCCACCCAGTCTGTGTGTTTTGTTATGGCAGCCCCAGCAAACTAGGACCAGGATATTGTGGCTTAGAGTGGTCAAGTAACTTAGCCAAAGTGATGAAGCTAACACATGGGGGAAACAGCATCAACTTTCTCTCGCTCCAGAGCCCATTCTCTGATTCTCCTCTATCGAGTGGTCCCATGGTGGCTGGGCAAGGGCTTCAAAGAAACAGATACAGAAGACAAAGTAACTCAGGACATGTTGAGACAGAACACAGCCTGGCTGCCAGGAAACACACATGAAAGTGAACCAGGAGACCTGGAGAGCCAGGAGAAAGGCTTCACATCTTGCCCCTACCCTCGACTGGCTGTGTGACCTTGGCCAATCTGCTCTTGCTTTCTGAACTACAGTTATATTCTGTGTCAAATGGAAGCGTTAGATTTCCTATGTCTCACTGAGCTGTTCTAACCATCGAATAAGATCGTTGTATGCAAATGTGGGGAGAGGGAGGGGCAGAGGGAAGAAACTGAATTTACTTCATACAAATATTTGTGTAGTTGTTATATATCATCCCTGTTTTAGCTAATACTAATAATGCTGTTATAATAATGTGTCACTATTAAAGCATCAGTTTTCCATGGTATTCAAATTATATGTGTTCTGATGTCAGAAATTCATGGAGACTGCTGGGTCTGCAGATTTTAAATAGTCCTATGGTCCAAATAACTCTTAGGCATCCATATAAATGGCAATAAATGGCATCAATGCTCAGTCTAATGGAGTGGACTCATTAAATGTTTGCAAAGCTTAATGTAATAGAAATAGCTGGCATATATTGAGTTTTTACATGTGTCACATTCTATTCTAAATGAGCTGAATGTAGTAATTCAATATTACAATCCTAAGAACAACCCCAGGAAGAAGAAACTCTTATTATAATTTCTAGGTTACAGATGAAGAAACTGAAGCCCAGAGAGGTTAAGTAACTAGGCCAAAGTCACACAGTTAAGTAAGTGGAAGCCTAAACATTCAAACTAAGGCACCTGTCTTCTGGATTGGACACAGAAAATGGCAAGATAACACTACCTACCTCATGGGGTTGTTATGAGATTGAAATAACTTAATGCCTATAAAAGTACAAAACAATATCCAGAATATCAGTAATTTTAGCCGTTACAATTTATTTTAATAAGGATGATGATGATAATCACAACTTTAAAAAATCCAGGCTGCATCCTACTTTCCCTCTTTCTTTCTTGCCACACTTTTTCTTTTTGCCTAGTATGCTTTTTTTTGTCTCTCTAATCCTTGCCTTTCTTCTCTGCCCATTCTTTTTCTCCTGTAGAAAAATTGATGGGACCAATGAGGAAGCAGATAATATTGAGCTGAATGAAGAAGGAAGGCCAGTGCAGACGTCCAGGCAGAGCCCTCCACTCTGTGACTGCCACTGCTGTGGTGTCCCCAAGCGTTACATCATTGCCATCATGAGTGGGCTGGGATTCTGCATTTCCTTTGGGATTCGCTGCAATCTTGGAGTCGCCATAGTGGAAATGGTCAACAACAGCACTGTATATGTTGATGGAAAACCGGAAATTCAGGTCACTGTCAGTCTAGGGTGGGAAGTCTTTTGGCCATAGCTGTGCAAATACTTTGTTATGTGAAACAAAGCACTGTGCCTCGTTCATTAATGTGACAAAAATGTAGAGTGGCTACCACATGCCAGGTGCTGTGCAAGGTGATGGGACTAGAAGGGTGCACAATATGGGCTGGGCCTTTGTTTTCACAGAGATGTACAAGCAAGCAATTACAATTCAGGGTTGCAGGTGCTATGTTGGGGTGCCATGTATGTCAGAATGCTTGGGGTCATAGAGGAGAGGGCCTAGCCTGGACTTTGATATCATGAAAGAATTCCCAGAGAAAGTGATGGCTGGACCTGAAGAATGAGGAGGAATCTGATAAACAAAGCGGGTTTTGGTGGGGTGGAAAGAAGAGTGTTTGAAGAAAAAGGGAGACAGAGAGTGAGAAAGAGGGAGAGAGCATGGTGTGTTTAGAATTGAGTTCTTCATCTTTTCTGTGTCATGGACCCCTTTGGCAGCCTAGTGAATTACAAACCTTCTGTCAAAATAATGTTTTAAATTTTTAAAATAAGATACATAGAATTATAAAGGAAATCAATTACATTAAAATACGCATATAAAAATATTTAAAAACCAAATTTTTATAGGATTTGATTACATATAGAAACATATGGGCTTCTTTATGAACACATTAGTTGACAAAATCTAGCCATGGGTCTAAAAATTACTGTAATTTTGAAGTTTGAAGTATACACCATAGCTTGAGATAGTAGCAACAACTGTCATATGATATGACCATATTTATCATTTCTGCTAGTGATAGAGTCACAGGTACTGGTAATATTACTGTGGTTTGTTTCCTACATTCAGAATTACGGAAAATGCTAAATTTCAGTTAGCAGTTAGTGAAAATAAAGATGCTGATTTTTTCCAGCAAAGCTCACAGACCCAGAGAATTCCATGGACAGACCCCAGGTTGAGAACCCCTGGTAAGAGGGTAGAGCGCGAGGGTGAGCATTAGAAGAAGGAGGCAGCAGTTGGGGCCGGCCCTGGGGCCGAGTGGTTGAGTTCACGCGCACCGCTTCAGTGGCCCAGGGTTTTGCCAGTTTGGATCCTGGGTGCAGACATGACGCCGCTCGTCAAGCCATGCTGAGGCGGCATCCCACATGCCACAACTAGAAGGACCCACAACTAAAAATATACAACTGTGTACGGACGGGCTTTGGGGAGAAAAAGGAAAAACAAAATCTTTAAAAAAAAAGAAGAAGGAGGCAGCAATGTAAAGGTCATGTCGGGGAAAGCCTGGTAAGCCGTGTGGGGAGTCAAGGATGGGCTTTAAGCAGAGAGGCTGTGTGATCAAATCTGAGCTCCAGAACTATCACTGTCCAGCCAGTGATCGCCCAATGGATTGGGATTGAAGTGAGAGGAAGCAGGAGGCCCAGTTCAAGGGCTGTTGTCATCATAAGCAAACATACGCCCATGTGACTTAAATAATACTATTTCTGTGAATCATTGGAAAGACAAAATCTGGTTTGTTTCTTAAATGGTAGGCCTAGAGAAGTATTGAGGTTATGAGGGAAGAAACAAAAGTGTATGCCCTATGGATAGCCAATAAATACATGTTTCATTGAATTGAACACATACACTGAGATGACTCTGGAAATCTATCCATTTGTAGAGAGGCATCTAATAGTTTTCTGATCCCTACCCATACCTGAAGAAAGATTTAGATCAGAGTTCCCCAAACTGGCGCCTGGCAAGTCACTGTTCTGTAGGCTGAGCTATGAAGAAGGTATTGTGTAAAGTGGGAGCCTTTCCTGTGCTGGGTCCTATAAGAACCCCAAAGACGGGGCTGTGGTATGCAGTATTTCCTGGACTTGATTGCAGAGCACTTCCTTTCACACCATTACCTGGGACACTTCCTGCCAAGCACTGGTTTGGGAAAATTTGATTTCAATCCATTTAAAAGAAGGTTTTAGTTGGCCTGCAGGCATTTTTTTTTTAGCTAGAGATGATTCTGCCAAGGAGAAGAGCACCATGGAGATTCTTCTAACTAATCTCTTTTTGATGCCAAGCTGAATCTGCTCTAAAAAGATATTCTGGATGTTTATTTTTGGGAGGAGGAGGAAGGGCCGGAGAGGTGTGTGTGGGGCATGTCATACATTTTTTAAATAAAGAATGATGTATATTAGCGAGGTTTCAGATGGGTATCACATGTATTCTCCCAGCCTTTTGTGAGCAAGGCCAGCTAATTAAAATTTGTCTGCTGAGGCCCAGAGCAAAATGAGATGCTGGTTTGCATTTGTTTGTTGCCTGAAAAGACAGGCCTAGGTCAATAAAGTCTGCTTTGAGGCATATGGAAAAGACATTTTGATAAACCTAAGGAACAATGCGGTGTGCGCGCTCTAGTTTCTATGGTTTTGCCCTCTGGCATCTTAGAGAAACTGATTAAGATCTAAAATACACTTTACATCATTTTCTCTGGCCTCAAAAGTAGGAGTTTAGTAGCATTTCAGAAGCTCTAGCACAATTCCAATTTACAGCAGGCCATTTCTCATCCAAATAGAACAAATCTGAGATATACACTGGACGTGTTCAACCTGATGACAAAGATTCCACTAATTGTATTAAGAAAGGCTCTGAATGGCTGGTATTTTTGTTTGTTTGATTTTTCGTCTAATGGGATAAAAACTAGATATTTTGCACTGAGATTTTTTGAAGAAGAAGAAGATTAGCCCTGAGCTAACATCCACCACCAATCCTCATCTTTTTGCTGAGGAAGATTGGCCTTGAGCTAACATCTGTGCCCATGTTCCTCTACTTTATATGTGGGACACCTGCTCCAACACGGCTTGATAAGTGGTATGTAGGTCTGCACCCAGGATCTGACCTGGTGAGCGCTTGGCTGCCGAAGCAGAGCCCACAAACTTAACTGCTACACCACCAGGCTGGCCCCATGCACTGCAATATTTTTAAATCCTCATTGTCAAACGAGGGAGAGAAGTAAGCAGTATGCATAGGTAGGTCTTGCAACTATGGGGCATATATTCTTCCAGTAAACTACTATGAAGGGTAGTTTTAGCTGATGTGTAAATAATCATTTTTCTTTTAATAGTTGTGAGTATTAAAACATGTGAAGCACTTAGAACAGTGTCTGGCTATGGTGAGCAATAAATGACTGAAGTTTGAGAAACTTTGTGATTATTTCCCATGACCCTCAGGAAAAGTCCCAACTCCTTCTCATGAATCATGAACTCTGTAGGGCTAGTAGGATGGGATTGGGAATTGGCCAGACCTAGTTTCAAACTCTACTCTGTTGTTTATTAGCTCTGGGTCCTTGAGCAAGTTGCCCTTGTGTCCTGGTCAGGGTTTGCTGGCTGCAAAGAATAGAAACGCAGTGAAACCAGCTCCAGTTAAAAAGGGAATTATAGTAGGGCGGTAAGGGATCTCATGATAGTGAAGGGCAGAAAGCAGCTCTGCTGTGTATGTTTGTGCAGCCTGTGCCCCAGACAGGGAGGCCCAGCCTGAGGTGGGACTGAGATCCAGGCTGGACTCCACCGTGGGGAGGAAAAGAGTCTCTATGTAATTCTTTCCAAGGCGTGAACAGAGGCCCTGTCAGGAAGCACCGATTGGAGCTGGACCTCATGGGAACTAGGAAATTCTTAGCGAAGGTCTCCAGCTTGCTTGATCTGCAGGGTCTCTGACCTGCTTCTCTCTGAGTCTGCTCCATTTTCCCGGGTCTCTCCACGGACTGGTTTCTTTCCTTTTCCATGGCTCCTCACTGCCTTCCAAAGCTGCAGTTCCTGGAGCCTTTGCCTTGCCAGGGAGCTGACTCACTCGGCCTTGACTCCAGTGGGACTTGTTTCACTTCAAGTGCCCAGTACCATCCAACTAGAATCTCTGGGTTCAGATTGCAGAGAGAGAGACAGAGACGGACAGAGACAAAGACAGAGAGACAGAGCGAGCCTATGGCTTGACTCTCCCTATTCAGGTGTCCAGTCAGCCGCGATAGTCACCAGCGGAGAGTCCCATGGCGCTGGGACACGGGTGGGGAAATGCTCTTAGAAGGAAATGTGAGTAGGGAGGCAGGAACTGGCATTCCCAGCGATTCTTTGCTAACCCTTATTGCCCTTATTGTGAAATGAGACTGAAAGGACTGCTTTGCAGGTCAAATGAGGTAATTTGGTACTAATAAAGTAACTATATTAGTTTCTTAGAGTTGCCATAACAAATTACCACAAACGTGGTAGTTTAAAAAAACAGAAATTTATTCTCACACGGTTGTGGAGACCAGAAGAAGTCTGAAATCAAGGTGTTAGCAGGGCCACAGTCCTCGGAGAATCCTTCCTTGCCTCTTCCAGCTTCTGGTGTCGCCAGGCATTGCTTGGCTTGTGGCTGCATAACTCCAACCTCAGCCTCCATCTTCACTTGGCCTTCTCCTCTCTGTGGTTTTCTCCTCTTCTGTCTCAAATCTCCCTCTGCTTTTCGAAGGACACTTGTCATTGGATTTAGGGCCCAGATGGATAATCCAGGATGACTCGTCTCAAGATCTTTGACTTCATCACATCAGAAAAGACCTTTATCCCAAATAAGGCAGCATTGATAGGCTCCAGGGATTTAGGGTGTATATCTTTTGGGGGGCCATTTTTCAGCCTAACGCAGTACCTGACACAGTGCTTGGCTTATGTTAATGGTTCATTCATGGGGCCACTATGATGCTAATGGGACTCAAGTGATGACGAGAGTCAGTTCTCAGTAGGCCCAAGTGCTCTTCTTCATGGATCATTTCCTTCAGAGAAGGGGCAAAAGCACCATCCCCTCAGAGAGAAAGGCATGAAGAAGGGACCACGTGACTGACAATTAGCCACTGGATGAAGTGGACCCCTCTGCCCTGGATCCTTGATTCTGTGGGTCATTCTGTGACTTAAGGCAAAAAAGTCTAATCTCTGCTTCTTGGTGAGAAAGCCAAGTCTCTATAGGCAGTGGAAAGAATATTGTGTTTTGGGTCAGGCGGATGAGAAGTCTTGATCTCAGCTCTTCTTGCAACTCGTTGTATGACCTTGAGAAAGAAAGTTAATCTCTCTAAGCCTCAATTTCCTCATGTACAAAAAAAAAGCTAATAATAATTACCTCTAGATGTTGTAAGGATTAAAGGAGGAAATATATGGAAAGGGCCTTAATGAAATCATGTTCCTCTTCTGCTCAAAGCTTCCAATGGTTTCCATCTCTCTTAGAGTAAAAGCCAAGGTCCTTAGGATGACTTAAAGGGCCCTTCACCGTTTGAACCACTCACTTTAACTTCTATTCTGCTCTCCCTCACTCATTACCCTCCAGCTATACTGGCATCCTGCTGTTCCTCTAACACGCAAGATACATCCCTACCTCAGGGCCTTTGCACTTACTATTTTTCTGCCTGGAAAGCTCTCCTCTTAGATGATGACATGACTCACTCCCGTCCTTCCTTTAGGGCTTTACTCTAAAATCACCTCCTCAGTGAAGCCTGTCCTGACCATTCTATCTAAAATTGGGCCCCACCTCATCCTACGCAATATTTCCTGTCCCATTCTCTGCTTTCCTTTTTCTCCTCATCACTGACCACCCTCTAACACAGTATGTGTTTGTGTATCATCTGTTGTCCCTTCTGGCATCTTCATGAAGACGGGAATTACTGTCGTTGTTCACTGCTGTATCCCCAGTGCCTAGCACATAATAGCACATAATAGTACATGGCACATAATAGGCACAAAATTAAAATTTGGTGAGCTGATTTGAGTTAATGACTGTTAGCTCCTGTTTACTCATGAGCTTCGGTTTCCTAACCTGCAACATGAGAACTACAGTACAGAGTACAGGCCAACGTTCCCTGGACCATGATCCACTGGAAGGTCTGAATTCGTATTTACACCACCTAGCACCTGATGTGGCATGCAGGAGGAACCAGGTGAATGTTGAATAAATGAGCAAATAAACATGTAACAGTTTGTGACTGGAAAATAAACCATGTTGACAGTTTATAAGATATAGCATGTTGACAGAGACTTTACTCCATAATAGGAAAGCCTTGCATTTTATATCAATGCTTTACAAAGCCATTTCTTGGGCAAATATTTACTTGTCCTTTCCATGTGCTAGGCATTGATTTTAGGTACTGAGTCTATAAAGTCACATGGGTCATGGCTGCTAACTTAGAGTCGCTCGCTGTCCCGGGTTGGAAATGGACACGTGAACGGCTAGTTTGAGAGCAGCACAGTGTGGGTGCCAGGGCTGTAAGAACAGAGGTCTGTGGGACAAGTGCAGGAAAAAGTGTCACTTCAATTTGGGGGAGCTGGGGAGCTTCCTCAGAGGAAGGGACATTTGTCAGGAGTTGTGATTTTCTTTGCCTGGAGAAGAAACTGAGGAAAGGGACTCCAGCCCTAGAGAATCGTATTTTCAATGGCCTGAGTTATGGATCGGTATTTTGTTGCCATTGTCATCATCTTAACACCACCAATGGCTGCTAACGTTTATCGAGTCTACACTATGTTCTGGGCGCTATCCTAACGTGTTAAACGCAAAATCCCTAAGCGGAGGAATCACCTTCCAGAAATATTCACGCCATTTTTCCCCACACATCCTATGGGTAGGTAGAATAGATTTATTATCCTCATTAAGAAATGAGAGAGTGAAGACTTATTCCCTTTGTGCTCACACTGAGTGGTTTCTGAATAAACTAACATGTTAAATAACCTAGTAAAGCTATAACTTATTTTCTGTTTTCTTCACAAGTTGTTTTATTTTCTTCTTAGCACTGACCACTACACACACACACACGTATATACCATATATATATATATTCGGTTATATACATATTTTTATATGTATATTTTATTTGTTGTGTATATATATATATATATATATTTTTTTTTTAATTTATGCATAATCTCTTCTTTCTCTCACTAGAAGGCGAGCTCCACGAGAGCAGAGACCTTGTCCTGTTCACTGCTAGATCCCAAGCACACAACAGGCCCTCCTTAAATACTTGTTGAATAAAGGAAGAGACGAAGGACCTCGTGGGGTTATTATGTAGGATCATCAGTGAAAAACGGCAGTCAGCTGTTTTCTTACAAACATGACTGTATCTGATTTCTCATTTCCAGACAGCACAGTTTAACTGGGATCCAGAGACGGTGGGCCTTATCCACGGATCTTTCTTCTGGGGTTATATTGTGACACAAATCCCAGGTGGATTCATTTCAAACAAGTTTGCTGCTAACAGGTAAGATAAACTGATACAGCATGAGTGCTGCCCCGATCATCACATGGCTTTGTACTTTTACCAAATCTGCGTAGTTGGCATCCAATTTAGGAGTGTGGGATGAAAGACAGGAGCCATTCTGACAGATGTGATTCACAGATATTGATCCCAAACGATCCTGTTCTTAAGATTCTCCTTTTATTTACTTTTTCGTCCAATCTAATTTAACTTGTAACTCTTTAAGGGATTGTGTAGTAAAAAGAGCAACTGACTCTGAGTTGGGAGAAACGGTTCCTGGACCCTAAGTAACTCACTGGACGACCTCAACTGAGTCACTTTCCTGCCCTCTCTGGGCCTCAGTTTCCTTATTTGTGAAATGAAGCATTGGGTTAGATTGTGCTGAGTTCCCTTTGGCCGGTGACTTTCTGTGATCCTATGTGTTGTATTAATATCACCCAGTACCATACAGGTTTTGTCATGTGAGTGGTAGGGACTTCCTTCTAGATTGAAGATGTCTTTGACGCCCTTGAGATTCTATAGTAGGTGTTTGAGCAATTAAAAGTGTCAAGAACAGAAGGAGCTGCCTCAAGAAGCAGTGAGTTCTCTGTCACTAGAGGTATTCAACCAGAAAAGGATGGCCACGTAGAGGAGATGTAGAGTGTAAATGTACCAGAAAAGGAGTGTCCAAATAGCTCCAGGTCTCTTCCAATTCTATATCCTGTGTTCCTTTGCATATATGGAATTTGTGAAGTGTACATTTTATAAAGCAGTGTTTTTCAAACTCTAAACTACAACTCATTAGATTCTTGTGAAATCAATATAATGATTTACTAATGAGCATTTTCTAAAGAAAGAGAGAGAGGAATAGAAGAGAATCAAATAGAATCAAATAGAATAGAAAATATCTTAGTTCATAGCACATTTAAGGGTAAATATTAGTTTGATAACACTTGTGTGTATAAGAATGTATTGGATTGCACTATAAAATATATTGTGTTCTATGGGTCAAGGTCAAAAAAGTTTGAAAGCAATTACCATAAAATCTAAATATGTATAAGCATGACTATATTTACTTATATCCTTGTCTAATTTGTGTCCTTTATTTATTGTTACTTACCTATTGTATTCTTTTTACACAGATGATAAAATATTGGCTCATATGGTCTCCAGGGTACTGCTTACACCTCTGCCCTAAAAAGAAATTACACATAATATGATTTTCTAGCATGTAAAAGGGCTGAAGCATCATCAACATGTATGAGAAAGGAAGAAAATGCTGCCTGCTCTCTTTTCCCAGGACACTCTGGTCCAAGCAGGCAGGAGAAGGCCAGTGGCACTGGGCAGAGAGTTGGGGGCTAAGACAGGTCCACAGCTTGTCTGATGCTTGGCTGGTCCCAGGACACAGCGTGCTTCTCAGATAGACAGTATCCCTTTCTGGTAAAGTGAGAGCAGAGTTGGGAAGGAGGAGATACAACCCCAATGTGCAGAAGTCATGAGATAATAGAATTGGTCAGTTGGGTGGAAACAAGCAGAAGGGTGGGTCTCCAGCAAGCTCACCTCATGTTAGTCAATCTCCAGCTTCAGGACCTCATAGGCAGGCAGGACATCCCTGTACTTCCAAAAACCTGCCCACAATTGGTCCAGGGACTGGAGCTCAGGAATCAAAGCATCCCAACGGTCTGGCTTGGGACACACCAGACACTAACATAGCATCTGTTTCTCTGAATTTATTTCTATTAATTTCCACAGTGATCTTCCATGAACTGTTAGGTTCATTTCTGATGAAACGAGCTGAGATATCACATCCGTCAGCATGCCTGCCCAATAACACAGTGTTTTGGTCCCTCAGGGTCTTTGGAGCCGCCATCTTCTTAACATCGACTTTGAACATGTTCATTCCTTCTGCAGCCAGAGTGCATTACGGCTGTGTCATGTGCGTCAGAATTTTGCAAGGTCTAGTGGAGGTAGGAGATACTTTTCTTACGGTTTTCGATATTGCTGGAGACAACACGGTTTTTTAGAAAATTCGACTTCTGAAGAAAACCCCCTTCACTCAGTTTTCCTATCTTCCATCTTGTCCTTCTATCTCAGCTCTGGTTATGCTACAATTATGAATACCTTAATTAAAATGCTTGTGTGATTCCAAATTTACACACAATAAAGGATCATTTCGTATAAGCACAGAATTTCAGATGAGCCAAGAATGATCTTAGACATAATCTAATCTGACACCTTTCATTTAAAAAATGATGAAACTGAAGCCCCAAACCTATAGTTCACATAGCAAGGGCTCTTTCTGCTAAAACAATGTAAATGGATGTATTAGTATATCTGTAAATTTCCTAGGTGTATTCTTACACAGAGATTTAACTCATTGAAGGGGGCAGCATGATATAGACTCAGAAGGTAAATATTTTGGACTTTGCTGGCCATATGGCCTCTGTTGCAACTACTCAACTCTGCCGTTGTAGTGGGAAGGCAGTCAGAGACAGTATGTAAACAAATGGATGTGGCTGTGCTCCCGTAAAACATTTTGAACACTGAAATTTGAATTTTATGTGACTTTTACATTCCAAGAAATATTCTTCTTCTTTGAAAATTTTTTCCTCACTTAAAAATATAAAAATCGTTCTTAGCTTAAGGGCTGTACAAAAATAGATGGTGGGCCAAATCAGGCCATAGTTTGCCAACCCCTGGTGTAGAGCCATGTTTCCCAAACTCAGTCATTCACCTCTAACCTTCAGCACTTTTGTCATATCCGGGTACAATTTCTACTATTATTTACCTATGGCTTTTCCCCAGATCAACTCACTTAAAAGCAAAAAACAAAAAAACTTCACCCTAAGCAATATCTTTGAAATCATGGGTTTGATGTGCTAGCTACATTTTTTCTAAAGCATATTAGAATACATATGTAACAATTAAAATTAAAAATCTATGTTGTTGTAGCACCTCAAATCCAACTCTAATCCCACTAGAGGGACATATATCACACTTCGGAAAAATACTGATGTGATAGAAAGAACATGCTATTAGCAGCCATGCGGACTACGGTCTAGTCACTCAATGGCTCTGAGGCTGAGGTTCTGTATCTTGAAATGAGAGGCTAGATCAGCTGATTGTGGAAGTCCCTTTCTACATTGATATTCTACAATAATATGAAATATAAAGACCCTCTTCCCTATTCCCTACCATGCTTACATTGGAACTGATATTTGAATCTCAGCATCTGTGCTGCAAGTCAAAACTGCTGACACATGCTATTTAGTATTATGATTTGAGCTTTTGTATTGTAGCCTGTCTTAAAGAAGCAGGATCTTTTTTTTTTTTTTTTTTTGGTGTGGAAGATTTGCCCTGAGCTAACATCTGTGCCAGTCTTCCTCTGTTATGTATGTGCAATGCCTCCACAGCATGGCTGATGAGTGGAGTAGGTCCACACCCGGGATCCAAACCCATGAACTTGGGCCACCATAGTGGAGCACATGGAACTTTGACAATTTGGCCACAGAACGGGCCCCAGCAGGATCCATGTTTTAAACACAAACAGAAACTAAAATCAAATCAGATAATCTATTTTCAACCCTTTACCAGGGTGTGACCTACCCAGCCTGCCATGGAATGTGGAGTAAGTGGGCACCACCTTTGGAGAGAAGTCGACTGGCCACAACCTCTTTTTGTGGTAAGTGTACTAGAAGCTTCAGTTAGGAATGCTTTTCGATTCAAGTAACTGAAAATCCTACTAAATAGACTCAATTTTTCCCCCGTAACAGAAGTTCAAAGATGAGTGCTTGCTGGAGTTGGTTCTGCTGCTCAACGATCCACCCAGGGTCTACACATGTTCTGACTTCCTACTCTGCTGTCCTTAGAGTGATAGCTTTTTACTCTCTTGCTTTTTCCTCATGTTCACAAGATGGCTGTCATAGCTCCAGTCATCAAGTCTACATTCAAGGCAGAAAGAAGTGGGGATAGGTATCCTACCCACATCTGTTCTTTTCATCAGGAAAGCAAAAGCTTTCCCAAAACCCTCTAGCATCCTTCCACTTATGTTTCTTTGGCCCTAATTGTGTCATATGCTTTCCTAAGTGCAGAAGAGGCTAGGAAAGCAAGTGCCTAGGGTTTCCAGCATCTTTAGTAGAGAAAGGTAGGAAAGAAAGGATTGGAAGTGCTTGTTGGATCAGCCAACAAATGATATTTGCCAAGGTCAAAAGTGGAAGAGATAGAATCATCAAGTCCCCCACTCTTTTTTACAGATGGGGAAACTGAAACTAAAGTTTAATGTTTAGTTTCACTGAAATGAAACTAAAGTCCAATGACTTGCTCAAGATCAAAACTACTAAGTCATGGGGCTGAAGCTAGACCACCTAATTCTTGGTTCAAATTTTCCTCTCTACACACTACCATGTACACATTGTCATAGAGACTTTTAATTAATTTTTGCCATTATATTCCAGATAAAAACAAGATGGAGACCATCCATCTTAACTGAAAGTGAGCTAGCGGTGCCTAAGTAGTGATGTGACTTTAATTCCTGGGTCTCCAAACGTCACCTTGCTAAGTTTGCCTCACTCCAAGCTATTCTTATGGGACTGCCCGCTCTCTGTATCTCTGGGAGTAATCAGCATTCTGAAGAGTCTACCTAGGTAACAGTCAACAATAGAACGGACACGTGTGCTGCTGCTGTCAGCACAGTTGTAAAATCTATCTTCAAATATTTTTTTATGGGGGATGGAGCCTAGGAGGACTAAAGTGCCTTAGGCCACAAAAGTCACAGTGGGGCCCAGACAGAGTTAGCATCAGCACTTAGGTCTGTCTGATTTTTCAAGCTGGCACGCCTTTCCTAAGAGAAGCTCACCTGTACTCCTTATTGGCTTCCTCTTTATTTCTGTGAATATTTTTATTTATTTCTTCCTCTCTCTTTCTCTTCACCTTCTTTAAGTACTACTGCTACTACTAGTAACAATAATAATGAAAACGAATCCCTGGGAATTTGGTGTGAAATATTCACCAGTGCGTCTATTTTGTGCCTAGTTTGGAATTGGATGTTCAGCTGAGATGTCTGTACATCTTTAGTTTTTCTTGTCCTCAGAAACCGTTTCTGTCCTCTTGTTTGCAGTTCAAGATCATCTCCACCCTAGTACTGACCTTATACCAACTCTAGAAGAATGTAAGATTCTGCCCCAGCTGACCTTGTGAATTGTCAGATCCTTGACCTTATTTTCTTTGGATGGTTTATTTATAAGCCCTTTCATTTTGATTTGCCAGCAAAACAAGAATGACTAGCAGCCACTCCCCATTCTTAGTATCTTTATAGCCCGAAAAGGGCTGATTTAAGAAATGGTTTGACTCTCAAGGAAAGTTACCTGATCAAGGTCACAGGGTTTATTACATTTCCCTGCTAAGGTGTGGCCTTGGTTTCAAAGATCAGCAAAGAGAAAATGTCATTAGAAGAATTGCCAGGCTTGGGTATTATCAGTGCTTGCACTCAAAACGTTTTGGAGTCGGAAGAAAACATCTAGTCACATCCATTGTTTTATAGTGGTGAAAACGGAGGCTCAGGGAGGAAAAAAAGATATAATTTCTCACAGCTAGTGAGGACAGAACTGGGGACTCTTTGCCACCCCCAATTCAGCTATTCACCCGCTCCAGGCCGTTTAACAAACATTGGAGGGCTTCCTCTGCCCTCATGGTAAGCACACAGGGGTCAGGGCGCAGTCTGTTCCCCGGGGCGACACCCATTGGGGTGCACTCAGGAGCTGTGAGTGTGATGGGAGATTGTGTTCCAGCCATGTCTGGAAGGATGAGGGAGTCTTTGTCGCATAGACAGGGAAGAAGAGTGGTTTAGGTCAAGATGTGAAGTTTCCTCAACAAAAGAATGCTTCTTGCTGCGAGGAATTATTGGGCACTGCTGAGGGGAGGAGGCAGGACTGAGTTATTAAATATTTAAAGATAAAGCCTTTGGATTCTTACAGACCTGGGTTCGTGTCACTCAAATCTGTGTGGCCTCAGGCAATTTACCTCCCCTACCCCAGCCTTGGTTTCCTCCTTCTGAAATGGGGATGATATTGGTACCGAAGTCATCGGGTTGTAAAGAAAGTTAAATGAGATCACGGGTCCAGAATATTCAGCATGGTATTCGGTGCATGGGAAGCACTCAATGCATCTTGGTTGTTGCTGGTTATTCCCTGACCCTCCCTGTCCTGGGCATTTTTTTTATCTCCTAACGTGGAGCCACCCACACCTCACTCCCAGGGTATTTGGCCCTGGACAAAGACCACCTACTCTACACCCACAGTGGAGTCAGGCCTATAGCTCTTTCTAAAGGATATGCGCCAGAATGCCTGCCTTATAGGTTTGAGGAATTCTGAGGTAAGAAAAAAAAATTGTGCTATCATTCTGCATGTGACAGTAGTGGGAACAGTTGGCATTTGTATGGCACTAATTAGAGCTTACACAGTATCTTCACATGCAGAGTTTATTTGCTCCTCAAAACAACTCTGGGAGATAGAGATTTATTCCCTTCCTCTCTCTGAGGAGGATGATTCAGAGAGATTGAGAGGCTTCCTCAGGCGTCGGGATGTTCAGATTTGGGATTCCAGGTTGGGCCTTTCCTAGCCAGTCAGGCCCAGATTGAAAAGATGGGGTTAATCTCCTTCTCTGGAAGATCCCCAAGCTCTCATTTCCTGAAGGTCTTCCTCAGCATTGGATTCTGGGATACAGAATTTCCTTTGCTGCTCACTTTTTCTGAAGCAAGGGTTTTTTCATTCACAACCCAGAGGGAATTTCAGATAGTCATGTTTTGATTCGGTTAATATTTGTTGGGAGTTCGCAGGGCTTGTGTTTCTCCAGCAGATTTCATGGAGCTGTAGCAGATAGTGGAGGCCAGGTCACTGCCTCTAGCCCTCATTATCTTGTCTAGACAAGATAAACATCCACAGGTAGGTGAGTATTTACAAGGTTAAGTATTTACAAAGTAAGAAATAAGCTTCAGAATGTACCCATTCAGGAGGTTGGTGGAGACAGAAGCCATCCTGGTCATCCTGCCATCCTGGAATTAAACTATTACCTGATTAAAGAAAAAAATCAAGACTAAAAAAGCATGATCCTTTTACTAGTTTGAAGCCCCTCACTTAAAGACCTGGGTGATACTCCTTCTGAACCGTGAGCTCTGAAAGAATTCACTTGCTGTCTTTAGCACCCAATATTGTGCCTGGTTGAATTTTTCAGATTTCTCTTAGATTTTTCTCATGTTTTTATTCTATCCTCTCATGTAATTCCAAATTGCTGTGCCTGAGCGATCTTTATCTAATCCTCCCATGGCACCTGGATGAAGTTAAAGGACATCCTGGTGACCTTTCTCTTCTGGAAGCCCTGTGTTAAGGAATACTGGGTGTTTGCCTGTCCATTCTGCACAGAAGCATTCTGACTCCTGCTCAGTTTGATTCATCCTCAGCTGCATGAACTCTAAATGGGAGGAAAGGCCTTATGACCTTTGGTAAGTTTCCCTCAACCTTTTCTTGTTCTAGGTTCCTATGCGGGAGCAGTGATTGCCATGCCCCTGGCTGGGGTGTTGGTACAGTACATTGGATGGGCCTCTGTCTTCTACATTTATGGTGAGTGATTTGACTTTCTGAGTTCCCATGGTTGACTCGCAGAGATGGTATTTTACTGTATAATGGGGTTGGCTAAGAGTTTACCATATGAAAATAGATATTAATAAGACAAGTTTATCATATAAATGGAATACTTGTCTACCTAGGATTCATTTAACGTTTATATTAAAGTAGAGTTTCTTAATGAGCAGAACATTAGCTTTCTTTAAATACCGGTTAGTAACAACAAGGAAATGAACAAAACACTTTTCTCTTAGCTGAACATAGTGCCGTTTGAGAATATTTTGAAAACTGAAAAATTTAGAGATGGGAGAAAAGGAGACCATATCATCAAGTCTTTTGTTTTTTAACTGCAGGTATGTTTGGGATTATTTGGTACGTGTTTTGGCTGTTGCAGGCCTACGAGTGTCCTGGAGCTCACCCAACAATATCCCATGAGGAGAGGACCTACATAGAGACAAGTATAGGAGAAGGCGCCAACTTGGTTAGTCTGAGTGTAAGTATAGACGGATAGATGAAGACTTGCCTCTTCCTTGCGAGAATTTCTCTCAGTGATTGTGTTGTCCTCTTAAGAAAAATAATATATCAATATATTCACTAAAAATCTCATGGTATTTTTACTCTCTAGAAATTTAATACACCGTGGAAAAGATTTTTCACATCATTGCCGGTTTATGCAATCATTGTGGCAAATTTTTGCAGAAGCTGGACCTTTTATTTGCTGTTAATAAGTCAGCCTGCTTATTTTGAAGAGGTCTTTGGATTTGCAATAAGTAAGGTAAATACGTAGATGCTTCAAATGTTCTTGAACTTTAAATCTCTTGCTTCTACTGAGAAAATCTTTGCATGATACAGTAATTAAATTGCTGATCCTAATTCGTAACAGTTCTGTGACATCTAATACCCTGGAGATCAGACAATTTACACAGTCTGTGCATAGTATACATAGCTATTTAGTTTCTTCTTAGAAAAGATCAGCGCTGTATTAAGCTGCTTTTAAAGATTTATGTTCTACCTGATGGCAAAGTGTTTTTGAAGCTAACCCAAGGGCTGCACGTTAGGCAAGGATAAAAAGATAACAAGATTTGATGGTGAGACTTTTTTCCCTCTTATAAATGACATAGTGAGTTTCAGTTAGAACCTTAAAGCTCATTTTACAGATGACCCTTCTCTCCATAATGGCGGTTGTACTAATAACGACCATTGCTTCGTATGGTCGAGAAAGAACTTTTTTCAGTTTCCCCAGCCATTGTCATTAGGTTGTCTGTGCTTCGGGGAGAAAGGGTGTGGATGGTTCTCATTTTTTTATTCCGTTCTCTTGTGTAATTCCAAATTACTGCGCCTGAGCAAACTTGTCTAATCTCCGCACGGTACCTAGATGAAGTTAAAGGGCATCCTGGTGACATTTCTCTTGTGGAAGCCCTGTTTTAAGGTACACTGGGAGTTTGCCTGTCCAATCATGAAATAGTTAGGCCTCCTTCCTACAAGGGAAAGAACAGCAGCCTAGTAGAGGTAGATGTTTGCACAGGTCCTGTCGGAAGTCACCATGGACGAGCTAGTAGGGGCCAGTAACAGTGGCTGCCATCAATGAACACTCACTCTGTGGCCAGTGTAACCACCACGTGCCAGGCACTGTGTTGGTGCAGGGGCCTCTGTGATGAGTAAAAGTCATCTCTGTCCTCAAGGAGTTTCCAATCTGGTGGAGGAGACAGGTCACTACTTAAAATCATTCACTCATTCATTTTTCACTTATTACAAAATTCAGGCCTACCTGGGTCCTACATAATTAGGTTATTAAATTTGGTGGTGGGGGGGTGGTAGAGGTGGTGGGGGCAGGGAATTAGGGATGTACCTCTCTCAGAAGTAGCTAAAAATATCCCCTTCTTTCTTTCCATTCTAGGTGGGCCTCTTGTCAGCAGTCCCACACATGGTTATGACCATCGTTGTTCCTATTGGAGGACAATTGGCTGATTATTTAAGAAGCAGAAAAATTCTGACCACAACTGCTGTCAGAAAAATCATGAACTGTGGAGGTACTGTGGACTTCATGGACGGCTAAACGGCTTGTATAAAATGAGATGAAATTGAACTTCAGAGCATAGTTTGGGGGTTATTTCTAATCACTGGAAGGGGTCTTAAAGGCCCCAAAGTCCATCCCCTGGCAGATACTGAGTGTCCATCACACCCCTGCCAAGTGGTCATCCACCTGTGCTTGTGTAACCTGAGATACGACATAGTTCATCAGACGATACACACCCGCAACTGCAGAAATCCTTCTTTCATTTTCTCTTAAGGCAAAGCACCTGATTGATTTCCTGCTCTGTATATGTTTACTGTCTCTCCTTCCCATACCTCCTTCCACACACATAATCTTTTGCTTGTGTAGTTTATTCTCTTATCTCCTTCCTCCCTTTCTACATATACACATGTTTTGGTAAGAAACAGAAAAGTATTTTCTTTGAATAGTTTTCTTTCCTCCCAAGATATGCTTGTGCATGGAGTGAACACACACACACACACACACCATCTTCTTTTCTGCTTTATTTAGTTCCTGCTTTATATTTTGGTTTTGCAAAGACAAAGTGGAAGTTTGGTAATTTTCCAGAAGAGGTAGATGAAAGTAATTGTGAACCCCCACAGCATTCATGACTGCTCACCTTTTTCAAACCCTTCACTTTCTCCATATTTGTTTTGTTTTACTTTTAGAATTAGCATTTACTGAATGCCTTCTGTGCCAGACACTAAGCTAAGATCTTTACACACATTATCTTATTTAACCCTCATAACCACATTGTGGAGCAAGTTCTATTATTAAACTCACTTTACGGTGAGGAGACTGGGGTATCTTTTTGCTGAGGAAGGCTGGCCCTGAGCTAACATCCATGCCCATCTTCCTCCACTTTATATGTGAGACGCCTACCTCAGCATGGCATGCCAAACGGTGCAATGTCCACACCCGGGATCAGAACCAGTGAACCCCGGGCTGCCGAAGTGGAACATGCACACCTAACCGCTGCGCCACCGGGCTGGCCCCTCTCCCATCTTTAATAGTAATTTAAAAAACCCTCTTCATATGCCTTTTCATGTCAGTTTATATTTTGACATAGCAGGACCAGTGAGCTCTACGTAGAAAATTAAAAAACAACAACAACACAGCAACATTTTGCTTATATACAGAGATGCTAGGCTAGAGATAAATACGTGAAGACAGGGTTTGGTGCCATCACTGAATAAGTCAGATTGATATGGATATAATGAAGCACTTGCATGATCTTCCAGAGGATTTTAGTTGGGTTCATGTTTTCTAAGAAGAAATATAGAGGACATTTCTCATCTGAGAAAGATCACACATTTCGTGGAGTCTGTCACCTCCTTTTCTTTCCATAGACAAGAGACATTGCTGCTAGAATCATGCAAAGCAAACTGATCGTCTTAAGACGTGATGTTCTATTCTAGTTCATTCTGAATCAGGGCACATTTCCAAGGTCTTCAAAGGCAGATGTCAAATCCTTGTACCTCCTTCTACAATACACATAAAGTGTGACTGAATGAAAAATTCTAGTCTGGCTGAATTGGTTGCCTATGTGAACTTCAGATTGTTTTAACATGAAATGAAAATTTTTCTCAGGTCTTTAAATGCTAATTCTGTTTCTCTTGTCAGCTCTGAACAGGTTCACTTTCAAGGATCTCTTGATCACCCTGAAGTTCAAATTTTATCCTTCAGTTCTTGAAACATACAGTCATATCTCTTGCATTTTCATTGTGGATAGGAAGCATTTAGGCTCTCAATTGCTTTTTCTTACTTTGGAAATCTACTGAATATTTGGCAATGATTTTTTTTTTTTTTCCAGCAGATGAGCTGCTGTATCATTCGTAAGTCTTATTCTTCACCCAATGTCTTCATTCTAATTCTTTGGAGGAATTAATATTCTGGTACAACCTTTGTTGAGTGTGTTACGGTAAAAGAAGTTTCAGCCAGATGCCTTGGTGTTTCAGATAGTCCACTGTGAAACACATAGAGTTAGTACATAAAACACTAGCAACTTTGTCCTATGTATAATTTACAATGTTGAAACAAAATTAACAAGTAGCCATGGGAGAAAGCCCACAATTTAAAGGGCACCACTACTTCCATACTTTCATTTGATCCTTTTTAGATAACCATCTAAAAAAGTTATTGATCCTTGCCCTGTTTCTATGATAATTTTGAGGAATTGGACTCAGAAAGGTAAGTAATTTACCATGGTCTACAAAAAAGTGCTTTAGTTTGTATTTCAACCTAATTATCTTGATTCTGTGTCCCATTTTCTTTCTTTTGCATTAATTCGTTAAACATTGTTTATTGAGTGCTCACTACATGCTAGCCAGGCTCTGTGCTACTACACGGTACCTTCTTGGATAACACCACAGTTTTGTGGGGGAAGCAGAAACACAAATGAAAAATTATAAGGCAATATTGAAAAGTTTTATAAAATGAAGAAGAAGCGGGAGGAGATGTCAGCTTCACTCGTAGGTGAGGGGCAGGGTTGTTGCGAAGCTTCCTAGAGGAAGTGACATTTGAATTGGAATTTAAAGGATTTTAAAGGATAGTAAGATTTCTCCAGAAAAGGAGAAATAAGTGGTGGGAGACGAGCATCCCAGGTGAAAGAGCAGCTTGTGAACATACATTAAGGCCATGAAACAGTGTTGTGATTGGGAAATAGCTAATAGATTTGTGTGATCGCAACAGAGGGCTTTCCATGGGCTAGGGGCAGTGAGCAGGGCGGCGAGGGCTGGCAGAAGATGAAGCTGGAACAGCAGGAGAGACTTACTAAATAACTATGTACTAATAATGTGGAACCCTTGACAGAAGATTTAAGCAAAGGAGCAACTGATCAGATTAGTGGTTTAGAAAGATAGTCATGTGAAGAATGGATCAGAGGAAGAAGAGATGGGAAGACCAATAAAGAAGCTATTGAAGTTGCCCAAGTGAGAGGTCATGGGGCCCAGGACCAAGACAGTGGCAGAGGAGGGGAAAGCAGAGGTCGGATTTGACAGGTGTTTCTGAGGTCTAACCCACAGATTCTTATGTGAAAACTGAGGAAGAGGCAGAAGTCCAAGATGATCCCGAGATTTCTGTGTTGAACTTTTGGTTCCATTTGTTGAGCTGTGTCCATGTGCTGGTGATTGTGCTCAACACCTTATATACCTAATTTCATTTAATCTTGCGGTGCTATGAGGTTATATTATTAGCTCCATTTTTGGGCATGAGGAATCTAAGAGGTGAAGTTACTTGTGCAAGGTCACACAATTAGTGATTTTTGAGGTGGAATCTGGACCCAGGCCTATCTGACTCTAAAGTCTAGGTTCTAAGCACAGGTGAATAGAAGATTCATTTAGAGAAGACGACAGAGCATGGTGGTGGTGATGTGGCAGTTGTTTGCTTTGTTTGTTTAGCAGTAAAAAAATAGGGAAATAGAGACTTGATTTGGGCATGTTGTCTTTGAGGTAACTTTAGGACAATCGTGTGGAGATGTCTGAAATCAGCAGACATTTCCAGTATGAAGCATCATTTCATTGTCTTCTGCCTCCCAGGGTACATTATATACCTGGAAATCGTATTTATATCATCTTTATTTCTGCTGTTGGCCAAACTTGTGTGTGTGTGTGTGTGTGTGTGTTTTGATGAGAAAGAACATCTTCATAATTTCCTCATCCTTTTTTATTGTGCTAGATTCATTTGTTATGAACAGAAAGTACTTTTGTCCTGATGTGTTTTCTTTGCAAATATCTCTTGGCTTTTATAAAGAGGCCTGAGAGCTTGGTGAACTGCTGAAAGGAAAGGATTTTGCCTTATGTTTTATAAGCAGTAAGGCTCTGCTTTTTGTTTCAGGTATTCACTACAGCTTTCTGGTCACTTTTGGCAAATAAATATTAGAATGCTGTCATTTTATTTTTCTGTGAGAGAGAACTTACGTAGTCAAAGGAGAATAATTGACAGTTTTAGTATTTAGAAATGGCAGTGGGAACTACCCATGAAATAGTGGATAATAGATATCCTTCATCCCAGAGGCATCATTGGGACCTGCTGGGAACATTCAGGGTTCAAGATGCACCAGGATAATGCTGGAAGGCTCACAGAACACCCAGGTAACATTAGCATGGTCATGTAGTCAAGAAACACTCAGGTAATGTAAACACTATACCAGGATGTATGTACTAAAAACTTAGGTCTGTGGAAATAGAAATAGATTCTTATTTGATAAATTCACAAACTTGAGCTGACCGACATGAAAATGACCTTTTTTTCCTGCTGTTTCCATTCACAGGTTTTGGCATGGAGGCAACCTTACTCCTGGTGGTTGGCTTTTCCCATACCAAAGGGGTGGCTATCTCCTTTCTGGTGCTTGCTGTAGGTTTTAGTGGCTTTGCTATTTCAGGTAAAGTGTCCTTTGGTTTTCCAAATCTTTTCAATAGATTCAGCAAGTCTTGGGAGGAAGGAAGGACAGGCTATAGTAGCACCTTCCTTTAGTAGCCAGGCCATTCCCAAGAAGCAGAGCCATTAGCTAGAGACTTTCATTGAGTGGCCATAACTTTGTTAAGATTATTGAGCACTGGGCTTAGGAGCCCAGTGAAGCTGGGATTGTCCCTACTTATCCATCTTGGAAAAGACACAAGGTGCAGGTGACCCCCCACCCCCCACCCCAAGGCATGGGCAGAGATCCAAGCCTGTGTCCTGGGTGAAGTGGCACTTTCATACTTCAGCACCAGGTCACCCTACCTAACAGAGGCTCTTGACATTCTCGATCCTCACCTCCTGTACAGAACTGCTAGTATTAGCTCAAAAGTCAAATGATGTGGTCATTTGATAGAAAGTCATAGAATCCAAAGTTTTTAGAGTGGAAAACTTCTTTAGATTTTGTCTACTCCATGGCTTTCATTTTCCAAACAAGGACATGCAGGTCCAGAAAGGGAATGTGGCTTTCTGAATAGGGTAGAGCAAGAAGTAAGAATAATAATGACGATGGTGGGGTCGGCCCGGTGATGCAGCGGTTAAGTGTGCACATTCCGCTTTGGCAGCCCAGGGTCCACCAGTTCGGATCCCAGGTGTGGACATGGCACCGCTCATCAAGCCGTACTGTGGTAAGCATCCCACATATAAAGTAGAGGAAGATGGGCACAGATGTTAGCTCAGGGCCAGTCTTCCTCAGCAAAAAGAGGAGGAGGAGGATTGGTAGCAGATGTTAGCTCAGGGCTGATCATCCTCAAGAAAAAAAAAATGATTATGGTGAGAGCTAATGTTGATGAAGCCCAGACTCTGTGCCAGGGACTATTCAGAGCCCTCTATGTGTATAACCCGGGTAATTCTCACAGCGACCCTCGAGGGAATCAGTGGTATCAGTCTCCCATTTGACAGGAGCAGAAACCAGTCTGCTGTGTGTGAAAGGCCGGAGTGCTACCATATCATGTCTTATAAACTTCAGAAGCTCCTTATGCAAATCTGGATGAAAAAGTAAACTTCTATTGTTTTTCTACTTTTAAAGCATAATGTGATGCTAAAAACGATCACTTACAGAACATTTGACATATATTGCATCTATCTCATGACATTGTGAAGCAAGTAGTAATGCCATTATTTTACTGATTAAGAATCTAAAAACTCAGAAAAATTGGGCACTTTCTTTTTTTTTTTCTAAAGATTGGCACCTGGGCTAACAACTGTTGCCAATCTTTTTTTTTTTTCTGCTTTATCTCCCCACCCCCACCTCCCCCGTACGTAGTTGTATATCTTAGTTGCAGGTCCTTCCAGTTGTGGGATATGGGACGCCGCCTCAACGTGGCCTGACAAGCGGTGCCATGTCCGCGCCCAGGATCCAAACCCTGGGCTGCCGCAGCGGAGCGTGCAAACTTAACCACTTGGCCACGGAGCCGGCCCCTGGGTGCTTTCTTAATGTCACACAATTGGTGGCAAAGGCAGAACTAAAGTGCAGCTCTGCTGGCTCCAAGCGTGCACTTCTTCCACCGTTCCGGGCTGTCTTAAAGATCAGAGTGGTAACGTCCCAGAGCAGAAAAATGTGGAAACTCTGGTCTAAACTACCAGCAAACAGGGACTTGATCTTATCAAAATCAATCAGACTGATGAATCATTAAATTAGGAAAAATATGTCTACTTTAAAAGTAGCTTGGAGGTAAGAACTTGCGTTTGGAGGTGCATAAACCTGGCTTTGAGACCCCTCTTTTTACTACCTACTATTCATAAAAGAAAAAATTCGCTTAGTTATAAATCCTCAAGCCTCAGTTTCCTCAACTAGAGATTGGAGAGATGGGATGGTAGCCTTGTAGGATTGTTGGAAGAGCTCAATGAACTGAGATAATTCATACATTCACTCACACTTCCCATGAGCCATGCACTGTTCTTGGCACAAGAGACACTACAGTGAAAAAAATAAAAGATTCTGTCCTTATAAAGTTTACATTCTAGTGGAAATAAAGCATTTGAAGCCCTTAGCCCAGTGCCAGATGCATAACAAAATTAATAAGTATTCACTTTTATTGTTCAATTATTCACTCTGGACCAGTGCTTTTCAAATTTTAATGTGTACACAAATCACCCCAGGATCTTGCAAAATGCTGATACCGATTGAGCAGGTCCAGAGTGGGGCCTGACACTCTGCATTTCCAACAAGCTTCCCAGTGATGCTGCTGCTGCTGCTCAGTTGTCCACATCTTGAGTAGCAAGGATAGAGCAATCACTACCTGCTTCCATTAGGATGTTGAAGAATACCTCCCTTTGATTGCTCTGTGACGCAAAAGAGATTCATATCCTGTCCCCAGAGATATGAAATGTTCAGGTTCATATTGCCTCCAGATTGCCAATTACACTGCAATCAGAAGAGGAGAAACCCAACACCCCAAATCACAGCAGCTGCCATTATTTTTTTAGCTCTTACTTCATGGTAGCCATTTTTAAGACATGATCTCATTTAATCCCTGTAGCAACCCTATGAGAAGGGTATTGTTATGTCCATTTTACCAGTGGGGAAACTGAGGTTTGGAAGGTGACTAAACTTACCCAGGTAAGTTAAGAGGCTGGGGTTGGAATAAAGCTTTGTCTAACCCAACAGTGACACTGTGGGAGGGACTGTGACCATGGGGGTGATAATTCCTCAGGATCTACTATCTGCCAGTTTTGCAAGGAGTTCATAGAGATAACTTCCTATTGTTCCAGGGAAGGCTGGCACGATTTAGGAACTGATTACAGAAAGAGAGCCAAGACAGGTGTGATTAGAAACATACAAGTGATGGGTGATGCCAGTTTTGAGAACTGTCCTGTGGAGAGAAGACAGACTCTCCCAGCTTGTATACAACTTTTTTTTGTGTGTGTCTGCTACCAAAAAAACTATTAATATCTCAGTTTCTCAATGATTTTTCCCCCTGAACATTAAGATTGTGCAGCTAGAAACCTACATGGCTTTTCTCACATTGTCTTTAGCTGAACACAGATGCCTAGGTTTTGTATCAGAATATAATACTTGGCAATCATATTAATTGCTTCTTATCTCTGGGTTCTTTTCTAATAAAGTGTTTATCACATTCAAATCATCAGTAAAATTAATTAATCTTCCAGCTGTTTTATATTCTGATTGCCTGCCACTTTGATCTGAAAGAGAAGGTATGCTTATTACAAAACGGTTTTCTCAAAATTCTCTTTGAATGGAGGTAGGAAAAACAACCAGCCAATGTGCCAGGTTAAAAAAATAATAATTTTTTAATCCTATTTTTAGGTTCTTTGCACAGAATAGGGAATTAAAAAGCAAGGCAAAGGAAAACAAAAATATCAATTAATAAAGTCTACAACCCCCTGCTGTAATTTCATAGCTCAAATTAGTGATTAACTAAACAATTATTCTTCGGGTGCCTACTATGTGCCGGACACTTTGCCAATTCAGGGAAGGTGGTGGTAAAGAGGACAGATGGCTAACACCAGTAAAGAACATACATGTTAGTTTTCACCTCTATGTGCTGTGTAATTAACATACAGTATTTAACTTAATTCTTACAACAATTTTATAAGAATGATTATCCCAGTTTCTAGAAGAAAAAAGCAGAGGTTCAGAAAATTTGCATCTTAATTAAGCTGCCAGGGGCAGGCCTGTCTGACTCTAAATTGGGCAATATGGGTAGAGTTGATTCCCAGTGCCTGAAGCCTCCTCTTTCGTAGTCTTGTTCTTTGCCTGACATCACTCCACCCCCTTCATTCCACTTACTCTCTTTTTCCTGATAAACAGATTAATAGTAAGGTGTTGACAACTTATTATTTTTTCACTCCCAGCAGCATTATCTTTTATGGAAGACCTCAAAGAGAGGGACATGCCTAGCCGCAGGGGCAGCAGCAGAAGCATATTCGTGGTGGGAGAAGAGATAGCAGAGTTTAGCTGCTTGCTAAGGGCTCTCGCGTACATTTTTCCCCTGAGTCTCGTCTCACAGCATCTTTATAAGTTGAGTAGTAATATTACCCCCATATTAGAGATGAGAGAACAAAGTCCTAAAAATTACTTAAGTGGTGGAAATAAGATGTGAATCCAGATTTACAGACTTCAAATGAATCACGTATGTGAAAGTGTTTTGTAAATTACAGAGGATACTGCCAATGTCTGTGCAAATGTTTATTGTCAGAAAATCACCCTTTCCATTATTCCATGTGGCCACTAAATCTGGCTTACCTATGGTGTTTTTTTGGGAGTGAGTCAAGGGCTAGGAAGGAGGGTATTATGAGGCGGGGTTTGGTTCTAATCACACTATATGTGATTGTGTCATTGTTTGCTCTGAATAAAAGTGATCCAAGCTTTCTGCTTTCCAGTATTGCCCAAAACACCATTTATTTTGGAGGTCTGAACCTATAAGGCACAGATGCCATAATTCTCCCCATGGAAAGCCCATCTCAGACATTGCTAATCAATCAAAGCATGTTTTTCTGCTCTGTGCAGGTATAGCCTGACAATTCTCAATCCAGCCCTCATGGTAGAGGTATCCATTAATCAGGTGCAAGAAGAAACGGCACAGATGGAGGAGAGTTGGGGGAAGCCAAGTATTTTCCTTAATGTGTTTGGAAGTCTGTTTTTGACTCTGATTTTAAGATTTTGGCTTCACTGTAGGTTTTAACGTCAACCACCTGGACATTGCCCCCCGCTATGCCAGCATTCTCATGGGCATTTCAAACGGAGTGGGAACCCTCTCTGGAATGGTCTGTCCCCTCATTGTTGGTGCAATGACAAAGCACAAGGTAATGGTCTCCTTGGGTCTGTGGGTCATGGTATCAGGGGACTGAAGTCCTGCACACACTTGAGATCTCAAGGCCCTGCCTCAGCCTGTAAACGTGTATGTCCTTAACCTTGGTTGAGTCATTTGAACTTATTTTTTTATTTTCTTTCTTCTTCTTTTAAAAAAATAATTGTTAATTGATGGCAAGGGGGCTGATTGATGTTTCCTTCCATGTTTATTCAATTGGAAAATAAAAGATGTGTGTGTTGGGGAACCAACACCATAAAGACTGTTTAGAGACACAGAGAAGAAACTGAGGCTATCAACTCAGGATAAATAGATTACCCAAGATTGTTTTATAATTCTAAATAATTAAACTTTATAGTCATTTTCCATCCATTGCTTAGCATGTTCCAGTATAAAAATATTAGTGCTGTTACACTTCCTTATTATGAAGAAAATAAACAAGACATTAATGACCCTTCCTGAGAACCTACAAGGCTGTGGCACTCGGTCGTTACTGAACCTTTGTGTGTTTAGACGAGGCTGGGTGGTGGAGGAGGATCCCAACCATCCAGAGTTCCACCACAGACCATGTGATTTCTTAATCTCTGTCACTGAAAAGTTTTCAGAATGCTGCTTTCTGCAAATAAGAATTTTTTGGTATTACGGGTTTTTTACCCAACTATTTTTTTTAGTTGGATTGCCTATTACAAATATGACTTCAGAAATTCTTCCAGCATCTTGGAGAAGAAAGTATAGGGTAATTTTTCTTATTTTTGGATAGAAAAGGAAGGTGGGATTTGGGGATTTTATAGGCAGAAGACCCACATTTTCCCTCTCTGTTCATGAGATGGTAGGATTGGTAACATGAATATTAAATCTCAGGTACTACTTCCCCTAACTTTAAACATAAATCCCCATTATTTTTTATACTGTATTTTGCACAGAAAATGTGATTATAAATAAGCTATTGACAGTCAAGAGTGAGCTTTTTTGTGGTTCAAATTGTTATGTAACCAACACAAGCAAGAAGGAGACCTCTGATATTTAAAATGGGGGGTTCCTAAAGCAGTTTTCATTTAACCTGCTATGTGAATGGACACCCCATTTGTATATTTAGAAGAGCTGTGAAGTGGCGATGCACATATTTTACATCATGTTTATTTTGTAAGGTATTTTTATAAATTAAAAAATGCATATTCATTGTAGTCTTAACTTTCAGTTTTTAAACACTCAAATTGGATCCCGTTGGATCCTGGGCATGCTTCTGACACATGTCTTTCCAAGAGACACAGCATTGCCTTTGGGGTGACCAGGTGCTTTTGTCCCAGTGGAGGCCTCCGGAACATTCTGTTAATCTTTGTTTTTGGTGAAAATATTAATTGGTACTGTGTTTCTTTGTTCAGACCCGTGAGGAATGGCAGAATGTGTTCCTCATAGCTGCCCTAGTGCACTACAGTGGCGTGATCTTCTACGGGGTCTTTGCTTCTGGGGAGAAACAGGAGTGGGCTGATCCTGAGAACCTCTCTGAGGAGAAGTGTGGAATCATTGACCAAGATGAATTAGCTGAAGAGACAGAACTCAACCACGAGAGTTTTGCAAGTCCCAAAAAGAAGATGTCCTATGGAGCTACTACTCACAATTGTGAAGTCCAGAAGAAGGAATGGAGGGGACAGAGAGGAGTGACCCGTGATGAGGAAGAGGTGATATCCTACCAGAATGAAGAAGGAAACTTCTCAGATACATCCTAATGTCTGAGGGGCACTTCTTTCTTCTCACCTTGGAACCAGAAAGTATCCATATCTATTGCCTTCCCCATAGCCAAGCTAGCTAGAGAGTCAAATATGGGGACAACTAGAGGTGGGGGATGGGGAAGAAGAGATTTCATCAGCAATAGAGAAAAGAGAACTATTTTCTTACAATGATACCTATGGGTATGGAGCTTGCTCTAATTTGACAAAATGGGTACAGATATAATTTTGTTTTGATTGGCGGCTGATTCTTCTCTCAAAGAACTGAACTTATTCAAAAAGGAATGACTAGAAGAATAAGAGAGACAATACCCAGCTTTTCAAAGAAAAATGGAAGGGAATGGAGATATTTGTCCTGGAGGAGAGAAAACAATAGCTGCCATGCAGAGGAGGGTTTCCTTCCTAGTAGAGTCTACTGCTCATGAAGGGCCTGTGTTGTGACAGGTGCTTTATAAACATTCTCATTTAATCTCCACACCCCTGTGACATCCATTTCTTATGCCCATTTTACAACTAAGGAAACTAAAGCAACAAGAGATTGACTTGCCCGAGGTCGTCCTGTCAGGGCCAGTGCTAAGACTGGTGGGGTCCAAAATAAGCTGTGGTTTTGGAGAAGAAGGTTTTATTTTACCTCAGGGTAGGGAAGACATTTTTAATAATGAAAATTGAAAGTAGAGTGGGTTGTCTTGTGGACAATACCGTATTTTGACAGGCATGGGGGATGGGAAACGTTTGGGTTGAAGTGGCAGAGAGCATTCAAACATTGTATGAGGGGCTGGATTCAAAGACCCTTAGGGGCCTCTATGATCTGAGAGTCAAATGATTCTGTGAATTCATAGTTTTAAAATAATAAGGGTCACAGGGGCCGGCCTGCTGGTGCAGCGGTTAAGTTTGTAGTTCCGCTTCGCCGCCGCCCGGCGTTCGCCAGCTTGGATCCCGGGTGTGGACACGGCGCCTCTTGGCAAAAGCCATGCTGTGGTAGGTGTCCCACGTATAAAGTAGAGGAAGATGGGCATGGATGTTAACTCAGGGCCAGTCTTCCTCAGCAAAAAGAGGAGGATTGGCAGTAGTTAGCTCAGGGCTAATCTTCCTCAAGAAAAAATAATAATAATAATAAGGGTCACAGACTGTATAAGAGATTCAAATAAGTTTAAAAAAGAGAAAGACAGAAAGAGAAAGCTAAGCAAGCTAGCAAATTTCCAGGAATCTGATGGACAAAATAGCTGAGAAGTAAGCAAGGGCTTGGCTGTTGAATGTTAATCCTTAATAATGTCAAGAATGTGGTTAAATAATGTCTCAAATTACTTATAAATCTTTAGGACACTTAGTAATTTAAGAAATCAGTTCATGTGTTTTATTAGGGAAAATTCTCCTGAAAGAGCCTTCTGTTAATAAAGAGTATGTATTAGCCATTTCTGCTGGTGACGTTAGGAAGTTTGAACAAATCATACAAAATTATGATTGAAGTATTCCTAATGACTGTATTTGGAACGATATTCAGGGAAACCACAATAATATAGCAGTAGTTATACAGAGAAATACTAGAATGAAAACATCTGGGACAACTAGACCCATAGTGTTGAAAAATTCATCTTCGATTGCATAAGGCAATAACATGGATACTCTCTAGATACATTTTAAAATTTAATGTTGGCATGTTTAAAATATTGGCATTTTAAAATCTAAGGTTGTTTGAAAGTAAAATTATTTTCCTGTTCATTGTTTTTGAAAATTTTATTTCTACTTTCAGAAGAAAAATATAATATTGCTGAAAGGAATTATAGATTTACTTGTAGTTTATTACTGTAAAGTGTTTTTTAAAATAATTTCTCCCATATATACATATATGGTCCCTTATTGTACCAGCATAGCTGTAGTGTATTTTATAAAAAGAATTTTGAGAAAAAAAGAATTGCCTGACTCTCCATTAAATGATATTCTTTATGTCATTGCTATATAACTTATGTTATCATATATCTTTAAATTTCCTTAATGAGTGAATCCATATAAGTCCCTTAGAACAGTTCCTGGCATGTAGAAAGGGCTTAGTAAACATTAGCTATGTTTATTATCTTTCAACCTTTATCATCTTTCAACCTTTTGGAGAACTTTTCAGTTGAAAAGAAAGCATGCTATGTCATTTTCATGCATTAGTCAATTATTGTGAAAGTTGTGCTGTTTTCTAAGTAAAAAAAAAAAATGAGAAATTTATGGGAGCCAGTATTTTATTTTTTCTTGTGTTAATAAGTCAAATAACTATTAAAAAATAAACTCATGATAATCCTTAAGGTAATATTGTAGATTGTGGCGCAAAGTTGTATTTACTCCATTGTTTAAAGTCAGAATCATATGCTGAAACTCCACATTTTGATAAATCAAAGCATTTAGGATGTCTGTAAATTGCCATTATAGTATTAAAAAGAAAAAATAGGGGACCTGGCCTGTGGCTGAATGGTTAAGGTTCTGTGCTCCCCGCTTTGGCAGCCTGGGTTTGGGGGTTCAGATCCTGGTTGCGGACCTACTCCACTCATCATCTATGCTGTGGAGGCATCCCACATACAAAGTAGAGGAAGACTGGCATGAATGTTAGCTCAGGGCTAATCTTCCTCAAGCAAAAAAAAAAAAGAAAAGAAAAAGAGAGGAAGATTGGCAATGGATGTTACCTCAGAGCGAATCTTCCTTGCAAAAAAAGAAAAGAAAAGAAAAGAAAAAAAGTAGAACCCTGGATCATGGTATTAAAAACTAGAAAACACTTAATTTTGTTGTGACAGGTTTTTCTCTGTGAAGGTTCCAGTGAACACATAATTACATTTGAACGCCAGGCAGATGTAGTTTGCAAGTCATTGTACATTTTGCTGCAAATATCCATTTGAAGATCAACTCTTGGAGGCAAACTGTGGATTCTAGCAGAAAGGGAAAGAGGCCTGAGGGTGCTGGATTCTTGAGACAAGAAAGGTTTGACTGGTTCTTTCCAAGGAATGAAAGTTTTGGAGACTCCTGAATATGACAAGAAAAAAAATAATTACTCAAGAAATAATGACACACTTATTATCCCTGCCTGGATGTTAAATTTAACAGGTGAAAATTGGAACCTACTATTTCTATTTCACACCGTCTCCTCCTAACCCCAACAAACCTGTTCTTCCTTCTCTGTTTCTTATTTCTGTTAATTACCACACCCTTTTGCTGGAGCTAGAAATCTTTTTTTTTTTTTTAAGTATTTGCCATTGGGTTTTCATTTGGAGCTAGAAATCTTGGAGCCATCTTTTACTTTTAAAAACAGTAGCCCTCTCTCTCTTCCCTGCCAAGTCCATTTAACTTTATTTTCAATCTGTGGCTCAATGTCTTATGTCAGTTTTGGAAAATTCTCAGCCATTATCTCCTACAATATTGCTCTTGCTCCTCCCCTTCTCTATGTTCTTTCTAGGAGTCGAGTTAAGTGGATGTTGGACTAGATCTCGGACCATCTCTTCTGTATTTTCCAGCCTTACCTCTTTCTGTGTCATTCTGGATATCTTCTTCTGATTTATTTTTAAGTTCTTTATTTCTCTCTTCAGCAAGGTCTAATCTGGTGAAAATCCATCCATTGTGTTCTTAATTTCAGTTATTGTATTTTAGAACTTTTGTTTTTTTTTTCAATTCTGCTATGTCTTTTAAACATATTTCCAGTTCTCTGCTGAAATTTTCAGTCTTATACTTTATTTCCTGGAACATAGTAAGCTAATTATTTTAATGGCTAGTCGGTGCCAGTATCTGAAGACCATGTAATTCTGTTTCTATTTTCTGTTGGTTTTGCTGATTTTTGTTCATATTATCTTTTCTCAGTCTGTGCTTGGTTTTCTTTGATTGTGTCCCAAATTGTATTTGAGAAATTGTTTGTTGAAATGGTTTTAGGCTTAAAATAATGATTTTTTCTCTCTCCAGAGAGGATTTTTGTTTGCTTCTTCCAGGACCCTGAAGGCATAAGCAATCTGGGATCTCTTTAACCCAATTGTAAGGTCTGAGATATTCTGGGTCACCCAGGTGATTTGAAGCTGGGCTACAGGCAGTGTGAAGGCTCTTTTGCTTTCAATTCCCCCTTATTCCTATGTACAGCACTTCCTGGTATCAACCCACAATACCGTGTTTTTACCAGCATCCAACCTTTGTCTCTATACCAGGCCATCAAACTGCTCGGCTATCAAACACTGGCTTTGTTATAATTAACAAGTACTCCCAGGAGAAAAGTGGCCTCAAATGTCAGTCTCACTTCTCTGGATTTTCATCTTTTCCCAGATGGCCAGATGGTAGCCAAGTAATTTGTCACTGCCATGCTGGCTCTCAATGCTTTTGAGCAGACATTTAAAAGAAAAAAATTTGTTTGGCTTTTCTGGCATGAAGGTTGGTCTGAATTACCTAGTCTGCCATTAAAGGATGCTGAAATTCCTTTCAATTTTATCTTCACAAGTTCTCTAAAACTGATTTATTTCTCTAGAAATAGTGTGGTAATAAAGTAACCCCCAAATCTCAGTGGCTTAGTACAACAAATGCTTATTTCTCTCTTATGTTACTGGTCAAGTGTGGACTGAGTTGAGTAGAGTGGAGGCTTGTTCCTGACAGTCACTCAGGTGTCCAGGATTTATTTTTTCTTCACTCACAATTTGAAACATAACCTTTGATATCACCATGGAAGGAGGAGGGAGGAGGCACATTGGCTTTTCACTGCCTCACTTGGAAATGACATTTGTCATTTTTGCTCCTAGTCCATCGACCTACACTAGCCATATAACCCCAACCTAACTGCAGAGGTGGCTGGGGAATAAAGGGGAGCGCGTGGATTACTGAGTGAGCACTAATTATGTCTGCCACTCAGCTCTAGCCTAGGTTGAATGTCTTATGAACTCTTACTTGACATGTTGAAATCCTCTCCTAACTCCACATGCCATAAATGACACGACTGTGCTATGTGGCATTCTGGGGGATCTGAACTAGGTTACAGGGAGCAAATCTCATATGGGAGGGAGCTTTGAGTCCCCTCCAGGAGATACCACAAAGATATCAATTCATTAGAGTAGCATAGATTCTGGCCTGATTCAGACTTCAGTTGATAACCACACGGACCAATTAGAAGGGCCAGGAGAGCTGAACCTTTCTTTAGATTTCATGTATTACTGCATCCCATACCTAATGCTAAGCCCTTTCCATAGACGATTTCACTTAATTCTCATGGCAACCCAGTGAGCAAGTTTCAACTATTTAGTCTCAAGTATTTATTAATAAATAAATGGTGCTTCAGAGCAGAATTTAAAATCAAGACTCTAATGGCCATATTTTAATTTTAATTCTTAATTAAAGCTTGATCTTATTTCTTAATTTTTAATCTGTTCTCCACTGCTTCTCTTGGCTGCAGTAATTCCAGACAATGGTGATTCTCAGAGTCAAGAGAATGTCCCAGTAATTTCAGTAATGTGTCAGCAGACTGATGGAATGTGCCCTGGTGGTTTAGTCCAGACACCAGCGCAAGGACAGCTGAAAAACCAGATTGGTGAGATCCCTCTTCTCACCAGGTGATGCACTGGAGTGAGAAGAACCAGGGCCCCTGTAGTTTCCCTATTTCCCTTGTTATACAGATAGGAAGATAGGAAGGCTGAACCCAATGCTTACTCTGTGTGTGTGTGTTGGGGAGTGGAGGGGTTTGCCAGAGGACTGAATTTCTCCTTGGTAAATATTTGTTGAATGAATGAATGAATGAATGAACATTACTAAACAGGGAAATTAATTAAAAATTTGCATACTGAACACTAAAACCTTTCAGTCGCCTTCATGGGCTGAGCTTCCAAAATGCTGGCAGTCAGTCTCATGTCCCCTAGGCAAGATATTGGAGGATTCACAGGGTCAGAGGTGGGAACTTACTTACTAATAGAAAGGTTTACAGCCATTGACATTTGGTAGTTTCTCCATCAAAATAAGTGGATCCCTGCTCAGTCACTCCCTGTGGAGGCCACCTACCAAGCCTTGCCTGTGGGAATAGAAGTTCTGTTATTCATTCACTCTACAATTATTTAGTACCTATAATGAGCACCTCAATTATTGAGGACTTATAAAGGTCTAGGCATTAGGATAGAAAATAAGTGAACAAAATAAGTCTCTGCTCTCATGGAGCTTACATTCCAGAAAGTGACGCAAAAAACAAGCAGGTTGATGAGTAAACCCAGTACATAGTATGTTGGAGGGTGATAAGTGCCGAGAAAACATAAAACGGGGTAAGGGGGATAGGGAGTATGAGGCTGGAGTTTTATGTTGAGTGTTCAGGGATAAAGTGAACTTTGAGCAGAGAACTGAAGGCAGTGACGGAGCAAGTCAGGAGCATATTTAGGTAAAGGATTCCAGGAATAGGAAAAAGCAAATACAAAGGCTGTGCGTGTGAACACCCTTGATATATTTAAAGAACACCAAGTCCCTTAAAGCAGTCAGGTTCTGGACCTATTTCGAAGGAAGATGGAACATTTACTGAGAGGTAGAAGATTGGGAAAGATCAAGATATGTAGGAGAAGGAATTAGAAGTTTTGGACACTTTTAATTTTGGAGTTTTACTTGCCTAATGAAATCTACAATATCAGGTGGGTGTGGAAGTACAGTCTGGGATTCCGGGCAGAGGTCAGAGCTGAAGCTGTACATCGGTGAGTCAGCATCACATCACACAGACGGTAGTTAAAGCCATGGGACTAGATGAGATCATCAAGATTTGAATATGATTGAGCCCCAGGGGGCTTTCTACTATAAAGATATTAGGAAGATGAGAAGAAATCAGCAGAAGAGACATTATCAGTTATGTCAAAGCTGCTTGTAGGTCAAGTAAGAGGACAACTGAGAATGGACCATTGGATTTGGCAACATGAAGGTCACTGGTGACCTCGACAAGAACAGTTTCAATGTAGTAGTGATGACAAAACCCTGCATGGAGTGTGTTCAATAAAGAGTGGGCTTATTATTGTCTTCCTCTTATATACGAATAGACAGCCAAGGATTGCTGAGAGCTCAGGAGTTTCCAACACGAAAGACAGAGATCAACACAGACAGGAAGGAAAGTGCTTGGAGGAAACCAGAAAATGCAGAGAATAGAACAAACTTTAATCTAAAAAATAAGAGAAGATACTGCATACATAACTAAAATAGAATTCTATTTTTAGAAAAGGAATAAATATCCAGAGAAGCAGATTGGGCTAGATGGAGAGAATCTTGAGTCTGGGAAGTAAGTTAGGAGTCTATTATAATAATTTGGAAATGAGGGCTGAGGTCAGAATTGAAGCATGGAAATGGGGAAGAGAGGGTAGTTACAGAAAACTTAAACAAAAATTTTTTTTTTCTAAAAAATGTAATATATGCTCCTTGTAGAAAAGTTTCAAAATGTAGAAAAACGTATTGAAGGAAATAAAAATTAGCCCAATATTAGAGAAACTTTAATTACTCTTAACATTCGGGCACACGTCTCCAGTCTTTTCTCTACACATATGTAGTTTTGAACAATTTGGGATCATACTATACATACAGTATTATATCTTGCTTTTTTGCACTTAATCTTATATAATAAATTCCCATCTCTTTAATTATTCTTTGAGAACATGATTCTAAAAAAAATAACTGAGATAATTTACATATAGTAAAATGCACATATCTCAGGTTTACAGATCAATTGATGTTTACCTATGCATACATACACTTCATAACAACTCCCTAGTCGTAACCACTATTCTGATTTCTATTATTGTTGTTTAATTTTGCTTGTCTTGAACTTCATATAAATGGAATCATACAGAATCAACTCTTTTGAATCCTACTTATTTCCCTCAGTATACTATTTTAAAAATTCATCTATGTTATTGTGTTTGTCAGTAGTTCCTTTTTTATTGGTGTATAATGTTACATTGTGTGAACATACCAAAATGTGCTTATCCATTCTCCTATTGATGGCCATTTGGATTGTTTCCAACTTTTTTGGATTAGGGAAGGGGCTATTAAGAATAAAGCTGCAATAAACATTCCTGTCCTTTTGTGGACGTGTGTTTTTATTTCTCTATAAGTAGAATTGCTGGGTCGTAGGGTAGGTAGATGTGTAACTTTGTAAGAAGCTGCCAAACCCTTTTCCACAGTGGTGTGTCATTTTACCTTCCCACCGTCTAGGAATATGAGTTCCCATTGCTCCACATTCTCACCCATGAGAACATGATTTTTTAAATGACTGAATGCTTTAATTTCATATTACATACCTAGACCAGTTATTAGATGTTTTAGGCAGTTTCTAAATTTTTGCTATTATAAATAATAGTTCTTGATTATGAATCCTTAACTTCATCTGTAAGAGATATTTTCAAGGGAAAATTAACCCAACTTTCCATTTCTGCATTGTTTATCGTTCAATAAGTAACTTGTTATTTAAATTTATTAGCAACAATTACAGACAATGCAAAACTGTGGCTGTCTGAAAAACAATTTCAAGATGGCTTTGAAATGCATTTCTTTAACAGTTACATTTGAAG
Organism: Equus asinus; assembly: GCF_041296235.1. Lineage (NCBI taxonomy): Eukaryota > Metazoa > Chordata > Mammalia > Perissodactyla > Equidae > Equus > Equus asinus. Next base: position 40,271,042 of record NC_091793.1, read on the forward strand.
TGGATAGACGACTAAAATCCCGGGGCTTGAAAGCACTTCAAACACAGGAATAGCACAAGGTGATACTATTTCTCTCTTTTCTCTCCCCTCCCCTCTCCTCTTGTCTTTCGCTCGCTCTCTCCTGTCAAATGATAAAACTAAAACAATTTGGTAAAAAGTTTGCTGCCTTTACTCAAGGGAAAACAGTCTACGGATTGGGGGAGTCCTGTGCCTCACCAGCAGAGGAGCTCTCTTCCCGAGGGACTTGGGCAAGAGGGAGTTTTGTAGAACATCAGAAGAGGCAACGTGGAAACAGGGCACGACTGGCTAGAAGGTCGGGGATTTCCTTATCAGTGTAGCCGGTCAGGTGAGTTAGCTAAAGCTGAGTTGGAGCACTGTGATGGGTGTATGTTAGGTTTCCTTGACAAATGTTTCCTCTAAGTGCAGGCTGACTTAGGTTGGGGTGGCCTCAATTTTGTGGGTCCTGATATACGAATTAACTGTATCACTCCACATAGACATATCCACTCATAAAGTCTGGATTCTAAAATAAAGTTTGAGTTAAGTCAAATAACTAAGACATACCACTAAGTTGAGAGACCTTCGACCCTTTCAGCCATTTGTATGGCAGCATTTGTAGAATCGTGGCAGACCGGATTGAGAGTAGCTGCCAGGTGGATCCACTTATTTCCTCTGCGACTTTCTCCAGTGGCGGTAGATGGAATCACCCTTCAGCCAGGGCTTGTGGCAGAGCAGAACTAACCTTCCTTATCAAAACTGGGTGAGGAGGCCGAGATTGTTTGGTGAAGCTCTAACTTTGCCACAAACTTCATACGGAGAGAATATCACAGGGAAGGAGGAGCGATTATAGTCAGATCCTGAAGCTGGGTAAAGCCACTGTTGTTCTGGATAATGTTGAGGTGGGAGTAGCTACCCAAGTGCCTTGAGGTGAGACCTTCAGACTTCTCAATTTGGGGTCCATAGAACACCCCCAGAAAATGTGAACTAAATGATAAGTGTATGTGGTCACTTTTGCCTGGACAGAGGCTCTGTCTATACTCTTGTGCTTTGCTTTTGTCATATTCTCAAAGTTGTCCATGATCCAAAAGAGGCTAAGATTTGCCTAGAATGAGCTACAGATTGTGTGCTAAATTGAAGAAAACCAAATAATTATGCAGTAGCTACAGAGTCACTGCCTGAAATGCCCTTTGGGGAAGCCTGATTCTCTGGTTCAACCATCTGGCCTTCTCATCTCCCCTTCTCCTTGTTTTCTTATCTAACTTCCTTAGTTTATTCTCTATCTTATTTCCTCTGTCTCCTTTCTTCATCTGGATTCTACTCTCTTCTTTCTTGTTCTTTTCCATACCTCCTTTCTTCTTCTTTCTCCGTTGTAATAGACTGACTGAGGTAGCTTGGCTTGGAGTGGTGGGGTAGTTAGACAGGCGAGAACTTCTCCAATTTATTTCTCTACTATCTTTTCCCACTGTTCCTGGTAGTGACTACAAGATCTTAGAATTAAACAGATAAACCCATTTTGAAAGTACTTGCATAGTTTCCTTTCAAGGCATATAATATCTAACCATAATACGTAATAAAGCATGATAATGTACACCCCAGGAAGATAATGTTAACATCCTTGAGAAATTAATGGAAAATACTATGAGATACTGTGAATAAATAGCCGTAAAGCCTGGTTAAATATTATCACTGAAAGAACCATTAAAAAAAATGCTATTTATATAACCAAAGTGAATCCCATTTCTCTGCAGATCAAATAATTATACACAGCAAGAGCATGCATCTTGGCTTTTACTAATTACAGAATTTTTTCACAAATTAGCTTTTTATATTTTAAGAGTGCAAATTGTTTTCAAATTGTTTCCGACACTGCATGTTCAAAGATCATCCCTTCAATCTCTCACATTTTTGAGAATGATGTAAGCTTCTTTGATCATTTCAGCATAATGCAGAATTGAAACTCCACAGTTTAGAGTTCACAGACACTTCCTTTTTAATCTTCTTTTGGAACACATTTCATAATGAGTCCTGGTCTAAAACGTGATCCTGGTTTTCATCAGAATTTTTCTCATTCTATTTTTAGCTGAAATGGGGTAAAGAGTCAAATGACTTTTGGCTCTTTTTTGTCTAGTGTTTGCGGTTTCACACGGTTTTAATATGCTAGAGGATAAGATTTCATTTTGAAGAGAAGGGTTTAAAGCCCTAGTGGTCCAACGTAGCCCTGTGAGCTGCACCCTCTGATGAAGGCCATCATATTTTTATCTTTTTTAGAAAGATCGAAGAGGATGGTTTTTATGGATGGATTCATCCATGTATTTGGGATGAAATTGGTCTTTAAAAAGTAAAAATGTTATTCCACTCCTTATTTAAAACTCCAAAGATTTCTGTATTACTTGTCTATCACTATATAACAAACCGTCATTAAATTTTTATGTTTTTAAAACATAAAACTATTTATTGGCTCATAATTCTATGGGTCAGCAATTTGGGTTGGGCCCAGCCAGGTGGTTCTTCTGCTGGAGTCACTCTTGTGACTGCAGTCACGTTATGCTTAACTGGGTTTGGATGGTCTACATGGCCTCAGTGGCAGTTGGCACTAGCTGTTGACTGTGGTGGCCTGGTTCTGTTCCATGTGACCTCTCATCCTCCAGTTGGCTAGACTGGGCTTCTATGCATGGCGGACTCAGGGAAGCATTATAAGGAAGGGAGAGTGGAAGCTGCAGGGTCTCTTGAGGCCAAGTCTCAGGTGTCCTCAAATTTCACTTCTTCCACATTCTTTGGTTCCAGGGCCAGCCCCAGTTCAAGGAGAGGGAAAATAGACTTCACATCTTGATGGAGCCTCAAAGTCACACTGCTTAGGGACATCCAGATAGGGATATGAGAATAATAGTGGTCGTCTTTGCAAATAATCTAACATAGCTTCTCATTACAATTACAATAAAAAACAAATTTTTACCATGGGCTACAAGTCCCTACATCATGTGCCTTCCTTTTGAATCTTGTACTGTTACACTCTTCTCTTTGTTCGTTACCCTCTTTCTATCACTCAAACTCCCCCACTCGGTTGTTCTTTCTGTCTGAAGTGTTTCTTCCTCATATCTTGGCTCCTTCTCATCACTCAGGGCTCAGTTAAATGTCACTTCCTCAGAATTTTTCAAAAACACTTTCCTGAGGTATTATTGACATGTAAAAAGTTGTACATATTTAATGTATACAACTTGATGAGTTTGGGGACAAGTATACAACCGTGAAACCATCACCATCATCAAGGCTATGGAAATGTCCTTCACCTCCCAACCTTATTATTATTAGTAGTAGTAGTAATATATGATAAGAACACTTAACATAAGATTTACCCTCTTAGCAAATTTTAAGTATACAACACAATATTGCTAACTCTACACTAGGCACTGTGCTGTATTACTACATCTCCAGAACTTGTTTATCTTGCATGACTGAAACTTTGTCCCTTTGACCATCATCTGCTCATTTCCTCCTTCCTCCCACCCCTTAGTAACCACCATTATACTCTCTGCTTCTATGAGTTTGACTATTTTAGATTCTGCGTATAAGAGAGAACCCTCAGAATGTTTAAAGTTGCCTCTTTGACTTTCTTAGCTGTACTTTATTTTATTACTATATATGCTTTTATCTATTTTATTTATCACTCTCTGAAGTTACCTTATTTTTTAAAAAATATGCTTATTATTTATTTTCCAGCTGGAATATAAGTTCCATGAGAGCTAGGATTTGTCTGTCTTGTTTATTTTCATATGCACAGGGAGGAAAATATATTTTCTGTAAGGATTCTCACCCTAGGCTACACTTTAGAATCACCTGGAGGGTGTGGGGTAATGCCCAGGCTGCACTCCAGACAACTGGTCATGCCAAGGGATCCCAAAGAGCAGGTAAAGTTAAGGACCGGTGGCTTAGCCTGAAAACTTCATAGAAGAGCTGGAACAGGGCTGGGTCTTAAAGAGAAGGCGAGATTTAGAGAAGTGGTGGAAAGGAGATCTCCCTGTCAGAGTGGACATAGGAGGGACAAAGGAGAAAAGGAAAGGAAATGGGTGTTGCAGAATGAGCAATGCCAGGAATCAGCTCGTAAACCTGACTCAATAGCAATTGGTATTTATTTATGGCTTTATTTTTTGAGATATAATTCACATACCATGAAGTTCACTCTTTTGAAGTGTACAATTCAGTGGCTTTTATTATACTCACAAGGTTGTGCAACGAATTTTCCAAGCTAGCTCTGATTTGAAATATTTTATTCTATTTTCCACATAAACAAACAAAGCATCTTTTAAAATTTCGGGATTCAAACTGCATTTCTAAAGCAGAAACAACACAAAAACCATAGTTAAATGGCAGATCTTTTTTTTTTTAAAGATTTTATTTTTCCTTCTTCTCCCCAAAGCCCCCCAGTACATAGTTGTATACTTTTTTCAGTTGTGGGTCCTTCTATTTGTGGCATGTGGGACGCTGCCCCAGCATGGCTTGATGAGCAGTGCTAGGTCCATGCCTAGGATCTGAACCCTGGGCCTCCAAAATGGAGTACGCCAACTTAACCACTCCGCCATGGGGCTGGCCCCTGGCAGATCTTTTTATTTCTTCAAAAAATATATTCTCTGATATGGCAAATGCCTTGAGCACGCCACTTTAGATTCTTAAGTGGAGTACAGGAGTGATGAAAGTGGTATCTTATGATCATTCTGTTAGAACAGATTGGAGATTAGAGACAAGAAAGAGAAAGTTGTAGGTACCCAGTCAGGCTTGTGCATTTATCCATGAGAAGTGAATAAGGGTCATGGTGATGGGGGCATAAAGTTAAGATGTGAGAGGCATTTGGAGGGAAGATGCACGTCTCAACCCATGATGATGAGTCAGCAGTCTCAGAGCTAGAAGAGAAGGGTGGCCTTACTCTCCTGGGTTAAATTATTCTGGGTAAGTGTTTATATTTATCAATTTCAGAAAATTAACAGTCACTTAGTGCTGTGTATTACCTGAGAGGAAGAGAGTGACAAGGCGGAGAGCAGAGAGAAAAACCCATTTTCCTGGCACCAGTTTCCAAAAGGCTAAATGCTTTATTTTTTGAGATATAATTCACATACCATGAAGTTCACTCTTTTGAAGTGTACAATTCAGTGGCTTTTGTTATACTCACAAGGTTGTGCAACAAACATCACTATCTAATCCAGAATATTTTTATCATCCCATAAAGAACCGTGTACTCACTAGTAGTCACTCCTTATTCCCCCTCTCCCCATCTCTTGGCAACTAATCTACTTCCTGCCTCTATGGATTTGCCTGTTGTGAACATTTCATATAAATGGGATCATATAATATATGGCCTTTTGTGATTGGCTTTTTTCATTTAACATCATGTTTTCAATGTTTGTCTATGTTATAGCATGTGTCAGTACTTCATCTGTTTTATGGCTGAATAATATTCCATTATATGGCTATACCACATTTTGTTTATCTATTCATCAGTTGATAGACATTTGGTTTGTTTCTACTTTTTGGCTATTATAGACAGTGCTTAACCCCCACACTTTTGGGATAACCTTTACTACTTTCATGAGCTTTTCTCAGTATGTCAAGGACACTACTAGAAACATCCCACTGGCTCACATGACTACCAGAATGATGCCATTAAAATGGAAGACCATCACATTCCTTTCCTCAGACCTTCCAATGGCTCCCTTCTCACTCACAGTAAAAATCCTGGGCACAAACTCTTAGGATTTTCTTTGATCTGTTCCCCCAACTGTGTCTCCTAGTTCTGTCCTTTGTCTTGGCTCCCCTGATCCTCAAATATACTGGGCCTGCTTCCTCCTCAGGACCTGTTCCCCTTGCTTACTTCCTTTTCTCCCAGGGATCTCAGTGGATCACTCTGTCACCTCCACCAGGTCTTTCCTCAAATATCACCTTCTCAGTGAGACCGTTACTGACCTCACTATTGAAAAGAACATCCCTGCATCTCCACTGTGCTTTGTATATCCCATCTCTCTTTCTGTTTTATGTTTCCCTTAGAACTTATTCTATCTCTATATTATACTTATCTTGCTTATTGTCTATCTTCATTAGAAGGCAGACTCCATGAGGGTAGGAATTTTTGAGTGTTTTTTCACTGCTGTATCCACAGCACCTAGAATGGTGTCTGGCAGATAATAGGTGTTCATTAAATATACGTTGAATGAATGAATGACTATTTTTCAGACTGGGCTGCTCAGGCTATCTAAAACATCAGATTTCTTTGTTTTTGGCTGGAGGGGTAGCCATGCAGTATGAAAGTATGTCTAACTCATGCTAATTGGGAGTTCTATTGAGCATAAGTCTTTGACTATACTCATTAGTTTGACTAATGTAAAAAATACAGAAATTATCACTTGATGCAACAATTTATTTGGTAGAAAATACTTCAGAAAGCTGGGTTTATGTGGGGGAGGTTGTGGGGAAATGGGGGTGCCTAGTGGTAAGAAGTTTGGGAACAACTACTCTAAACAGCTGTCTGAAAGGGTCTTGGTTAATGCAGTTGGTTAATTACTGAGAAATTCCGGGAAAAAAAAAGTTGCGTTCTAAACAAACGTTTATCAGCACATACCATTTGACTGGTCTTCTGTTCAAAGGTTCCTGTTGCAACTCATTTTGGCAGCACTTGTATAAAACTGAGGCAGCAGTAAGTGACAAAGGTTTTATTTATCTCCTGTTGTTATCTGTTGACTTTTAAAGGGCTCAGTAACGAACAGCAGCAGATTAGCTAACCATACATCAGACAAGCTGAAGCAACGTCTTGTGGGGCCCCTGGTTCCCACCAGCCCTCTTGGAACTCTCCAAGCTGGTGGGGGTCATAGGCCCCTACTGAGAGAGAACATCTCAAGGAACGCTTTCATTATGTGGCAGTGTGAACTGAGGCTCCAAAAGAGGAAGTAACATGTTCAAAGTCATGCTGTTAAATAAGAATCTGGCCAAAGTAAAATGAAAAGCCTAATCTGAGAAAGTTAACATTAATTATACTGATTGCACCAGACACTGTCTATTCGTTGCATCACTTCATCAGTCCTGCCACCTCGTGAGATAAGTATTATTTTTCCCATTTTTACGTTCAAGAGACTTGAGACTCACAAAGGCTGAGTAACTTGCCCAAGGTCCCAAGTAAATGGCAAAACTAGGATTCAAACCTAGTTATCTTTGACTATGAAAATCTTCGATCTCTTTCTCTGAAGTCTGATGTCTCCAAGTGGGAAAATTTCCTTCCCTAAAGGCTCATAATTCCTACCTCTTGACATTCACAAATAATAATGATGAGGAGCCTTCGAGTATATACCAGGCATTATTCTAGTTTCTGGGAATACATAAGTAAATAAAAGGAAGAGAAATTTCTTCCCTAATAGAAGAAGAAAGACAATGAGTATATTATAGAAACAATTCATATAGTTTTTAAAGAGGTGATAAGTGTGATGAATAAAATAAGAGGGTATTTGCAGGGTAGGTGGATTGGAAGTATCTAAGAGTTTGGCAAGTTCAAATAGAGTGGTCAGGACAGCCTTCACTAAGATGGTAATACTTGAGCAAAGACTTGAAGGACATGAAGATGTAGATATCGGGGATGAAACATTTGAGGCAGAGAGATGAGCCAGTGCAAAAACCCATGCCATGTAGATTTGAAGAACAGTAAGAAGGTCAAGGTGACGAGAATGGTGAGAGTGAATGAAGAAAGAAGACAGTGGAGGAGATGCAGTCAGGTGAAATTGGAGCCAGACTGGCCTTTACTCTCAGTGAAATGGGGGAGTCTTTGTAAGGTTTTGGGCAGAAGAATGACAAGATCTGACTTACATACTAAAAAAGATCCCTCTGGCTGTTGTGTTGAGGAAAGCGAAGGGTGAGATCAGAGGGAAGTCTACTTCAGTAATCTAAACAGAGATGATGACGGCCTAGACCAGAGTAGTAGCAACGGAGGTAAAGGGAAGCGGTTGGGCTCTGGATAAGATTTGCTGAGGGATTTGAGAGAAAGAGAGGAATCAAGGATGCCAGCAGCTTTCTTACTAGAGTCCCCACCAAATCCTCTGCCACAGGGGAATGGAGGGTTCAATAACCTTCACAATGTGTGTCTGACACATGGCAAAATATTTTACAGTCTGACGAGAAACCAAGATACTGTAAACACATTCATCAAAATAATCACTCTATACAAGTTACAGTGTTTTGAATTCTCAGTAGCGAGAATTTAGAATGTACAGCCATTATCTCTCTGTTTTATCATGATCAGAGTCACTTAAGCTCTCTGAGCCTCAACTTCTTTTCCTATAAAATGGGGATTACTATTCTGCTGTCTCAATTGTGAGGCAATATGAACCCCTTGGAGTAGTGACTTTGTTTGGATTACTGCTGTACCCAGGCCTTTAGAATGGTGCCTGGCACATAGTAGGTGCTCAATAAATACTTTTTGGATAACTAAATGAAAGAGAATGTACTCAAAGACCTCTGGGAAAAATATATAAATCTACATTAGCTTTATAATTAGTGAACTAAGACAACTGCCAAGACAAGCAGCTTTTGGGGAGGCCTGAATTAACAAAATAATTACTTTGCTTTGACTCAGCCTGTCATTTCTAGTTGTTCGTATAATGGAATAATGAGGACATCCCCTCAGAGTTTCTAGCTTCTGGTGTTCATACACATTTTCATAAGCCAATAGCACCTGGACAACTTATGTAAGAACAGCTTTAATGAGCATCCTCTTTTTAATTAAGGACATCTGCTCTTTTTTATCAGTCTCATTAGAGTGTTTCTTTGCACCATGAATCTGATCACTGGTGAAGCTCATAATGAAAATAGAAAGCCAGAGGGAATTAAATTCTAATCTCAAGTCACTGAGTTAATACGTGAAAGCACTTAGAACAGTACCTGGTATAGTAAATGCTCCAGAAGCACTAGCCATTTTTATTGTTATCTGTAAATTCATTCATTTATTCCTTTGTCCTGCTTTCTCCCTCTCTTCCTTCCTTCCCATCCTCCTTTCTTCTTCCTTCTGTACTCTCTTCCTCCCTCCCTCCTTCCTTCCTCAGTCACTAATCTATTCATTCTATGACTGTTTCCTGACACCTGTTTTGTGGCAGATGCTGTGGTAGGTGTCGGGCATACGAAGAGGAATGAGACATTGCTTATGCTCATGAGATAGTCACATGAAGTCAGTTAGAAAGCAATATGGAAATAGCATTTGTCCAACCCATCTTTTCCTGACATTATGTCAATGTAAGATAAGCACCTGAGTGGATGTCCTTAAGTTCTCCGGACTTTTGAGGTTACCTTTTCTCTTCATGTGGGAATAAAACGGCTCAAGCCTCTGTCACATGTACCGTGGGAAATTCAGGGCCCTATCCTAAGCTTTCTGAGCATTCACGTTGGACACTTCTTACTCCAGTTTCTTCCCAGCTCCTCATTTGTCATCTTGTCTACTACTTTCTCTGTGCTGGATCTGAATGAATTTACCACAAGCAACCCAAAGCACTATTAACTCAAGGTTACTATGGATAAGAGATTTTCACTGGATGTTGTGTGTGGATAATGGGACATGAGGTGTGTAATTTAAGCACAGAGTAGGAACATATCTTTATGTACAACGTCAGACTTTAGTATTCCTTGAAATGTATCAGCCATTTCCTGCAATTCTCCCATTAGAAATGCTTCTCTTTAGACTTCGGCTTGTTGCTCTCTAAATGGGACTGTTTTACTCCCCATAATTTTCTGTTATAACCCCTCCTTCTGGACCTTCTAGACACTGGGGTTGCGCTAGTGGGTAAGTATGGAAACAGGAAGACCAGGAAGAAGGCTGTGGCAGAAATCCAGGCACCGATGACGGTGATTCGGACCATCACGAGGGGAAGTGGTGAGAACTGGGCAAATAGATTCAGTACTTTTTTGAAGGTAGAGTTGACAGGTTTGCTGATGGATTAGATACAGGGTTTTAGAAAAAGAAAGAAGATGAAGGTGGCTTCAAGATTTTTGGCTTGTGCAAGGAAGAATAGAATTAGTAAAAGTAACTCATGCTAAATGCAGAACAACTGGAAAATAAGAATGAAAAATATAATTACCCATAGTTCCTATTACCTAAAGATAATTATTGTTAATATTTTGGTGTGTTTTCATGTAGTCATTTTTTTTCTTGTTTGTTGATTGTTCTAGGCTTTTTCTGTGTGTGTGTATATATACTTAGGTATAAAAATATATATAAATACATATATGGAGTAATATATGCATATGCAAATGCAAATATATATACATATATGTTGCTTTAACTGTAAAGAATGCATTTATCCTTTAAAAAACGTAACGTAATGAAAATACTTCTGAGCTATTGATATCCAACATTTTTCTGTTCACAGCCAGCTTAATGCAGGCAAACTTCTCTGTAGCATTATTTTTTAATATTTTGAGTATTTCCTCATGTCATTAAATGGTTTTGGAAAACACTTTTAATAGATGCATAATATACCACAGTATAGCCGTAATATAATGTCTTTAGCCATTTCTCTATTGTGGACATTTAGCTACTCTCTATTTTTGTGCTATGAAAAATAATGCTGCAATCTTTGTACATAAATATTTGTATGTCTCTGTTGATTTCCTCCTGAGAAGCTGCTAAACATGAAATCAGCAGGTCAATATTTTTAAAGGCAAAAAAATGACTTCTTGATTATTGATCATTTCTCAGCATCATACCTAACACATCATGATGATAAGCTGAGAGTTTCAGGTCCCCAACAGCGAGTCATTTAAGCACTCACTTATTCAGTTTCTCACCAGGCTTTTAAAACCAGTGCCTACTTCTCTTCCAACTTTGATTAAACTGAAAAGGCTAACTATAATTAGTCTGTGTTAATGAGCATGAAAAGCACTTGAAAGTCATGTAGAAACTGGTGATTATGAAATCTTCTCATCCAACATAGCATGCTTTATTTCATAAGAGAAGAATTTCCTTTTCCACCAACCTTACGCCAGTCTGTTTCATTCGCTGCCTCCTGTTGGACAGAGACTTGTCCTGGGCCCAATAGCATGTATTTCAAAAACGAAGAACCAAATCTAAAAATAATGAATGTTTTCCTAAACTTATGGCTTCTCCAACTGCCAACTAAGGATGTCACTTAGGATGATGGCAAATCACTGAATCCCAGTAAAACATTTGGAGGGCTCCAGGTGCACAGGCATGGAAAAGCATGAGAGCAGAGTTAGATGTCTGGCTATAAGGCAATCTTAGGCTTGCACAGTGACTCCTTGCTGTATGGCTTAGACTCTGATTTGGCTTTGCAGGGGTGCAGCAAGTGTGGCTCTGTTATTCACCTGTAATACAGTTAGGTTCATCTGTTACTGTTTGTATTCTATTTTGGGTCCCCCCTCTTTCCTGTCCCATGTATACACTCATCTTAGTTGACATTAACTGATTATTTATTTTTTGGCATATGAGACATTACCATGATTCCAAGAGTCAAGGCTATCCAAAATGTCTATTCAGAGAAGCGTCACTACCCACCTCATCCCTACTACCTCATCCTCCTTCCCCTGTTCTTTCCATTTCATTCCCACTCGTTCCTTGCAGGTAACAATCTCATTAGTCTCTGGCTTATCCTTCTTGTATTTCTTTTGCACAAATGAGCAGAAAAACATATATTCTTTTATATACCCTTCTTTCTTACAGAAATGATAGCATACTATATACACTCTTTTGCACTTTTTTTTTTTCAGTTGGCAATATATCCTGGAGATTACTCCCTATCAGCTCACAGAAATCTTCCTCATTCTTTTTTATAGCAGCATAATACTCTGTAGTGTAGGTATAGCATAATCTAACCACCTGATCTCCTACATATGGGCATTTAGGTTGTTCAATATTTTGCCGTTTTAAACACTGATGCAATGAATGGATATGTATAGATAGCTGCTGAAGGTATATCTTCAAGGTAGATTTCAGAAGTGAGATTGCTGGTTCAAAAGGTAACTGCATATGTGGTTTTTGTAACGTATTGCCAAATTTACTTCCAGAAGAGTTCTACCAGTTTACATTCCCACAAGCATGTGTGAGGGTGCTTGTTTCCCCACAGTCTTGTCAACAGAAAATGTGGTCATAATTTTTAATTTTTATTAATCTGAAATTTGAGCAATGGTACCTCACCAAACTCTGACAACTATCTCCTCAGCTCAGCAAGATTGCAAAGTGAGTCCTCTTTAGCTGCATCCTCCTCGCACTATGGCTTGGAAACTGCCTCCTGACAGTAATCTGGGCCAATCATAAATCTCATCTCATTTGTTTCATTTTTCTCAAGGATGATAGTCCTAAATTCTGTTATACAATGTCTAGCAACCATCATTTCATATATTGCCCTATTTCCTAATTTAAGGCAAGAACATAAATTCAGTTCCTATTCCTATTACTCCATCATGGGTGGAAATGGAAGCTGGTCCAACATTCATCTGATTAGATTTCCAGACAAAAGGAATAATCAAAGGTTATCAAAGCAATAGAAAAAAATTTCTAGAACCGAATAGACACATGTTCTTACATTGAAAGGTCCTGGAGAGTTACAAATAGAGTGAATGCAACAAAATCCACCTGGTGAAAATTCTTAACTGTAAAAAAATAAATTAAAAAACTAGAAAAATTCTACAAAAGGAGGAAAAAGAAAAGGGAAGGGAAGCTTTCTCTACAAAGAAAGAGAAGCTGAGTATAACAGACTTCCAGCCTCGGCAGAATGCTACAAGACAGTGGACCAAATTTTCAGATGCCTGAAAGAATTTTATTTTTGAATCTAAAATTCTGTAACCAAGCAAATTAGATTATGAATGATAACAAAATTTTAAGAGAATACTGCAAACAGCTTAATAGGAACAAATTTAAAAACAAAGTTGAAATGGATGATTTTTTTGGAAAATATAAATTACCAAAATTGCCTCAAGAAGATAGAGAAAAATTGAACAGACCAATATTCATAGAAGAAATTGAAAATTAACTTCAATATGTACCTATTAAAAGGCATCAGGCCCAGAAGTGTCTATAGGAGAGTTTTGTTGCATTTCAAAGAACAGATGAAAAAATATGGAAAGCTTTCTAACTCATTCAAAGAGGCTACTAGACCTTGTTACCAAAGCCAGACAAGGATAGTGGACCAGTGAAGGTCCAGTCAGGAGAGAGTAATCTTGCCAGTGATTGAAAAATGATAAAGCAATGGAAAGAATTGATAACTAGATGTAAATTTGTTACCCAGGAAACTGAAAGTATAGAAAGAGAATTCTAAGGTGTCACAAGTGTAGCAGCTGCAGAAAGCAGCTTCCACCCTAGGGCATGAAGGAATAGAGGTAAGAAATGAGATTTATTAAAATAAAGAAGTTTGGAGGAGGGTCTCCATGAACTGAAACTCAGATCTCTGAAGAGAGGCTGCTGCCCTCCCTGTGCTGGTGTCTCTGAGTGGAGGATGTGGAGCATCCTGAGGCTGGTTCTGCAAGTGTTGTAAAAATGACAAACTGGGTTCAGCTGTTGCTATGGGAAGGCACTGCTGCTGCCTGGGTGAAGAAGTGTTGCCAGGATACTGCACACAGGAAGAGGAAGCAGACAGGACGATCATAGCAAGCTATCAGGAAGGAGCAAATCTCTTCTTCCTCTTCTAGCCCTGCTGTCTCCTTGGTTAGTCAGAGACTAATGAGAAGCCAACTGGCAAAGCAGAAATGTGGTTTGCAGGGTTCCAGCCCCAGCATCACAAATCAAAGTATAGAAAAATGGGCTTGGAGCTTAGACACAATAACCTAACAACTGGCACAGAGACCTCACTCAAAAGAAAATTGATGCCCACTCCAATTATAAATGGATGAAAAAAATCTAAATAAAGCATCAATATATTAAATCTAGCAATGTAGAACAAATACATCACAGCGAAGTAGGGTTTATTCCAGGAATACAAGGACGCATCAACATTCAGAAAGTTATTTATTAACAGATGGATGTAGATAGATACTGAAAAAGCATTTGATGAAATCCAATGCCTGTTTCTGATAAAAATCTCTTCGCAAAACTAGAGTTATAAAAAGAGTCATTATACTTAATGGTGAAAGATCAGAAAACTTTCCAGTAATGTCAGAAAACAAGACAAGCAGGCCTGTTATTACTGCTACTATGTGATATCATACTGGAGAGCTTAAAAATACAATTTAATGAGAAAAAGAAGGAAGTATAAATATTTGAGTGGAAGAGATAAAATTATCATTTTTAATAAGAATCTGATGTCCTATTTTTAAAAATCTAAGGAAAACCATGGAAAAACTAGTAAGACTAATATGAAAATTTGGAAGATCATGACAGGATCATACAAGAAGTTAGAAACTAGAGCGTTTCTATATATCAATGGTGACCAATTAGAAAATATAAAATAAAACTTCTTCTTCATGTTGTCCTTGTCTGGTTTTGGTATCAGGGTAATGTTGGCCTCATAGAATGTGTTAGGAAGTGTTCCATCTTCTTCAGTTTTTCAGAATAGTTTGAGAAGGATAGGAACTAACTCTTCTTTGAACGTTCAGTAGAATTCACCAGAGCAGCCATCTGGTCCTGGACTTGTTTCTTGGGAGGTTTGTGATTACTGTTTCAGTCTCTGTACTTGTGATAGGCCTATTCAGATTCTCTATTTCTTCTTCATTCAGTTTTGGGAGGTTGTATGAGTCTAGAAATTCACCCATTTCTTCTAGGTTATCAAATTTGTGGGCATATGGGTTTTCATAGTATTCTCTTATAATCCTTTTAATTTCTGCAGTATCTGTTGTAATTTCTCCTCTTTCATTTCTAAGTTTATTTATTTGAGCCTTCTCTCTTTTTTTTCTTAGTGAGTCTAGCTAAGGGTTTGTCAATTTGGTTTATCTTCTCAAAGAACCATCTCTTTCTTAGTTTCATTAATCCTCTCTACTGCTTTTTTAGTCTCTATTTCATTTATTTCTGCTCTGATTTTTATCATTTCCCTCCTTCTGCTGACTTTGGGCTTTGTCTGTTCTTCTTTTTCTAGCTCTGTTAGGTGCATTTTAAGATTACTTATTTGAGATTTTTCTTGTTTGTTGAGGTGGTCCCGTATTGCTATGAATTTCCCTCTTATGATTGCTTTTGCTGCATTCCATAAAATCCCAATGACATTCTTCACAGAAATAGAACAAAAAGCCCAAAAATTCATATGGAACAACAAAAGACCCTGAATAGCCAAAGAAATCCTGAGAGAAAAAAAAAAAAAAAAAAAAACAAAGTTGGAGGTATCACAATCCCTGACTTTAAAACATATGACAAAGCTATAGTAATCAAAACAGCATGGGACTGGAACAAAAACAGACAAACAGTTGAATGGATCAGAATTGAAAGCCCAGAAATACAACCACACATCAATGGACAGTTAATCTTTGACAAAGAAGCCAAGAACATACAATGGAGAAAGGAAAGTATCTTCAATAAATGGTGTTGGGAAAATTGGGCAGCCACATGCAAAAGAATGAAAGTAGACCATTATCTTGCACCATACACAAAAATTAACTCTAAATAGATTAATTTGAATGTAAGAACCAAAACTATAAAAACCCTAGAAGAAAATTTAGGCAGTACACTCTTTGACATTGGTCTTAGCCACATCTTTTCGAATACCATGTCTACTAGGGTAAGGGAAACAAAAGAAAAAGTTAACAAATGGGACTACATCAGACTAAAACCTTCTGCAAAGCAAAGGAAACTACAAACAAAATGGAAAGACAACCCACTAACTGGGAAAAAATATTTGCAAATCATTTAACAGACAAGAGGTTGATCTCCAAAGTATACAAAGAACTCACACAACTTAACAATACAAGAACAAAAAAACCCAATCAAAAAATGGGCAGAGGATATGAACAGACATTTTTCCAAGGAAGATATATGGATGGCCAATAGACACATGAAAAGGTGCTCAATATCACTAATTATTAGGGAAATGCAAATCAAAACTACAATAAGATATTGTCTTACACCAGTCAGAATGGCTATAAATATCAAGACAAAAAGCAACAAATGTTGGAGAGGATATGGCAAAAAGGGAACACTTGTACACTGCTGGTGGGCATGCAAACTGGTACAGCCACTGTGGAAAACACTATGGAGATTCCTCAACAAACTAAAAATGGAAATACCATATGACCCAGCTATCCCACTATTGTGTATCTACCCAAACAACTTGACATTAACAATCCAAAGTAACATACGTACCCTCTATGTTCACTGCAGCACTATTCACAATAGCCAAGACATGGAAACAATCCAAGTGCCCATTGTCCGACAATTGGATAAAGAAGATGTGGTATATAAATACAATGGAATACTACTCAGCCGTAAAAAAAGACAAAATCATCCCATTTGCAACAACATGGATGGATCTGGAGGATATTATGCTAAGCGAAGTAAGCCAGACCGAGAAAGACAAACACCATACGGTTTCACTCATATGTGGAATATAAACAAACACATGGACAAAGAAAACAGTTCAGTGATTACCAGGGAGATGGTTGTGGGGGGTGGGTACAGAGGGTGAAGGGGAGCACTTGTGTGGTGACAGACAAGAAATACAACTGAAATTTCACAATGATTTAAACTATTATGAACAATAAAAAACCCTTCTATTTATTTTAGCAATAAAACTAAAATGTGTATCAAAAAATCTAACAAGAATCATATAGAGCAATAAAAACCATAAAATCTGTAAGAATAAACCTAGAAATATCCAGGAAGAAATGTATGGAAAGTCCTTTTAAAGAACACAAAAGAAGTTTTGAACAAGTAGATCTGAATGGGAAGACTGACTTCCACAAAAATATCAATTCAATCCAATCTCCATAATGATGCAGCTAGATTTTTTTGAAAGGCAACCTAATAAATTGATTCTAAAGTTCATCTGATTGAAAAAATTGGGATAGAATTAAAAAAACATTTTAAGAAAGAAGAATATTGAGAGTCTTGCCTTAACAGATATCAGAACATTTTATAAGGCCATATTAATTAAAATAATGTGATACTCATGGAAATAGGTAAATTGATCAATGAAACAGAGGATAAGGTTTAGAAACAGAGGCATGCTTTTATGGAATTTAGTTTAGGGTAAAGTTGTCATTCCAATAGAATGTTGGAAAAGAGAGATTATTGGATATTAGTTTGAAAAAAATAAAGTTAGGTCATAATCTAATTCTGTCTCAGATTAATTGCATATATTTAACTAAGAAGGCATTAGGAAAAAATACAAGACAGCATATCTAAATCTTGAAAATGAGAATGACTGTCCTGAGTGTGACATAAACACAGAAGCCACAAAGAGAAAAAACAGACCTGACTGCATAAAAATGGAAATTCTTTGCCCAAAGAAAGACACCAGATATGAAGTTAAGAAATGTATGACTGTTTTGGAGACTGTTTTTGCAACATAGTTAACAGATATTTAGCCTCAATAACCTTTTCCAATATTAAAAGGAATCTATAAATATATTTATTTAGAACTTTTGGTTATTTGTCAAAAATATGCTATAAACCAGGCACCGCGTTGGCTCATTGCAGACACGATTAAGTCCTCACGACAAGAGGACTAATTGGAGTTGATATTATTATCCCCATCTGGCAGAAAAGAAACTGAGATTCGGAAAGTATGAGCAACTTGCTTAGTTTCTCAGTTTCTAAGTGGTGGGGCCAAAATTCAATACGAACTCTGCCTAACTTCAAAACTCTTTCCCATGGCCTTTCCTCTTCCTAGTGCTAAATTAGTTTACCTTGAACATTTGTAAAATTGCACTATCATCTCACACGAGTATTCCCTGACCTCATCTCTTATGCTATGGTCCAACAGAGCATTAGTCCCTTAAATCACCAACAGCACAATAAAAGAATAAATGCATTACATGGACAGTGAAATGTCAGTGAGTCTACAAATATTTATTCTAAGTAAAGGCAGAGGGATAACCTTATCATGTCCATTCACAATTAACAACTTGGCAAAAACAGTAGCTAGTAGAGAAATTTGACGTTGGCCAGTTCACTAATTTGGTGTGTGATGTTGTCAAAATTATTCATCAGCCTAGCTTCATGCTGACAAGCAATTATTTCTCCAGGGCCAAGTAAATTTCATGACCCAAATCCATAGGAAACTCTTAAGCATGGGCTTTGAAGATATTCCCCTTTACCTATCAATGAATGGCTCTGAACTAATTCTTTATCAGGATAATGGGACAAAAAAGGGAATGAAGTTCCTAGAATCTTAAAAAATCTTTCTTTAGACAGAAACCTGTGATTCCTCCTCTCCATCTTATCTTTGGCCAAATATTTAACAGATTTGCAATTAAACAGCTAAATCGACAGTTTTCAGTTACATTGCTTTTAATGTATTTCGTGGTGGTGCTGCTAGATTATGACTACTGTTGCCTTTGTTATATGGGATTATTAACATCTCTTGGGCTAGTCCTTCTCACACCCTTTGGCAGATTCCTCCCTCCTCTGTCCTTTTAACACTGACATTTTCAGAGCTCTACTCAAGGCCTTCTCTGCTGGTCTCATCTACTCTTATGGCTCCAATATCTGGGGTTCTGCAGATGATATCTGTATTATTTAGCAAGACTTTGTCTGCAACTAGCCACTAATGGCCTAACAATTATGATACTTAGCTATCTCACAAAACAGGAAGTCTGCAGATAATCTGTTCCACGGTTGGCTCAGGGGCTCAGAGATGTCCAGGCACCTAGGCTCTTTCTACCTTTCAGCTCTTGCCTCTGCAGAGCCATCTCACCAGTTTCAGGATGGCAGCTGAAACTCCAAACCTCAGGTTCTCACGTAACACATTTAAAGTGGGAAGGAAGGGGGTTTTGAAGGCAGAAGAGAGCTTCTTGTGCTGCCCTGTTTTACCAGGGAGGCAAATCTTTCCTAGAAGTTCCCCCGTAGACTTCCCTTGCCTCAGAAGTGAGTCATATATGCAACTTCAACCAGTGACAAACAGAAATGTGGCTTCCACAGCTGACTTAACCAGTTTTCATTTGTCTCTTAAACTGGATACATCACTGCCTGGACAAAACTGGAGTTCTGTTAGCAAGGAAAATGAGACGAATGGTTGTTGGATGGTCAACCAGCAGTGTTAATCATAGCACTCAAAAATCAACATCTCCAACCCAGGTCTACTTTATGAAGTATTTGTGCAAACACCTACCAAATTTCTCAGACTCCTCAGATTCCATGCACTTATCATCTTCCCTGAGAGAACTCTGCCTAAACCGCTGGACTCTGCCCCACCACACACACAGACCTCCTCCTTCAGCTTTAATGAAGTGAATGGCATTGCTGTTCATTCAGCTGCCGAAATAGAAACCTATGTGTAGTCCTTAACATCAGGCAACCCTTAACCCTTGCATTTAGTCAATAATAAATCCCTATCCAATGTATCTTCTAAATATGTCTCAAATCTTTGTACTTCTCTTTATCTCCCCTTCCACAGAAGCAAGCCAAATCACCAAGTGATTGATGTGCCAATGAATCAACTCATTGTACAATATTTACAAAACTTACTGATTATAGTTTTAACATTTTTCATAGAACTGTTTACAAGTTTTAATAAAAATTTTGAATTTTAGTCACTGATTGATGACATGTTTTTTGATTTTAAATGAACTCTCTTAGCCTAGGATTCCTAGAAAAGAGAGTATAAAGCAACATTTACATGCCAGTGATTATTGGAGAAGAGGATGCAATCCTGAAGATGCAAGAAAGAAGGAAAAATGGAGCTAAGGAAGAGAAGGAGAGAAAGCAATATAAGTTGGTGTGTTGCCACGCTCAGGCACATGTCAAAAAAACATTGCTAGCTAACAAGGGACATCTCTTGAGTGGTCATGTGTTTTCACTGCTTCTCAGGACAACCCACTGTGGAAGAAGAATAAGGGTATGCGGTTTATCTGCAAACATGTTTCCATCTTCTGGCTCCTTGGTAAAAGCCTACCCTACAGGGCATTGAGTCTCCCTCACTTGGCAGTTGTATCACTCAGCCCTTTTGACCAAACACTGGCTGGGAAAACCAGAGGTTCCATGGGGTTCAGTCAGATTGGATCTGTGCACTGGATCTACTGCAGCTCCCACGTAGCTGGCACAGAAGAGACCATGCCTAAGCCCAGTCCTCACCCCAGGGGAGGCAGAGAAAATTGGGCATGTTAGGATATGAGGCGATGATGGCAGCAGCTGGGATGTGAGCCATCTCTGGGATTGCTCTAGCCTGGGAAGAAAGGAAAGTGGCCAAGGCTGGAGAGTATATGAGGATGAGCTGATCTGGAGTGGTACATAAACTAAGGCTCTTATGCTACATGAGAAATGGTTGAAAGAATGCTAGAAGTACTTAAAAAGTGATAAAAAAGAAAAAAGTACATAAGACAGAATTTTTTCAGCTACCGCTGATATTTTTTGGATACTTTTGGATGTCATTTCTACTTTTTCAAAATGTGATCACATTTTTTTCTTTCACAAACCTCTCAAATGTCATAAAAGCCATAATTTGGTATTCCCAGAATTAAAAAGTTTAAATTTAAATTTACCTCTCCATGTATTAAAGACTTATATTTGAAAAGCAAAACTTTAAATTATTGGAATAAAATATTGAAGAATATTTTTATGATTTCAAGTAGGAAAGAATTTCTTTCTTTTTTTTTTAAAGGCCCCCAGTACATAGTTGTATATTCCAATTGTGAATGTCTCTGGTTGTGCTGTGTGGGATGCCGCCACAGCATGGCTTGATGAGCGGTGCCATGTCCACATCTGGGATCCGAACCTGCAAAACCCTGGGTCACTGAAGCAGAGCACGCGAACTTAACCGCTTGGCCATGGGGCCGGCCCCAGAATTTCTTAATCATAAGAGAAAAACACAATTCATAGAGAATAAGAATTGACATTAAAATGTTCAAATTCTGTACATTAAAATTAAGACAGCCCATAGACTGGGAGAAGGTATTTCTAATACATATAACCAGAAAGATTTAAGATCTTAAATATATAAAGAACAGCTACAAATCAACAAAAAATCCAGACAACTCAGTAGTAAAATGGGCAAAGAATATAAAGAGGCAAGTCATAGAATAGGAAAACTAAATGGCAAATAAACCTAGCCAGTAAGCCTAGAAATGCAAATTAAAATGAATTACCATTGCATACCCATCATATTGCCAAAAAAGTAAAAAACATGTTAATACATATGCTAGTGAAGCCCTAGAGAAATGAGAGTATAAATTGGCAGGGAAAGTTTGGAGAGCAATTCAGCAAAGTCTATTGACGTTGAAAGTGTGCATACACTACCATTTCATTTCTAGGCACATATCCCGGAAAACATTTGAACTGTGCCTCTGGAGTTAGATGTGAGAATGCTCACTACAGCATTGATTGAAATAGTGAAAAATTGAAAACCACCTTAATGTTCATTAATGGGAGAATGGATACACTGCTGAATAATTGCAAAATAGAATTAAAACAAATGAACCAGAGCCTAATGTTGAATGAAAAACGGTTGCTTAATAATATGCATAAATTTTAAGTGAACAAATACAACAAAATCTTAAGATTTCTTGAATATGATTGGTTAATGATTTCTTGGGGTTTAAAAAAAGATATTCTGTTTTTCTGTGTGGTTGAAAACTTCATATTAAAAACATTTATAAAAGAAAAAGAATCTGAAGGAAATCAAAATTGTAGGCTTAATGAAATTTAAATAGAAAATTTAAATTTAGCTTAGATGTAAACTAAAGTTAAATTCAGAGGCATGCAGTATTAATTGGAAATGGTTGAAAAAATCCCATTGCATATAAAATGCTAAAATTTTTATTCATAACCCAAAACAGTACAGATCTGTCGACTTGATAAGTCTGCAGAAGGATTCTACATGAAAAAGGAAAACAAAAAAGCAATAAAAAGGAAATGAGCAGGGCTTACTCTAATGGGTAATCTGATTAGAATGCCTGTCACAGTATTTATTGATCCTGCTGATGTTTGCCAATATCTGTGTAAAGAGGTATATTAGGCAGGATACGATTTTAATGGCTGTCACAAAGAACCATAATAAAAGTAGCTTAAACAAGTAAAAAGTCTATTTCTCTCTCACATTGTAGTCTGAGTGTAAGGACTGAAATAGCAACTCCACAGCAGCAGGGACCCGGACTTCCATCATGTTGCTCTGTCATTCTCAACATACACCCCTCTGTTATGGTCCAAGATGGCTGTTCCAGCTTTCACCATCATGTCCATATTTCATGCAATTGGAAGGAGGAACAAAGAAAGTAGAGGGCATGCTCTTCCTTGTAAGGACATGACTAGAAGTTGCTTACATCAATTCTGCTCATATTCCATGGCCATGCCTGGCAGCAAGGAGGCTGAGAAAGATAATCTTTATTCTGAGCGTCCATGTACCCAGCTAATACTCAGGAGTTCTAATTCTAAGCACATAAAGGGAGAATGGATATTAGGAAACAATTAGGAATTTCAGCTCAAGTGGCAAAATTCATTCTTTAATAACTGGTACGAAATTCTTCTTAAGGAGGGAAGTGCCTTCTTTAGGGAAGTATCTTTATGAGTCATTTGAGTGTGAAAATATAAGCTAGGCAAAGACTAAAAAGAAAAGGTAAAATAAGCAGAGTTTGGATGTCTGTCTGCATAGGTAAATGAAGGGATTTTGGTTTTTTTTCCTACAAAGAAGAGAGAGGAAGGGGTACCAAGTTACTTGACAGAAGTCTGGACTCCTCAAACTTTTATCAAGTTTCCCACTCAAAGAAAGGCTCTGTGAGGCTGGGTTTTATGTGTGGGTGTGTGTAGAAATCCAGGAAGGGGCTGAGTTTCGTGTGTGACAGGGAGACCGCTTAAAAAAGCGAACAGTTCATGAATAGAATACGAGAATCACCCCTCAGCTTCCGCTGGCTTGTTGCCCTTGAACCCAATTTTGGAAGAGTCATTTCCCAAGAGTCTCCTGGGTCTTCATAGCAAATGAATCCCTGGCAGGCCTCTCTCGTGTCTTCCAGAATTCTAGGAACAACACAACCCAAGTGCTAGCTGCAGGCCTTGCTAAACTCAGTCTGATCTTGGGGGAGTCCACTCACCCCTCTCTGCTCAAGTCTCCCCCATCATTAAGAGAGAAAGTGCAATACCAAGACCCCACACTAGAATACTGTGGGAACTTAATAAGATTTGTTTGAGAATTTTGTGAGAATTTCACAAAGAAGTCCAAACTCTTAAATGCTGGGCATGGCATTGAAAGTTCTCTAAAAATTGACTGCAGGATTCTAAAAAGTTATTATTTTGTGGCTTAAGCTAGAAAATTATGTTTAAATTATTACTAAAAAAATTCTTTGAATCTAAAATGGACTCAGCTAAATGATATTCATTCATTCCCTCATTCATTATGATAGGGGCTATGGAAGAATGCATAAAGCATTAGACATGGTTCTTGCCCTCATGTAGCTTTTCATTAATTGATTGGTTCATTCATTGATTCAACATATATTTATTGAGACCTACTATCTGTCTGCCACTGGGGTAGGAACAGGGTATGAATGGGGAATGAGATATAGTGCTAGCCATCAAGGAGTTTACTATGGGTGAGGCAGAAGTGGAAATGAACAAGTACAAGACAGTGTGATGCCTGCTGTCGAAGAGGAAAGCTTAAGGTGCTGTGCCTATTGATAGCAAATACACTACCTTTAAAGCCAGAGTCATCTGTGGGGTCTTTAAGATTAAAAAAATTGCAGACTGGGAGAGCCCTCCCAGTGTTCAAAGCATCTGTGATTTCTCTGGTATTGTTTACAGAACAGAGCCTGAGAAAATCTTTCCTGCTAACAAGCCAGAATTTAGTTTATAATTAGACAAGAGGGCTCAACAACCAAGGGTGATGGAACACTGCCGAGAATCTGGGAGAGGACCAAGGGAAACAGTTTAAAATTAATTTAAATTTTGAGGTTTAAAAATGTCCATTTATTTTCCACGGAAACCAACCTCAACTGACATCAGTTACTGGGTAGTTATAGGTAGAATTATTTCTTGTATATTTGCCTGCTTTAACCCTAAGTAATGACTATTAAACACTTACTATGTGCCAGGTAGTGCTAGATACTTTGTATACATTATCTTATTTCATCTTTATAAACATCTTGTGTGGGAATTCTTAATCCCGTTTTACAGATGGGGAAACTGAGGCTCAGAAAGCATAATTTGCCTCAGTTTATACTTCAAGTGAGGCAGAACTGACATTTAAACCCAGAGTGTGACATTCCAAGCCCTGTGCTCTTACTCCCTATGACACAATATATCCCAGATTCTACCATTTTTACAATAATGCCATTTTAGTGTCTATTTATCACCTACACTTTATACTGTCTTGACTACTTCCAGAAAACACATTTAATAAAATACATTATAATAAACATATAATAGAAAAGCAGTTACAATAAAGATGAAAAGGAAATCAAAAGCTCTATGAGGCAAGGACAAGATAATCCCACTAAACTCATCATTTTCCATAAGTGTTGTTGAATGAACAAATGAATGAATTAAACTAAAATCAGAGATTTTAAGGTTGGAAGTTTCCAGAAGGTAGAGCAAAAAGAGAAGCATGATGAATTCTATGTCTAACACAAGAAAACATAGAAACTTAGTGAAACAAGTTGTGTGGACTTGCATAACGGGTAACATGGGTAACATGAATGATGGTATCATCTACTGCAGTATTTCAGAAGAAACAGAAGTGATCTTTATACAAAAGGCAGTCTTCTAATGGCCTTTAAAAAAAGATGATAAATCCTTGTGACACATTTCTAGGAGGAGCTAAGCAAATATGCTCTAGGAAGGTCTCTTTCCATTTGCTAATAAGATGATTCTGGTTCTTAGTTGGGGAAAGCCCTCTGCCTAGAGAAGGGGTTCCTGTACAGGGAAGGAATGTGGTGTCAGAAGGCTGATGGGTCTGATTCAAATCCCACTACTTGAACTTTCTAGCCCTTGGCCTTAGGCAGTCCCTTAGCTTCCTCAACTGTAAAGAAGGGAACAGGATCTACTTTGGAAAGTTTTTGTAAGTATTAGAGTAATTATATGCAAAACTGCAGGTCAGGACATAAGAAACGTGATGATCATTATCCAGTTTTCTTTGGTTCATCTATTTGCAGCCATGGAGGTCTAAATTAAGATTTACTTCAATTCTCTTCAGTTGTTTTTTGCTTTTATATGTATTTTTTAATTTTATTCTGTTTGTGTGAAGTAGGTTTGGAGTTTACTAGATAACATGCTTCGTGAAGACAGGAAACGCATCAGTCTTGTGCACTGTTGTACACCCAGAGACTGGCCCAGAGCAGAGGTTCAATTAATATGTATTAAATGAATGATTGAATGAATGCATGAGTGAATGAATGAATTAGGTGAAGTAGGGAGGGCTTGTGCATTCTTGTACCTTCTTCCTCATCACAGCATGCATCAAGGTTTCTGATTTGGAAATGTTAGAAGGGTGACTTATACCTGAGGATACAATGTAATATTACATTGTAATATATTCTTCTAACATCACATTGTACCTGAGGATGAGGTCTTCTGTTTTTGAAGAAGCCCAGGGGTCTGAACCCTCCCCACACGCTCACTCGTCTGATTGATATTCATAGGCTCTTTTTTCTGCTAATGCTGAAGATGTGTTTGATTTTCATTAATTCCCTCCTCCATCTTACTTCCTTTTACATTTCAGGAGGGAGAAGATGAACTCGGGGCATGATTATAACTTTAGACTTCAGGTGTGGCCGCTTAGACACATTTCGCTCATTTTACCTTGTAGATAGTAGCTTTGCTTTTTCAATATACTGCACTAAGCAGTTAACCCCAGGGAAGTCCACATTTGCAGGTAGATGGTTTAGTATTATGCTAAAGAGGAATACTTTAACAAACCACCCATTAATAAAAAAGCCCACAATTAGTTGTATTTGGTCATTGGTGATGGATTCACAAAGAAGATATTACCAAAGTAATCTATAGAGACTGGTGTTTACAACTGAATTTTTAAAATCGATTAAAAAATGTTAATAAACCAAGCATTTAGTACTCATAGATAGGGAATAATAAAATCAGAAAGGATGGGAGAAATTTCCAAGAATTTTCTTCAGAGGAAGAAAATGAAAGGAGGTGGCACAGACAAAATTAAAGCCAGTAATTAAAACCCAGTGAGTAATGATCTTGCTTTCTTTATAAAATAATGCTGGGCCTTGCTCTGATGATAATCTGATTCTCTTTGATAAATACAGTAGCAGGGAGGGGCCACGTTTTGAAAATGGACTTTGTTAAAATAACAAAGCATTCATTCTTTTCAGCTCCATCCATGATATCTGATCCCTAGATCTGATACGGACATACTCCCTTCCTTTGCTTAGAGACAGGAAAGAGGGGGCTGGGCTGGCAATATCTTATGTCTGAAATAATTCATCATTCTACAGTGAGCCATGTCTCCCCAAAGTGTCACCTTGTCTTGTATCCTCCCCAAATAATGGATGATGATGAATCTTTGTAGTAGGAGCATGAATTTATTTCTGAAACGTACGTTGGTATGGCTGTTCAGCCCACCTTTTGCCTATTGCCCCAGTCCTGCTTGTAAGACACTAAGCTGAAGGCTTGTACCCAAGGGGTAAAGTCTCATTGGCTGAGCTTGATGAGGGGAGAAAACTGCCTGATGTGGTAGAAGCAATGCTCTCAAAGGCTATCGGCGGCATGGTCCAGGGAGGAAGATTTCAGCCACAACTGCAAAGGTGCCGCCGAGGCGTCGGGTGCAGGAGTGAGCAGGTTTAAATCTCAGGCCAGAAACTCAAGTGTATAAAAAATAATCCTATTTTCCACTCTGCCAAGCTGGCAAGAAAGTAAATCTTGGTCATTACTGAGACTCTGCTCCAGTGTTGTGTCAAGCTCTTACACATAGGCAAAGCTTCGCCAACCGTGGGACACCGCTACAGTGCTCACCATCAGGCTGCCCATTGCCCCAGCCTGCAGGGGCCCTCCCTGCCGCTCAGTGGTTTCTGTACCTAAATCTTTGGCAAAGTTTGGAACCCCTAGGCCTAGAGCCCAAACTTTCAAGAAACCCCTTGGAGCCATTCCCTCAGAAATCCTCCCCACTACCCAAGGCAGAGTGGGGCGTGCCTGTGGTGGAGGTTCTCACCAGCCTTCTTCCACTTTCCACTCTTGGGAATATCTTCCCTCTCAAGCACTAAATGCTACATGAACCCAAAGGCAAAATAAATAGTCAACTAGGACGCTAGCAATGCAGAGGCTCAGGCACACACACACACACACACACACACAGAGACTTTTAAAAGAACTTTTATTACAAAATAATTTTATTGATGAAAAGGAGAAATCTAAATTTAATTGGATTTCTTTTTACTGATGCTTTGGATTAGATTTCTGTTTTGATCTGTGTTCGGAGGACAGTGTGTTGGCACAAAATTTCTCTCGGTCAGGGTCTTTAAAATTCTTTATCTCACCCAGAAGGCACTTCTGTTCTCCTACTTGCAGGTTGCCAGTAAAATTTCTTTGAAGAGGGCTATCTTCCAGTAGCTTCTGCTTTCTTCTCAGTGGGATGTGTGTGAGTGTGTGGTGTTGGGGGGGGGGGGGGGCGGGGAAGAAGGGGGAGGGGTCAAAGAAAAGGAAATACACAGGATCTATCTACCCGCATAGAGTGGTGGCTTTTTCAGAGGGAGACTGGAGGGCAGAGGGACAGCACACACGAATGATCATTCCATTAATATCCGGCTTCACTGGTTACGGCAAGAAGTTATAAACATGATAAACAGAAGCAAAAATTTGAAAACCGTTTGTATTTAGTCCTTTCTGGACCAAGGCAAGGAATTATAACTGCCAAGTTAAAGAGGGGTCTGTGGGATGCATGTTTATGGATGAAATGCCCATCTGTTTTTCTGCCAATTAATTTCAAACAACAGTGATATTTATTTCATTTATCTTAGTTGGAGAAAGAGCTCTTTCACATTAATTTTTAAACACACATCTTGGGTATGTAACAAAATATTTAGTTATATTTTGTATTTTTCCTACTTAGAACAGAATGTTTTTCCTAAAATATGTCATTCTACTCTGCCTTTTTTTTTTTCTGGTGACGAAGATTGGCCCTGAGCTAACATCTGTTGCTGATCTTCCTCTTTTTGCTTGAAGAAGATTGTCCCTGAGCTAACATCTGTGCTGATCCTGCTCTATTTTTTGTATGTGGGACACCACTTCAGCATGGCTTGATGAGCGGTGTAGGTCCATGCCAGGATTGGAACCACAAACCCTGGGAGCCAAAGTGGATCACTGGAACTTAACCACTATGCCAAGGGCTGGCCCCTACCCTGCCTTTTAAATGGAGGATCAGGACATAATTTACCTCTTTCAGCAGCTCTTGAACACTCCTTCTCATCCGGGCTTTAATATTAAGTATGATGTTGGGGGAAGTGCTTTGGTCCGTTGCGTTGCTACCACCCCTCACACTGCTCTTAAGGTTCTTTTCTGGTTTGCTGATGAGTGGGGAAACCAAGCACGACAACTACAGAGGATACCTATGAAATAACAGCAAATAAAGCTCTGGACTGGGACCTACGCCCAGCTTTAGTGCAGGGCTTTGTGGCAGCCATTTTAGTCACATGATCAACTTTTATTGAGGAGGGGCCACTAAATAAATATTAGGTACAGTGTACTTGGCATCCTAAATTAAACTTTGCAAGACACTAAGATATAGATAATTTAATCCGCTTTTTACAGATGAGCAAGTAGACCCCAGAGCAGTTAAGGAACTTGCCCAATGCTGCCCAGTGTAGTCAGAAGTTTGAAGTTACGTAAGTTTTTCAAACTATGGGTCGCAATCTATTGGTGGGTCATGAAATCAATCCAGTGGACCAAGACCAGTGTTTTAAAAAAAATTAGAGTAAAATAAAATAGAAAATACCAGAATAGATGACACATAGAAAGCATAAGCATTTTTTGGCAAACTTTTATTTCAGTTACACATATATGAATATGTAATATAGTTACACATACATGAATACCTGTACTGTGTTGGGGTGATATGAAATTCACTTATCACTGTGGATCACAGTCCAAAATATTTGAAAACCTGTGCTCTGCACAGCACTACTCCAGAGGGTGAGGTTGTTAGAAATGTGACTTCTGGGAATATGGCTGATACCAGAACTCCTTACAACCAAAACAGATGAGTTGAATGGTCTAATATTTATTCCAGAAATGTTAGAATTGATTATAAAATGGTGGACATAAAACTGCTGATGAAGTACTTTGGAAATTTACTTGAATCAAAGAGACCTTCAGGGATCATCCCAAGTAACCATCTGAATCACTTAAGACCTTTGTGGTTAATGAACACTGTCTATTTTACCCTAAAGGAGAATAGCTGCTATTTATTCAGAATTTTCTGTATGTTAGGTTCTGTTTTAAATGCTTTACACACAGGATCTCTTTTAATTTTTATAACACTTTATAGGGTTGGTATTATTATCCACAGCTTAAGATGAAGACACTGGGATACAGAAAAGATGACTGATTCGACCCCAGGTTGATTTCTGCATCCTCAGATCTGATTTAGAGAGAGGGATAGTGATACACTATCTTCTTCCCTCAGAATCTGTTCCCTCAGTGTTTAACAACTTCATTTTTTTCTGATGGAAAGATTTTCTCTGAATCTAATTTAAATTGTTCATGCTGCAGTTGAAGCCCTTTTCCTCTTTGTCTCCTTTGTGGCAGCAGAGAACAGCTGGTCACCATCCCACTGACAATGATGCGTTGTCAAGTCGGGGACAGTAATTGTCCTCCTTCAGAAGCAACAATCTCAGCTCCTGAACCATTTTTCCTTGGCCTTATTTTCCCCCAACCCTTCAATTACTTCTTTGTTTCTTGTCTGGTCCTTTGAGGATGGCTCCACAGCTTAACTCCTTATCAGCCCAGGATGTGGGACAGGATGAGGATCAGCCACTTCTGGTTTCTGTTCCTCTGAATTTCCCTAAGATGGGCACCAATGGGCAGATTCTAATCTGCATTTGGTCTCAGGGGGTCCTTACAGCCTCGCCTGGATTCCTCCTCCAGATCATAGCTTCCTGTGCGTCTACTCAAAACTGTAGAGGGCACACGGACCTCCAGTGACCTTCACCTCATTTTGTGTTAAAATTTGTCATGATCTCCTTACCTCTGCCCCGCCCCTTGGAATGCCCTTCCCCCACTCTCCAAATATCCTCACAACCTCCCCATCTTTAAAGGCTCTGCTCAAAGGCTCAGCTATTCCTGATGACCAGGAGGATGGAATCTCACTCACCTCTGACCAGCTGCATACCTTTCTGTTTCTCTCTAAGCTCTTTTGACTTTCTGCCTCAGAGTCTTTGTGCACATATCATATCATTCTTTTTAAAAAATTAATTTGCAGTTTAATTTTTAAAATAGGCAGTACATGCACATTGTATACAATCCAAAAGTCACACAAGGCACATACAGCAAACGTTTTTCCTAACACCTTGTCCCCCAGGGCAGGTAACCAGTGTTACCAGTTTCTTATATATCGTCCCAGACTTATCCTACATATCCAATTTGTGATTTTATGTATATGTATATATACATATATACATGTGTGTGTGCATATCCACAAATTGGATAACTACTATGCACATTTTCTGTACTTTCTTTTCGGTTAGTAGTTCAGCTTGGACACTATTCCATTACGAGTTCATAAAGAGCTTCCTCATCTTCTTTAAGGCTGTATAATATTACATTCCATGGATATACTCTAATTGATTTCACCAATCCCTACTGTTTTAAGAGTTTAGTTTTAAGAGCACAGGCTTTGGAACCAGGCTAACTTCATAGAATTCTGGCCCATCAGTTATTAGCTATATGACCTTGGGCAACTTGCTTAACTTTTCTTTGTCCCAGTTTTCTCATCTGTAAAATGAGAATTGCAATAGTATCTCCTTCCTAGGGATGTTGTGAGGATTAAATATGTTAATCAATGTAAAGTACTTAGAACAGTGCATGGCACAGAGTAAGCTCTCAATAAATGTTAGTTTTTGATTATGTTGTTTCCCAAGTTTTGCTATTGAATTCTATGTTGCACTGAATAACCTTGAACATAGGAGTGATATCCAAATATTTAACAATCCTTAACAACACAAGCACTGGCCAATTGGAATGAGGCTGGCCATAGCGTTGAGGCGTGGTTCTGGAGTGCTGGAGGCCCCTGCAGGACCAGGCATTACCTCTTGAGTTGCCAGGTTGCAACAAAGTCTGGGGATTTGGGGAAGGGGGTTGGATGACAGAGTAGCCATAGGGTACTGGTTGAGCTCAGAGCAGCAGTATTTACCAATCAATAACCAAGAATTTCAATACTTTAACAATCAGTATAGCAGTTCTGGAGCACACCAGATGAATTTAGCTCTGTGTCAAACATTTCACACATCTGTGCATATATCCTTTAGCATAAATTCCTGGAAGTGGAGTTGCTGGGTAAAAGGTTATGTACACTTGCAATATGTCCTCTTTAGAGGTTTTACCAAATTACATCCCCACCAGCAATACATGAAAGTGCTTGTTTCTTCACCCTTACTGGCATAATATATTAGTGAACTTCTTTTTATCTTTGCCTATCTGATAAGGTGAAAAATGATACCTCACCGTGGTTTTAATTTGTATTTCTCTTATAATGATTGAGTTTGAATATCTTTTTTTATGTGTTTAACAGCCATTTTTACTTTTTCTGTCTTTTACTATGGTTCTTTTTATGATTGAGCTTGAACAGCGTCTTTTTGTCTGTTTAATGGTCATTTGTACTTACTTTTCTGTGTGCTAGCTTTTCATATGCTTTACCCATTTTTCTTTGTGTTTTTGATCCTTTTCTTATCGATTTGTAGGAGATCCTTATATATCATATGCCACTCAATCTTTTACTTACCTGTGGAGATTTATTGAGTACTTAGAGCAGGCATGGTGCTGTGCTTGGACTAGGGATGCAGAGGTTAAAACACCAACACCACACTACTTGCCTTCAAGGAGCTCACACACTAGTGAAGGAGACAGAGAAGGAAATAAGCATTGCAACAAAGAATAAAAAAATGCTTTGAGAGGTGTGAGCATGGGGTGCTTTGAGGGCCCAGAGGAGAGATAACATGCATGTGGATCATGTCTGATCAGGGAATTCTGTAAAGGGTGTACAAAACATTTGAGTAGTGGCTTAAAGTATGCTTGTTTTATGTGTAAAGACTGATGTTTCAAGTATCTGATTGACTCCTCTAATTCAGACTCATTTCTAAGGAGACCAGCATCATGATTTTTATCATATCTGATTCTGCTCCGTGGTCACGACCTATATGCAGCCCCTGAAACAAACAAAAGGGATAGTGTAGATACATCATCACCACCGCTGGAAAGCTCTTAAAATATACTTTGTTGATGATAAGTAGCTTTGTCTTCATTGAAGAGGGATGGCTCACCATTGAGCTATCAGTTAAATTTCCCAAACAGATCGGGGTCTTTCCAAATATGAAATGGTCCCTAAATGTGGTCCTTTGTTCCACCTATTAATAATCTTTTTAGCAACCTTTGGGTTTTAAATGCAGGTTGGACATAATATAGCACTCACACCCAGCACAGACCTTCATCTTTCTATTGTATCTTTTATTGAGAACCTGCTGTGAATGTTTCACATCCAATTAACCCATATAGCAGCACATGGTATTAAATGGGTCGTCGTATTTTCAGACTATTTTTCACCAGAGTTGAATGCAGTTTGGACAATCCATTCCAGCTGGGGCTGGAACAATTGAACACAAGCCTTGGGCAGAACAAAAGTTCTAAACAGCTTTCCTTACGTGTTGTTCTAGTGCACAGCAGACTCTTGAAATGCTGTATGTCATAAACCCTCTAAGCAGCTCGTATTTTATCCACCAAGGTTGAGAGCCACTGCTTCAGCTCTCAGCAATGCCAAAGAAAAGAATTCCACTTTCCTGTCCGGAAGACTTTATGGTGTCTGAATTAATGACTGGACCAGCTACATAATTTATGGGGTTCAATGGAAAATGAAAATATAAGGATCTTTGTTGAAAAATTGAGAATTTCAAAAAAATGATATCAGAGCATTAAATCCAACATAGGGCCTTCTAAGTGAGGGACCCTGTGTGATTGAACAGATTAATGCTCATGAAGCAGCCCTGTTACTGGATTGCTAGAAACTACAATGGATCTGCACAACATGGCTGATCTCTGCATCAGACTCTTGGGACCACAGCGTGGAAGGAACCGTGGCTATCATCTGATTGAAATTCTCACTTTACAGGTGGGGAAACTGAGGCTCACAGAGAATAAGTGAGTTGATTAAGTTCCAAAACATGGCTGGAGAGAGGCAGAGCTGGATCTATAACCACAGACATAATGTGACTAAAATATGTGAAGAGAGGTACAGATTCCCTGCCACATCCTGAAATTTATAGTTCCCCCTATTATGAAACTATGGCTTATGTTACACTTTTTTTAGTAGCTAATTTTTCCCCCTGAGAATTCTATCACATTTCCATCAACATTTTTCCAGGTAAACAGGATGTATATTCTTTCTCTTTTTCCTTGGCTTCCTTCTTCACCAAGTTATGCCCAGAATCCAAGTCTCATGGTCCCCAATTCAATGATCTTCTGACTGGCCAGTGGTTTTCAAATTTTCTAAACTGTGACCTTATAAGTTGTTATGTTGAAATCTACGTCTCATTAACACACAAATATATAAGTGAAACAAAATCTCCATTAATGGGTACTTATCTTTCTACTTGCAATGCAAATATTTGATATGCCATTTTTTCGAAATACTATTTCATTGAAAACAAACAAATGCTGGCCATGACCCACTCAATTGATTTTATGAGCCACTAATTAGTCATATCACACAGGTCAAAAAACACTGCTTGAATGCCCATGTTACTTCTCTACTGGGAGGGGTAGGTGAGGACTGCAAATATTCCACAGGAAAGTTCCTCTGGAAAAAAGAAGAACCATCAAGGCTCCCATGTGCTGGCAAAATGGCAAGAAATAGACAGATTTGGATCCTATGGGGGAACATAAGTTGGTACAGTATTTCTGAAAGCAGTTTGCTCAGATTACTGTAGAGTCTTAAAAATGTGTTCACTCTGACCCGGTGATTCAACCTCTAGAAAATCAGCCAAGGAATTATCATAGTTATAGGCAAAGATTTAGCTACAAAGGATGAGCACTGCAAGACCATTTATAATAGAGGAAAACTGGACACAAGTCAAAGGTTTAACAGTAGTGGATTGGTCAAATGAGGGCATATGTCTATGAATTGGAATAGTATACTACCATTAAATTATGTTATATACATGATTAAATATTAAGTAATATTGAAATATTTCTGGTACGTTAAATGAGAAAAGCATCTTCAGAACAGTATATATCATATGATACCTTTTTTTATGAAAAGAGAAGATATGGATGTATCAATTTTGCAGATATGGCCACAAAGCCTAAAATATTTACTTTTTAGCCCTTTAGAGAAAAAGTTTCCTGACTTCTGGTTTAAGCAGTGGAGAAAATGTTAATAATACAGGTTAAATTTAAGAGTGTGTCATGTTTGGAGCGTCACCTGTGAAGAGCACACACAAAAAAATTGAAGAAATGTTCTTCCAGTATTCGAAAACTGCGCAGCCACGTCGTGCTTAATGACGGGGACATGTTCTGAGAAATGCATTGTCAGGTGGTTTTCTCATTGTGCAAACATCATAGAGTGCACTTACACAAACCTAGATGGTATAGCGACTATATACCTACGCTATAAGGAGATAATCCTACAGGACCACTATCTTATATGTAGTCCATCATTGACTGAAATGTTATATGGCGCACGACTATTTGATTCAGCAAAGAAACCATTCATGTCACTGATGAATAAGTGGATTTCCAAAGTATGTAGTGTTGGAACTGAAAGAGGGTTCCATTTAAGGAATATGACTTGTATGAGAGTATAACAGTATATCATATCAAAATCTCCATTAATGGGTACTTATCTTTCTACTTGCAATGCAAATATTTGCTATGCCATTTTTTCGAAATACTATTTCATTCATTCATTCATATGTGTGATTTCTTGACAATAAACATATTGAGAAAAGAATTAGTGGACTGGGATGTAGTTCCATTTGTCAAATCATGATTGAACTGCAACCGTACATTGGCTACCAATACAAGAGTTCAGCAAAATTCAATGAAAGTATTTTGTGAGGATCAATTGGTTACATGGAATTTACAATACACAAAAATTATATGGTTTATCATTATTTATAAAACGTGTATTACACATACGTTATATCAGAAAAATTTTAAATAAGCATGTGAGTGTACGTGTGTGTGTGTGTGTGTGTGTATGTACCCCCTTCTCCAAGAGCTGGTTGTTGACCATTTCCCAGCATACCATTGCCCCAGATATCCTATCCCTATTTCTTTGTGCCTCCTCCATACTCTTAGTTGAAAAACGCTGGGCTTCTCTTTATTTCACAGGATTCTCCAAGCTACCTCCTGTCTCAGAGCCTTTGCTGCTGCCTTTCCTTATCCTGAAATGCTCCCTTTTTTCCTCCTCAATACCTTTAACTCTCGACACACCTGAGATCCTTCAGATCTAGTCTATTTGGGGAAATATGAAGTTAGTGTGAAATGCCCAGAGAAAACAATAACAGCTAATTCTTATATAGCATTTCTGTGTATCAGACACTCTATATGTATCAGCCCTTTGCATATATTAATCATTTAATCCTTACAATACCCCATGAAATAGGTAGTGATTATATTTCCATTTCACAGATGAGGAAACTGAGACATAGAGATGTTAAGTGAAAGACTAAGGTCTAAGGTCACACAGCTCATAGGTAGTAGAGCTGGGATTCGAACCCAGATGATAGGCTCCAGAGTCCATGTCTTCAACCATCTCCTTCCACTGCTGCTGGAAAGAATGAAATCACAACATAGACTCTTGCCACCCAAGAAGAATTGGTCTGGAGGTCATGCAGGAGTCCCTTGGCCAGCCCAGAGCTGCAGATCATGGTGAGTTTCATCACAAAAACTCTTCAAATGGGCAAGGGAGAATTTACAAGTCTGGGCTCCCCCTCTTCCTAGTGATAAAGTGTGTGGGTGTGCCTTAGTATATTGGGAACCTACAGGGGTAGGGAGTGTGAGCCTGTAGGACCTACAGATGCTGTTTAATAAGAGAAGTATAATGTTGCATTCCTAACAGATTTGAGTGTTGGCCTTCCACTAACTACAATGGGAAACATTGGCCTGTGTGCATAAGTGCACATAAGTGCAAACACACACACGCTTGTGTGTACCCAGGCATGCTACTTTCTCAGCTTACTCATTGATTCAGTTAACAAATAGTTATGCAATATCTTTTCTTTGAGAGGCACTAAGCCAAGACCAGCGATGGATACAAGGCAAGGCTGCTACCGTGCTTGTCCTCCAGAAATTTTGTTCCTGTAGAAGAGATAACTAGGTAACTATAATATACAAGGTGAGAGAAATTAAGGGACAATGAGAGAAATAAGGGATGAGATAACTTTGATGGGCAGAGTGGAGACAGATGAGGAATAGAATTGGCTTCAGGGATAACTCAGCATTTGTGATGGGCCTTGAAACCAGGTGGCTTAAAGGAAGGTGATTCAGGTAAAAGGAATAGCTTGCGCAAAGGCATGGAGGCTGGAGAGCTTGTCACAGGCGGGCAAAAAGTTGGGGCCTCTGAAGATTCAGAATGTGAGAAAATTCTAGAAAGATAGATTAGGGCTAGATTGTCGGGGGATCAAAGAGATTCTAAATGTCAGGCCATAGCATTTTGTTTATTTTTTAGGCACTAGGGACCCACTGGGGATTTTCGATTAAGAGAGCATCTAGCAAGGTGCTGGGTATGTATTGTGGAGACAATCAATCAATATTTGCTCAATTGATAAAGGAAAGAAATAATAATGGCTAAAATTTATTGGGTGCTTGCTATATGCCAGACACTTTTCTAACCCCTTACACATTTTTAACTACTCATGTGATTCTCATCACAGCACATAAGATAGTTACTCTATCTCCATCTTACAGATGAGAAGACTAACTCAGAGAGGGTAAGTGTCTCGCCAAGGTTGTGACAAATGAGTAGGTGTCTGAAAAGAGCCCACGCTTCACAGTGCTATGCAATTTGGAAAATAGAAAAAGAAAAGGGGAGAAGAGAAAAGAGTTATGAGGTCAGTGTTGTTCTTCAAAAAGGAAGGTGTGGTAGGCCCAAATTAGCAGAGGAACAGGGTGAGTTGGAAATAAGAGACATTCCGAGGATAGAATCCATACGAATCTGTTATTATTGATATAGGAGGCTTGGGGGACAGTAGGGTCGAGAAGGCTCAGAGGTTCTAACTTCAGTCCCTGGAAGGTGGTGGAACTATTAAAGGAGATTGGAGAAAGGGAGGGAAGATGACAGTTCAGTTTTAGACCATGTGAACAGAAATCTGGATACTCAGAACCCTAAAAAGCAGCCTGAGGAGAAGTGTTTTAAAAGGCGAGATTCAGGGGTCCTTGGCTTGTCACATTCCCTTCTCTGGGGCTCTGTGAGTTGTCCTGGGAATTTCGAGGCTCTCCCAAGGTTCCTTTCTATGTTTATATCATTTAGCAGGGAAAGGATTGTTAATGACTAATCTGTGTCCATGAGGCACGGAGCCAAGGAGGAGATGCTGCTGCTGGGCCAGAAGGCCGCCAGTGATCACCCACGGCTTTTGCTAGAACTCCCTCCTCCTCCTGGCCTCACTGTCTCCTGGACTCACCCCAATGCAAAATTGGATTCTGAGCATTTGTAGCAAATCGCTGTGATTTGGAGAGGAAGACTGGGCTCAGAATCCTCCCAGGGCCTTCAAAGTTCATCTCTGCCCTAAGACAATCCAGGTGAGTACGTAATTCCCCTGGGAGTGGGGTATCTCTAGGTAATAGAGGGGAGATTGTCGTTTGAAGTTTCTCTTTAGTATCAGAAAGTTTGGTGGATGAATGAATTCTAAGTTAGTAGAGTTTGATGTAAAATCCTGAAAACTAAAAAGAAAAGAAAGAAACTTAAAAACAAACAGAAGCAGAAGTTAACGGGTCTAACCTTGCCTTACTGAAAACCAAGTTGCTTACCTTATTGAAAAATTATTTAGGACTATCTTTTTAACATCGTGGTTGCCCAGGAGAATCACAGGAGACAGTGAGTTTCAGAAATGTCTCTGTTCTGATTCCACAGAAATTTTGACTTGTATAATGTGCTGTATTTTGGTGATTTTTCATATCTTGATGTGAGTTTGGGAATATTGCTAACGTCAGATGTCTTGGGATCTAGCAATAGGACAATTCTACACTTACTTGAAACGTAAGTGTTTCCTAGGAAAAGAGCAGGTTTAAAATTTTAGCTTTCTCTTCTGACTTTGGCTGTAAACTCTTCTATTGGTTTCCATTTCTCATATGAATATCAGATAGAAACATCTTAAAAAGATGGAAAATGTTGGGAAAAACTTTATTATCACAATTGTCCAAGGTCCAAATCTACAGATAAGGCATCTCCTTGTCTGCTTACTGCCATAGTGAATTAGGCATCTATGAGGGGAGCTGGATCATTTTTCTTAATTGAGTTTTTATTTAGAAGGGAGGTGGGGTGCAAGTAACTCACGTAGGTTCTTTGAGAAACTCACCTGAGCTTTAAAGAAATCTGATGTTGCCGCTGGTGCTGGCTTAGACTACCTCAGCAGTATCGACAAGAGGGATAGAGAAAGATGTTGGAGGAGGCATCACTGGTTTCTAGCTACGATTTTATAAAACGATAGACACCTTCATCTTGGAGTCCCCCCACCGCCACCCAAATTAGGGACCTGTGCCATCTGCACCATGGACTTTTCTGTTTTGCTGAGCATGTTGCAATACGGCTGATGCAACTCAGAGTTAGTTGATAAAGTCCTGGCCGAGGATGACGCTCTCTTGTCCTGAGACACTTCCTCAGGATTTGCAGCATTGTCTTCCCTCACTCACCTTTGCTCTCTCCCCACAGTTAGACAGAGAAAGTCATGTAATCCTTGTCCTTCCTCTTATTTCCATCCCTCCAGAATCTGGCTAAATTATAATGGAACACCCAATAGTTGTGAGGTCCCGAGTACTTCGTAAGGAAAAGAAGTGTGTGTGCGCTTGAGTGTGTGATGGAGCTAACTTTGATTGAATGTCTCCTAACATGTCACAGCTGTTACCTAAATTGCCTGCTTCCTTCTCACAATAACCCTGCTTAGAAGTTTTTCTTGTACTCATTTTACAGAGAAGGAAACTGAGGCTCAAAG
Source organism: Equus asinus (assembly GCF_041296235.1). Classification (NCBI taxonomy): domain Eukaryota; kingdom Metazoa; phylum Chordata; class Mammalia; order Perissodactyla; family Equidae; genus Equus; species Equus asinus. The sequence continues at coordinate 40,310,447 of NC_091793.1, forward strand.
AGAACAAGAAACCTGTCCACAGTTATATGGTTAGGAAGTACAGGACCTGAATATAAGGGCAGATATCTTTCTGACTCCAAAGTCCTTTCCTGCTACCCTGATATTGTTGGATGCTGGGAAAACTTGAAGTCTAGAATGATAGGAGGGCAGGCAGACCAGCCGGCAAACATTTTGGCTTGATGGGGTGATTTGTTAAACCCCAGCACAATTGTGAATATTCCTAAAACCTCGTAGGGCATTTTCTAATGATTGCACCTTGAGCAGGGGAAGTGCAAAATTTTCAGCGCCATTTGCTTTAATGCAGAGGTCAGCCTAGAAGAGTTGATTGGAGACTTCAGTTATCAGCATCTTAGTTAAAGGCACCATGAAACCATCATAGTGCTATGATGAAGGATATCCCAGAGAAGCTCAGAACTGCTGTGGTTCACAGAGGCTGTAGGTTATGAATGCCATGAGAACGCATATCGCCATGTGGTGTATTTTCAAATGCTCACATTGTCATGTTGTCATTGTACATTTGTCATCAGGTGGGGGACTAAAGGAAAGAATGAAGGTGTGTGTTCTTTTCTTGATAGGGAGTGGTCTCCCTTCATTGTGCTCACGGTCTCATTTTCCTCAAATCTTAGCAACATAGATCATGAAAGGGCTAAAAGAAATAGGAACAATTTTCTTCTTTCCAGGTGTTTCTTTTTGCTCCTATATTTTCTACCGGTGGAGATGTAACTACAAGGTATCACTCTATGAGTGTCTTGATCATCCAGCTACACGGGGAGGAAAAAGTTGTCATTATACAAACGTATCCACCCTCCTCTCTTCTCTCTCACCTTCCTCTAGACTCTGAATCTCAGGCCATGTTTGGCTTCAAGAGGCTGGGAATCTTTTGAGACTGTATTAAAAAATATGTGCATTTTACAAAGGATTTTTAGAGCAGTGAAACTAATCTGTATGATATTACAATGGCGGATACATGTCATTATACATTTGAGAAAACCCATAGAATGCAAAACACCAACAGTGAACCGTGATGTAAACTATAGATTTTGAGTGATGATGTGTCAATGTGGGTTCATCAATTGTCACCGATGTACCACTCTAATGGATGTGGATACTGGGGGAGGAAGTGCATTTATAAGGACAGGGGTAAACTGTCTGTACTTTCCATTCAATTTGGCTGTGAACCTAAAACTGTTCTAAAAAGATAAAGTTTATGAACTAAAAAAAAAAACTGTGCATTTTATGTGTTTTTTCTAGAGAGAGGTTGTAATTTGTCATCGAAACTAAAAAATGCTGCACAATTCTAAAAATGTTAAAACAACAACCCTATCTCCCAGAGAATCTAAATGTACCTGTTTACAGCATCCAACTCTGTAATTGGCAAAATGGAGGATGGGGAACGTTATCCTAGGGAATTGACATACCTCAATGCTTTCATCTCAAGAAAAGTTACAACATTATTACTAAGTCTCTTTATAACTAAAATGTCTTTTGACTTCCCCCAAACCTATTCTCCTCTACTTCCCTCTTTCCATATTAATACTTATAAAACCATCTCAATCTTTTCAACCACTGCCTAATATTTGATACTATAGATTGAGCATAGTGTATTTAGCCATTCCACTCTTGGTGGTCATTTAGATGGTTTCTACCTTTTCACCATTGGAAGTAATGCTACAATGAACATCCTTGTGCACATCTACAATGATCTTCCAGGGAAGATACCTAAGAATTAGAATTGCATTTTATTTTAACATACACTGCTGAAGAGACCTCCAAAATGGCTAAAAGCTATGCCCTCACTCGCAGTGTATGAGAATACACACTTCCATACACTTATTCCAACTTTTAATATTATCAAACAAAAATTTTTGCACTCTGATAGGTGGAAATGGTATCTTGTTATATTAATTTGCATTTTTCTACTTATTAATTTGTTTCAGATGTTTTGTGTGTTTATTGGCCGCTTGTATTTCCCTCTTGGTGTATTTCCTCTTTATATCCTTGGCCAATTTCTCCCTTGGATTGTTTATCCTTTCTGTTTTTATTTATAGGAATTATTTATATATTGTTTGTACTAATTTTTTGGCTGCTATAAACAGTTTCTCCAAGTTTGTTTCATATATTTAGCTTTGTTTATGGTGTCTTGATTTCTGTCTTCTTGATTTAAATGTAGTCAAATTTATTCTTTTCCTATTTATTTCTTGTTTAATAAGTCTTTCTCAATCCCTAAATTCATAAAGATCATAAATGTATTTTCCTATATTTTCTCTTCATAATTTCATAATTTTTAGTCTTTAATCCACCTGAGACTTATTTTCAAGAATGATGCAAGATAGGAATCTTTGTTTTTTTCCTCCCAAAGGATTAGCCAATTTTCCTGACTCTATTTCTTGAATAGGCCATCCTTCTTCCACTGATTTGAGCTAAATCCACTAGCTATAGCATAGAGAACTATTTACATCTGCTCAGAACACAACGTGCTATTTTCCCTTCCTATAGCCATCCCCACTGCATGCCACTTGTCTAGTCTAATGCCTGTTCCTTCAAGATCAAATTCAAGAATCAGCCCTCCACCTTAAGGAGGATTCCCCTCATTCTCCTCCTCACTTCTCTGCTTAAAACCACCAATGACTTCCATTTAGAATAAAATCCAAACTCTTACCATAGTCAACAGGCCATCTGAGAGCTGCCTACTCTCAGACCTCCCCTACAATCCTCCTTTCCTTACTCATCTCCAGCCTCACTGGCCTTTTGCTGTTCTTCCAGCACTCCAAACCCAGGCCCTTAGTGCTTGTTGGCCACTCTACCTGGACTTATTTCCCCTTTGCATGTCTTACTCCTTATCTTTCACATCTCAGCTTAAATGCCCACTCTTCAGAGAGCTCACCCTCTTCAGAATAGTGTCCAACCACATCACTCTATCCCTTCTTTCCTTTATTTATTTATTTATTTATTTGAGGAAGATTAGCCCTGAGCTAACTGCTGCCAATCCTCCTCCTTTTTTTTGCTGAGGAAAGCTGGTCCTGAGCTAACATCCGTGCCCATCTTCCTCTACTTTATATGTGGGATGCCTGCCACCACATGGCTTGCCAAGCGGTGCCATGTCTGCACCTGGTCTCCAAACCCACGAACCCCGGGCTGCTGAAGCGGAACGTGCGCACTTACTGCTGCGCCACCGGGCCAGCCCCTCCTTTATTTTCTTATTATCACCATTGGAAATTTCATTATTTGTTTATTTGCATATTATCCATCTTTCCCACTAGACTGTAAGCTCCATTGAGACAGGGATTTTTTCCCCCTTGTCTCACCCATCGCTCTATTTCCAAGACCTAGATCAAAGCCTGATACATAGTGGAGAACTAATGAATGCTGAGTGAATGAATGTCCTTGCTTGTGCTTACTGCTGTCATAGCAATCCCCACACTATTTTAATTGGGTTTTCTTTGCCGAACTTTTCCACTAAACTTCTTGAAGGAGCATGATTTTTTTTTTCTTTATATGTCCAGTGCCTGACACAGAGTCAATAAACATACATTGACCAAATAAATGAGTGAATGAATTCGTTTGGCGTTGACATTGGAAGTTGAAATTAAGGCATCATTTTTAAAGAGTAAATATAATACTTTAAGAAAATGTTCACTTTCTTTAGACACCAGTAAGATGATAGCCAACATGCCATATTGATTATTTGGGGGATTGTATCAGTTATCTAACACTATGTAACAAGCCACCCCAAAACTTAATGGCTTAAAAAGATAATGATTTATTATTTCTTATAATCTATGGGTTGGCTAGTGGGTTCTTCTGCTGGTTTTACGTGGGCTCAGTTATGCAATTGATTTGAACTGGATCATCAACTAGGTCTCATTTCTCTGCCTGAGGCCTTGATGCTGGCTGTTGGCTGGGATATTTGGAATGCCCAAATCTCTTTCTCCAATGCTATTTCAGTCCTGCCTCTTCATGGCATGGTGGTCTCAAGACAGCATTCTAACAGAGAAAAGACAAATACTGCATGAATTCACTCATATGTGGAAAATAACAAATACATGGATAAAGAGAACAGATTAGTGGTAACAAGAGGGGAAGCTGGTTGGAGTGTGGGCGAAAGGGGTAAAGGGACACAAATGTATAGTAATGGGCACAAATTAGACTACTGATGGTGACCACGATGAAGTCTTTATTCAGAAATTGATAAATAATAATATAAACTCCAAATTACACAATGTTGTAAACCATTATGATCTCACTAAAATTACTGGGAGGGGAGGAGAGAGCATTCTAAATGGTGAAAGCAGAAGTCATAAGATCACTTGAGACCTAACCTCAGAAGGAGAACAATTCTATTGGTCAAAGCAAATCATAATAACAGCTCATTCAAGGGATGAAGAAATAGACTTCACTTATCAATGGGATTGAAACGGCAAAGTCAGTTTTTGATTCAAAAACTCTCACTAAAGCAATTGCTTAAACACATCGTGGATTTCTAATAAGTATTTTTGGGACTCACTCCATGCCTGAAAACCTACATCCATGATTTTTTGCGACAGACATTTCTACTTTGGACATGTCAAGCTACCGTGGAATAATGCTGTGGGAAAAGGCCCTTGACATTCTTAGATGCTCTTTTACCTAGATGCTTGTGTCTACTAGGTGCCTCCTTAAGTTTCTTGAGCCCTTAGCAAAGGATCTTACAGCCACATTCATGATTTGATATTTACTCTGGGGCCATTTCTTCCTTTGAGAGTCTTCTGCCAGATGGAGGGGCCCAAAATGCAAAACAGTCTTGTTTTTCAACCCAATGCATTCTGGATCCTTCATATTTACTCTAAATTCTGACTGCAAAATGAACAGCTCCTTCCTTAACTCATCTCTCTCTTCATGTACCTTTTTATGCACAGCTAAAACTAAAAACACCAACTGACACATTCACCATAGTACCTGGAAATCTCCTTAATTAGATCCATAAGTTTGTTAGGAAACTTTTTATCTTACTAGTTACCACAGGTGACAGTTTTGCCAATTCAAAACATGACCCATTCCTTTTCCAGCTTCCTATAGTAATTTCCTCACTGCTCTTCCAATTTCCACTAACGGTCTCCTCACGGCCCTTCCAGCCCCTCCCCACTTCCCAGTCCCAAAGCTAAGGCCGTATGTTTTAGCCTTTTTTTTGTTTTTTAACAGCATCCTCCTTTTAGGTACCAGTTTCTATATCAGTTATTTATTTCTTTGTAGCCAACTACCCTGAAGCTTACTGACTTAAAAGAGTAATGATACATTAATTTTTATATTTCTATGAGTCAGCTGAGTAGTTCCTCTGCTGGTTTTTCCTGGGCTCACTCACGTGGCTCATTCAGATGGAAGACCAATTGGAATGAAAGGTCCAAGATGACCTTATTCGTATGTCTGGAGTCTCGGTGTGGCTGGAAGATGGGACAATTGGGACACCTGGACTTCTCTCTCCATGAGGTTTTATATCTGGGGCATCTAAAAATAGTGTGGCATTTCAGGGCAGCATTCCTAGAGGGGGAAAAACAGAAGCTGCAAGGTCTCTTAAGGCCTGGCTCAGAAACCCCGCAACATAACTTCTATCACATTCTATTGGTCAAGGAAGTCACCAGACCAGCTCAAAAAAAAAAAAAAAAAAAAATTCAAGGGCTGGGGAAATAGACTTCGTCTATTGATGGGTAGTGGCAAACTCACATTGCAAAAGGTAGAATGGAAGATGTTATGGTGGTCATTTTCGCTAATAACAAATAATTTACATAAATAATAGTCATAAAATTTCAGAGGATCCAATGAACTATTTGAAAAAAAGATGACAGATCAGTCATGAAGAAAGCATAAAAAAACAAATTCTTGATCATTTTGACTAAAGCATATAGTGGATAAAAAGATAAAACTTTCCTGACTATGAATAACGAACACTGAGAAGACTAAAAACTATTTCTAGTGGTTCTAAAGTAAGAGAAATTAGCAAAGAGAGATCTGGGAGGATTCTTGAAATTATTTCCTGAGGTGATCAATTCATGTATGAAATGGTTCCCATGGGGAGACATGCTTAAGAGATTTCCAGCAAGAAAGGATACAGTTTACTAATTAGGACTACATTGTGGGGAAGCAGCCTTAGCTGTCAGGTTTTGTATGTGATTAAAAAAAAAATATTCTTCTTCAGCTCTTATGTGTATTGTTCTTGTGCATCTCTATTTATTAATGATCCTATGGCCCAAAAAGACAGATCCTAAAGGTGGTTATCTAATAAGATATATTATTCATTCCTTCACTTATGTATTTAGTTAGTTTATTCATCCCCCCATTTATTCATTCAATCAACAGGTATTTATTGTATATGTAATATGTGCCCAGCAGTGTGCTAGGCCCTGTAGATCCAGTATAAGCTCTCCTGGAGCTGATGGGCCAATGGGGAACACAGACAACCAAATCATCACAAAAACAAAGGTAGAATTACAACTGTGATAAGCACTACAAAGAAGAGGTACCCAGTACTATGAAAGTCCACTGGAGATTAGTGCTAGTCAAGGAGGTTGAGAAGCAGGGTTGGGACTACACTGAGACAAGTGAGACACTTAGGGTGCAAAATTTAGGGAGTACTCACTCTGAGTTCACAGCCCTAGAAGACTCGACTCCAAGTGTTTCTTTTATATCTACTGTTTGGGACCCATTGTGCAGCCTCCAGAGCACAGAAGCACAAAAAGCTGTAGAGCTCTGGTTAGCTAAAGTGTTTTTGGTGCACCACACCTGAAGGAAGTACCTTTAAATGGAGACTTTAGAAACAGCAAAAGAAGTCTGAGAAGAAACAAAATGATGCAACGGCAAACCCCGTACAGGCTTATTTCATTAATTTGTGCATATGAAATTGCTAATGTTGAATTCAAGCCTTAGGCAGAAGTGACCTTGCAGAACTTCCAACTCACCCTCAGTCTCAGCGGGAGAGCTGCATGAGAGAGAGTGCATGTAGAGTTAGATGTTTTTACATCCCCACTCTGCTTCTTACTAGTGGCGTGAGCTTGGAAATGTGGCTTAATCTCTTTGAGCCTCAGTTTTCTCATCTATACAGTGTGTATATTAATACCTACTTGGCCTATCATAGATTAAGTGATGTAACATAGCAAGGAGGCTGCCACATATAGGCATTCATAAAATAATAGTTATTATTTTAATCTCCCAAGAAAAGTAATAGTTACTATGATAATAACAAAGATGGTTCGGTTCTTATAGGGCACCGCTGTCAGAATAATGTGGTCATAATGGCCATATTGGTTTGAGGCCATGTTGCCTGGCCTGTGGTCAGTACTGGCCATGCATGGCCCTTCAAATCTCTCTAGACTTTGGGAAGGATCTATTTAAGTTAAATATGTATTTTTGCCTTGGAAATAATCACTTCAGTTTGAGTGCTTCTCAGAAGATCAAATGTGTGGAAAGACAAAACGTTGTTTCCTCTGGAGTTCCTTTCTCTTTTCCTTAAGAATATTCTTCCAGCTTTTGGCTGAATTCAGGGCTTCCATTGGGCATGAAAGGATTATGGCTAGAACAAGTTCACTTTTTTCCTGCCCTTTAAGAATGGATTACGCAGATATCCAACAAAATGGATGCTTTACCATCAACAGCTGGGTTCATCTGAGAAAAACATCACCAAGGATGGTGTTTTTGGGCGTGAAGAGTTCATAAGGAACCAGCACATGTAACCATTTCTGCCTTCATCTTCTGAGAGCTGAGATTCTTCTAAATCAGAGTCAAAGCTATTTAATTGGATCAGGGTCTTTGCAAGGTCTCCATTTGCAAATGGTTTACGTTAAATCAGAGAAGCTCCATACACCATGAACTTCCTGTGACACAGTATCTAAACAAGTAAAAAGTGATAACCAGAAAGTGGCAGTCCAAATGACCAGTCACTGTGTGTCTTATCACATTAAAAACAAACAGCGCATACCATTTCTGGAATTATTTCTGGGTCCTTAAATTAGGACTTAGGTTACAATATCATACAAATAAACATAAAGTAAAATAAACATTTTGTCTCTGCTTCCACCAATACCCAAGGTTTAAACTTGCTATCATCAGGCTTCTTCCTCTCCTTCTTTCTCCTTTATGTATGCTGTTCTCAAGCCCCTTCCTTTCCGTCTCTACACATACAGTTACAGATATAGATATCTGAACAGCTCACTTCAGCAACAAATTTCTGGAATTTTTCTCCTTTTACTGCTTACCCTCCCCGTCCCACCTTCTCATTAAAGTAATCTTCTTGAGCACAGATTTCATTGTGCCACTCAACATTTCTAATAGCATCTCATTGACAGTTACAATTCCCAGACATTTTATGGGAAGGAATTACTTTTTCTTCAAAGCCTTAAAAATGTTTATATGTGTGAGTTTAAGAGTGTGTAAGAAGGAAAGAATGCCTATATGAACTGGCTTATCTTTAAAGATGAGGAAGCTTTTCACATACGTATATAATTTCATTCAATCTTTTTCATTATGAAATATTTCCAACATGCAAAAAATTAAGTAATATAATCAACTCCCTTGTATTTACCTCCAGCTTAAGAAGGAGAGCATTACAGATGCTGTGAAAATTACCTATGTACCCACTCAGTCACTCTGCACCACTATTCTGAACGTGGCTTCCACACTTCCATTCATGTCTCTATAGGTCAGAGCAGGAGTCACAAGCTTTTATTTCTATAAAGGCCAAATAGTGAACATTTTAGGCTTTGCTGACCGTGTGGGCTGTGTCCCAACTACTTAACTCTGCCATTGTTGAGTGAAAATAGCCATAGACAATATGTAAAAAAATGGGCAAATACAGCCCTTGGCAGGCTGAATTTGGCCCCTGAGTCATAGTTTCCTGGAGGAGGAAAGAGAGGAAGATAAGGAGGAAGATAAATGACAGAAGAAGCCTCCATGGAGAGGTTGAGACCCACATGGGAAAAAATCTATAAAACTGAGACATAAGAGCACATTTGAATAAATGGAGACATACCTTGTCCCTGAAAGGCAAAATTGAATATTACAAAGATGTAGATCTTCCGACTTAAAAATATAGGTTTGTGGCCATCTCAACTCCCAAAGAAACTTTTTTTAAAGAATATGATACAAGATGTGATAGTTTATCATAGAGAACAAGTAAGTGAGAATATTTTAAGAAATTTTGAAAAAGAATGAACAATAATAGGAAAGGATGATATTGGTACAAGTTGTAACTGTATTATCAATGGAAAGCTAAAGTGAGTCTGAAGCATAGAAACTTCATAGATCAACGTGGAAAGGAAAAAGTGTTCAATGAGCAATTCTGAGAAAAATTCACCCTGCACCATAAACTGAAAATAAAAGGCAATATGAGGAAGCTTTAAAAGATCAAATATATTCAACTACATACAGTGCAAAATTTTCTGGGTAAAGATAATTAAGAGGCAAATGAAAATGTTTGCAGCAAATATAACAGAATGCTAATACATTCAAGATACAAAGAACTAAGTCAATGAAAAAGATGAACACTTCCATAGAAAAAAAGGTAAAGGCCATAAACAGAAAATGGAAAGAAACTATCACAGATAGGCAATAAAAATGTGAAAAAATTTTTTCAATTTCACTAGTAATCAGAGAAATGCAATTTAATACAGCGAGATAGGATTTGTCACCCGGCAAATTAGAAAAGATTGTTTAAAGTAAGAGTAGGTAGTGCGAAAGAAGGTGGGGTGAACAAGGCACTCTTATCCACTGCTGGTGGTGGTGTAAATTGAAAAAACAAAGGTAGGAAACGCAACTTGACATTTTTTAAATGCTTTTCTGTATTGTCTGAGTTTTCTGCAATGACCCTTTTATTTTAAAAGTACTTTTATTTAAAAAATGAATTCTGACAACTTTTCAGGGAAACAGTGCATGAAAGCAGGGAAATTTGTGTGCAAATTCAGCTATTTTTCTTTATCTGCTCCGATTCCAAATGAATCCTTTGTGTACTCACACATACGTGAATTCATCTGAATAGAAATGAGGGCTTCCTCTTATCTGCGCTTTCATTACTAACTTCAGAGAATTCTTAGAATTCGGTCTGCAGTTTCTCAAAGTTCATTATTTAAACAGAGCCTTTAACTGTGTTTCTAAGGAGGTACTCTTCCTCTAGTGCATGTGGCAGTTGCTGCCAATGCTGGCTGCCAATCTGGCTGTGTCTGTTCCCCGACGATGCTTTCCTGCTTTCTCATCTGAAGGTTCTCTTGCACAATAGACCATTTTCTCTACTTGTGCTCTTTGGCACAGAGGAGAATGATCCACCCTATTTGTAGAGAAAGTCTCACTGGCAAGGTGTAGTTTTGATCAAATGGACACTAATAATAACTAATAAACTCAATCCAGGAAATTTTTTATTTAAACATTTAAAATCTTAAAGTCACTAGAAATTTTTTTAAAAATTCAAATTCTTATGCATATTTTAGTTGCAGAAAAGTATGATAGGATGATCAATAATAGACATTCAAGCATAAAAATATCTCATTAGGATAAAACTTTGCACTGAAGTGGAATGAAATACAAACTCAAAGAAGAACAGCAATGATAAAAAATATTTCCAAATGTTAAAGAACGTCTTCTTGTATTTCTTAGAAGGATGAAGGAGGATGTTAAGTTGCTGTGATATTTAAATTTAATTGAGTGTATTTAAAAGCAATGTAACAATATATAAAGATGTCAATTTTTACAATATGTCAGAAATTGCATTTTTTGAGACTATTTCATTTTTTAGTGAAAATATTTAGATGTCAACCCAAAAATCTGTTGAGGGAACATATTGTTTTTTGAACTTCTTGTAGAGAGTAAATGAGCAAAACTGTTCAAAGGTCACTAGTGTAGAGAATACCCATTGCTTATTCTCAACCTATAAATTGACTCTTTATAAAGAAGGGAGGATTTGAAGGGGAAAAAAAAGTCTCCAGAGCTAACATCTGGGGTCTTCTGGGAGTTAGGCTTCCCATTGCAATCCTTTCCCCAACAAGGGAGTAAAGAGTATTAGAGAAAGGAATACACAGAAGTATCCTTAATTAAAAAAATAATGTATGTGGAAACACTAGCCAAATGCTTGGGATATAGTAGATGCTTATTAAATGACAAGTCAAGTAAGACTGACGTTGTCAATCCCAGGCAGGAGCTGTTAAGAGGTAAAGAGGATCCTGCTGTTACGAGATGTTTATAATTAAGTGGATTTACACCCCAAGGTAATCATTACATTGATTCATACTTTACCTATAATTTGCCTTGATTTTTTTGTGTCTTCTGTTATCTGTTTGCAGAGGGCTAGATAGTAAATGTTTTTGGCTTTGTGGCCCATGTAGTGTGTGTTGCAACTATTCAGCTCTGCCAGTATAGGGAAAAAGAAGCCATAGCTGTTCCATAAGCAAGTGGGTACGGCTGTGTGCCGACAAAACTTTATATATGACCATTTAAATTTGAATTTCATATACTTTTCACATGTTATGAACTGCCCTTCTTTTGATTTTTTCCACTCATTTGAAAATGTAAAACCGTTCTTAGCTTCAAGCCTGTACAAAAACAGGCAGTGGGCCAGCTTTGTCTGGCAGACGATAGTTTTCCAAACCCCAGTTTAAGGTATAGTGTTTAAGGGCTCTCTTTGCTAAGAATAGGCATAGTATCTGGAAGGATACACAAGGAACCAGCCATTGTAATTACATTTTGGTGAGAGAAATTGGTGACAGAGCCAGAAGGAAGACTTATTTTTCAGTGTATTGTTTGAATTGCTTACCATGAGCTTATGTTACGATTTTAAATATTAAAGAGTTTTTTTTTCTTTAAGCCCCTTCAGGAATCATAAACCCAACAAACCTGATTTGAGCAGATTCTGCTACCTGTCTGGATTCTGGAGGGCTCTGTTGTTAGCTAATCAGGGACACCCACATAGTGGGTCTCCAGCTAAGGGTAACCCAAATAATATAGAATTAGGGGAATTGGATTTTCATTTGGGTGAGAGAGCGATAAATTATCCTTTGTGCCAACGGGAGAATGAAATCCTTATCCTGTGCCATTTCTCCAAAAAGAGCATGTCAAAATGTCAGGGAATTTGGCCAAACTAAGCAGGAAAAACAATTAATAGAGATCATTTAACCGAGCCAACATTTCTCGAGGGCCTATTGTGTGCCAGGCACTTGAATTGAAGATGCCAAATTTATATGAACATATAGAGGAAAACACACTATCAGAATCCAAAATGAAGATGAATGTACCTGGAAAATATTAGAGAGCCATAATGTGCTACAGAAGTATGAGGGAGCTTGATGACCGTGATTGAGGGTTAAAAAAGACAAGTATAAGAAAAAGTTAACACAGAGGGAAGCCTGAAGTAGGGGCCACAGAGCTGAAATCTGTTTTTTTAAGACCAGAGCAAATGGGTCTTAAATTACAGAGTATAAGTTTGGATTGAATATTAGGAAAAACTCCTGACTCTGCACATTGTGGGTTCCTGAAAATTATTATTATGGGAAACTGTGGAATTTCCTATTCCAAAGATAGGAGAAACTCTATCTAGAACCATAGGTGCCTGAATTTTGGAGGCCTTTTCAACTCATTTATGATATGATATACAGAAACAAATACAGAATTATTACACATAATTCATATACATTAATATGTACACATTGAATATTTACATATGCAATTCATATATACATATTGAAAGTTGAATTTCCCCTAGTCCTCAATTAACTTGTGAATATGAATGAGGTCACATTAATAGCGACAACTCAACTTTTACTGGCTTATTCCTCAGGACCTCCAGCTTCCCTTCACAGCCTGTCCCCCACCCTAGTGTTTCAGGAGTGCCTTGGGGCTCTTCATATTTGTTCATAATAAAGTCTGTTCCTGCCACTTCTTTCACTACTTTTTGTGTCCATGGGGGAGAGCAGTGCCCAACCAGTGGTCACAGTTCCTCTGCTGGGCACTTCTCCAGGGTTATGGTGATACCTGGGGTGCTGCTGCTGTTTCACAATTGCCCCAGAAAGGCCCTGAGTCCTCTTAGGATCAAAGTTCCACTGTGATATGCGCAGAGTTGTTTGAAGGTGAGGGTGGAGTTGAAATAAGCTTTCTCCTACTCGTTGTCTTCTGTTGGAAGGGTCTACCTTATACTTCAATATTTCCAGACATCATTTTTATTTCTAACCCTTTCCCTTCTCACTTCAGGGTATCAGAAAGGCCTCTTGGATCTGGTACAGGTTGGTCAAACATTGTGCCACATTGAGAATGACACATTCCTCTAATGACTGAGGCTTTGCTTTGGGGTGAAGGTCATGGTTCTTCGCTCTCTCTGACTTTGGAGTGGGTTTTCTCCCAGCAAGCCCCTTGGCTTACTGGACAGTAGTCTTTGGTAGGGTCATGCTGTTGTTTTCCCACACAGACCCAGATATGTCTGCATTCCCACAGGGCACACAGTTTATATCCTTTCACAGGAGACTCTCTTTCTTGCTTCTTTGACCACTCCCTCTCTGATGTCTTCTCATCAATTCAGATGAGGCCTGGTAATATGTCCATCTTTAAATATTGCCCTTGAAATTACATCCTCTTTCAACTACTTTCCTATCTCTTGACAACTTTTCAAACCCAAACCATTTACTAGAGTATCCTGATCTTTGCCTTTATCAACAGCTTGCATGACAATATGTAATCATCTGTATATTTGTGTGATTATATTTTAGCATCTCTATTCCTAATTAAGCTTGATATCATGGATCATGGATGCTTTTTTTTCTTTCATCATTTTATCTCCAGACCAGGTACAGAGCTTAGTGCAGAAGAAGTTCTCACTAAATGTTTGTTGAAAGCATGAACACATGAATGAATGCAGCAGACGTAGTCTAGCGGACTACTTTACCAGCAGGCAAATGTATGTGAAACTCACTTCTTCCTGAGCTAGAGCATTTTGCTAAGTGAAAAAGGAAGAAATATAGATGGAAATAGTAGAGAAGTTCTAATGAAATGAATATTTGTTCAGCAAAAACTCTATATTCTCCTCCTGAGTAGTAAATATAAGTAGTTATTTATTTGTAAACAAAATGATTTCTTGGTGGAAACAGGATAAAAAAGGTTTGAAAATCATCTTTAGAAAACAGCCTTGGAGAAGAGGTTCTGATAGCACATCTTTTGATTATTTGACCTTTCAAATTACTTCTTCAAGGAGGTAGAAGACATCCTAGAAGACAGGAAAGAGAGGAGGAAGGAAGAGAAGAAGACCTAGAGATATAACTAACGTGAACATTGCTTCTCCGGATTCTTGGATTCATTCTGGACATCTCCTCAGGATGAAACTTCAGGCATTTTGGTGAGATTTACTAACATTTTTCTTTTTTTACCAGAGCTTCTTTTTATCCCAGATAAATACATGACCATGGTAGACCATGAGAGTGAAAATGCAAGCCTCTGAAATTTTTCCCTAAAAGATAAAAATAAAGATCTTGGGAGAAAACTTCCTGAATTTTTGATCTACTGACATCATGCCTATTCAACTCAAGAAAATTCCAGCAGGAAGTGGTCTTAAATCACTTTTGTGTCTTTGCAAAGACCTGTTCAACTTTAAATTAAAGTTTAAGATAATAAATCATGGATTCATCCTATTTTGAATCGAGGCCTTTATATTTGTTTATGTTTTTTCTATATGAAAAAGGAATGAAGACATAACCAAAATGTCACCATGTCTTGCTCAAATCTCCTAAGTGCTGAAATTTAAATGAAAACAAGTGGTGTTTTCTCAGATAAATTAGAGAGTATCTCTTCTGAAAGCATGTATCTTGGACATTTGTAGTACAAAGGAGGGTAAAACTGATAAAAATTGAAAACAGATACATACAGAAAGGCTATGGCAAAATGTCTACAAAGGGAGTCATTTACACTTACGTAAATTAGCTTTCTCTCTCCCACCCTCTCTCTCTCAACCATCCCGCCCCCCCCCAACTCTCTATTTATTTATTTCTCTTTCAGGGTTTTTTTTTGAAGACCACTATCACGAAGGCACGTTCTCAAATAGAAAAGTTTGGATGGGATCAAAAATGAATCTCATTGAACACTCCCACTTACCTGCTACGGATGAATTTTCTCTTTCTGACAACTTATTTGGTAAGTTGTCAAGTTCATTTGAATATAGGTAAAAAGAAACTGTAATTTGGAAATACGTGAGAAAAAAAATCCTAGATGATGAGTCTAGGAGAGAGTCCAGAAAATGTTCTTATTCCTTCTAAGTACTCAGTAAACGTTAGCCACTATGCAAGGTTAGAGGTAGGTCGGACCTTGGATTCATTGAACCTAATGGTCTTCTTTTTTATAGATGAGGACTGCAAGACTCAGAGAGCTTTGTGACTTGTCCAAGGCCATGAGGCTAGATAATTAACAGAGCTGAGAGTAGAAATGGGTTTCTGCTGTAGGGCTAATTCTAATATTATTATAGCATGCACTAAAGTATGAAATGATGATTCTTGTGGTTTAATATTATACCTATTAAAGGCTGCAGTTACTTAGGTTACAGCTGTGCAGTAGGTCTCGTTTTTACCATCCTTCCAGTGCTGGGGGACATATGGCACTGCGTCAGGATTAGTCACTTAAGCTTGATTGAGGACAAATTGTACTACATTGTTTTCAGTAGATCTGTAACTAGATGATACCATAAAATGATATATTGCTCCACTTTATGCATTTATAAAAAAAACCTCACTATAATTTAGAGCATCAGCAAAGAGTCAGCGGGGGCCATATTTTGGGTGGGGTAGGGAGGCTTTCTGCCACTCTTAAAATAATTCCCTTCTCCCTAATGGCCCTGCTGGGAGGCTTGGGTGCTCCCAGTTTTTCGCTGTACATTAACATACAGCCCACGGTAGACTACGATAGTAAAAATACAAACATTGAAATTCCACAAAATTCAATGTGTTAAGACATGATCCCCTATTTGGTTTCAGACATCCCTGGAGATATTAATTAGTAGCTTAGGCTATTCTCAACCAGTCCTTAGCACCTTAGTGAGTATGGTTTATCAGGTCATTTTTTGTATAATATGCCTATTTGCATGTCTACCTGACCTCATACAGTATAAGAGCATTTAAGGAAAGGAAACATTTTATTAATGCTAGTATGCACTTGATAAGTAAGAATCAAGTAACAAATAATAGATGGGAAAGAGAAAATAGGTTTAGAGGAAAAAAGAGATGTTTATCAGTAACTCTCAGAGAGACCAAAGGCAGCAGTAATTATTTACGAAGTGCCAGTTCTTGGACATACTTGCTGCATCTTTTCTTCCAGTTGGCTTTTCTTCATCCTGTGGATGCAGTCAAGGGCAGTAGGATGTCTACCTCCATGTCCAGACACTTGACCATTTACTTCTGGCCTACCCTGCTATGGGTCCTTAATATAATCTGTGTATAGATATTTTTCTAATTTTTTCTCTATGAATCAGCACTCACAGGATAATTAGGACTGTAGGTACATATCATAGACTAAGGAAAATTCCACTTAAGATTATTTTTTCACATAAAAACTCCATTTTCTGCTCTGAAATTTTACGATTGTGTGTTAAGATCTCCAAGCAAGCACATCAGGTTGAAGGTTGATCTCAGCAGCCATGAGGTGAAAAAGATGTGAGTAATAGAGAAAAAGTTGTGAAGGTACTGTTAAGTTAGAGACATCTGAAAATGATTGCTAAGGATGCCCTGTAAATCCTGTTTTCAGTGTTGCTTTTCCCTCATCTCTCCTTTGCTGGATCACATTCTTATCCAATGTCTTAACACTTCATTTAAGGTTTCTTGAGTGAGGCATCTTAGTTTCTTCTAGAGAGGGCTGTGGACCCTTCACTCTTAAAAGCTTTGCTTAAGGTGAAGGGGAAGCATGTCCACCCATATAAATGGTTGCCTTGAAAGGCAGAGTGTGAAGCAAGGACTTGTGTGCAGGCAGTTTATGCTAGAAGTGATCTCAGGGAACAGAAGTGAAGGGTTGGGGTGGTAAGAGAGGGAAGGAGGGAAAATCAACATGAGATGAGTTACGAAGAGCTCTGCTATGGGCAAAGGGAGCTTGATCCCAGTGGCAGTAGCATAGAGAATTGTCCATTGAGGCACCAGGGACTAGGGCAGTTATCAACTGGCCTCTGACTCCCATTAGTTGAGGGTCGCCTCTGGGGGCACTAAGTCCCCTGCACTTCTGGGCTGTGCTTTTGCTACTCCCAGTGGAATCAGGCCAAGTGGCCTCCTGTGGTACTGCAGAAGTTCTGGGCAGAAAGCAAAAAGATGTGAGGCATGCTCTTGAAATGACAGGCTGTCAACGTGAGGTGAGTCGGAGCTTGCATATGATCATTTGCAACAGCTACAGCTGAAATGAGAGGTGGGCCCAAGGATGTGACTGTCACCAGAGGGATCTGCCACATGCTATAAATGTGATTTCTCCCCAACATCAATCAGAATATTCAAAGGAAGGCTAAGATTTGTTGGGGGGATGGTGCAGATTTATTCTATAGCTGTTTTCCTAAGCTGATCCTTGCAGAAAAGAAGGAAAGAAGCTTGGACAGAATGGAATTATAGAGACAGGGCTGGCGTCACCTCTATGAGGTCCTTTAATTTATTCTGGTGCCACACACGTCTAACAAATCCAGATGAGAATCTAGCTCATCGGCAATTCAGTCCACAAGCAGCACACAGAACGGAAGGACACGGTGACCTAACAGAGATAAATCTCCTTTCCTTTGGGAGATCCTGCAAGCCAGGAGACTTGGTCAAAGATTAATTTAGTGGCTTAAGAAAGGCTTTTCTGATGAATGAAGAAGGCAGGGTCTTTGTGCAATTAGTGCATAATAAAAGGTAATAATGACAAAGTCCACAGCTTCCCACTGTTTGACGTAGTGAATAGGGTAGGAGGTGGCATGTTAATGAAAATCTATGTATTCTTGTAGCAAACTGTGGTTTAAGAACTCAAAAAAAAAATCACAGAATTTAAAAAACTAAGTAAATAGAAGAACATTCTTATAATAGCACAGAATAAGCATCAAAAGGTACAGTCTTATGCTCCCGTATTGAATATTCCCACTGGGTCCTGGTTCACTTAGCTCCACGATACTGGGAAAAGGCACTGAATGTGAGTGGAAATAAGCAATGAAATTGAAAGAAAGGGAGTCTCTGGGGCAATTGAGACTCTCTGAACTTCAGTTTTCTTCCCTATAAAATGGGGATAATAATGACACTCACTCCACAACTTGTAGGGAGGATTGAATGACTGTGTGGGAAAGTGTTCTGTAAACTTCAAGGCTTCATAAAACAGTATAATTAATCCAGGGTTTGAAATGTAGTTGTTATTATTTAAATTGTTAGCATGATAAACATCACTCTACTCATTAGAGGGAGGAAGTTCTTTTTATCTTAACATTGTTGAGTGCAAAGAATTTTCAAGAAGCCAACAAAAACCCAACAGTATGGAAATAAATTTCTGGGTACCCTAAGGAAGGAAACACATATTCTATCTTATCTTGGCATTACAGCATTGCTAACAACAGCTATGGAATCCACATTTTTATATTACTTTTATTATTGTATCTAACAGGCTTTCCAAAGCCCCATTCTGAATGAGGCCCAGCAAGTGGCAGGAGGCATATCCCATATAATCTTACTCACTTTTATTCCATTTCCTTTAGCTATTTCTCATTACTTTATGCTTCTCTCAGCTATTTATGCCCGTTTTCTCTGGGTAGCTTTATTTTTATGAGAAGATACTCACTTTGGAGTCTGGTTCTTACTTAGGTCTTTTTCTTAAATTAAAAGAGCTTTTCGTACATTACAGAATCAGCCAGATGTTTAAAAATACAATTAAAGGTTTGAGATGCAGTTTTGTGGACTATTTCTGACATTGGATTTCAGGTATTTTTCCATCTCGCTGAGTTTAACTCAAGTGAATGTAGTCCTGACTTGATGGGTGACTCAAAGCTGAAAGTTTCCAGTAGATAGAAAGATACCGTTGGCTCAGACAAAATGAAGCTTTGTTTTAGCATAATTTAAATATTTTCTCACTACTGTTTCTTACTCATATCTCTTCTGCAGATTTAAGCAGTCTCCAAGATTTTATTCATTCATTATGACTTTGGTTTTTGCTCTCCCAGGAATCTCAGATCTGGTACTCTTGTTAATGGAGTTAAGAAATGGGAGATGGAAAAGAAATATTAAAAGATATTTAACTTTTAATTTAACAACAATTTAACTTTTAACAACCAACAAATTGGCCAGCTGGTGTGTGAATCCATTGCCGACCAGGCCTGGCTCTCAACTTTGCAGGCTAAGAAACAGCTGTCAGGGGCACTCAGAATAACCAAGCTGAGAAAGGTTGACTATAACAATCAGATTGCAAATTTATATATTTACAACAATAAAAAGAATTGTGATAATAATACCAGCTACCATTTCTTGAGCGTTTTCTATATGTCAGTCATCATACTAAGTATATTTTGGATTTGTTAGCAGACTTCCTGTTTTCAGTCCCATCTCTGCCATTTACTGATATGTGGTCTTAGGCAAATTCCTTAACTTTTTGCAAGTTACTTGCCTTATTTAATAAAGTTTTCAGAAGAATGCCTGGCACATCATAAATACTCTGTAACTATTTGCCACTAATATTAATTCTCATAACATCCCTATACGGTAGATGCCATTACTATTCCCCTTTTACTGGTGAGAAAATGGAGATTTAAAGATGTTAAATAGTCTGCTTAAAGTCCCATAGATAGTAGTAAGGAGGCAACCAAAATATAATTGGGACAAGGAAACAGAATTGGCTGATTAAGGATCCAGGCTAAGAGAACATTCCTGTTCATCTTCTCAGTGGAGAAAGTCTTTCCAATGAGGTTGTATCACTGAGTCTGTTGGTCAAGTTTCGTCTCAAGGATAATTATCAGAAAAGCACTGTGAGTATTTGCTCTGGGACTTCCCTCTCTTCATGGCTTCATAGCTGATGCCCCCACTTGCCATGATTGGAGTACCATTCACATTACTCCCAAGTACCATCTACAACAGTGCTGTTCAATAGGATTTTCCGTGATGATGAAAATGTTCTACATCTACTTTGCCCGACACAGTAGCCACTATCCACACGTGACTATTGAACACTTAAATTGTAACTAGTGGAACTGAGGAACTAATTCTAATTTTATTTAATTTAAATTAATTTAAGCTTAAATAGCCATATATGGCTGGTTGCTACTGTTTCAGATAGTACAGGCCTGCAAAGAAAAAATGTATTTTTAGAAAAACAATAACATGAGGTAGTTGGTCATCACTGAGAGAGAAGCAAAGGGATTCAGTTAATCTTATTATGAGAATATTCTGTGTGAGTTTCAGCAACAAAGGTTTCTTGGATCAGCTAAATTATCGTGCTCATTTCCTTTTTAGTATAGAAGTTTCAGAGGACAACAGAGAGGCCCATTTGTTTGACCAGTGAAAAACTCAGTGGGGAATTCTTGAAATATAAAATTCAGAGATAGTTTGTCCTGGCTCACATACTTTGGGTAGCTCTTCCCCCTAAGATCCTCTTAAGGCAAGGATAGCTCTTGGGTTGTGAGGAGAGGAAAATGAGGTCAGAAGTAAACTGAGGATTGAAAACAGCTTTGCAAATGGTAACCCTTGATTGAGCAATCCAAACTGAAATACACTCATGGGCCGTCACCCTTTACCTCTTCCTGGCAATTAGGGCAAGTGTACTTAGTTTTTCAACCAGAGTTTTGAGTCAG
The DNA here is from genome assembly GCF_041296235.1 of Equus asinus. NCBI lineage: Eukaryota > Metazoa > Chordata > Mammalia > Perissodactyla > Equidae > Equus > Equus asinus. Next base: position 40,331,193 of record NC_091793.1, read on the forward strand.
AAGACCTTGGGTAGAGTCCTAGCTTTATCCCTTAATAACTGACCGACTTTAGACAAATCACTTAACTTCACTGAGTTGCACTTCTGACTGTAAAACAGGGTAGAAGGTAGTGGGAATCATAAATAATGCCTTCCTCAAAGGGTGCAAGTAAGGATCAAATGAGATGATGCATGTGGAAACACTAATAAAATTGTAAAGGCTGTAGCAATGTCTTAGCAAGGATTATTATGTTTATATAGATCACTTTTGCCTTTTAAAACCGCTTTCATATTTATCGTGTCATTTTATCTCCACCACAGGTCTATGAGGGAAGTAGGGCAGGAATTATGATCTATGTTTTACCATCTGTTGATGTAGACAAATGAGGCCCAGGGAAGCTGAGAGATGGCCTAAGGTTGTATAGTGCACCTGGATGCATTATGCCTGAGCTCAACTCTGGACACACTGATTCCTATTCTAAAGCCCTCTATTCCAAAAAATAACCACCAGTCACAAGCTTGGTATCCAAATTATGCTGTAGAAATTATTCATACTCAATAAGCAAGCTGCCCTACAATGTGAATCCAAAGCTGAATAATCATAACATCAACATAATGATGGTGGGTAGCCACCCACTTTGCTAAGCATTATTATAAATTTTATTCTGTTTAACCCTCATAATAACTCTGTGAGGCTGTGTGTTTATCAGCCCCATTTTACAGGTGAGGGAACTGAGGCAGAAAATGGTTCAGGAATTTGTCCGTGACCCACAGAGCTAGTGAGTGCCAAGGGAGCCTGGATGTATTCGTTTGCTAAGGTTGCTGTAATGAAGCACCACAGTCTGTGTGGCTTAAACAACAGAAGTGTATTGCCTCACCATTCTGGAGGCTAGAAGTCCAAAATCAAAGTGTTAGCGGGGTTGGTTTCTTCTGAAGGCTGTGAGGGAAGGATCTCTTCCTGGCCTCTCTCCTTGGCATATAGATGACTGTCTTTTCCCTGTGTCTTTTCATATCTTCTTCTCTCTATGCATATCTGCCTCTGTATCCAAATTTCCCATTTGTATAAGGACACCAGTCAGATGGGATTAGGAACCAACCTAATGACCTCAGTTTAACTTGATTACCTCTGTAAAGACCTTGTCTCCAAATAATGTCACATGCTGGGGTACTTGGGGTTATAAATTCAACATACTAATTTTGGGGGGACATGATTCCATGCATATCATTGGATATAAACCCAGATCAATTGGCCTCACACTGTTAAGCATTGTGCTTTAATGCTTCCTGACATTAGCAAATTATACCATTCTGAAGCCTTTTGATAGGAAGAAATGTCAAGACTTACAGTGTGGCCCTTGACCCCCAAATCCACTTTTAGAGACACTGAACAGAAATCTACCCTCTAAAAGTTCTTCAATTGGAAAGTGCTCCCCAAAAATGTTTATCTAAGGGACTGGTTTCCAGCTTACTAGGCAATTTGGCATCAGGGACATTTCTCATAAACATTTACAAATATTCTTCTCCGTAATGAAGTTAATCAGTAAACCACACAACCTCTGGCCTCTGTCACTCCTTACCTAGTCTCCTTTTCAGTCACTGTGAATAAGCTAAGAATGGTAACGCAGTTTCAGGAGTGCGAAAATCCAGTTCAAATTAGTCCTCGCCACAGCTGCACATCGTCAGGATTTGTCATGGAAATGATGAGCAGGAAGCCCGCTAAAGGTAGGACACTGTCACAGGTGCTCTCTGTCAAGCTTCTGCAACTCGACTGAGGAAATGTGGGGGACTTTTGTTCGAGATTAGAGCAACAGATCTCGGTCAAAGATGGCTCAGTCAGAGCCAGAAGACTTGGGTGGGGTGATTTTTATAGGGTTCTAGGCAGGAGAGTATCTCATTGAGATGAAATCTAACTATATTTTCCCTACAATTCTTCATTGACTATTATGTAAAATTAGCGTCATTCTTTCAAAGTAAACACTTGGTAGTTCTAACTTCGATGCCTGTGGGCACTTGAAAAAACATTGTAAAGTACATTATTTAATACAGTGTTTTAAAAATGACAAATCTCAGATCCAAGAGGGTCATGAAATCTATTTTGTAGCTTGTAATTAGCATTAAAAACTAGAATAGAATAGAAATGTCAGAGCGCACCTCAAGAAGAAAGGATAAGTGTTATTTCATCAAATTCTGTTTTATTACTTATACATTTGTATAAGTGTATACAGGGATCATGATATAAGATGTATTTCAAACTATGGGTTGTGGTGAGAAAAATAAAAAGACACTGAGAAACATTAATTTACTAGTTTCACAGCAGATTTTTCCCTATGGTCTATAGAAAATCGGATGAGTAAAGAGCTCAGCTTTAGGCCTAGGCTATTTGTTTTCTCTGAAAAAGCAAAACATAGATTATAATTAAAACATAGACAATATAATATTGTCTCTTTTAATATTTTTCTCAAAACAGAATCTTACTTCTTAAATTTCCAGCTAAAAGAGAAACCAATAATTTGTATGACAATCACAATTCTGAACATATTTTTGATCGTTGACTTGACTGCATACTATTTTGTTTAAACGGGATGTTTAGAAGTGACTAGTGCGTTTAGAAATGGAAATTAGTTGGAAGGCTGGTGAAGCAAAGTTTCCATCATTTCAATATAACAAACATTTATTAAACATTTATACTGTATCAGGCTTTGTGCAAGGTCCTGGGAATGAACAAAAAGGAAATATAATATATTCCCCAGAGAGTTCACAGACTAACCACAACAATAACAAAAATGTCTTCAATGTTTATGCTGTGTCAAGCACTAGGCACTTTTTCTTAATTTATCTTTACTACAACCTCTCACTAGATACTATATTATTCCAGCTTTATAGAGAAAGGAACAGAGGTGTAAAGAAGTTCAATGTCTTTCCCAAGTTCACACACCCAGCGTGTTGCAGATGAACTAAATCCAGATTTGTCCAAGCAGTAGGGCCCTTGTAATCAGCAAGTCATGCCACTTCAACTTCAGCATGGAAGATAAGCCTGTAAACAAACAGAAACGATTGTATGTGCTTCTAAGTGCTGCAGTAGAAGTGTGTACAGAGGGTAGGAGAGATTAATTCTACCTAAGGGCTCTGGAACAGACCTCCCAGAGGAGGAGATCAGCTGACAAGCCAGGGAGAGGCACCAACATCACAAAGGCCTGGCACCAGGAACAGCAAACAACTTCCCAAATGAAGCCATATCATCTAGTTAAGAGACAATGGACTAGGAAATAAGCAAAGGCACAGAGGCAATTTTTCCACTCGTGAAACATTTCAACAAACATTCATGAAACATTTGTTATGGTCAGCATTGTGCCAGGGTGAAAAACTGGATATAACCTGGACCCTTTATCAGGCTCATTAGAAACTGTCTGTGAGATCATGGGAAAGTGCCGTCCTTATGTCATGAACGTGAGTCTCCCATTTGGGGGCACAGTGGTTCTGATCACAAACTCCCTAGAGCTGGACTGTCTAATACCGTAGTCATTAGGCACATGTAGCTATCTAATTTTAAATTTTAATTATTTAAAGTGAAAAATTCATTTCCTCGTTATCACTAGCCATGTTTCAAATGCTCACTATCCCATGTGGTTAGTGCCTGTCGTATTGGTAGGTATAGAACACTTCCATCATCTCAGAAAGTTCCCTTAGATGGTACTCCTTGGAGAAACTATTAAATACTGGAGACTTTCTACCCAGATGTCTTTTGCCCTCCTTTGCAGGGGGTCTCAGACCCCTCTGGAATCCATTCAACTGTTCCCATTTAAGAACTCTTCTCTAAACTCTAATGGAGAACTTCCTGTCATAAAGGAATCCAAATTCTCCCACTTTTTGACAGATTGATTCCAGAAAACCACTCATAAATTAGAATTTTAATATACATACTTTCCCTTTAAATTGTATTGAAGTGGAAATAGATTTACCTTTTCAGAAAGCACATTCTAAAGTTGACCAACTTCTGCCCCCTCTACATCTTATGCTCTATCAGAAATTCCATATTTGTTTACGTGGTTTTATCCCACCCCTTGACATCCCTTCCCTGCCACTCCACCACTGCATGCCTACACAAACAGGAGAAAGGCTGGGGCTTTTCTATCTGTCTTGTTCACTGATGCATCCTCAGAGCCCAGCACGATGTCTGGCAAGCAGTAAGTGTTAAACATATATTTATAAGTGAAAGAACTATCCTATAACTTATGTCATCGAAACAGATTTATAGGTATTAATAATTATTAATTAACTATCATTAGAATCAGGATTTTGCTAGATTCATTGGGAAACAAACATGTCTTCTTATGGCACTCAACTTATCAAAACTTTCTCAACAACTATATTTTATATTCAGAACTACTTTATGAGATAGCAAGGCTGGGTGTTAATCGCCCCGTTTTACAGAAGAAGTTGAAACAAAAAATGGTAAGCAGTTGTTCAAGGTCTCACAGTAAATTCACTGTGGAAGTTGTTCTAATTCCACCATTTTGAAATATGTTGGCCTTGCTGGTTTTTTTTTTTTTTTTACTGTAAATTGCATGTATATTTATTGTCTCTGCTCTGTGGACATTTGGTAGAGACACTGAAATACTAGAAGTGGATGTGCTTTGGGAATAGAGGCAATATTCAATAGTATTGTGTACTGATCCCATATTCTTACCATATTTTGTTGTTTTCATGTAATAGAATCCATGTCTTTGTGAAGTCTTTTCATTTTAATTGAGATGATTCCAGAGATTGATATAATATTGATACCATAATTTGACTTGAGTTGGGACTCCATTGTGTCTCTTGATTATTAAAAGATTTGTTTTGTTGACATAGTGCTCAGAGATGTTGAATTGTCAAGTGAAGAGAAAAAAAATACACATTTTCTTGGAGTCTACAGAATCCAGATTCTGTAATTAATTGATTATCTTTCTTCAGGCAAGTTGCTTAACTTTACTGGAGCTGTAGGCAGAGAGGAACTGGGGCTGGGCATGGAGATGGAGCGATAAGTGAAGATAAGATGGGTTAGAGAATAAAATCTAGGTTTAAGTGTACTTAAGCATTGAACTAGTACTTTTAATGCTTTTTAGTTCTTTTTAATACTATTCACTCTAGAAATTTTAGTCATATTTAGTTGTTAAATACATTAGAATTTTGCTTATATTTTATCTTTTCTTTTTTCTGTAATAATTCCACACTTTTATGTTCTTCCATTTTGTGGTCATAAGACAAAATACCATTGCCAAAAGTTTTTGTCTGTCAGATATTCTGACTCACTGCTGATTTTATATGGATAAGTCAGGCATGAAAGAGAGGAAATTGGTATTTACACAGATATTGTACACTTTGTGTCCTGTCAATCATTTCCTGGGTCAATGCCGAAGCATTCTTTTCAACAAAAGTTTAATATGCATGTACTCCACTTTGCCGTTGTAGAAAGACCTTTAGTTCTAATGCCCAAAGACTATTAGTCTTATAGAGGTTTTAGATATGAAGAACCATAAGATCATCCAGCATGGACTCTTCCCTTTACAGATGAGTGAATCGAAGCCCAGGCAGGGTAGGAAAGTACCATGTAACTAGATTCAGGGTCAGGATGCCCAGGACCTAGAGTCAGGGATGACTTCCCAAGAGAAGCTACACTTAAAGGAAATTTAGAGTTAAGTGGAGAAGAGTGAGACGAAGATTTCAGAGGGGACAGCTTCGTTGAGGAAGTTTCCAGGTTCAGGAAGGAGCACGTGGGAAAGGCCTTGAGTCTGGAAGCAGCATGCCACATTCAAAGAATAGAGAAGTCAGAATGTGGAACATTCTAGAAAAGAAAGGGTAGGATCATGCAGAGCCTTGCAGGGCTTGTTATCAGCTACTTGCAAGCAGAGGCTTTGAAGGGACTAACGTACTGAAGTACAAAGGGAGGAAGAGAAAGGTTTTACTTTGATGCTTTAAAGCATCATACATCTGAAATTATGCCAGAGAGAAGAGATTCAGCACATGGGCTTTGAAGTCAGACCCCCGAGTTCAAATCTCAACTAATTAGGTGCATCAGAATAAAGTGGCCTAACTTCTGTACACCTCACACTACTCATTTGTAAGCAGGGATAGTGATGTTACCTACCTCATAGGATTTTGTGAGAAAGAAGTGAGAACATACAAGTGTCTGACACGAGGAAGGACTCTATAATAAAGTTTTCTAACAATAATAGTAATAGTAATAGCATCAACCATCCTTTGAGTGCTGCAAAAGGCCTTCTACACGTATAGATGCATAGATCCACAAACCCCAACAACTCCAAATTCCAAAAACTCTGAAAACTAAACAGTTTTCTCTAAAGCTTGGCACAAACTTCTCTGCTGGCAAAACCTGACCTGAATGGATGTGAGGATGTCTATGGCCTTTATTTATTCTTCCTAGTGTGAATACTCATACATTCTGCCGTAGAAAATATTGCTGTTTGATTCTGAGTTCTGTCCCCAACCATACTGGGAGAAACAGCACAGTATTCTGTTCTAAAATCCAAACAGTTCTGAATTCCAAAACACATGTGACCCCGAGAGTTCCAGATGAGGAAGTGGGGATCTGTATTGTGTCATTCAGTCTTAGGCATAACGCTTGATACAGACACTTTCATCTCAAACTTGCTGCTGTAAAAGCAGGTCCATCAGTAGTTTGCTCTGCATTTCGCTGTTCGTGAGAGGTGGAATTGGAATTTTGGTCTAGGGTTGCCTGACTATGCTTTGAAGAATCAAACACATTTGTATATTCTTCTGTGTCTTATTTATGCCTACGAGATTTTTTAGCCTTTTGGATAATTTAACAATACCTGTTTTCTGAAGAGTCGTAGTTTATGTTTCCAGGAAATAGAAGCATTTTCACAACCTGATAGTTATTATCTAGAGGTTTTATAGATAAGGGGCTCATTTCATAATAATGGTACAGGAATAATAATTGTTATTACTATTTTGATGGCAGCAATAATTTATCGAGCACTTCTTGTGTGCCAAATATTTAGCAAAGTGCTTGCATTTTGCATCCATTGTCTTGTTTAATCCTTACATCAACCTAATGAGGTAGGTGTTATACCCCCTTCTACGAGAGAAAACAGACTTAAAGATGTTAAGTAAATAGCCAGCATGGACACAGATAATAAGTAATTGAGCCGGGATTTTAACCCAGGTAGACTAATTCCATGCACTGCATTCTTTTTTTTTTCCCTCATTTGTTTTATAATGGTTAAAATAACACATATTCATGGCAAAAATTGCAAAACAGTAAAAAGATTGTGCAATCTCCCACCCCAGAAAATAATGCAATAATTTCACTTCCCACAGTCACTAACATCCAGTTTCTTTTGTATTCTGCAGAAATTTGCCTCACACATATATACACACACACACATGTATGTTTTTTTAACACACATAAATATACACATTATTCTATAACTTAATTTTTTCAAATAGCACCATATTGTAGAAACTTTTCCATGTGAGCACATGTAGATCTAAATCATTCTTTTTCATCTACGTAGTATTTCAGTGTATGGCTGAAATATAATTTATTTAAGTAGATTCTTATTTATGAATATTTAAATTGTTTCCAACTTATGATTCTTACAAATTTTGCTGCAAATGAACGTCGTTACACATAACATTTTTTGTTCTTTGCTTTTTGTTTTTTTTGAGGAAGATTAGCCCTGAGTTAACATCTGCTGCCAATTCTCCTCATTTTTGCCAAGGAAGACTGGCCCTGAGCTAACGTATGTGCCCATCTTCCTCTACTTTATATGTGGGATGCCTGCCACAGCGTGACTTGACCAGTGGTGTTTAGGTCTGCACCCGGCTTCCGGACCAGTGAACCCCAGGCCACCAAAGTGGAACATGCGAACTTAACCGCTGCGCCACTGGGCTGGTCCCTGCACAAAACATTTTTTACACAGATACAAGTGTTTCTTTAAAATAAATTTTCTAGCAGTGGAATTGCTGGGTTAGAAGAGTATCTGAGTTTAAAATGTTGAAAGAGATTGACAAATTCCCCTCTGAGAAGGTTTGCTTTCCCAAGAGTGTGTATTGTCAAACTTTTAAAGCTTTATACATTTGAGGATGAAAACTGTGATATTTTCTATTGCACTTCCAATTTAAATTTAATTATTGGCAAGGGTGAGCACATTTTTATGTGTTTTTAAACACTTGTATTTGTATTTCTAAAAACTGTCCATTCATGTCCTTTATCCTTTCTTCCATGGAATGTTGAATGTTTTCCATGTTGAATAGTTTTTTAACATTCTTTTTTGTTTTCCTTTTTTTTTTTTTTTAGCATTCCTGTTTGTTTTCCTTTTTTACATGTTGAATTTTTTTATTGGTTTGCAAGAGCTATTCGCATATTACCGATATGAGTATTTGGTCTGTCTTTGTTACAGATATTTTTCTGAGCTTTTAATTTAGTCATCTAATCCTTTACATGGGTTTTTTTTTTGCTGTAAAAAAGTTGTTAATTTTTATATAGTTAACTATTTCAGTCTTTTCTTAAAGCCCACACTCCTAATCATGTGCTGCACTGCCTCTCTAATTTATAGAATAATGATGTTAATCCCAGTTTTGTTGTCACTTTTATTCAGGTGTCCTAACAGAACCAGCGGAAGGTCCTCTGGGACAGAATCTAGAAGTGGAACCATACTCACAATACAACAATGTTCAGTTTCCCCAAGTTCAACCACAGATTTCCTCGTCATCCTATTATTCCAACCTGGGCTTCTACCCCCAGCAGCCTGAAGAGTGGTACTCTCCTGGAATTTATGAACTCAGGCGAGTGCCAGCTGAAACGCTCTACCAGGAAGAGACTGAGGTAGCAGAGATTCCTGTAACAAAGAAGGCTCGACTGGGTGCGTCAGCAGGGAGAATAAAAGGGGATGAGCTATGTGTTGTTTGTGGAGACAGAGCATCTGGATACCATTATAATGCACTGACTTGTGAGGGGTGCAAAGGTAAGCATCTCTTGGTTGGCAATTTTCTCCTTGTCACGGTTTTGCCATATTGATTGTTGAAATTCTTCATACTGAATCTCCCATTTTCCCAGATAACTTCCATTTTCATCTCCTCTGCTTCTACCTCTTTATAACTCCTCACCTTCATTGAGAGATGTCATAGATCTCTAGAAGAAGCCTGTTAGAGTATTGGGCTTGGATATCAGTAATCTTTTTCCTATTCCCAACTTCACACATAGTTAAAAGAAATGTATGATTGTGGGTTTTATTTGTTTTCTTTGGAAGAGAAACTGTTAAACTCATCTCTTTTAAAATGAAGATCAAAGAGAATAAGAATTTATTCAATAAATATTTTAAAACACATTTTCATGTATTTTGGTTAATTGAGAAAGAGACAGAGCAGGAAAAACAGAAAGAAAAAAGTCAGTAATACTATTCAACAAATATTTCACTTCACAGGAATGCAGATCTGTGAGAAATGCTGTGGGGGAATCAATGAAATTGCAATCCATGTAGAATGGATATAATATAATACATGAAACATGAAAATGTCAGTATAAAATCCCATGTGATTATTCTCCCCTTGAGGGCACAAACAATAAGTTTGTAAAATTCAGAAGCAAGGAACAGAGTGGACTAGTTGATGTATCTATTTATTTTTGTGTTTGTTCATTCAACAAATATTTATGGGATGCCTAGCATGTGTTAGGCACTCTGTTAGCTTCTAGGAAATTGAAAGCTGATTAAGAACTGTCCCTTGAACAGAATTTGTTGGATGTTGTGCCAAATTGGGGCTCCCACATGCCAATGATTGCCATAAAAATAAACAGAGGACCCAGTCACATAAGAATGGCTCAAGGACATTCCAAAGTTTTGAAAGTTCAAATGATCAGATTGTGTAAAACTATACTAGTCACCATTTGAAAATCTGGTGTGATTTCACTAGATTTTTTAAAAGTAAAATAATATTTATGCCCCAAATTTAAAAATTGAAACAGATCTATAAATAAAATTTAAAAGATCTCATTTACAGCCTTCAAAATATCCTTATCCTTTCTGTGGAGGGTCAAGATTGTATAGGTAAAAAGAACTTACCAATTCTTTGAAGGCATAGATTATGTCTTCTTTATCTATATTACATATTACTCCCCATGTCACCTAACACAGCACCTGGTATGTACTAAGTATGGAATAAATGTCTTGTGAATGACATAATGAAAATTCATGTTCCTTGCTGGTACTTAGTATATATAACTCTACTTTATAAAAAATGTGTTCAAAATTTTTTACAATACTTAATTCTTCCCCACCTCCAAATGTTGAAAGTAAATACTACACGTCAACCTCCGTATTTGGTGGCATTTTTTTTTTTGAGCAGGCAGAGTTATGGAAATGGAAATGTGCTTATGTGACAGTAATAAGTGAGTTTGAAATAAAGCAGGAAAGGACTGCTAATTGGTTAGAAAAATAAAGTAGTTTCAAAATGACCAGCCTGAAAGTTGGATTAAAATAAAAATAAAAGTTCTACACGTAGGTTTGAGAAACCAACTGCTGACCTACCTACATAGGAAAAGGAGAGCTTTGTAGTAGCTCTAGTCAAAAAGTGGGTGGGTCTGTTACTCTGGAGGGCAAAATGGGGACCAAAAGATGAAGCTGACAGGATGGCATATTTGGGGCTTAATTCAAGAAGTAATTTTCTAACACTAGCAAGAAGTCTTCCAACAATGAGATTGACTTCCTGCCTCAGTTGATAATGAACTTCTCATTATTATAGGAATTCAAAAAGAGGTTACATGAACAGGCTTGAGTCCTCATACAGGAAATTTCTGCATTATATGGGAAATTGTATTAGTTGGATTCTGAGGTACTTCTTTAAATCTTCTGAATCTATAGTACCACAGTTTATAATGTTCTAATTGTTTCATGTCTGTGTGTCTTGTCTTCCTACATAGTTTGTAAATTTCATAATTAAAAAATATCTATAGTTCATCTCACTCTTCATATTGTTATGAATTGATGAAAGAGACTGTTAGACCAGGGTTTCTGAACCACAACACTGTTGACATTTTGGGCCAGATAACTCTACTGTGGGGGCATGTGTCATATACATTGTGGGGTGTTTAGCAGCATCCCTGGTTTCTACCCACTAGATGCCAGTAGTAACCCTCAGTTGTGACAATCAAAAATGTCTGAAGACATTGCTAAATGTCCTCTGGGCGGCAAAATCACCCCATTGAGAACCATTCTCAATGGATAGACTATTCAGTTAAAAGTACTGTTATAATATAGAGTTTCTTACACTTGAGTTGTATGTGGAGATTTCTTGAAGGCAGCCATTTTTTGGCTATGTCTAATGTTGATTCAAATTGCTTTTATCAGCTTCCTTATGCTCTTTTTTTTAAAACAAAACTACAAAACCAATAAAAATAATGTGCTGTTTAGATTATGTGGTTTTGTTGCTCAAAAAGTTATGAAAGCACAAGTTCTTTTGAGTTTGGTATGCCTATACCACATATCACATGAGGCCTCAGGTCCCCTCTGCTTTTCTCTGTTCAAACATTGGTCCACCCAAACCTTGGTTCATCTAGAGCTCCTTTTGGGCATCCCTAAACTGAGTATATCCCATGCATATTGAATTTACCTTTGTCATCTTCTCACAGCTCTTGACAAATAAATCACACATTTGCTGATAACGACCTCATGGGCACACAAAAAAATGAGGGCAGTTAGTTTTAATGGCAGTATAAGATGATCATGGAGATGATCCAGAGAATGCTATTATTAATTTTTAAGGACATCCATAAAATAAAAATGTAAAAATAAGTTTAATATGAGTAAAGGACTTAGAAAAAAGTCTGGTACATAGTCAAAACTCAGTAAATGCCTATCATTATTATTGTTACAGTCTTAGAATCTATAAACATTGAGTATAGTAGCGATGTAATTATTTTCTGCTTATCTTGATAAATGTTGATGCCCAACCCATTATCAGTTGTTTGGCAAGACTTATTCTATTTGATGTTGTCTCAAGTTACCAACAGCCTCTCCAGCTTGTCTGTGTAGACCAGTGCTACTCAAAAGCATGTGCCTGGACCAGCAGTATCAGCATCACTTGGGAAGTTGTACGAAATGCAGATTTGAGGGCCCTGCCTCAGACCTACTGAATCAGAACTTCTGGAAACGGGGCCCAAGAACTTATGATTTAACAATCCCTCCTTGCCAAAGTTTGAGAATTACTGGTGTAAATCATACATAAATGCAGCTGGGGGGACCTACTTGGCCAAGCAGCTTGGTTGTGCATTGTGATTGTGAAATTCTCAAGGGTGGGGATGCTGCTCTCCATTAGGTCATCAAAAGGAAAATTCAATACATAAAATTTAGACTAGAAAGACACAATGTCTAATCTAAGTCATGTTTCCTGCTTGGAGAGAAATAGATAAGAAAACGTGTAGTTTATTCTGAAAATCTGGTTCAAAAGAAAAATCTCATTATGAATATTTTTGAACTGACAAATTTCAATGCCAATGACATGCCAATTCTTATGCAGGCATGCTACAAACATTTTCTTGGGTCCTTATAGCAGCTGTGGAAATTAGGTATTATTGTGCCTATGTTATAGGTGAGGAGTAAGCATATCATTTCAAAAAGAAGCTGAGATGTAGAGGCCAGTGCTAGTAGCTTATGTGATGTATTTTCCACACTTCAGTAGTAAACATTAATTTTCATACTTTATCCCCATTTTATAAACAAAGAAAGTGAAGCACAAGAAGTTGATCAACTTGCTCAAGGCTTCCCCGCTAATAAGGGGTGGAGTTTCAAATCTACAGCTTATAAATCTAACTCTAGAGCCCTTATTATTAACCGTTAGACTACGACGTCTTTTACGGCTGCCCACTAAATGATCATTCTATTCTTTGAGCTATTTGTTCAAGGCTAATATTAACTAATTCAGTGACAAAAGGAAGAAAATCAAGTGCTCCATTTAGGTATTAAGGTATTGGTATTGTCCAAGCTGAGGAAATAAACTTCTAAAGTCAATAACTTGGGCTGGCTCACCTCCATACAGGTGAACGCGGTAGTGAAAATGTGTCCTCCTGAGAAGAATTTCCGGGTGTGGCAGGGTGAGTAGAGTGAGACCAGTGTGCTGAGGGAGGACAACCCTATGAGACACTGACTCTAAAGGCAGGCAGGGGAAGAGAAGCCCATAAAGGACACAGAATACAAGTCAGAGATGGGGGCTATGAGAAAGTGTGGGACAGGAGACAAGAGGACAGAAAAGTGGTCAAAAGAGAACTGATCCTTGGGAGGGTTCAGGAAGGAAAAGCTGGGAGGAAGCTACATCTTCAAGAGCAGAGAAAGGCAGAGCTTTTCCACTGATTTTGATTTGAGACTTTGGGGACTTTACTCCCATGGTGCCAGCAAAAGGACAAGAACGCAAGGGAGGAGATGAGATGGAGTCAGGCAGATTCCATGTTCTACACCAGGGGATGGCAATGTTTTTCTGTAAATAAACAATAAATATTTTAGATTTTGCACCAGGGTGGTCTCTGTTGCAATTACACAGCTCTGCAAATGCAGCCACGTAAAGAAGGGGCATAGTTGTGGCTTTACTTAGCCTACCAAAATAGGCAGGAAAATTAAAAAACAGGCAGTCAGCCGAATTTGGCCCATGGGTCTAGCTGTAGTTTGCTGACTCCTGTTCTAGACCAATGACTCTTGAAGGTCAGGATCGTAATTAACTGGAAGCTGTGCAGTGAGAGTGCACAATACTCAGGGTATGTGTGCAAGAGATGTAACCTTATTTTGTATAATTGGATTTAATTCCATTTCAAGCCCTGGTGGAAACTTTATTTCATTCAATTCAGGATTATTCTACTCACTGCACTCCTTCCCCCCCAATTTTTTTTCTGGGGTTTTGTTTAAATTCCAGGGTTATGTAGCATCGTGGAGAAATAGGGCACTAGGGCGGGGGTCTGGTTCTCAGTGCAGTTAACATAGTCCGGCATCTGTTGGGAGTTGTACTCTCTGATCTTCAGTAACTAGTGGGAAGGGTCTCTGAGGCTCCATCCTGGTGTCCTGAGCACATGCCTCTTTCTTGTCCAACCCCACCTGCTTCTCTGCAGCTCAGGTGGGTGGGTTCCTGATGCTGCTCCAGTGTCTGCACTGGAACTCCTGGATTCCCAGAGAAACACACAGCCATTTCATCTGCTCCTAGGTCATGCTGGGTGCAGGGAACCCCAAGGGCTTCCCTAGGCTTTCCCCAGGAAAGGGTGCAAGAATCTCTCTGTTCTAGGATTCCCGAGTGACATGGACTTTCTTTAATCTTTCAATGCACCCATCCTGGGACTCAGTCTGGGGATGGAGTGTGGGAAGGAAGAGCTCAGGACCTTCTTGGGTACTTAACGTGTCTTAGGAATTATTATTTCATCTTTGATTGTCTGCCTTTCCCAACTTCGGGAAATTTTATTAGTGTCTTCCATCTTGGAGCTTAGGCTTTAGTGTCTGAAAAGCCAGTAATTAGCATTTTGTGCTTTTTATATGTTCTCTTGAGAAAATAAATGAAAGTCATCCTAGCTTAATGAATGGGGAGGAGATGCACAGAATGGGGTAGAGTACAAACAAAAAAACCAGTGCTCTGTGCCAGGCAGGCCTAACAACTTGGCCAACTTGGTGCCCCCATCCCACACCCCTTGGATATCTGCACTTACCGCGTGCAAAATGAATTTCACTCCATAGCTTTCCATCAAAGGAAGTGTGGACTTTGGGGTTTGACAGGCGGGCACCGAATCTAGGCTCTGCACTTCCTGCCTGAGTAAGCAAGTTACTTAACATATCAGTCGGAGGTAAGTGAAATAAAATGGAAACCAAAATTTCAAGCAGAAAGGAATTAATGCAGGAGAAGGTGGAAGGGCAGAGGAACAGGTTCTATGCTAAGTCTTCAAGAGGATGCTTGGAGTCACACTTCAGAACTGGCCTGCCAGGGCAGTTGTTACTCAAGAAGATGAGGAGTCAGAAAGATAACACAAGAACTGTTAGCTCCCTGAAGATGCCACCACAGCTGCCGTCTAGGGATCAGGAAGCTGCCTTTACTACAATTACTGACTCCAGAGCCATGGCTTGCCTGCTAAATATGCACCTACAAATGATGAACACCCTGTGTCTTGCCTTTCAATACCCTTAAAGCTAGAAACTAGAAACCAAGATGCTGCAATAGCAAAACTTGCCAGCAGAAACCACAGAAGCAATAAAAGCATAGCTCTTGTCTCACTTCTACTTTCCAAATATCTTACAAGGGCATCTGTTTGTCAGAGCATAAATCATATCCACAATGTTAGCTGCAAGGGAGTCTGGGAAAGGTTGTGTTCAAAGGTTATGTTTCCTGCCTTTACAGTAGAGGATGTACACAGAGAGTAGGAGGAAGTGCAGTGGATATCCAGCTAGCCGATCCTTAGTTGATGGAATAGTTAACTTCTCTGGTCTCCAATCTGCAAAATAGGGACAATATCTATTTCACAGGGCCTTTATGAGAATTAAGTTAGATTTTTATATGAAAATATCCTGGCAGCTCTCCTGACTTAGGACTTCACTGCAGATCTTTCATGAATGTGATACTTTAAACATACCCATACATACGCACATACACACACACACACGAGGAAATTTTTAGAAAGTTAAAAACAAAGATCATGGTGAAACTTCACGATTTCATTGGTCTCTATATCTGTTTCCATTAAAAATATTTTAATTTTTCTGAATGTTTTATTATTGTAGGCATTTATGGCATCAATGAGAGAAATTTTGATGTATTTTTTTAAAGTCAAAACTGTAGAACACAAGCATAATGCGGAGTGACAATGACTGCCATTCGCTTGGTGCAAGATTGAATCAAGAGCTTTTTTTCCTCCTCTGTTATCAGTGAGCATATGGAAATATGCTAAGGTCTGAATGAATTTTATTCAAACTTCAAATCTCAACTAACAAAACTGCTCTGCATCTGACTGGATATTTCAAACTGCCACATTTCCAAATAGGTCAGCGTCAGTCACATCCATCTTCATGCCAGGAGAGTCTATGCCTATCAGTGAGAAAATGGTAGAATTCTTAAAAGGCATTTTATGAGCAAGTGAGTGACTATTGTCCTTTTGAACATATTTTTACATAAAATAGTGAACCAGCATTAGACTTAGATCTGAAGTTTTAGAAAAAATTCCAGAATTATTGAAACTATTCTAGTATATTAAATAGATGTGGAGTGTTTCCAGCGGGCCCTTTGTTTATGGGTCAGGGCTGAGGTGCCCTGACTCACACACAAACCTACTGAAATCCTATTTGATTTTGAGATCTGATTTTATAAAATTAAGTAATGGTCCTAACGAACTCTATCCATCAAATTATCTTAGAGAGTGATGCAAGTGGTGGAGGTTAAAGTATTTCACTGCCTTGGTAGCCTTTAGTAATAAGTGTTATAAAAATCGTGGGAGGGGTAGGACTCTGAAGGCAGACAACCAAGATTCCAGCCCCACCTGATTCTCTTCCTAGCTGTTTCAAGTTACTTAACACCTCTGGATTTCAGACTCCTCAACTATAAAATGAGGATGATAATAAAGATGAGGAGGAGGAGAGTGAGGTGATGATCATGGCAATGATAATGGTGATGACAGATAGATAACATACATCAAGTGATTATTATGTGCAGGCTCTATCTGGGGGTTTTGTGTGTACTAACATTTAATCTTCAGGACAACCCTTTGAGGTAGATATCTAGGAGGTCTTGGGAGGAATAAATAAGGTGATGTTTGTAAAGTAACTAACAGAGTACTTGTCCCACTTCAGTTATGTGGTTGAGCTGATGAATAAATTAAGCATTTTTATTTTTATAGGAAAGATTTTTTAAATACACGTTTTTATTTTGTACTTATTTTTATTCTGGTTTTATTGCGATATAACTGACATACAGCACTGTATAAGTTTAAGATGTGCAGCATGATGACTTGACAGATGTATATGTTGAGAAATAATTACTATGATAAGTTTAGTTAATATCCATCACTTCGTAGAGTTACAAAAATTTTTTTTTCTTGTGATGAGAACTTTTAGGATCTGCTCTCTTAGCAACTTTCAAATTTACTGTACAGAATTGTTAACTTTGGTCATCATGTTGTATATTACATCCCCAGTACTGATTTATCTTGTAACTGGAAGTTTGTACCTTTTGTATAAAAAGGATTTTAAAAACTATTAATCTGTAGCTTGTGCCAGTTAACTTATCAATACGATACCTTGCAATGTCTTACCTCTTGATCCTGCACCTTCTATTAATAAGTTAAGGCAAAAGAAAAAAAAGACTCAGAGTTGCCTTTTAGGCAAATTCCCACAAAGGCGATTCCCAAACGACTCTAGATGCGAGAGTGGTCTCATTAAGCAGGCTATGTCTCTGAGGATGCTGTTTGTGTTTGTGCAGCCTGCTTTTAGCAGTCAGGAGGGAGGACAAGATGTGTGTCAGATAGAATGTTCTGGTCCTTGTCTTCTGGGCATTTCCTTCCTGGGCATTGCCCCCTCCCTCTGGCTTATATTCATTGCTTGAGACTGTGTGCAAATACTACTGCTATCTATGGTTTAGCACAGGAGTTGGCAAACTTTTTGTGTAAAGGCCAGATAGTCAACATTTTAAGCTTTGTGAGTATTAAGATCTCTGTCTGCCATTGTAGTTCAAAAGAAGACATGCATGTAAGTGAATGAGCTTAGCTGTGTTCCAATGAAATGTTATTTATGGACACTGAAATTTGAATGTCAGATAATTTTTACATATCACAAAATATTATTCTTCATTGGATTTTTTTTCAACCATTAAAAAGTGTAAATACCATTCTTATGTTGCAGGCCAGACAAAAATGGGGAGGGGGCCAAATTTGCCCTGTAGGCCATACTTAGCCAACTCCTGGCTTAGCACAATGCTCCCTATCAATGCTCCCGGGCTGTTGGCATCTCCTTGTATCTGAATTTGGAGATTCTTTTCCATCTGTCTTGGGCAATGTTTATTCAAAAATTTACTTTGTTTTCTAGCTGTCTGAGGTTCACTAACACTTTTGATACACTGATGGAGTTGTATTCTAACTCTTATAGACTATGCTATTCTAATTAATTTTTTTCTATTTCGTGGTATTTTTGACAGAAGGGAGTATAGAAGTTTGATGAATGCCCTTTGACTACTAAGTTGTCTGTAGATTTGTCTACCCTGGAATGATGTTAGGCAACTTCAAAAAATAATTCAGTCAGTCTTTCTTAAATTTATTTAATAAAAAAATCAATAGAGATTGTAGTTGGTAAAAGTGTTGGAAAAGTCAGGTAGACAATTTTTGTGTATGTGACTCTCCAAGAGATCAGGGGGAAAACGCCTTAAAATCAACTAGTAGCAGGTACTAAATAGTCAACAATCATTTTCATCAACTTCATCTCAAAAGTTTGATGGTTTGCTTTTTCAACAATAGTCTGAAACAGCTCCTACCAGATGATCAGGAGTCTATTGTCAAATTCTGAAATTTCAGCAAGAAGCTCAAGGAAGATGTCTGAGATCCTAAAGAATAAGAATTGTGTGGTGGAGACCAAAGATTGCTTTTTAGCATTGTCAGACTTTCTCTCTAGTTTGTGCAAGTTTTCAGCTTCCTTGGAGCAAGACAGAGGTAGAAAAGACAGCTGGGGTAAGGAAGGGAGAGTAGGATGCTTTTGAAGAAGTTTTGGAGATAGGGAAGAAACTGGAGCACTTAACATGTGTACGGCATTTGGGGAGATTACTGTCTAAAGATAATTTTTAAGAACGTAAGCTCCTTACTGGAAGGGCAACATGATGTAGTGGTTAAGAGCATAGAGTTTGGAACTGAACCTATCAGGGCTCAAATCTGAGCTCTACCATTTACTATCTGTAGGACCTTGAGCAATTTGCTTAATCTCTATGTAACTCAGTCTCCCTGTCTGTAAGAGCGAGGTAATCATAGAATCTATCTCATAGGACTGTTATGAATATTAAATGAATTGCCATATGCAAAGTATTTAGAACAGTGCCTGATACAAAATAAGTCCTATAGAAGTGGGTGGGGAGTCCTTTGTATTGTACAATGTGCTGAGACAGACCTAAAGGCTGATTCTATTTAGGTCGTATTGGATGTAAACATTACTATTTGCTCAGCACTGTGTGTTTGTTGCTGTTTAAAAGGCATGAAGACCTTTAATTTTTAAACAATGAATATTTTGTTGATTTCAAAGTAATGGATAGCCTACTGTCAGTCACTGGAGCCTGGTGTGTGCTTGTGCATGTGCATTTGTATGTGTGCATGTGCATGCGTGTGCACATGTATATGTGTATGAGTTAGGAATAGGGTGCATATGTGGGTTCCATCTGTATAAAGAAGCAAGATGTGAGGCCAGCCCAGTGGTGTAGTGGTTAAGTTCAGCATGCCCTGCTAAGGTGGCTTGGGTTCTTGGCTTTGGCTCTTGGGTGTGGACCTACATCACTCATCAGCCATGCTGTGGTGGTGACCCACATATAAAGTGGAGGAAGATTGGCACAGATGTTAGCTCAGGGCTGGCCTTCCTCAAGGAAAAAAAGAGGAAGATTGGCAACAGATGTTAGCTCAGGGCAAACCTTCCTCAGCCAAAAAAAAAAAAAAAAAAAAAGAAGAACAAGATAAGAAAAAAAGAAGTAGGATATGTGATATTCTGCATATTTGAGGGATCCATTTTACCCTCCTATAGCTTTTTTCTGCCACCCCAGACACCCACCTAGTGCTACACATTCCTCAGATGGCAATACCAGCCCAGTCTACTCATCTTTTATTAACAGGGAGCTTCTATTCTTCAGTGAATTTCCTTTCCATTCATTTTCAAATGACTTTTCTGATATGGGCATTGTTGAATATGAACAAGACAGAGGCAGAGGTATGTGTATGGATATATTTGCATAAGTATAAATACAGTATATGTACCCATATTTAAGTGATAAAATGATAATATTGTGTTACCATCTCAGAATGAAAGCTAATTAATTCAGCTATTGAGATGATAATGATTTCTTTCTCAGTTAATACCAGAGTAAAATATCCTTCAGAACTGTCCTAGCACTGTTCCTTTGACTCATCTTAGAACAAGAAGTTTTATTTTTGTTAACTATTGAGCTATCAGTGTCTACAGTGGTTTTAAGGGAATCATTCCTGGGAGGGGCTGAAGATAAGTGGGGAGATTGACTGAGGTAGGCTAAAGTGGTCATTGAGCTCAATGATTTGGTACCAGGAAAAAAATTCTTTTTCCCCTATAGTCTCTTTTTAAATGCATGCTTTGGTATTTGTACTCCCAATATCAACATTGATCTGAAGCACAAAGTCTTTTTTTAGACTTCACGTGGTTGGATTTGACATTTAGGAAAATGGTAAGATCTTTCCTACTGAAAGTTACACCAGCTGACAAATTTACGAGCAAGTCTCTGACTTTTTTAACCTTGAAGTCTCTAACTTTTCCTACAGCTTCCTCTTTCGTATTTAGTTAGTTACAAAGTCTTGAACGTTCCTCCGTTTCCTCCTCCCTGTTCTCACCACCTTGCATCTAATTCACGCACTGATTACCTCTTAGCTGGTAACAGTCTCCTGCCCCTAGTCTCTATCGTCCCTGTTTCACCTTTCTTCACCTTGAACCAAGGATTCTTCCTGACATGCAAGTTAGGTCATACCCTCCCCTGCCAAAACCCTTTGATGGCTTCTCTCTTTCTACACAGTAAAGACTCAGCTCCTTTGCTTGGTGTTTAAAGGCATTTAACCGTATTCTGTCCCACTGCATGCCCTCACCATCTCCCACTAATTCTCTCCACGCTCTAACCTCCCATCAAGATGAATTATCCACTCGTCCTTGGAATTTCCATAACTCCCAGCCTTTGCTCAGTTCCCAGAATGTCCTTCCGCCTTCACAGTCTATGTTTCAAAATACTACCTGTTCTTCAAGGTCCAGCTTAAATGCTACTTCCTTCATGAATTCTTCTCTGATTTCCCTTACTCAGAATTAATCATGGCCATTCCCAGACTTTTTAACACCTTTCCTTCAACACACTTGACTTCTAGCTGTTGGGAAATTGTCATATTTTACTTACTTTACTAGGACAATTTTTTATTGCCTTCTGCTAGAAAAATTGTCATAACCAATGTGTAAATCTCCATGTCTATGACGGAAGTGCTGCCCCCTCTTAAATTTGGCACAACCTTCACAAGCATATAGTGTGGCCCTGAAATGATCACTTTTTCATCCACATTCCAAAAATTTATTACTTAATTAGCTGTCCTATCACTCTCTCTTGTGTTATGCTGGGAATTTACTTCTTTGTCTTCTGACTAAGCTGGAAGCTCTGAGGACTAGAAATGTCTTATTCATCTTGGTATTTCCCAGGTCAGAGAATGCAGCTTTCAGATAGTAGGCACCTAATAATAAGTTATTCTACTCTCTTGTGACCCAAGGGAGGCAATTATAGTTATAATATAGTGGTTAAGAGAATGGGCTGTGATGCATGACCGCCTGTCTTTGAATCCTCCTAGTACACTTATTAACCATATGATCATGGCCGAGTTGCTTAGCCACTCAGTGTCTTTTTTTCTTCATCTATAATATGAGGACATAGAATATTATCTTCATCATAAAATCTATATGAAGATTGAATAATTAAATGCAGGTAAAGCGGTTAGAACAATAGCTAGTGAGCGCTTAGTAAATGTTAGATATTATTCCAACAGGTTGTTCAAATGGAAAAACACTTGCTGTCTCAATTTCGGCAGAAGCATGAAGACATTACATTCCAAAGTGAGCACATCTTGCAGTGGGCAGTGAAGAACTAATTAAATATTTCACTTGCTTTGAGGGTATGAAGTGGGCAGGAGTTGGAAGTTATAGAGCAGTCTTTAAAGATTTTGGAGCATGTGACTAGTGTGTTATGAATCTCACATCCTCATTGCAAAGGGGTAATTGTGGGGTGTGGGTGTCTGCCGCTGGGGGCCACCACTGAAAAGTATAGTACTGTTGTAAGAATTAGGAAAAGGTGTCCCTCTTTCCCAAGGTAAAATCTATATACTAAGGCGGCTCTGTTGCTTGAGGCCCAATGAAGGGGCCTTAACAGCATTACTTGAGGAGACTGGTATGTACCCCATGAAGCATAGGGAGATGAGAGACTTGCATCTGACTTTTACCTGAGAAGTTGAAAGGGCAAGAGGAAGGGTGGCTGACTGCTTATGGATAAGTGGGAGAGGGTTCTTTGCCGCAAAGAATTTGCTGGACCAGAGAAAGCTGGCATGGGGTTATCTTAAGTCCATGCCAAAAGGGCCACATGGAGGGACCTTGGAGTCAAGAGGATGGAAGTGAATTTCCAAATGTCTAGATTTCTGAAGAAGATGATAGAAGCCATGGGCTAGAACAGAGATGTATTTGCCCTTGTCAAGGAATTTCAGAGGAAAGTATCCCAAAGATAGGAGGAGTTCTCTAAAGAACCAACCCAAAGGAGAGTCAATTTCAGAAACTTGCTGGGTTTCTAGCCAGCTTCTAACAATACAGGCAAGTAAGTGCTTTTCTGTCACTTTTTTCCACCATCCTCTCCTTATTTCCCACTCCACAGTGACTCTGGAAGTGTCAGGAACTGTGGTTAGCCAGATGGAGGGGAAAGAGTAGAGGTGGAAAGTGGAGAAACGGAGAAGCAGAAAGGAACCCAGTCCCATCCCTCCCCGACTCTAGATAGCTTAACTGTAGCAGGCACAGGGGAGATGTTTGCTTTTAAATCACAGTTGACATTTTTGTTATTACACCAAGCTGGGCCCATTAAGTACTGAATTGAAACCTTGATGTGACCTCTCCCTGTCTGCCTGGTAAACAACTCATTTTCCAAGATTTAGCTCAACTCCCACTTCTGTGTCTGACCTCTTTATCCAGAACTGACCATTCTCCCTTACTCTTCAGCCCCAGCACAGCCTAGGAACACTTGATTTCACTTGTTTGGTTGTTTGGATGGCTTTGCCTTCAACCAGCCTGTAAACTCTAAGAGAGAAGAGATGACTTATTTGCCTTTGTGTCACCAACACATAGAGCTCACTGGCACATAATTGCCTCCCAATAAAGATATAAGGAAAGTAATCTATCTAAGCAACAAACTAAGATTTTTCCTAAGAGAGGCTATAATTCAAACATCTTTATTTTTGAGAGATAAATTAAAAACAGCAGCTTTTCTGGAAGATGTAGTGCAACTGACATACTTTGTCACCAGTATGCTCAAGGATTGCCTGGTGCTTTCCAGGGGTTCACGAGAAAATGCTCTGGCATCTCTCAATCTTTATGTGTTTTTCTGAGTAAAAGTTGTTAGGAGGCTTCTTACTCCTTTCTGTATTTCTTCCACAGGTTTCTTCAGGAGAAGCATTACCAAAAACGCCGTGTACAAGTGTAAAAACGGGGGCAACTGTGTGATGGACATGTACATGCGAAGGAAGTGCCAAGAGTGTCGACTAAGGAAATGCAAAGAGATGGGAATGTTGGCTGAATGTATGTATACAGGTATTCACATCAAGAAATTAAATTCCACTAAAAATCTCTTAAGGAGGCAGATGTCAGGTAACTCATATGATTAGAATGGTATTTCACATTTTAAAGAAGGGATTTACTAAGCCATCTAAGTTCTTGAAAAGGGTAATGAGACACTGAAATTGTCCAAACTGTCAGCTAAAGAGCATTTTATTCACCTGAAAGAAATGGCTGTGTTTTGTTGTTCATTGTTGCAATGAATAATATGTAGAGTGAAGTGGCATTAACATACAGTTAGACAATATGTTTTAATAATCTACAAAGAATGACAGTCTAAAAGTTTCCTCCAAATTTGATTTAATAGCCTTCTTATTTATTGTTTAATTAACATAAAAATTCACAGTTGTGGGAAAAATTAAGAATGCTTTATAAGGTATAACTGCCTCTGAATTATCTAAATAGAGTTTTAAACCAAGTTATTTTATTAAGAATCTTTCTCTTAGTGCAATTTTGAACCAATTTGTGTAGGTTTACACCAGAAATTAACTACTCCGAGTTTTAATATAATTTGGTCCTTTGATCTGATAAAGAGACACTGTATTAACTGCTGGCTTTGTGAGGAATGGCAATCTCCATCAAACTTTGGAATGCATGCTAGTATATAACACAATTAATTTTTCATTCTACAGACCACTCAGATTATGAGATATGAGCTGTTCCTCCTCAAAACACAAATAGACAAACAAATGTCACCAAGGAGATGATACATTTAGGGAGGGAATGCCACATGAAATAAAAGCCTTTGGAAAGCGACTCCAGTTCTATTGTTCCCAAACTGCAGAAGCAACTGGGATGGACCCAAAGAAATAATGCGTGCAGGAGAGGGAAAAATAGGTCAGTGTAAATAATCCAGTTCTGGGTGGATGAAAGTTTATAGTGGCTGATCACAATCTCCTCTCAGCATATGTGAAACAAGAGACTACAGTAGAGGCGGCTGCTGGAATCCAATCTTGCAATGGAAACATTTACTTTGATCCTGGGTGGTTCATGTTGCGCATTACTTAAATATGAACTTGTTCCAACTGAGGACGTTTGTCATGACTCCATCTACAAGAGTCTATAATATTATTTATGAACACAGACTCATCCAGTAACAGATGCAGAGCTTTCATAGGATCTTATAAAATAAATTCCCTGGACAAAGAAATTGCTGGAACTTAGTTTCATTAACATTGAGAGAATAAGGAAGTTAAATGGAAATATGGAAGATTGTTCTACATTATTTGTATAGCTCTGTGTAAGTGTAAATTAGTGATGATATTGTAAGATGATTCAAAAGAAAATTTCAAAGTCCCCTTGAATTATTTTCATCTTTAACTATGTTCTCAATAATTTATACACTTCTGAAAATTAACAGGATTTTAGAATTTTCCCTAAACGATGTTGACATTTGTTTTACTCGACACATTTACTTATGTGTTTAACGTGAAATTGAATATACTTCTTATGGTACAGTTATGTAAACAT
Organism: Equus asinus; assembly: GCF_041296235.1. Taxonomy (NCBI): domain Eukaryota; kingdom Metazoa; phylum Chordata; class Mammalia; order Perissodactyla; family Equidae; genus Equus; species Equus asinus. The sequence goes on from NC_091793.1 coordinate 40,356,217, forward strand.
GGATGAAAAATAATAATAATATTATGTTTTGAAACATTAGCTTTCACAGTCCCCTAGACCAGGAATAGAGACAGTGTCACTTACCTTTTTATTGACTGAATACCTTGCATTTGCACAATGGTTTGGTATTACAAATCCCTTGAATAAAGCTCATTTTAAAAAATGGCCTGATTATATTTAATCTACACAAAACTCTGTAAGATTGATATTCCCGTTTTACAAATGAAGAAATTGAGACTCACGGAGGATAAATTTCTTGTTCAAGACCAAGTCTTGAAATGTCTGGAGCGCTAGAATTATCTCTGTGCCTAGGAGCTAACTGCATAGGAGATATTCTGACCTGACTACACAGCATCTGCCTTGTGACCACATACCCAACAGTACTTTCTGTGGTTGGTGAAGTCTCTGTGTTTATTTTTTCAGGCTTGTTAACTGAAATTCAGTGTAAATCTAAACGACTGAGAAAAAACGTGAAGCAGCATGCAGATCAGACCATTAATGAAGACAGCGAAGCACGTGACTTGCGACAAGTGACTTCGACAACTAAGTCCTGCAGGGTAATAGCATGCAGCAGTGTCTGCCAAAGTCAGCACCAGCTGAGCTTCGGGGCTTTCAGTGATCTGGCTGCGGGGCTTTCCAATTAGAGCCATTGCCATAAGCATAATTGTGCATTAAATGCTTCGGTGTAAAAATTCACATAATAGCAGTATACAAAGTAAAAAGTGAAAGATCTCCTCCCTGGCTCCATTCCACTCCTACAACCCAGAGGTTGCTATAGAAATACTTCAATGTATAAAACAGATTTTTCAAACTGAGTTTTGAGGGCCATTTTTTCCCTATCATTGAGAAGGGAGGCTCAAACTGGGAAGGATGTGGATTCAATTAAAGCTTGTGGATTACTCCTTATCAATGGGTTAACAGGGTGAATACACATCTGTGGATCAACAGAGAAAGGCCCTTCCCACTGAGGTCACAAATTACTCAAGAGTTCCTTTGAGCAACACAGGACAAAATAGAGAAACAGTATCTTGTATGCTTAGCTAAACACATTGTGATAATGCACAAGACATGTGGAGGAATTTTAATTTGCCATTAGTTGAAAAACCAATAATCCATGATTGTTCAAGTCACAGCCTTATCAATATTATGCTAGTGACAAAGAAAACTTCATCCACGTTTAGTTTTTCAAATAATTTTATGTGAGTATTAATTTGTCATATGGCTTCCTCAATAACAACTTGGTATAAGAAAGCAAAGAGTTGACACAACTATTCACACTCTTTAAAAGATGCTAGTTAGGGGAAAAGAGATGTTTGAGGTCTGAATTATCCAGATTGGTGACTCTCTACTTCAGGGGTCAGCAAATTCTTTTCCGTGAAGGGAAAAGAATTTCTTTATTTTAGGCTTTGGCCACATGGTCTCCATCACAATTACTCAACTCTGCCATTTTAGTGTGATAATACATAAACCAACAAGTATAATTGTGTTTCAATAGATTTACAAAACCAGGTGGATTTTGTCCATGGGCTACAGTTTTTCAAACACTGCTCTACATGAATATCCTTCAATGGATTCTCCACTTCATATGTGGGAACCTTTCCTTAGTTATAATTAAGCCTTGAACTTTTACTGAACTTCTCTATGAATGTGCTCAATAGGACTCATATCCAGACTATTATTAATTCCCAAGAAATACATGAAAGGAATATTTTGTTATCCCTATTTTATAGATAGGAAAATGAGCACCTTGGGACAAATTTAGTGAAATGTGATATGGCTTGCCCAAAGACCCAGGGAAAGCAATTACACATTACAATAGAGCACATAGTTCCTTCCATATTTAGGGCTTTTTTCAACAGTTTCTGCTAGTGGTTTACTCCACATGAATGTACATATAGGAAAAATGCTTTATAACCACCCTCCTTCACACCTTTTATTTTTTTGCCAGTGTAGGAGAAAACTGAACTCACCCCAGATCAACAGAATCTTCTACATTATATTATGGACTCATATAGCAAACAGAGAATGCCTCAGGAAATAACAAATAAAATCGTACGTACAACATCTGAAAATACATGGGTTTAAAGTTAATATTTTCTGGAGCTTTTACTACTTTGGAGGTGGGATTTATCTATGAATATGTTAGTTTGAAATGATTAGAGCTGAAATTTAAGCTATACATTTAAATTTTTAGGAGCATTATTAAACAATTAAGAAGAGACAAGTCTCACATCTATCTTAGTAATGGTAATTTCTCTCCAGGGATCTGAGAAATATGAGCTACGTTTTAAATTTTATTATCTAAATCTGGTTCTTTAGTCTAATGATTTTGTATTGAATTATCCTTTTATCTACTTATTAATCATTTGCTTTTTTTCTTAAAATTTAGTTAAAAGAAGAATTCAGTGCAGAAGAAAATTTTCTCATTTTAACTGAAATGGCTACCAATCATGTACAGATTCTTGTAGAATTCACAAAAAAATTGCCAGGTATTTTTCCATGTAGTTACTTCTCTGCTACACTATGCAACATTCTTGTGACATTGAGAGAGGCAGGTTTGTTCATTGTAAAATGGGAATCATCTCACATCTGATTTAAATTAATATGTCTAACTATTATAAACATGAAATGTTAGATATTCAAGTTATTTATAATAATTCTTCCGAATTGATATACTAAGAAATTGAGGCTTTGAAAAGTTGTTATTCATCCATTTATTAATTTAATAAGCATTTGTTGATACTTACTCTACACTAACTACTTAGCTATTACGTTCAAGGAGAGTGATTAAAGGATACAATGAAAAAATATATATACAAAGTGTTGTTTGAACAGAGAGGAAGTAGTTGCTAATTGTATCTGAGAAAGATAGGGAGGTTTCAAAGAGAATCACATTTGAGTTGAGTCTAGAAGAAAAGTGAGTTTTCCAGGTGGTATGGAAGAGAAGGGGCATTGCAAGTTGAGAGATCTGCTTGTGAAAATATAATGAAGCATGAACAAGAATAGGATTATTAGAGAAGAGAGAGAAAATTCAGTGTTGCTGTAGCAAAATGTCTGTGGCTTTTTAGTTAGACATATGCTAATTTGGTACCAGATTGATTAGGGCCTAACTAAGGAATTCAATCTTTGTCCCCTGGATAGTAAAGAGTTTTTGGTGGCTTCTTCTTGTTTTGAGAAGGAAGTGATGAAATTTGTGTTATAGATATGCCTTTATCAGGTTTTTATAAAATGGATTTGAACAGGCAGGGACTGGAGGCAAGGATGATCAGTTACTTTGATACTGCACCGGTCCAGGCAAGAGGGCTTGAATTAAAGCAAGAGCAGTGGGAGAGGGAAGAAGAAACAAAATAAAGAGAGATTCAAAAATTCATGGGACTCGATGAACAAGCATTCATCAAATGTGGGATGAGGAAAGGGATTTATCTACAGTGATTCAGATGGTGCCAGTACAGAAACAGGAATGCAAGATTCTTAGCTTCCAGCCCCAAGTTCTTTCAGACACATTATCAATTTGATCTAAGCCAATAGGTTTAAGTTGTTTCAGTTCTTTAAAAATATACTAGTATATTAGAATTCCATGGTCTAGAAGAGTTTAATAAATACCTTGTATAGCAGCATAATACTGTAATATTAAATTACAGAAGGTAACTTCTGACATAGGATTTTAATTAGACATGTTAATTTGCCTTCTTTTGTCAGCATTATACTATTATTTTATTAAATGTGTCATGAATAGACATAAGCCTACATAAAACTCATAAAATGTGGGGAGAAATTTCTTATTATCATTGAAACATTAGTATTCTCTCATTTCTCTATTAACAATGAAAGAGGAACTTAATTTGTTATACGCTAATTAAGCTGAAGGTAATCTTGATCAGAAACAAGATTACAAAAGGGTAAAAGCTGTGGGGGGAAGAATTGGGAAAGAGAGAATATGATGTTCTTGGTTGTTTGTATGAAAAGGTTTTTCAGTTCAAACGGTCAGTTGGTATTGAACCAAGAAATAATTGAAGACAAAAAAGAATAATAAGGTAGCTATCTGAAAGCAAAGGCAATATTGCACACATTTCCCCATTCCCAGTGCCTAACCCAGTTCCCAAGAGAAAGAGTACAGTTAATGTCTGTTTAATGAGTAAAGCAGAAGGAAAAAATTAAAAATACAGAAGGAAATAAAAGGCAAAAAACCCTTGAGAAAGAAAAAAATTATTTTAGCAATAATTATAGAAATGATAACATTATTACAGATTGTAATAATAATGATATAATACCAATAATAAAAGGGTGTTTTGTGAAAGACCGAGTTGAGTAATTCTATCCTGCAGTTCATGGAATATAACCTGTGCCAGGCACTGTCCAGGGTGCTGGAGACCCCGCATGACTCCTGCCCTCAAAGGAGAGCTTAGATTTTCTAAGATAGTGTTTCTTAACCCTTAGCATTACTCTCTTCTCTAAACTCCCATTGCTGTGTAATACTTTTCTAAGCCATTTAGACCCTGAAGGCATTAGTTTATCTCTAGTTGTGTTGTGTGTGAGTGTACACATGTGCAGGCGAGCTTGTGTTTGTTTCCCATTCATTCCTGCAGCCATTCAATCATTCGACAAATAGTTCTTGGATACCAATTCTCTGCCAGGCACTGGGGATACAAAAGTGAACAAAACTGGCAAAGTCTCTGCCCCCAAGAAGTTTCCACTCTAGTAGAATTTTCAGACAATTAACAAATAAGCAAATAAATTTATAATATTATATCAGGTAGTGGTAAGTTCTATGAATAAAAATAAAGCAGGTAGGAACTAGTGAGTGCTGGGGAGTACTATTTTAGGTAGAGTCACCTTGAAGCAGACACCTGCATACAGTGAGGAAGTGAGGCATGGGGATATCTGGGGAAGATAATTCATCCCTGAGGCAAAAGTAGGATTTTGTGTTCACAGCAGAGCCAGGGGTCAGTGTGGCTGGAGCACAATGAGTGAGGGGAAGGAGGAGGAAATGAGATCAAAGAGGCTTCTGGAGACTGTAGCATATACACTTGTATAAGGACTTTGGATTTTCCAGGTAGTGTTTTATTCTTTCCCATATTTCTCTGATTTTCCCCACCTTGCATGGTGCAGTGCTGAGTTCAGAGCAGATACTTCAACATGACTTTGATTGGTTTTCTCGGGAAATGCTACCCGTTCTCCAGATTGACTAAAGATTCATGAGATGGTCAAATATTCCATTAATCTTCTGGATACATGTAAAGATTTTTCTGGATGTGGATGTTTCCATGATGCAGAATTGACCATGTGACATGAGATGTGACTAAATTAGTGGCTCAAAGAGAATCTGCTTGCCTTTAATTTCTGAAAGTTGCTTCATCTGAATCAGCCTGTCTCTTCCATAATACACGTATTTGGTTTGGACTTGACATCCTCTTTTGTCCAACTTTTTCAACAAATCCTACTCAGTGAAGATAAAAGTCAGCTTTTATCTGGAGGAGTACGAGAGATACTTATTGACTCGACTACCAAATCTTAAAACAATTACAAATCACTTTATGGAAATTTTTTATCAATGGGGATGATATTAATGATGAAATACTGTTATACAGCATTCACTACCCTTTGATACTGATTTGATTATCATCTTCATCCAGGATTTCAGACATTGGACCATGAAGATCAGATTGCTTTGCTGAAAGGGTCTGCAGTTGAAGCTATGTTCCTCCGTTCTGCTGAGATTTTCAATAAGAAACTTCCAGCTGGACATGCTGATGTATTAGAAGAAAGAATTCGAAAGAGTGGTAAGTGATTTGGTTAGTGGCGAAAAGAATTTGTTTCCGCAAGTAAGAATTTGTATACCTCATAAAGGCAGGCCTCTTGTCTATCTTTTTCAAAGTTATATACCCATTGTGACTAGCATGGAGAATGCCTCTAAAGAGATATGTGTTAAATAGATGGAACTTTTAGAGGCTTAGTTCAAAAATCCTTGTTGTAATAGCAAAATACCGAAAATGCTCTTTTCACTGCACTAAGATGAAGGCCACAGGAAGAATTTTTAAAAGACTGGAAAATTAGTCTGATTAAAAAAACAAAGTGTAAAGGAGCTGGGATTGTTCGGCCCAGAGGAAGATTCATTTATTCAAAACTTCCAGGTACAAATGACTATGTATCAAACTATTATCTATCTCTATTGAAAGTAAAATAAAAAAAAATAATAGTAGAAACATTTATACATCATTTACTTGGTTACAGACACTGTTCAGAATACATATATGATTTCATCAAATCCTTGCAAAAATCCTAGGAAATAAATACTACTATTGTTCCCAATTTAAAGATTAGGAAACTGAGATAGAGAGGAGTTAAATAACTTTCCCAGAGACAGACAGAAAGTCTGACTTCAGAAGCCATGTCTCTTAACCACTATGCTACACTGCCTCTCAAGAGACAAAATGAAATAACAGTATGAGTGACTCAGTTTAACTTATTACCGAGTAATACTGTGTCAGGGAGAGTCAAAAGACGTCAGAATGGATTACCAGGAACTCTGTGCAATTTATCTTAGCAGATACTTAAAATAGGATAAGTTCTCATTGTCCTGAGATTTTATATATGGGTTGGGAAGTGGCTATGACTGAGATAAGATGACTTTTGAAGATTTTTTTTTCTTCCTAAAATGTTTTGGGAAGAAAAATATCCTTCTATGATTGGTTGGAACAAGTTTAAATAATCATAACACTGGTATTTTAGAATAGAGATTGGAAGGAATGTTTTCAGGCAGTTCTGCATCTGTCATATAAGTGAAATCATTTAAAAATTTAAAATTATTTTTTAAAAGCAACCTTCCAATAGTCATTATGTTTTCTCCTTTTAGTTAAAAACTGAAAGCATAATTAACATTGGTAGATTTAAAAAATATACTTTTTAAAAAGATGCGTTATTCTCATATATCCACTGACCATTAGTTTAACAACTATTGAAGTTTCTTCCCCTGGGAAACTTATAGTTGAATGGGAAGAGATGACCTGTGCAGAGATAGTTATAATAAAATGTGGAAGAGAAGAACTGGGAGAGAGCTGACTTCCAGTTGGGAGGGCTCTGGAAAGGCTTCCTTGGCATTTGAACTGCGCCTCGAGTGATATTTGATGTGATACTCAGGATAGGGTGCAGGAGAGAAGGACCAGCAGGAGCAAAGGACTGCGGCAAGAAAGCTCGAGCTATGCACACAAAGAAGAGTGAATATTTGAGTTTGATTGGATTAATCGTTACGTCAAAGAGAAATTTTTGAAAAGGCAGAACCAAATGGCTGAGCGCCTTGAATGTTGGGCTAAAGATTTTATTCTTTATTTCTTATGTAGTGGGGAGACCAAAGATTTTTGAACAGGGAAAGGAAAATATCAAATTGTGCTTTACAAATCTTCCAGAAATGTTAGGATAAGCCGGGATGGGAGACACCTGTTAGGATGGAAAAGTTTTCAAGGATGTGACCCCTGCTGCTAGAAGAAATGGAGAGGAAGGAAACGATCTGGGAAATATACCATTGCAGCTCTTCACCCTTTGAAAGACGTGGTGTTGAGAAATACGGATTCTGGTCTTGGACAGATTTGGTCACTTACCTGTTCTGGGCCTTAATTTATATCGTGTGTATATGTGTCCAGGAGGCTGGGGGTAAGGGAGAAGGGTTGAATCGGGTAACCTCCAAGGCACTATTCAGGTCTACAAGTCTTACTGTTTTTCTTCTCTTAACTAATTCAATTTTTCTAATTGGTGGTTTAGCCAGTCACTCAGCCAGTTACTTAAGTATCTCAATTTTAATTATTTTATTTTATTTTATGTTGTTGTTGTAAGAACATTTAACATGAGATCTATCCTCTTAAAAATTTTTAAGTATACCATATGGTATTGTTGACTACAGGTACAATATTGTACAGCAGATCTCTAAAACTTATTCATCTTGCTTAACTGAAACTTCATGCCATTGATCAGAAGGGGGAAAGAAGGAGTTACTAATCAATGGGCAAGTATCTTGATTTTAAAGTTGCAATTAGTAATTGACAGTTCAACTTAGGAAAGAGTTAAAGGATGCAAGCTGCTGAATTTTCACAGGTATGAATTTGTTAGTTCAGGATAGTGAATGTAAATTAGTGGTTCTCTCTCTATGCAGAAAATTGTTGTGGCTTCAGCCTGTAATGGGTGAAGTCTCTCCAGCTTAACTTGGTCAGTTATTTGGTTCTGGTTTCCATAGATTTTGACAGTACTGTGTTTAAGAAAAGCCATGAGTCAGATCTAATTTTTTTAAAACTAATAAAAAGGGATGATGACTCATATGACAAAATACTTTCAATTAAACGGATAGGTCTCTTTAACTATCAAAGGATCCTACTCTAGTTGATGCTTGTTGGGTTTAAACATTAAGTGACAGTGGTATTTAAGAATCCTGCTTGAATGTAGTCTCCATGACTTATTAGGTACGTGTCCCATTTTTTAAAAAAGCTACCGAAATAGAATGCATAACTAATCTCTTTGTAATCATGTCAAACTTTAATATTTGTCCTACAGTCTTGTCTGGATTTTGATATTAAAAACTCCATAGGCAGGGACTGCATCTTTTTGACTCAGGATTTTATTCCAGGGACCCAGCACATGCCTGGCTTGAAGTGGGTGTTCAACAAACATCTGTGAAGCGAATGAATGGATGGATGGATGGATGGATGTTTGTCTGAAGCTATAAGTCTGGTCTATTTATTTACTTTTCAGATGGTTTTCCCCTTGAATATCACAGTGACTGATATCCCAGACTGACAACTAACTAACAAAAAGTTCTCTCCAGACCTTGCCTATAGTAATTAATTTGGAGGACAGACATCCCTTTGCATTTGAGTGTAAGAAAAGGAAGAAAGACAGTTTGAGTAGGGAAGCTCTGTTGTGTTCTCTCTCCTCCTCCTCCTTAAAGATGAGTCATTTAAAATAGATTCAGGTGCCAGACAAAGAAAAAAAGGAGTTCAATTTCTGCCATATGAATTGAAATGTTTCGATAAGAGGACATCTGAAGGGAAATTATCCAGCAGCTGTTCTATCTCTCCCTCTCGCTCAGTTTTCTCTTTGCCTGGCTCCATCAATCTTCCGGGTTCTGAGCCAAGTCAGGTGCTGCCACTTCCATGATGACTACTGGGGCAGTCCCAGGTCTCTCCCCCAGCCTGGCTGAGGTGGAAGAAATCCCTTTTCACTCTGGTTAAGCTGAGAGAAAAAACGGATTTTCAAAAAAAAAGTTTGTTAGAAAACTAAGAGGAAAATTGTAAATGTTTATATGGGTAATGTCTGGATCTCTTAATTATAGTGCCAAAAGCTAACAATTATTCAACATCTACTCTGTGTTAGGCTCTATCCTAGGTTTTTGTGTGAACATGAGTTCTACAGGAAGCAAGACACCAAGATGGTGTTTGCAGGAGATTGAGGGAAATTCCTCTGAAGAATAAATGAGGTGGAAGCAGGTGTCAGGAAAGAGAGCCTTTACACCACTATGCTGATCTGACACCTGTGAAAGAGGGAAGGAAGGATTTGTAGGAAGAGCCTCAGACCACAGCACAGTTCTGAGAAAGTCTTATCTAGGCCAATAGGGAGGGACTAAGTCAAAGATGCCCATTGGAGGACTCTTCCATTGGGCAGGATTGGGCCAGCACTAATACGCCTGCCATGCTTAGTCACTGGTTGGGAGAAGGCCAGTGCAAGCATGCTGCACCATTCACAGGAACCCGCAGCAGGAGGCTATCAGTCAACTGTGCTTCCTATCTCTCATAAAGGGAGATGTGAGAGGGGCTCCTCCATGGCCAACATCAGGCTTCACAAAATGTCTCATTCGTTCTTCATAATGCTTTGAGGTAAATATTATGAAGCCTTCACCAGATGAAGACCCTGTTAATACCAATAACTTCCCCCTCCAAAATCTCAGTCCCAAGTATCCCTTCCCTCTGACATCTCCCTTTGATTTTATGTCTAACACCCCTCTAGTGCCCTGGCTGCAATGATTCTTTGTTGCAAAACAATCTCCATTCATTGATCTTTCATTCACTAACCCTCCATCCATTGACTCTATTACCTTTCCTTCAGTGCTTGGCTTAAGGTTCATGGTTGGTCCATCAATATGATCACTTCCTTGGTTCGTTCACTGGATATCCTCAACTCCTTTGTCTTTCTGTCCCACCATCGCACTCACCTAAGAAAACCCCTTCTCTGATTGAGTAAACTCTCCGTCTACTCTGTGCTTTAACCTGAGAACTGAAACAATATGATTGGCCTGCTTTAAATTAATAACCACACACTTCAAATGAACCTGAGTATTGCCCACTTGTCCCACTTCCCTACTCAATTCACTCTTTTTTTTTTTGAGGAAGATTAGCCCTGAACTAACATCTTCTGCCAACCCCCCTCTTTTTGCTGAGGAAGACCGGCCCTGAGTTAACATCTGTGCCCATCTTCCTCTACTTTATATGTGGGACGCCTGCCACAGCATGGCTTGATAAGCAGTGGGTAGGTCTGCACCCAGGCTCTGAACCGGGGAACCCCAGGCCACGGAAGCAGAGTGTGTGAACTTAACTGCAGCACCACCAGGCAGGCCCCACTTTCTTACTCTTATGAGAAACCATTTCATATGTTCTTCTCTCTCTTCAAGCTTCCAACATCCTTCCCCTTCATTCTCAACTGATGATTTTGTTGAGAAAAAAAAAACGGATTTCAAGAACATACCATAGGAGCTGGGGTTCAAGGAAATGTAAACAAGCTTAAAGGAAGGTGGACTCCCCAACTTTAGACAATATGTCAATACAGAGATTATCACAAGAAACAAAGCTGGAGCCAAGTTCCTAGAATTAGATGTAACATAGAGCTCCCCAGAGTTTTCTGAGTCTGCGGCAGGTCTGAGCCTGTTGGGGTGAGTGGAGTGGTTCTAGCCATGAAGACACAAAAGCTTCAAGGTTAAAAGTCAGGCAGGTGTTTATACCCAGCCTCCCTTGAGTTCAAGCTGCACCATATTTCTGGAGCCTCTCTGAAACAAATAAACTACCTCCAGCAGGCAGAAGCAGATGCCCTATTTCTCCTTTTATCAAATTAAGCACTTTACAAACACTTGTTTTTTGCCTAAAGCTCACCTCTATGATCAGTTAGAGAGATGACTAATATCCCCTAAACTCTAAGAATAGTTAAGCCTTTCTGACTCAAGCAATCATCTCAGAACATCTCCCCATATTTTTTAGATTGGTGGCTCACTGTCTCTCCTCCTCTTATTTCATGAGCCCCGAGTCTGTTTAGAATGCCGTTGTTTCCATTTGACTCTTCCAATATGGTTACTGTTTAGTAACAATAGGAGACCATTTCCATGAGGACCTCTATTTGTTCATCTGTTCACTCATTATTTTTCAACAAACTTTTATTGAGTACTGCTATGAACAAGGTACACTGGGGATACAAAGATGAATAAGATAAAGTCACAACCCTGAAAGACTTCATCTTTTAGGTGAAATAGATATGAAAAGAAATAATCACAATAGTGTCATATATAAATTAAGTTAAAGGTTTGGCTGGTGTAACAGACATCAAAATTAAAGGAGGCTTAAACAAGATAGAAGTTTATTTCTATCATTTAATGGTCTGAGCATAAGGAAATGATGATAAGGCAGCTTTATAGTGTTCCTCTGTTTCGTTGCTCATCCATCCAGAGTGTTGACTTCATCCATATGGGCTAAAATGGCTTCCTGTCATACCCACATTCCAGCCACTGGGGAGGGCAAAGAAAGAAACTAACAGCACACCCTCCCTATAAGGGAATGACCTAGAACTGATACATATGACTTCTACTCACCTTCCATTGGCAAGAACTTAACTTCCTCATTCAAGGCAGAATGAGGCAGTCCTAGATTTAAGGCAGCCATGTGCCCAGCTAAAAATGCTACTTTTACACTATAGAACAGTGGTCTAGACTGAGGAATTCCCCCCCCCCCACCCAAGAGGATTTGGCAGTAACTGGAGACATGTTTGATTGTCACAAGTAGGGGAAGGGGCACTACTGGCATCTAGTGGGTAAAGCTCAGGGATGCTGCTAAACATTCTACAATGCACAGGACAGCCCCTCTACAACAAAGGATTATCTGGCCCAAAATGTCCATAGTACCAAGGTTGAGAAATTCCGCTCTAGAGAAAGGAGAGAATGGATGTTGCAGAAGAAATAACAGTGTCCTACATGTGATAATCCTACAGTAAATGTTTGTGAAAATGTACAGTAAAGTGGGCTTTATAGGACATCTTTCTATTCTATAAATATACATTGAATACTTGCTTTATGCCAGGAACTGTGTAGTTTTTGAGGTATAGCAATGAGAATAAACGATCTTTGTCCCCAAAGTACTCACAGACTAGTGGGCAAAATGTACAAGCAAATGATTCCAAATCAACGTGCAGTGTAGTAAGGACTATAAGGAACGTATATGCAAAATGAAATTAGAGGATAAAGCAGTGGCTGCCTTCCTGCGTGATTCTATTTAGTGAGTCACAAAGACTTGAAAAGTTGACAGTTGAATCAAGGAGGATGATTAGGAAGCGTCAAGCCAAAAAAGTCTGAGAAAGGCATTCCAAGAGATATAACCATTATAATATAATAATATAGAAATTTCAAGTGTGAAGATATGGAGAAATGAGAGAGAATTCACGTATAGGACTCAAAAATACCTTGATATTGCTGGAAAATAATATTTATGAAGCTGAAAATATAGTAATTGCTAGATTATTAAGGACATTGAATGCCACAAAAGTAGTTTAATTTAGTTCATATATAATGGGGAATCTTTGTGATATTGAGCAGATGTGACATGACCATGGCAGTACTGTAGAAAGATCTTTTTAGCTACAATGTGAAGGAAGGGTTGGAGGGATTGTAAATAAATATGCATACCTGTAGTTCATCATAAGATAGTTTACCCAAATATCAACCACATATTGTGACAATAAAAACCATCCAAACTCACATGCTGCGTTGTATTTTATTATCCATGTTACTTCCATTTATTAATATTTATGAATTTGCTTCTCCCAGTGGATTTTCAGAACATTGCCTCTTCCACACACCACATAAAAACTTGATCTTGCAAAATGACCTTTCAGAATAACTTTTTATTCTTATGCAAATATAACATATTCTTATTTCTATTGCACATTTAATTCCAGAGTAACACGTCTCAAAGTTACCCTGTTTAAACATGTGGAACTCTTTAAAGAATATAATGTAAAATTTCTTTTCTTGTTCTCCAAATTCATGCTCTTTTGTTTGCTATTATTAAATTCCGATTATAGACACAAAGATGTTGTCTCCTGAGATACATTTACTTAATGAGGGTTCACTGTTTATGTTAATTGAGGCTTCAGAACACATATCTGACACAACCTGTGGTTGAGTTGTTTCTACATAATTCTAGTGCACCAATTTTTTTATTCCTAATGTAGTATTATGCAAACTAGGTTTTAAGGTGGAATTTGTAAATAAAAATAGGAATAATCATATGATACCATAAAATATGATAGAACTGAAATAGACTTGCTAACACTGAATGAGTTGACATTTTAACATTGTGGAAATTAGCAATAACTTCTCAGAGACCAAAGCAACTTGTTCAGTGAAGTTCATTTCAAATGCAAATAACCTTTGAAGTTTACTTTTTTTTTTTTTTTTTGCCTTTTTTGATTCCCCATAACAGACACAAATGAACTATTCAATTCAGTAAGTGTTTGTCAGGATGACAATATGTTTTGTGATTTTGCAATGGTTTGCTTTTACATACATCATCTTGTTATACATGCAAGATCTTGTTAGTATTCCCAATGGACCCTAAAGGTAGATGCTATGCTCCTATTTTATATTTGGGAAAACAGGTTTAAGAGGTCATACAGTGAATCTGTAGATTACCAGGAGATGAACACAGGTATTCTACTCAAAGCCCAGCACTCTTTCTATATGTTGCATCTGTCACTTGCTAAGATCTAGTATTTGTCCAACTATCAGCTGGTAGGGAATATAAAGACCCGGTAAGACATAGTTCCTGCCCTTTGGTTGAGAGATAAAGTATAAGAAGCAGCTAGCCATTTGAAATTGATTTTAAGTAAATGATAAAATGAATAGAGACAATGAGGTCAGAGAAAGGACAGATTCTTACTTGAGTGATGAAGCTGTAGCTAGTTTATGGTAGTCTAGTAAAGTATACTATACATGGTATATACTGTATATGTGACTTCACTGTTTCAGCCTTGGCAACTTGTGCAAAATGAAAATGCTTATGATAACTAAATTGTCTAAAGAAGCAAATATAAGCTGATTATCAGTTCAGATACTGTCTTTGAAAGAAAGGTTGAAAACGTAAAGAAACAAATGACAAAATATATACAAGAAAAGTTAATGCTTAAGTGAAAGTTTAGAATTCTTACCACCTCTCATTTTGCTTTTCAAAATGGTCACGTGATAATTTTGGCATGGAAAAATTTGGGGGTCAAATTATAAGAAGAAAGCTTTTTCAAAATAAGAAGAAATATTAAAGTAATACAAGTCAAAATTTCCATTGCCTCTCAGCTATATTCCTCAAGTGTTTTTATATTGTCCAGTTTTGAACATTATGTACTTATTTATGTATCTTCCTCTTCTATTAATCTGTTAACCACTTGGGGATTACTCCCAGGACTATTATAGTGCCTGGCACAGACTAGGTGTATAAAAATTTGGTGGATTTTCTTGAGACGAATCTAGGACTTGACAGTCCAAACCCTGGCAACTCCTAAGTGCCACTGAGATCTAATTTGGCCAAATAGCTTTCAGCCACTAGAACTAATGGAAAGTCTGTTATTTATTAATTATTTTAAATTAAATATTTTATATTGAAAGTGGTTATTTTTTGAATTTCTAATTCAATGGCAGCTTTGCACTCAAGGCCAGCAGTATGGCACAACTGACTCACCGAGTAGAGTTTAGCAGTTGAAATAGAGGCCAAGGTCCGATCTCTTAGCACTACAAGAATGTTTCCATTGTGTTAATGTTGTCTCTTGGCCCCATTGCATCTCACAACTACGTCACAAGGAACTAGCAAAATATAATATTGGCTAATTTAACAAACATTTATTAATCTCCTACGTCTCTCCAGCAGGATGCTATTTCCTAAAAATGCAGAGATAAATGAGAAATATCTATAGAGCGCCCTTTTTTGGCCAGGCAGCATTCCAAACACTGGAAATACTGCAGCTGGTCCTGCTCTCATATAATTTGTATAGTATTTCAGACTTTAATGAGATGGAGAGATATGAATTGTGATAGGTGCAATAGAAGAGAACATAGAGAAGGGAGGAACTCATTCTACCTCATTTTGACAGGGAAAGCTCCACAGAGAAAGCAAAATTTGAACTTGGCTCTAAAACATTGGTGAGGTGTCCTAGCCTAACAAGGATCCTGCCTTATATTTCAGGCAAAAAAGCATGAAGACGTAAAAACGTATCTTAACTTGTTAGATGAGCTGTCAGTTAGGATGCTCTTGGCTGATGGTAACAAAATCCAGCTCAATATGGCCTAAAAAAGTAAGGAAATGTGTTAGCTCAAATGAGAAACAGAGGAAAGGTGGCAGCAGAATTGGTTAAGTCAGGCTCAACATACCATCAGAAACACAGGTTTTTTTCCTCTTTCTGCTCTGCTATCCTTGGTATCCTGGCTTTATCCTCAGGCTGGTTCTCCTCCTGGTCTTCTAATGGCCACAGCAGTTCCAGGCATCATATCCAGGTGCAACAACGGCCAAAAGACAAAGAGATGCTCTCTTCCTGAGTATAGAAATCTTTCTCAGGAGTTTCGCAGTAGACTCCCCTTCTTTTCATGGGCCAGAATTTACCACTGTCTCTGACTATGCCAATCTCTGACAAGGGAAATGAAACCAATAGTAGCTGGACCTTGGGCTGGAGTGGGATCTGCCTCCGCCATAGTACATGGCCATGGGGCAGGTGTGGGGGAGGTAGATATGTTGCGTAGACAATGACTTGAAACAGCTTCAGGAACTAAGAAGAGTTGGAGACATTAGTTCATAGGGAAACTTGGTATGGAGAGTGCTTAGTTTGAAAGGAAAGCAGAGGCAGAAATAGCTGTGCATGCCATGTCAGGGGCTTATACCTTAACTCTATGCTATGGAGTGGTGTCACTTCTAGAAAAATGTCTAATTATATAGTTTTGAGCAAATAGCATCATTTTAAACAAGATTATTGGTCAATCTTGAGATTGTCAATTATAATAAATCATATAGAGTTATCTAAAACACCAAGAAATGTGTCCTGTATAATATTCACACTTGATTATAATCCACATATGAACACACACATACCCACAAGTAAACCTCTGCTTTATTTTTGTTCCCAATTAAAACTAGATAGTTAATTAGCAAATAAAAGACTTTTACATTTAAAGCAACTTAAAACACCATAATAGCGTTAGTTCTTTCAAATGGTTATTCTCTCAAAGAATATTTCTGATCATTGAACAATTAATGAATCACAGACCTCTTTTTTTTTTTTTAAAGGAAAACAAATAATAAGCAGAGGAGCAGAAACATAAATGGTTCTTTACAACTTTGAACGTTTCCACGGTAGTCTTCATGGTTAAGTTAGAAAATAGCTCCCCCTTGTGACCAAAAATTAGCAAATTGGGTATAAGAGCAAAAATGAAGCAAGTCTCTAGAAAGGAAGAAGCAGGAAAAGAGGAAGACTGCCCCCTCAGGATGACGTTATTGTTACGTTTCTTAAGCTAGAAATTATTGGTTCATAAACACTTAAAATATCTCTTTGTTTATGCTGGAGTGGTTAATTCTGATTATTGATTCTAATTCCACAGATAGTTTTATATTTGATCTATCTTGTAGGAAAATTATTTTTTTTTTAAAAAAAACTCATCTACTATTTGTATTCTACATTTTCTCTATATTCACTGTTGGCCTTTATGACATGCACAAGATGAACAATCGTAATAAACATTTTTAGCTGCTTTCCCCCCCAAATTATCAACTACAATTGGACAGTTAATGGAAGTAACATTTTTGAGGAGTGAGTCGGGCTTTAGAAAGACAAATAAAATAGGAAGTTAGGGAGTCAAAGATCATTTCTAAAACTTGAATATTTTCAAATCAGCTGCTTTTAATATTATCCCCCAAATCCTCATATACTATTAAAAATAATGACACAGTCATGAGCTATTAGTTTAGGTAACCACAACTGATGGATATAGTCCCCGTATGCTGAAGAAAGCCTAAGGACAGCCATTTTTTGAAGGTGAAAGAACAACTTTACCAAGAAAATACAGATGTTAGTTTAGCTTTAATACACAGAAAAATACTGAGGCAAATCACTGATCAGCCAATTTGTATTCATCCCTAGGAAACTCAGATTGTAACACAAAATAAAAACAAAAGCATACCTTTGCAAACATAAAAGGACATGAAGTTAATCTAACTACGATAAAGATGAACGGAGACTAGGATGAACTGATGTGTTGATCCAGTTCTCCTGAATAACAGTCATAATAGTTATGATTATTTGTTCTAACAGTATTGCAGGCTTACTATGGAGCCAGGCGTTGTGCTAAGCACTCTTATATTATCTCATAGAATACTATTGTTACAATTCACATTTCACGAATGAGGAAACTGAGGCTTCAAATGTTTCAGTAATGTGCCCAAGATCAAGTCATAGGTCAGACTGCAAACTCAGAGCATGACCTCTTAACCGTGATGTTTGCTGGAATCCAGGTCTGGTATTCCCAGGCTCACAGATTCTGACCCTCTGCAGTTTAACTTGTGTCTAGTTTGGTCCTGGGTATTCAGTTTAATCTGTAACAACTGGATAGTGGGCAATCTTCCACATGATGTAATAATCCCCAAGTTGCTTAACAAAGACACTGTTCTTTAGAAAGCCCACTGGGGCGGATTGAAGAATCAAAAGTCAAGGGGGTGAAAAGTGTGGTATTTTGAGAAAGAGAGAAAGGCCAAAGATTCAGTTTGGGAAGATTCTTTAGATTCCTCTAAAGGTGAATATTCAGACTTTCTGATTCTGTGAAGAGCAATATTAGGTGATAATTGTACTTTTTAGCATCTGGGATCCAATTTTATTCTGGTGTGGTTTGACCAAAACTCTGTGGCTCTAGGTCTGATATAGGCCCAACAGAGCAGTCTATTCGAGCGTGGACCAATCCTGGGAAACTCATCCTCATCTTAATTCATCCCTTAAGTCACATCACAGTCTTATTTTTTTTTTTCTGTCCACACTTTCCCAGTTAAAGCTCTTCTGGAGTGGGGCCATGCACAGAACAGGCACCAAAGTAATATTTGTTGAATGAGTGGAGGAAGCAACACAAAGGAATCAAATTATGAAGAGGAGTAAGCTATATAAAGGAGAAGGAGGATATTCCACGTAGAGAGAACAATGTGTACAAAATCCAGGCAATCTGAATTGTTTAGGGAACTGCAAGAGGCTAAACATGGCCGGAGTAAAGGCCATGTGATAGAAAGGTGGTGCAGTTTAGTCATAGCTAAGAGGCAGACTCTGAGCCTGCCAGTTTTGGTTTGGATTCTGGTTCCACCTCTCACCAGCTGTGTGTCTTTGTGCAAGTTATATAACCCTCTATACCAACCTCACGGGCATTAGAAAGGTTAAATGAGTTATATATAAGAAGTACTTGGAACAGTGCCTAATGCATAATGAGTATTCTATAAACGTGAACTCCTACTAGTATTATCATGTGGGCGAGTATATATAATCCAAGTGGGTGGTGGGATAGGCAGGTAACAGGTCTCGGCGTTTCCTACGTACAAAGGAAGAATATTTACACTGAAAGTCACGGAGAGTTTTTGAAGGTTTGTAAGAAGTGGGGAGACAGGGTGTGATTTGAATTTTAGAAAGGTGATTACAGGGTGGATTGAGGGGGACCAAACTGAAGACAGGAAGACTAGAGAGGAGATAATTGCAGTAGTCCAGATGAGAAGAAATAAGGACTTAAACTAAGTCAATGCTAGGTGCAGTAGAGTGGAGAGGGAGTCCTAAGAGAGAGTTGGCAGGTCAAGTGACAGGACTTACACATGACTGAGTTAGAGGGAGGCTGATCCTCAGTTGTCAGGAGGGGGGATACTAATCACTGAGAACGGGAACTCCAGGCAAGGGGTGGATTTGGAGGAAAACAGGAAGTTTAGTTCTGTACACGGTGTCTTTGATTTTGGACATATTGAGTTTGAAGAGAACAGCCAATTACCAATGCCTGATAGGCAATGGATAAACAGGTTTGGTTCTTTGGAGAGATCAGAACTCTGATGAGAACCCTAGCCGATGTGTTAAGTGGAGCCATTTATACTTCTGGACTGAAGAATAATTTGTTGGTCATTTAAGGTGCTATCTATGCTTTGATTATAGATAATATTAAAAGGATTAACTACACCTCATCCAGAAACGGATGAAGTTCAGAGATTCTTTTGGCAATTCAAGAACATTATCATTTATTGTCACACAGTAGTAACAGAAACAAAGGCAGTGCTGAAATCAGACATTCAAATCATTGATTCGGTTTTGTTTTGAGGATTTTGTTAACTGAATTTCTTTGCAATGCCCTGCCTTCAGTTGGGACATATACTATACCGTCATTATTTGAATGTGTGCATGTGGGTATAAATATTAACATGTGTGTGTATATATAATGTGTTTGTATTTCAGTCATTTCAAAAATTTTACTATGCCTCTGTAATTTTTCAACTTCCCCCCATAGGTATCTCTGATGAATATATAACACCTATGTTTAGTTTTTATAAAAGTGTGGCAGAATTGAAAATGACTCAAGAAGAGTATGCTCTGCTTACAGCAATTGTTATCCTCTCTCCAGGTAATTTCAAAGTTACATTTTTGTTTTTAAGACATTTGTTCATTTTTTCCCAAGTACAGTGGTAATAATATTTATTTAAAAAAATCTGGAAAACACAGAAACACAAAGAAAAAGTAAAATGGCCTATAATCCCACCACTCAAATTGAACCCTTGTTAACATTCCAGTGTCGTTCTTCTCAGCTTTTTTCTAAACATCACACTCCTTCATTCAATAACTGCATTTTGAACACCTGCTATGCACAAAATATGGCCCTAGACATTGGCGGATATGGCAGTAAAGAAACAGGCAGGACACAGCTACATGGAGCCTACATTCTAGTAAGATGAGAAAGACAATAAATGAGGAAACAAATACAAATAATTTTCAGGAGGTGGTAATGCTACAAAAAATATAAAGATGAGGATACAAGGAAAGGAAGTGGCAGCAGAATGCTATTTTTTTTTTTAAAGATTTTATTTTTTCCTTCTTCTCTCCAAAGCCCCCCGGTACATAGTTGTATATTCTTTGTTGTGGGCCCTCTAGTTGTGGCATGTGGGACGCTGCCTCAGCGTGGTCTGATGAGCAGTGCCATGTCCACACCCAGGATTCGAACCAACGAAACACTGGGCCGCCCGCAACGGAGTGCGCGAACTTAACCACTCGGCCACGGGGCCAGCCTCCAGAACGGTACTTTAATTAGTGGTCAGGGAAGGCTTTTCGGAAGGGTTGATATTTGAGCATGGACCTAAATGAAATTACATACTTTTGAACATAATAGAGAACATATTCTTTTTTTTTTTAAGTTTACCTTTCTTCAGAAGTCTTTTCCCATGTCATTAAAACATTATATTGGTAAAAGTTTGTTGTAATGCAGCCACCATATTCTGTTGTATTGATGTACAATAATTTACTTAATTTTTATCCTGTGTTTGGATAGTCGGGGCGTTTCCAAATTTTTTGTCGTTGTTTTAAACAACGTTGAAATGAATACCTCTGCTAGGGGTTCCTGGACCCAATTTTAATGAGTATGTGGAGGCTTCCCCACAACAACAAGCGGTTCTTGGTTGCCAGCGGGCTGTCTGAGAATTCAGCTCAATTCTAACACTGTCTACCTGGGGATAGAAGCAGATTCCTCAGGTAAAGGGCTCTGTCTCACAAGACTGCCCTCCACTTCAGACACCCACTGCAAGCCCAGATTGTTACCTGTGCTTTGGACAGACTGGCTACAAACTGGAGGTTCCCACTACTCCCTCCTTGGGTTTGATTAATTTCCTGGAATGGCTCACAGAGCTCAAGAAAACCCATTTACTCACTAGATTACCCACTTATTACAAAGGATATTAAAGGATACAAATCTACAGCTAGATGAAGAGATACACTATAGGGCGATGTCCTGAACAGAGGAACTTCTGTCCTCCTGGAGCTTGGGGCCCAGCACAGTGGAACGTGGAAGCGTTCTGGTCCCCCAACATGGAATCTCTGAAAAAGAAAGGGCAATGAACTGTCCTTTTGGGGTTTTATGGAGTCGTCATTACGTAGTCATGATTGACTGTCATTTGCCATTGGCAACTGATTCAATTTCAAACTCCCCTCCCTCCCCCATCCCCTGAAATCACGGGGTGGGACTGAAAGTTCCAAACCTCTGATCACAAGGTTGGCTTTCCTGGCAATCAGTCCCCACCCTTGGATGTGGTCCAAAAGTCACCTTCATTAACATAAACAGGACACCTTTAACACTCTCAACACAGGAAATTGCAAAGGTTTTGAAAGCTAGAGCCAGGGACTGTGGAGGAAGACCATATATACATGAGAAATATATTTTGGTCATCTGAATGAAGCCAGCCCTAGTGGTCTAGTGGTTAAGATTCAGTGTTCTCACTGAGGTGGCCCAGGGTTTGTTTCCTGGTCAGGGAACCACATCACTTGTCTGTTGGTTGTCACATGATGGTGTCTGCATATTGCGGTGATGCTGAAAGCTCTGCCACCAGTATCTCAACTACGAGCAAGATCACTCATGGTAGACATGTTTCAGCAGGGCTTCCAGACTAAGACAGACTAGGAAGAGGGACCTGGTCACCTACTTCTGAAAAAACTGGCCATGAACACCCTGTGAATAGCAGTGGAGCATTGTCTGATATAGCATTGGAAAGTGACAGGATGGTGCAAAAAGGCAGGGCGGGGTTCAGCTCTGATGCACACAGGGTCACTAAGAGTTGGAATTGTCTCGATGGCCCTCACTACATCTGAATGACCAAGTATATATTTCCTATAAATCATAATATTACAACTTCTATACATAAAATTTGTCTATATTTTTGGATTACTTTAATTATTTGGGAATAAGTGATGCCACGTTCATGATTTATAAAGCATAATTACAATGTTAGCATTAAACCACTTTTCATACATGATATTGTGGCAGAAGCTGGCTGTTACTTTGTCTTATCATAAAAAACTATAATTAAGAAAAAGAAAAACTTTTTGGCAGTACTTACTAAAATTACGCATGTATATATCCTATGACCCAGCAATTCTGCTCCTTGGACTATACCTACCAGAAATGATGCTTATATCTACCCTGTGGGATACCTTTGGGGGCAGTGATTGGAAGGAGAATTTAGGGAGGCTTCTGGGAGGCGCAAATGTTCTATATCTTGATCTAGTGATTACATGAGTATATATGTATGTGTGTAAAAATTCATCAAGTTGAACACTTAAATTGTACATTTTAAGTGTACATTTGTAAGTTATATTTCAAAAAAGTTAACATTGCTATAATTACGCCAAACTAAAACTTTCCATTTTTTAAATTTTGTCATTTTATTTAAAACTTCAAAACAGACAGACAATATATAAAGGATAGAGAAGCAGTAGAGAAGCTTCAGGAGCCACTGCTTGATGTGTTACAAAAGTTGTGCAAGATCCATCAGCCTGAAAACCCTCAACATTTCGCCTGTCTCCTGGGTCGCCTGACTGAACTGCGGACATTCAACCATCACCATGCAGAGATGCTGATGTCATGGAGAGTGAATGACCACAAATTCACCCCACTCCTCTGTGAAATCTGGGATGTGCAGTGATGAGCATCATAGGGGAAGGGTCTAACCTGTTATTTTCCTCACAATACAAATCTGATGTATAACTTTCCTTTACTTCATTTGCACTTTGTTTCACACAAGAATTTTGATGAATATTTATGTAGTAATTATATAACATCCACGATTGTAAATATGGGGCTAGATAAAATTACTTTCTCTACATTGTATTTTGCAAGGCTTCAGGGAATCATTCATTCTAATTGGCATGCCCTGTTTGCCTAATTAAATTTATCGTTATTTCAAGTCTATCTGTTGAAATAGGGAACATCTCATTTTGCTCTTCATTTTACTTTATTGCATATATTTTATTAAAGAGTTGTGTTCAACTTTGGCAATAAACCGAACATAATGGCAACAGGGTTTTCTTTGGGAACAAAATTTGAAAAATATACAAACTCTTATTTCTTTAAATGATGAATGACATCCTATTGAGCCCCAGGGGGTAATTTACAAAAAGATAAACTCTCACAACATGAATGGTGCTTTTCTCATCTTTGTAGAAGCCCTGGTGAATAGCCGTTTATTTGTAATAGCCCTCTGATCATTTCATTTTCTTTGAAGTTCAAAGAGAATAGTGTACAGAAAAGTTAATGATTCTCACATAAAATATCCCCTCAAACAATCCCTTTTCATAATTAGGGTCTTGAGGCAGCATTTACAAATTCACAGCATGCAGATAACTCCAGTGATAGGACATTCCCTTTGCTCTCTTAGAAGGGCTCACTATTGGCTTCAGTGCATATAATTAATCATTTTTTTGTTTGTTTTGTTTTGCTTTTGGAAAACACTCCTACAGCTGTGTGCACAGCTGTTATATACTTCCCCCAAAGCAGGAATTAGTTCATTTCCTTCCTTCATTGTTATACTGTTGCATTCTTCTCCCCATTATCCTTTGCTGAATACAATAAAATACCTTCTATAAGTAATGGACTTCTATCTCCCTTTCTCCTGAAGTCAGCAAAAATGGAGCTTGCTTAGCAGACAAACGGTTTTTTGTATTAAAATTCTAGGGCAACCTTGAAGTCCTAAAAATAGCTAGTCAGTGGAAAAGGGAGTGAGTTGGGGCTAGCATGAGTTGGGTCCCATTTGCTACAACAACAAACACGAGTCCCCACCGAGTACAAGATTCTTTTGCTAAACTCCATGAAAGATACAAAGATGATTAAGACACTAACTGCCTGGAAGGTCTTACAAAGAAGAGGAGAGGAAAGTTCTATCGGCTCACCTGGGAAAGTCTCAGGGAGGAGGTGGCATTTCCCTTGGGCTGGAAGGATCGCCAGGACTTCCGTGGGCCACAGTAAGAGGGACAGGGATTCAAGGTGAAAGAGATGACAGGAGCAAAAGGAGGAATGGTGGGGGGAGTTGTGCAGATGTTAAAAGACCACAGATAATCTCAGGCAGAGACATAGGGTGCACAGTCCCTTGCTAAGCCTTAGTTTCACAGTTGTAAAATGAAGATATCAGCTCCTACATGGAAAAGGATTTAGCTGATGAATGAAGAGGAAGTTGCAGGCCCACCAGGGGAGAGGGCTGGTGAGGAAAGGACATGTAAGACAGAGGAGTAAAGTTCTGAATGTCTGAAGGAGGAGATTCAGTTTGGGGAACTGAGCGTGGTTTGGTGTCTCCAGATCACAAGGCATCTGTGGAGAAAGTGGGGGAAAATGAGCTGGAACTGATGGGGCCCTGTAGAAAGCACTAGGAGTTAATCTCGTAGGTCTGGATTTATTCAACTGGTTAAGACCCTGTAACAGCAAATAATAATGTTTCTCATGTGGAAAATTCATTGTGATAAAATGAGAAATATATATTCAGTCTTTATCCCCATTCCTGACACAGAGCTTCTAAAATGAAATTTCCTGAGTGAGAGCAACATCTTTTGCTATTCATAATAAGCCCCTTTCAACCATACCTGAGTTTATGCTAATAAGGTAGGCCCCTAAATGCTTCAGGATGGGAGATGGTTGCCAAAGGAACCAACCATATGATTAAAGGGTTGGAACTTTCAGCCCTATCCCCAGACCTCTGAGAAAAGGAGAGAACCTCAGAGATTGAAGTCTACCACCAATGGCTAATTATGATTTAATCAATCATGCCTATGTAATGGAACTTCCATAAAAAGCCCTAAAGGACAGGTTTGGAGAACCTCTGGGTTGGTTAACACATTGAGGTGCTGGGAGGATGGTGTGCCGGAAAGAGCACGGAAGCTCCATGCCATCCTCCACCACCCCACTACCCCATACCTTACCCTATGCCTCTTCCATTTGATTGTTCCTTAGTTGTATCCTTTATGATAAACTGGTAACAGTAAATTGTTTTCCTGAATTCTGTGAACCATACTAGCAAATTATTGAACCTGAGGAGGGGGTCATCTGCAAAGGTTTTATTTCCAAATAAGGGCATATTCTGATTCCAGGTGGACATGAATTTTGAGGGGGTCACTATTCAGCCCACTACGTAGATACAACAGTTTAGTATTAGTCACAACTGTTGTAATAAAATTTTGTATCACCAACTTACTTATACATAATGTTTGTTGGTGTAAATTGGTAATATCCCTTTAAGATATATATTACTATTGTTTTTAATGTAGTTGGCTCTCCCTAGATTATGTGCGGAATGAGTAGTTTAATTAATTGTGAAAGAATCAAGATCTCTATTGTTCCAAAATTTCATCCAGTACTTCACAAAAGGCACAATCCATAGACTGACACTCACTAATGTCAAAGCATTAAAAACAACAGCAGCAACCACAAAATGCAGAGCAAAACAAATAATAAACCAATAAAAAGCAAAAATAAAATCTCCAACAACTACGGCATGTTTTAAGCATAGAGCATCCTCATAAGGCTGTGAAAAAGTCAAATCATACTTCATTATCCAAAGGTTATATGATTATAAGAGAACCTTCTGTACTCTGTACAGATGTTTAGTCAGATGAATGATTATTCCTAATGTAATAACTTTTAAAATTTAGATTTCCAAGCATGGTGCTTTCTTAAAGTGAGGCACATCTTCACAATTCTGGAAACGTCAGAACTAATAGAATTTGTTATCTGGTAGAAGCAGACTATTGAGGCTTGCTCTGCGTGTTACAAGCATGCCAATTTCAAGTCGAGCAAGAGCCTCTAATATATGGTTATTAACCTAACCACCAATTAGAAAATCTACACATGAAAGTAGATTGCAGCTCATTAGATGGAACCCTCAATTACTAATTGCAGTGTTAAAATCAAGGTAAGACGGTAGGTGCACTTAGGGAGTGGGGTGCTAACTGGGAATCAACATAAAAGTGAGGCTGAGAAAGCAACAAGGACAACTTTTTTCTTTTTTATACAGAAGGGAAAAGCAACAAGAATCAAAGAATCTAGAAGAGAACGCTTACCCAATCCCACATTTAACCATTGAAGAATATGGGCTTAGAAGAGAAGTGATCTGCACAGATTTCCTGACTTGAGGCTCACTTGCCACCACATTGTATTATATCTTTATAAGGTAGAGGAGTTACCAAGACAAACCAAATAGACAATGAGAATAAAAAGAAAGCAACTGTAAAGTACCCTGCAGCTAAAGTATCAGTAAATGGCTTAGAAATATTAAGTGGGGTGTATGTGCGTGTATGAGAGACAGAGAAAATGTTTGTGTACATACCTCATATAGCATAGCTTCAATTTTTAGTAAGTGGTATTCGAATGTTTAGGCACACAGTATACAAGTTAGAAAAAATAAAAGAACTGTTAACTAATGACCATCAAACAAGATCTGTATAACCAATTTACTTATTCTGAAGGCTCTGTAGAAAAGTGTACATACATATTTTGATAGCTTCAGATTTAACTTTCCAACTATCTTCTGAAGACCTCTACCTGCACATTCCTCTCACACTTTGAACTGAACACACCCCAAACCAAAATGCATTCTTCTTCCCCCACAGTTGTTTTCCCTGTATTCCTTAGATCGGCATCACTGTCACATGATAACCAAGTCCAGATAAGTCAGCCTTTTAGGTATTTCGGGACACCTCTTCCTCACCGTCCCTGCTGAGCTCGTTTAGGTAATTGTCATCTTTTAATTTTTAGAATTGCTGCCAGTCTTATTCCTTCCTTCAAAAATGCTTGAAAACACAAATCTATTCATACCACTCCCTTTTTATAATCAACCCCAATTGCCTGCAAGAAAGAATCAAAATTTCTTAGCACCTACCAGGCCTTTCATCTGGGCCTGCTCCTCCAGGGTGGTCCATGTCCTGATCCCCAACCTTTAGTTATAAGAACTACTACTCCTAGAACATTCCAGGCACTCTCACATCTCTGGAACATTGTTGCTCTCTCTGCCTGGAAAGCACTCCATAGTCCCGATTATCCTGTCTCTTGGCAGATTCCTACTCATCCTTCAAAATTCAGCTCCTTTCAGACCTCTGACCATCGCCCTTGGAGACTGTTAGGTGTTCCCTCTCTCACAGGCCCCCCCAGACTTCCCTTGAGCCTTTACCATGTTGCTTAGCACTTTGAAGGCAGGGACTGTCTCATTTATTTTAGTCTCTTCAGCAAAGTATCTCCTCATTGTTTTTGATGAGTGAATGAATGAATAAACGCTAGAGAGAGACCATTTTTCTAGCTCAATCCCCGCACAGGTAGGGAACTGAGGCTCAGGGAGGCGACACTAACAGAACTAACAGGAGGGGAGGAGCCTGGGCCTCTTGGCTTAGAGCCACTGAGTCGTGTCCCCGCCCCCCCGCCCCGGCTATTAACAAGCCACATTTACAGTGATCATAGACCCATCTACGTATTGTTACATCTAAGACCAGTCTGTTTTCCCTCAACTCTTAGAGCTAGTAAGCATCCCTCATTGTGTTGAGGTTAATTCCCCACCACCCCCTCCCCTTCCTGTGTTTCCTGAAGGAAGAGCCAAATCCTCTTTTCGCTTTTAGCTGTGGCCTGGCGCTACAGGATTCCTCTCCCTCCCTCACTCCAGCCCCTCGCGGGAGGAGGGGGCTCTCTCTGAAAGGTTTCAGCTTCAGACTCCCATTGTGGCTGGGTGACAGTTTGTCTCCGGCAACAGTGGCGCTCCCAGTCCAGTCAGATCTCCAGTGGATCTAGGGTTGGAAGGGGTTCTTCACAGATCAGGATAAAACTCAGGGCAGGCCCTTGAACTCTACCCCGCAACATTCCAGACGCTTACAGGCGAGGTCGATTCGCCTCTCCTGCCTATCGGGACAAATAGGAAGGGCTATTGCTGTCGCTGACGGGCCCGATGGGAGGATTTGCTCTGTGAGCAAGCCTCTTCACCTTTCAGGGAAATATGCGGCTTGGCCGCCAGAGTTGTGAGAGGCCGGGCGCTGGAAGGCGCGCGCCCCGGGGTGACAAGAGGCGCCCTCAGGCCGCGTGCTCCCCGGGCGGCTCGGGGGCGGGGACTCCAGCCACGCCCTCTCTCCGCCTTCTGATTGGTCCCTTCGAAACAGGCGGCGGCGAACCGCGGCAGATGGTGAGGCCGAGGCGGCGGCGGCGGCGGCGGCGGCAGTTGGTCAGGGGCGTGTCGGCACGGCAGAGATTGAGCCGAGATGTCGCCCCGTAGGAAGAAGTGACCCTCACGCGCCAGGGCGGGTGAGTACTTCCCTGTTTGCCTTCTCTTTTCCTCGCGAACTTTTACTCGCCTTCTCGGGGCTGCCGGGCCTCAGCCTGGGGGCTGCTCGCGCGGAGTCGAAGAGGTGGTTTAGTTGGGCCCCGAGCTGTGGATTCCAAGACGCTCGGCCATTGGCCCGCTGCGGGAGTCGCGTGCTCTGATTGGTCCCTGGGGCCGTCAAGGTGAAGTTATGCCTGCCTTTCACCTGCCCACCGCGGTGCCTTGTGAGGGGCAACAGGTGTGCCGGGGCGGGGGGCGGCGGGTGCAGGCCCGTTAGGCTGGGGAAGAGATCTGGAGCTGCTGCCACTCTGCTTTAGAATCCGAAGAGGGATCAGAGCCTGAAGCTAGTGGAGAGTTTCCAGGGACACCTTATCCCCAAGCGCCTAGCACGTATGGGGTCACTTGATTGCTCCACATCATCCTCGGGGAGAATTGATGAACTTAGTGACCTTGGAAAGAGAACGTTATTTTGTCCTCTGGCAGAGTTTCAGTCTCTTTCCTATTCTTTCCTCAGTTTTGGAGGGGCTGCGTTGGGGGAGGCTTGCAAAAAAAAAAAAAAAAAAAAAAAAGGAAGGCTTGTAGGTCGCGCTGGAAATCAGAAGAAAGCTTTGGAGGGCGTACTTCCCCATTCAGTCACCCCTGGTTCCTAACTGAATTTTCAAACCCAGGGATTGAATTTTATGGGTTTAGTATTCTTTGTGGTCCGCGTGGTGGAGTAGCTGGTCGAGTCGTTAGGTGAAGAGATGGTTTTTTGTAGACCCAGTCTAGGTCAGAGTATGGGTTTGCTTCGCTTGTGTGAAGAGCCCTAATAACCACTCTCTCAGAAGGTAAGCTGTCTGTGAACTGCTATCTGATCATCTTCCTTGGCATTTAAGTGATTAGGAGTTGGCATTTTCATCACCTCAGATTCCCTTTGGGAAGAAATTGGAATGGATTTGAATGAAAAAGTGGAAACTCTAGGGATAATCTTCCTGTATAGATCCTGATTCACGTCTGTCTGACTCATCTGTTTCAAAACCTCATTAAAAACCAACAGACTTTGAATAGTAGATGTCTCTCCTATTTTGACATTATTGAAATGAAAGTAGTATTCTTTTTAGTGTAGCGTTGTTGCTGAGCGTGTGGGCTCTGAAATCAGACTTTACTGTGTGTGTGACCTTAGGCAAGTTATTTAATCTTTCTAACTCTAAATTTCCGAATCCATAAAATAAGATTAATAATAGTTCCTACCTTTTTGATGCGGGAGTTTTTGTGAAGATTAAATGAAATAATCCATATAAGTAGTTTAGTACAGTGCCTGACACATAGCTATTGTTATTTCTCTGCTGTTTAATTTGGATTAAAAGTTTCAAGCTATCCCCAAAGGGCAAAGAGGAGCAGAAGGTGAAGGCAGTGCCATAGGTAGTGGTAGTTTTCATTCATTGATTAAGTTAATACATGTAAAGCACTTAAAATAGTATCTGACGCATACTAAGCACTTGTTACTGTTTATCAAACACATTATTATCTAGAATGTGCAGGCACCATGTTCTAGCTGCTTTACTTATATTATTGCTGTTAAGTCTCTTAGTAATCCTGCGATGTAGTTGGTGTCGTCTCCATGTTATGGATGAAGAAACTGAAGCTCAGAGAAAGGAAATAATCTATCGAGATCCTCCTGGAATTCGGTCCAGAGTGTCTCATTCCAACATCCAGCCTCTTTTTTGTATCACACCACCCTTGCATTTATATTCCCAGCATTAAGCAACTTCTCTGTTCAGAGTTGTTTGGATAGCCCTGGTTAATTTCTGCCATGGGCATGGGTTTATTTTGAATACTTCATTAATTAAAAAATAATGAAAAATAACTTGTGATGGTATGTCAAAGTGTGTGATAAGAGAATAGTGTCAACAATATACGTGGTGTTACTAAAAAACTAAATGAGTACAGTGATGTTCGGAGAATTGGTCAGTTCAGAATCAATGTTTCCTAATTTATTAACCTATTAGGTTTTTGCTTATTCACTGTATTTTTACTAAGCAGCACTCTTCTATTTTTTTCCCCCCTGTAAATCTTAATTTCAGTTTTGAGATAAGAGAAGAAAGTTCAGGTATTTCAGTAATTTTTTTTCAAGCGGAGTGTTGATGAAGAAAGTAAGGGATTAAGTTTACTATGTATTGTTACATTTTACTCTTTTACAGTAACATGCCTGTGGATGAATGTCTGTGTGTATTTCACTTTCTTCTTGTTACTTGTTGCTTTCTATCCTTTGACATCAAATATACCTTTACATACCTAATGAACTATCTGCTGTACATAGAATTTGAGAGAATAGGAAACTTGAGTCTGTCAGGTAGTTGTCCCACTTTGATTTCCCTATTTTTAATTGAAATGTAACTGCCATAGAAAAATGCCTAAGAAGTAACATTTACAAGATACAGGCAATAATTATAATTGTATTTCTTTAGTGTTTCTCCTAAAAACTCAAAAAGTTTTCTCAAGTTATTACATTGTTACAGAGTATGTTGTTTTAACAGAAAGTTACCATGTATTTTATAAATGAATTACTAATTTCCAAAGAGCATGTGTAATAAAATATAGCAGATACATTAAGTGTAGTTTCTTAGTTTCTGCTGAAAGTGTCATGAATTTACAGTATTATGACCATTAGTCACATGCTGGATATTGCTGACATGCTGACTGATAGAGATTTCTGCCTACTATCATACAACATAACATAAACTTATCTGTAAGAAAGTATAATGTTAGCTGTGGTGAAGGGCTCACTTTATATAGAGTTTTAAACATAATGACTTTTGTTTTCCCTTGATGGATGACTTGTTAATATTTTTGATTCCGAAAATAAAATTGTTGAAAAACTTGTGTAACTTTGTTCAGAAGTTTTTTTTTTTACACACAATTTAAAAGACATTGTGATCCCAGTGACGTAATCTATATTCTGTCCTGCAGATTTCTTTTGGTTGCATAACATATAATAGACATTTTTTCATATCAGTAGATATGACTCTATCTTGTTCTTTCAAGTGGCTGAATGAATCCACTGTATGAATGTCCCATGAGTTATTTGAGCAGTTTCCTGTTAATGGACACTTAATGTGTTTACAGTTCTTTATATTAGTACTTGTGTGTGTGTGTATGTTTTCCACAAAGTCTTTTATATATAAAGGCAAACTTATTTTAAGTTCTTTAAAAAAAATTTTGTATCCCACAAAATTTTATGACAATTCTATCTAATATAAAATTAAGTTATTCAGGTTGAACCTCTGGCAAACATTGCAAAAAGAAAATTTCGGATAAAAAAGCAGAGACTCCCAACAAATGAACAGTCTCTATATTTTGCAAATAACATGTGATGTTTTATTAAACTGTTAAAATCTTATTTCTTTCTCTTAAAAGTCTTCATCTGCTTCAGAAGCTGCCTTTTCCTTAAATGAATATACCACAGATTTGTTTCTTTATTGTTTCATATTCCTTTAGTAAAAAATGCAACGTTTATTGTATTTAGGAGTAATTCCACTACCAATTTTAGCACTCATTTCTACATAGAATTAGAAGAAATGGAGAATGTTATCCCCTTACGGATCTTATTTTAAAAAGTATAAAATAGAAGCATATATTGCTGTATAACCTAACTTGGGGAGGGGGTTCAGAGAGGCTTTTTAGAGGAACTGAATCTGAGGGATAGGTAGGAGTGAGCCTGGAAGAGAGGAGGAAGAAGAGTGTTTCACATAGATGGATCTGCCTGTGCAAAGAGCCGGAGATGAGAGAGCATGGTGCTTGAAGGGTCTAAAAGAAGTTCAGTACGGCTGCAGAGTACAGGTCAAGAGGTGAGCTAGAAGGGACCCATAAGGCTTTGTTAAGGAGTTTGGGCTTTATCCTGAAGGCAGTCGAGAGCCATTAAGGGTATTAAGCAGAGTAGTAACATGTCCTCAGATGGAGTTTGTGAAGGATAGCTCTGGCTGCAGTACATGGAGAACAGGTTGGAGGCTTGCAAGGCTGGAGAAGGGGTGACTGGTTGGAGGCTGTTTGAGTAAACCTGGACAAGGATGATGGTGGCTTGACCTAGAAGGGTGGCCATAGTTATTGAAAAGAAAATTCAGAGGTAGAAGCAACAAGATATGGTCATTGATTCTTTTGGCTGTGGTAAAGTAGGGACCTGGGAGGAGGTGGAGGTGTAAGGGGGGGGAATCGAGGATGACCTGGTGACTTGGTGAATATTGGTGCCATTCCCTGTGCTAGTAAACACAGGAAGCCTTTGTAAATATTTAAATGAGTGAGTGAATGAATGAAGGATCTGAGACATACAAAGGCAGAGCCATTTGATGACAATGATGATAGCAAACACACAGCGCTCAATGGGTTTTGCCTATAAATTTTGCTGCTTTTTTTTTAGCATGCTATATACAACTGGTGCCCTTTTCTCATTACTTCAACATGTTGGGCTTGCTACATCTTCTGATCGTGTTTTGGATATGTATTGCTTTCTCTAGGTCAAATGTCTTGACCTTCTGGGCAAATCTTCCTTTCTTCACTTAAGATGTGTATTAGTTTCTTATTACTGCTAGAACAAATAACTACAAACATAGTGGCTTAAAACAACAAAAATTTATTATTGTACAGTTCAGGAGGTCAAAAATCTAAAATGAGCTAAAAAAAAAAAAAGATATCAGTTGGGCTGTGTTCCTTCTAGAGGCTCCAGAGGAGAGTCCATTTCTTTCCCTTTTCCACCTTCTACAAGGGCACCTGCATTTCTTGGCTCCTTCCTGCATCTTCAAAGTCAGCAGCATAACCCCTCACATCCCTCTCCCTGTGCCTCTTCCGTCATGACATCTCTTTCTCTCTCTCTCTGCTTCTGTTCTCACATCACCTTCTCTGACTCTGACCTTTCTGCATCTCTCTTGTAAGGACTCTTGTCCTTACATTGGGCCCACCAGGATAATCTCCCATTTCAAGGTCCTTGATTTATTCAATCTGTAAGGTCCATTTTGCCCACGAAGGTAGTATATTCACAGGTTCTGGGAATTAGGACATAGACATCTTTGGGGACCATTATTTTATCTACCACAAATGGAGTTTATTTAAGATGTAATAAAAATGCACTTGTCTACTGGGACAGTCATATGAATTCCTGGGTAGCACATTGCCCCCAGAATCCTTGCCCCTTGGCACAGCTACTCTGTCCTGTTCCTTTGGATCCTCTGCCTACACATCAGTCTTGGTTACTTATTTCTTAGTGATTCCGCTGGTATATCAGGCAGCTCTCTTGACCTGCTGGTGCCTTGACTAGTAACCACTCTACATATTTCACCTTGGACATGTTGAGTGAGAAGCAAAATCATTTATCAATTCAGGTCACCTAATAAATAAAACAAATAATAACTAATAAATAATACCAAAAAGGTCTTCTGTAAGACACTTGTCTACTATGTGGCTGCTTCCAAGATTTGCTGTCACATTTCTTCTACAGCAGAAACCCTGTGGAGAAGGGAGACAACCCAGTTTTTCCTAGAGATTTTCACATTTCTCTCACCAAAAGTATTTCCTGAACTTTAGGCTTGAGACTTCTATCAACACTGTTTCCAACAGCAGTCCAGGAACTTTTGCTATACTTAGCCAAGCAGTGTACTACAGAATTAACTCAAAATGGTTAAAGCACTGTAAAGGCAAGTGATTGAGAGAAATGTTATGTGAATTCAGGAGCTAAAGATATAATCAGAATTAATTCAGGCCAATTAGAAGGGGCTACTGGGAGGAGGTAATCAAGTTATAAACCTGGATTAGTTGAGATGATGAAGAATCTCTTCAACTGTTCCTTCTATATCTCCGTTGCTGACTCCTCTTATGTCTAAATGTTGGATTTTCACAGAACATCTTCTTAGGCCCTTATCAGTGCTTTCTCCACTTCTTTCTCAGATGATCTCATTCTTTCCAGTGGCTTTACCTCCCAAGCATTTGTTGACAATTTCTTTCTCCTTCTGAGCTTTGTTCTTAGCTCTAGATTGGTATTTCCAACTGCCAGCCTGATATTTCCACTTGAATATCTTTAAAGGTTTCTTAAATTAAACATGAGCAAAATGCAGCACTTTTGACCTATCTATGCTGTGTTCCCAGCTTCAATCTGTTCAGACTCCATCATCCTCACCTCAGTAAATGCTCTGTTTGCTTGGTTGCTCAAGCCAGAAACCTAGGAGTCGTTCTTGACACTTCATTCTGCCCTTACATCCCTCTCCTTCACCCCTCCATCTCTAGCCATTATCAAGTCTTGATTCTAACTGCAAGATAGATATCAAATCCATCCACTTCTCTCCACTGGAAACGGTGTCAGCATTCTAGCGCAATCATTGTCGTTTGTCACTGAACTACTGCTGTGGATTCCGAACTCTCCCCTTCCAGGCTACCTTCCATCTCATTTCCTATGTGCTCTGTTTCTTTCCTCTCACTGTTTCTACCCCTCTGTTTCTCCTCCTCTCATTGTTTCCTGTGGTTCTTTTCCCCACTTCTCTATTCATCCCTCTTTCTTTTTCCTCCCCCCTTTCTCTGTTAAACCCATCATTATTTCATTCCCATCTTTCTCTTTCCCACTCAGAGAGCTCTTTTAAAACTGTGAATTAGAGTATGTCTCTCCCTTCGTTAAAACTTTTCCCACTGTACTTAGAATAAAAAATCCAATTTCGGGGCCGGCCTAGTGGCGCCGCAGTTAAGTGCGCATGTTCGGCTTCAGCGGCCCAGGGTTCGCCGGTTCGGATCCCAGGTGCGGACATGGCACTGCTTGGCAAGCCATGGTGTGGTAGGCGTCCCACATATAAAGTAGAGGGAGATGGGCACGGATGTTAGCTCAGGTCCAGTCTTCCTCAGCAAAAAGAGGAGGATTGACAGCAGTTAGCTCAAGGCTAATCTTCCTAAAAAAAAAAAAAAAAAAAAAAAAAATCCAGTTTCCTCACTGTGGTGTTGTTTGATGGGTCTACTGCCTACCTTTTTAACCCTGTCCTAAGCCACACATTCTCCATGCTTCAGCCATACTGGCTTCTTTCAGTTCTTGGAATGCACCAAACTCTTTCTCTGTTCATAGTCTTTGCAAAAATTATTCTCTATGCAAAGAACTTTTCCTCCTCCTCTCTCCCTGGCTAATTCCTACCATTCTTCAAAATTGTATTTTTCCTTCAACAAAACCATTTCTGATCACTCAATCTAAGTCTAAAGTAGACCTGTGCTCTTTCTCTCTCTGTTCTTTCCTTCAAAGCAATTATCGTGATTTAACATTGTGTGTTCATTCATGTATTTGCTACGTACAAAGTGAATGTATTCGCTCCATAAGGGCAGTCACAGGTCTGTTATGTTCATCGCCGTGTCTTTTGCCTCTGCTGCCTAGTTCAATAAAGGGTGTGAGCAAATACTTGTTGAATAATTGAATGAGTGTACAGCACATGAAAAAGCATATAGCCTGAACAGCTGTATAGCAACAGAATAGAGTGAAACCGATAGGGGGGACAATGAGGAGACAGGCTGAGTGGGAGCAAAGGGCCTATGTTAGCTAAACTCTAAAGACTTTTCTTCTAGCAAGAGAGTTGTAAGTCACAAATTTATACTTGAGTATCTTCCCAGTTATTACGTGGATATTTTAAAACTTTATTTTCACTTATAACCATGTTTATTTTTATGTTAGTAAATGCTTTCCAAATTATGTTTAATGATTTCTGAGTATTATTATCCTTGTTTTCTTACCTTTTTAATTTGATAAATTATATTAAATGAACTATAATTATGTCTCATCCTAGTATTAATCATAACAACTCATTTGTTAAGTGCTAGCTATGTGTCAGGCACTTTATTTGCATCGTCTCATTTAATCTTTACAATAACCATATGAGGCAAGTAGTGGTCTTCCATTTTACAGGTGAGAACACTGAAGCTCAGAGAAGTTAATGATCCCAAGGTCATATAGCCAGTGTATGCTAGAGCTGGAATTCAAACCAGATGTGTCTGCTACTTTCTACTAACACAGTGGTGTCTTTATGGTGAGTTATTTTAGTACACATAAAAAAACATGAAATGTGTTTGGTATGGATGTAACATTTCTATTTTCTCTATTCAGTAATTAGGAAATACTTAGCTCAAAATTTTAAAACTGAGAAAGTTTTTTTGAACAAATCAGAGAGGATATCTTCTTCAACTATTTTTCTAAATAAAGCATTAAAAAATGATGAAATGCTTTTTGACATACAGAAGGGCATGCAGACTAGCGTATTAACATCTGTGTTCTTACCACCTATCTTGAACTAAAGTCTTCCTGGTACAGTTGAAAGTCCCCTGTGCATCCCTCCCGATCTCATCTTCCTCCCTCTCCTTAGCAGTAACCACTGCCCTGACTTGGGCATTTATCATAGCCCTGCAGCTTGTGTATCTTGGCAGTCATCTAGTGGCTGAGTGCTGAATGTGTGTGTGGTACAGTGGTGGTTCATGTTATTATTTTTCTGAAGAAACTTACCCTATTTTTTAACTTTTTTTTCCAATTCTTTTCCAAATTGGCCCCTGTTTGTACCAGGACTGAGTCATGCCACCTTGTGCCCTCCCCACCATATCTTATGTGTGGGTGAGGAATAAAAATGTACCCAGCCTCAGAGCCTACAGCTATGGGACAAAGGATCAGTTCAGCAGTTGACTTTTTTTTCCATTATCATCTGAAGTCAAATTGCCCTGAAGAGCCTTACCATAAATCACCTTGAGGATCTCATGACGGAAACTGCATTAGGCCCAAAATCTGTTCAAGTTTTGGGTGGATGAGCACATTTTATGTTTCTAACTTTTTCCCAGGTTTAGTGTAGAATTCTTCACCATGATCTCTGTGTAAGCTCCTTGTCTTGTGAAAGATTTTCATCAGGGTTAGAGTATAGTTTGGACTTGGTTACATGAGAGGTCCTTCTTTGCCCAAATCTAAGGGAAAAAAGACATCCTCAAGTTGGCAAATAATTGAAGTAATCTCCAAAAAGAGAGAAAGACAAAAACAAAAACAAGATAAAGTCAATAAATTGCTAATTAAGATGCAGCTCCAAGCATGAAGAGTTGTTGAATCAGTATAATTGGTTATGTGAAAAAAATAGAGACTGAGACTTTTAGGAAAGATAGAAAAGAGGAAAATAGATAATAAAATGAGTGAGATGCAAGAATTGTGATTGTGATGCAGATTGGGAATGGGGCTAACTATGGAAAAGAAGCTAGTCTTGGGATTAAATGCCTGAGACACAAAAATGGTTTAGAAAGAGAATGGTGAATGACTAGAAAATATCAATAACTGGCTCTTAGTATCTGGGACATAATGAGTACCCATGAATTAATTGATGAGTCACTGATACAATATCATCAGTTTATGAAAGTTTTCCAATAAAAGCATATATTTGTGTGCATGATAGTTTTTCATATATGAGGATACATTTTAACTTGAGTGCCATTTATTAAGTAATTTCTTTTTAAAGGGAATACAGATGGATATATTTTTGTCATCTTAAAAGTAGTGCTTTCCATTCCACAAGAAGAGTGATGTGGAAAAAATATATATATAAAAGTCTTTTCTGCTCATGTTCAATGACCGAAGGTTGTGCACAAATCCTTCTTTTCTTTTATAGAATGAATTTTGTTGAATTTTCCATAAAAAGTGCAACTACTAAACATTCTTGTGATAGCTTCTTTGTGAAAGTGTCACTGTTCTTGCTTTGCACACGCCTTATAATTTAGGCCTTCTTTTGTTTTGGGTTGGCAGTTCCAACTGTTCAAGCTCTTGTCTGATTATGTGGGACTCCTTATTTTAATGAGAGCAGCTTCTTTGCTGCATTTTTTAAAAATGGTCTCGGAAGCTTCTTACTGTGGATCTTTGTTAGGGACAAAGGATTATTTATGCTCAAGGAAAATGTATTCCCCACTGAATTAGCTTGTGGGAAGCACAACAAGCTCGTTAGTAATGCGCAATTGTACTTTGGCCTTTTGCTATGGTAGAGAGAAGGAAAAATGATATCAAAAAGGACATTCTGCTATCCTTTGCCTTCCTGCAAAGAAAATATGGTGCGATATTAGACTTTTCAGTTAGGTTTAGCTCAAGTTCACCTTTGGTCCCAGAAGAAATGTTCCTGTAAGGAAGGTGGTATGTGTAGCGGGCACCGTGCATGAGGTATGTTTGGTGTAACTTAGAGGAGAAAATAACTTTTCCTTGGAAATGGATAGCATTATAGCCTTATAAACCATTTTATATTTTCTCTTATAATGTTTTAATGGTGGTTTACAATAAAAATTAGACTCATATATTATGCTGCAATAAGCAATCAAAAATCCTAGGTTTTATAGTCTATGTTATTCTGAGTGCTTTTAAACTCTTCACTTCTTTTTCCTCTGAAAATACATTAAAGAATTCTATTAACCTAGCTTAATTAAAGTTGTATTTTTTTTCTTACAGATTTCAAGAATAGTACTTTGGAGTTAAAATTGCTATTTGTTTTTTTGTCTTTAGCATCTCACAGAGAAAACTTAAGAAAAATTATTATAGAAAGGCATTGAATATTGTTTCATAGTTAAAATTGATGTTTATCTTTATTACTTTGTTGTCTGGCAGAAGAAGCTTATGGTTAAGCTTATGAATTTACATAGAATTTAGATGAATTTATATGATTTCTTTGTAAAGATTAGATGAGAGATACTTGACTTTCAATATCAGTTGTGATATTTCTGTTTGCATTATGTTTACATTATGTTTACAGGGGAAAATTCTGGGAGACTTTCACATGAGCTAAGTTTCATTGTTAATTTTATTTTACTAGCCAGATGCTTCAAGAATTACTTTGATATTAATGCCAGAAATGACATATTAAAATGTGTTTCATGTTTTCCTCTTTCAAATGAGCACTTTATAAAGTAAGAAGCTTACTTTATAAAGTAAGAAGCTTGGAGTGATTATTGAATTCTCCTATAGTCAAGCTATTCCAACTAGAAGAAAAAGTTTTGGGTTTTCAGTCAAATAGGAGAGTAAGCAGATTCCTTTGAGAGTTTGGGGTATAGGAAAGCTACCATTGTCTACATATTAATGTTTTGTTCTATTTTCAGAAAAGCGATTTCATTTCAATATAGATGACCATGCAGCCTGCAATTCAAGTAAGTGTTTTTCTTGGAAGAATGTATAATTAGGCTATGAGATTAATATGCTAAAATTATAATGTAATTAGTTAAAGACTAAAATTATCACAAAATGTTTTTATTGCATTAATTTTTTTAGGCATCAAATTTTAATAACAGGAATACTGTATTTGGACTTTCTAGTTCTGAAAAGATTTTAATTTTAAACTTTCATTTATACTGAATATTTGTAAGAATCAAAAATACCTTAGGGTTGGTGGGTCTATCTTACTTATATTACCCTGGGAAAAGAATTGGAATATTTCATAGTTTTTCTCTCATTACAACTTAGTATGCATTTGTAGTTTAAAGAGCTTTCAATTAAAACAAATATAATTTTTTATTTTAGATAATTTTTCATGTGCCCTGTAATGCCTGTAATAACAAGGCATTAAAACTTAAAATTTAGGGGCCGGCCCTGTGGCCAAGTGGTTAAGTTTGTGTGCTCTGGTTTGGATCCCGGGCATGGACATGGCACCACTTGTCAGGCCATGGTGAGGCGGCGTCCCACATAGCACAACCAGAGGCACTCACAACTAGAATATACAACTATATAGTAGGAGGCTTTGGGAAGAAGAGAAGAAAAAAAAAGAGAAGATTGGCAACAGTTGTTGGCTCAGGAGCCAATCTTTAAAAATAAAAAAGGGAAAAAAAACCCTTAAAATTTAAAGAGTGGGTTTTTTTGTTTATTTTTTGATAAGGGGAGGCAAGATGGAGATAATGAGACAAACCAGAAAACCAGAATAATTTTACTTTTGAATGATTTCCAGAGTTGGTATTTGTTATATTATTTTTATATCTTTTTAAGTTCTCTTTCTTTTGATAAAAATAGAACATGATTGAATTTTTCTTTCTTTTTTTGCTGAAGAAGATTCTCCCTGAGCTAACATCTGTTGCCAGTCTTCCTCTTTTTGCTTGAGGAAGATTTGCCCTGAGCTAACATTTGTGCCAGTCTTCTTCTATTTTGTATGTAGGTCACCACCACAGCATGGCCACCAAGTGGTATAGGTCTGCACCTGGGAACTGAACCCGGGCAGCCGAAGCAGAGCATGCTGAACTTAACCACTAGGCCGTGGAGCCAGCCAAGAACATGACTGAATTTTAATTTAAAGATAAAAATCACATTGAACGTCTCCCTAGAAAGGTGGAAGCAGCTGATAATAAGATTTGCCTTGGAAAGTGAGAACTTTAGAGAAAACCAAATTTCATTTCTGATTCTAGTTCTGCCACTCTGATTGTGAGATTTTTGGCAAGTTATTTTCCCTCTCTGAGTCTCTGCTTCCTTACCTCTAGGGTGAGGATGGTAACACTTATTTTTCATGGTAGTTGTGGGGAATCAGAGATAACATGAGCAAAGTGCCTACTGGAAAGTATGTTGCATAGCAGGCACTTCAGAAATTTGGTTGTAAAGCTGGAGATTATACCTGTGCCTTGAAAGTCTTTTTTTTTCTTCTTTTTTTTAATTAAGAAGGAAGGCTTATTAAGATAGCAGTGGTGGTCGCCTAGAGAAGAGAATTTATCAAGTGGTTAAGAACAACTCTGAATGTGATTCTGCTTGTACTCCCTCTTATGCTGTGCAGCTGTATCCTTCCACTCTGCTAATAAAGAGTTCCATTGTACTGTTTTCCTTCTGGGACTTGAGAGTCCATGGCAGTCTCCCAAAAGATCTTATTATTCCCCTTTAGGTCCTCTCAAGTCCACACTGAGTATGCTCAGAACTCCTTTATTATTGAAAACCATTTTTTATCTGATTACTTCTATTTGTCCTCTTTTTATCCGAGTCAGAAATGTCATCAGTTTCATGGTGATTATATTTTCTTGATTCCTTATGGAGTGCTTTTTATTATTGCCGCAACGACCATGCTTTTCTCATCTCTACCCTAATGGCCATTAATATTTTCTTAACTTGGTGACTTTTTTCATAGTTTTGTCTTATAGTTCCATGAAACCTTCCCTGATCTAGATTCCACAGATCCGTCTTTATTGATTCTTCTCCAAGAGCATCCTTGACATCTCTCATGGAAGTTTTTGCTTCTCTCCCTGGTGAATGTGAGAACTTTCTAGGATTTTCAGCCCTTTCTCTGCTGAGTATATTAGACAGTTACTTAGTTATTTGTAAGTGCCTTGCAGAGAGGAGACATCCAGTAGATAGCTCTTATCAGTTGTTTTTTGTTAATTTAGTACATTAAGATCTTCTTTGCCCTTTTTTTTTTAAATGTCCTTTATTCTTATTAGTAAATAAACATACAGTCTAAAAATCACTGAGTAATAGTTCCTGATCTCTTTCAGGTCATAGTCCCCTTTGAGAATCTGACAAAAGCTATGAACTCTCTCTCTGAGAAAAGGCCCATTTGTACGTGGGCATAAAATTTTACCCAAATCTGAGTTAAGTTTATATACCTACTCAAGTTCCTCTATAGACTGCCTATGGATTAAGAATCTCTGCAGTATCAACTCTGCAGAAATCAAACAGCTTTCAGCATGTTTGAGAACAGCCTTTGAACATGCAGTTTTTGTCATTAACATCTAACTTTTAGCAACATTAATGTGCCACTGACTAGCCCAGGTTATTATAGGCTTCTGCTTGCAATAACAGGAAAATCCAAGTACTCTTCTAACACGGCAAGAAATTAGAATGACTTTTGTTAATATTAGCTTCTTCATTTTCACACATGAGTTTTTCAAAATCACCCTCCTAACTAATGCACATCTTTCCTTGACAAACATTTACATCTGCTCTGCCCTTTTCCATCTCAGCCAAATGGTTAAAGGACAAATAACATTTTATTGACTGTGAAATACCATTGATGGTAAGATGCATCTGGATTTTTTTTTTTTTAAGATTTTATTTTATTTTTTCCTTTTTCTGCCCAAAGCCCCCCGGTACATAGTTGTATATTCTTCATTGGGGGTCCTTCTAGTTGTGGCATGTGGGATGCTGCCTCAGCGTGGTTTGATGAGCAGCACCATGTCCGCACCCAGGATTCGAACCAACGAAACACTGGGCCTCCTGCAGCGGAGCGCGCGAACTTAACCACTCGGCCACGGGGCCAGCCCCAAGATGCATCTGGATTTTGATGCTACAAAGAGTTGTTTGCTAATATCTATTCCTCAGTTATTCGACAGATATTTTGGACTGAATACCATGTGCTAGGTCTTATACTGAGTCCTGGGATTACAAAGAGAAATAAGAAATGCTTATGAAAGGAAGATTTAGATAGTAAATCTTATAGTAAATCTTTGCTATACTCCCTTTGAAATAATTTGAAGAGAATTCAGGGAAATAACATGTTGTCTTTGTCCTAAAATTTTATAGGATCCTCATATATTTAGGAGTTGATTGCCCAATCTCTACCCTCAGTTCCTCAAATAATGTCCCTCAAATAACTTATTTTTCTCTGTCTTTGAGTATTTTTGTTGAGTTTTGCTACTCCTGCTTGCCTCTTGTGGTATATATTCATTTTATTTCTTTGCTTTTGGGATTTTTTTTAAAATGTTTGTTTCTCATTGTAGGTGATTGGAAGCAACTATGTCCTTTTTTTTTTTCCCTCCAAAGTTTATCTGGATTAACAATGGTGTTGTTATGGCTTTTGATTTGGTGTGGTAAGACTTTCCTCAAGTAAACCTCTGTGAGTTTAACATAGTGTAGGGGGAAGATTATCTGTATTTAAAAACCAAGAAAGGACTAGATTCACTTGATATTACCTATACTTATATCTCTTTTTTTCTCAGCTTTTTAAAGTTTTATTTTAAAGCAATCACAAACCTGCAAAGTAGCTGTTAAGTGTAGAACCGAGATACTTGTTTGCTGAACCATTTGAGAGTAGTTGCCAATCTAATGCCCCATTACCTCCAAATACTGTAATATGTGTGTGTTGCAAACAAGGACATCCTCCTATACAACCACAATGAAATAATCAGAATCTGGATATTAACATTGGTGCAGTCCAGAATCATGTGTTCTATGTAGTTGTCGTGTCCTCTAGTGTTTATCAGTCTACAACAGTGTCTCAGTCTTTGCCTTCTTTAGTGACCTTGATACTTTTGAGTAGTACAGATAAATTTCTTTGTAGATGTCCTCAATTTGGATTTACCTGACGTTTTCTCATGATTAGATTCAGGTTACGTGTCTTTGGCAGGAAAATCACACAGGGATGTCGTGTTTTCTCATTGTGTCCTAGCAGGTGGTGTGTGATTTTGATTTGCCCTATTATTGATGGTGTTCACCTTTGTCACTTGGTTAAGTTGCTGTCTGTCAAGTTTCTTTACTGTAAAATTACTCTTTTCTCTTTGTAATAAGTATTTTGTGGGGAAGTACTTTGAAATTGTATAAACATCTCATTCCTCATCAATAATCTATTTTATTCACTTATTTATATCTATAAGGACTGACTCATAGTTGTCCCTTTTATTCAGTGTGTTATAATCTATTTATATCATTATTTTGAAGCTCAAATTGCCCTTGATTTAGCCAGTAGAAGTCCCTTTAGGCGGACTTCTCTGTCCTTTGGCATATCCCCATCATTCTTTGAGCACGTCTTTGCTTTTTTGGTAAAAGTTGTTCTAGTCCTACACCATAGAATTCATTCTAGTTTTCTCTCATTTCATAGTTGTACCTCTCTTGTTTGTCAATGAGAAACCTGGCTCGCATTTTATAAATCCCCATGTATGTAAGCAGTCTCCCATTGTTGCTGCCACCCCCTCCCTGAGTTGATGCCCTGCTCAGCTCACTTGGGCTCTGACACCCTGCACTGAGTTGTTCCCCCGTTGTCCCCAGTGGGCACCCTCCTTATCGTATTCATGGTCTGACATTTTCACAGGGCTGTCCCCATGTGTGGATGCCCTCTCACCTCAGTCAAGCTCTGACCCTCCATTTCAAGCAACCCTCCTGGGAGAACCCCCTTGTCACTTCACTTAGGCTCTAATACCCCTTCCTGAATTGAGAATTGCTACAGTCTTTTCTGTAAATAAACTTATATTAAATCATATCTAATCATATTTCAAAATCTTGCAATTGTTACTTTGATAGTATGTTTATGCCATTTTTGTTTTAAACCAAGGATTGGCAGTAAATATTTTTGGCTTGGGAGTCAACAGGCAAAATCAAGGCTGTTATGTAGGTACTTATGT
The DNA here is from genome assembly GCF_041296235.1 of Equus asinus. Taxonomy (NCBI): domain Eukaryota; kingdom Metazoa; phylum Chordata; class Mammalia; order Perissodactyla; family Equidae; genus Equus; species Equus asinus. Next base: position 40,401,096 of record NC_091793.1, read on the forward strand.
AACAACCATTTTAAAATGTAAAAACCATTCTTAGCTTGTGGGCCATGCAAAATCAGGTGACAGATCAGATTACTTAGAATTTTTTTTTAGGTAACACTGTTATTGTGATTTGAAGTTTACAGAATGCCATTTATACATTCATTCATTTATCCATTATTCAACAAATGTTGCTAGGCTCTGTGCGAGATGCTACAAAGATGTGTCTTGTAAGGCAGGTGTCATTAGCCATTTTACAGCCAAGATGCTGAGACTCTGGTCAAGTAACTTGTTAAACTTACTCAGTTAACAAGTGAAAGAAAAATATTATTTGTTGACTTTTATCTTCTTGGTTTGTTAGTAGAATCTGTCCATTAATTAGAGATTCACTTACATTTACCACAGTATTGAATACTGAAAATGTCTCAATTATCTAGATAATAGTTTGCCTCTAGTTTATTAACTTTCTGTGAGCTGCTGCATTTTTGTTTATGTGTGTATTATATATGTCTATAATTCATCATCTAAATATAGATGTGGATTATGCTGACTTTTAATAAGGTTGCATCCATTCAGTTGGTTGGTGTTTTCTCTAGGTGTGGTTTGGAGAAGACTTACCTCTAAGTCCACGGAATCCTCTGACCCCCAGGCATGGGCCAGGTTTGGCTGATGTTTGTCAGTATGATGAGTGGATAGCTGTGAGGCATGAAGCTACCCTGTTGCCCATGCAAGAAGATCTGTCAATCTGGTTATCAGGTTTATTAGGTAAGGCTTGAAAAGATACTCAAAATTGTATTCTCTTATTCAGTAAATATTTACTGAGAATTTTACTCTTTGCCAAGGAGTGATTGTTCTAGAGGCCGGGGATGCTCTATTGAATAAAATATTCCATGTCCTTCTTCTCACCAAGCTTACATTCTAGTTGGGGAGATATTCCAATTCACCCCAACCTTTAGGGCTTGAATAGTAAGGAAGTTTGATGCTTAATGGAAGAGGTCAGTAGTAAACTTTGAATAATGAACATGTTCATGTTAATGTAAAAATATTTTTTTAAAATGTATATAGCTCTAATTTGGGGTCCATATTTTACTGATTTTTTCTCCCTTAATCTTGTATAAGGCATGAGATTCTGAGTAGAATATACACTGTAGTTAAAATGATAACTATTTTTGAGGCATTGAGAGGCAGAGGCTTATGAAACCCAGGAGGAAATGTCAGTTTGGCAAATGTTTGGCATCATATTTGTTTACTCAGAGAATATGAGTGCTTTGAACTTTCTCCCAAGAAAAAATTCTCTTTTGAATACAGAATTACATGTCACATTCCAAGGTTTTCGTGAAAAGGAATGTATAAAGCTCATCTATGGCCTTCCCATGATAATCAAAAACACACTAAGCACTTGCTCTAATTATCTCATATCAATTTGATGATTTGGATAATTTTTTAAAAATTTATTATGTAATAATGCTTCTAAACAAGGAATTTTAGAGGTGAAAAGTTGTTATTACCTGTGTGTTTGTTATTATCTTTAATTTTTAAATTGCAGCAAAGTCCTTCTTATTTATAGAGAATCTTTCTCTTGTGCGAGCAGTATTAATGTGCAGTGAATCAAAACTTAATAGTGAATATTGAAATGTAAAAGAGTTTGATCTTTTTTAAATGAGATAAAATAGATCTCATTTTATTTTTTCTGCACTTCCACATCACAGATATTTTTATTTTAGTTGTCTTATATTTAGTTTGACATTATCTCCTATTTTAACTGTACCTTCTAAGAGTGAATACTTGGAGTTTGACATGATATTTGTCTAGTGTTTCGACTATAATCTGATTACATTTAATTAAATTTTTACCATATTCTTTGAATTTACTGTTTCTAGAAGAACTTTAACATTGAAATATATTTTTAGGTATTGAAGTTAAGGCAGAAAGATTATTGGAAGAACTTGATAATGGAGTACTATTATGCCAGCTGATTAATGTTCTTCAAAACATGGTGAAAACATGCAACTCTGAAGAACCAGTGGTAAGAAAATGTTTGGCAGTTGTGATTTTATACCTTGGTACATATTAATTTGTTTGAGTACATTTCTTATCATCTGTACAAGGTTGTAAACTTCTACTCCAACTATCTATAAGACCTTGGATAATTTACTTAATCTTTTTGAGCATCTGGAAAAATATTCTCACTTGTAAAATGGAGATATTAACACTTACCTTGTAGGATTTATTTGTGAGGATTCAGCAAAATTAAATGAGATACTATATAGATGCTGTTTAGCTTAGTGCCTCGTGCATAGTCAATATCCAGTGGCTAGCTCTTCTTGAGAATCGTGTTAGTACATTCCATATATGATTCTTGTGAGAGTTAAATGACAGAAGAGCTTTTGGTGGTTCCTGGCATACAGTTAGGAGCCATCATCATCATCATCATCATCTTTATATTCTCCATATACTGTCTAGGTGGTAAATTCTGTAAATATTGATTGAATGAATAGTATTCCTTTTTAGACAGTTTTCCTCCATTGACCCTCAAGTCATGATTTGAAGTAGGTAAGATTTCCTCTCTTTTCATCCACGTCGGTGTTTTCACTCTTGGGATCTGGGGTCTGTGAGTGTAGGGTCTGGACACTCACATAGTGTTGGTGGAAATATAAGGTGGTATCATCTTTCTAGGGGACAGTGGGTGATTAACTGTGTGGTACCTAAAGAGAGCAGAATATCATCCATTCGTTAGAAATGACTACCTTAATCTGTTATTTTTTACCCTAAAAGATGCCTACCACCTATCATTAAATGTGCTTGCACACATACTTGCACAAATCAGATTGTAGAATAGCATGTTTATGTAACATTCTATAGGTACAGATTTGTATATACTTGTGCACGAAGATGTCTTACTAAAACGTGGATGTGAAGATTTCAATTGATACTGTCTTTGTATTTGGCTTTTTTTTTTCAGTGATCATATATTCTGTATACAATTAGAAAAACTTACAAGGCTATTTTAATTCTGGAAAATAATAGCAAGGGGAAGGTTATATAAGGAACTGATAATAGTGGTTGTCTCTAGGGAGAGAGGAACTGAGTGGGAGAGGTGGGAGAAAGACTCATACCCTACTGTGCCTATTGCATTTTAAAAAATCATATACATGTATTGCTTATTCAAGTTAAAATTTAAAACAAACCTAAAAATGCCTCAGCCTCAGCAAGATTATCTAAATACTCTTGGTCCAGATAGTCAAAAAATTAGGATTCTGTAAAACTTAGACCATCAATTTTCAAAGAATTTGAATTAAGACTGGGCCACTACTTCCTTATTTGATAGTCGCTTCAAGAAACTCAGGACCATATTTATGAAGCTGCAAGTAAGGAAGTAAGCAAAAATGAGTGTGTCTGTTAAACTTTGACATAGCAATAATTTTGTGTTTGTATTGAACTGTATGTGGAGAGACATACTATAGAGATATGCTTTGGAATTATTAGACTGTCATTGTTTATGTTAATTAAGATTCTTATGTCATTTTAAAAATAAAGAGGTTATAGATGCATGGTCCTACTGCTAATTTTGACCAGATTGTTTTTCTAGGAATTATTTTCTGAAATATACTTAAAGGAAAGTAAAATAAGGTAATTTTTGAAGATACCTTTTCTCCCTACTGCTGCATACTTTTAGGTTACATTCAATGCACTGAGCACTTATTTAGTCCATAATATTAAAATGTATTTCTCATGGAAATATCCTTGATGCATTTTGGAAATTATTCGTCTTTTCCAGAATTTTCCAATGAGAAAAGTGCCCTGTAAGAAAGATGCTGCCTCAGGTTCATTCTTTGCTAGAGATAATACTGCAAACTTCCTTCACTGGTGTAGACACATTGGGGTCGATGAAACTTACCTCTTTGAATCTGAAGGTTTAGGTAAGTATATTTGTTATCGCTGTTCTGTTTAATGTTTATTTGGGTATTTTTCTATGCCTTACTTCTTTGTCTTTCCAAATAAGGACTCAAATGCTATATCCCATTTTCCTAGGAAAATTTATACTTTAAATATTTGTGAAACAATTGGAGAATCAGATTCCAAATCAAATATATTAAGCTTTTCTTTTATAGTTGAAGATCTTATTCATCTTGAATATCCTAGAAATATTTTACTTCCTAAATGAGTTGGCTGTAGGAAGGTTCTGGACTAACGCTTTACTGCTTAATGTTTTCATCAAGAATTACTCTACCAAGTCTAAATTACTAGTAATTTCTCTTTAACTAGATAATTATAGAAATAACAGAAGGCCAAAGAATATAAGCTCATGGTATTTAAATTTACCTTGTGAACATCAGCTGCCAACTTGATTATCTACATGGATTAATGTTTTGACAATTCATTTTAAGAAGATGGGCTCTACTGAAGAATTATTGACATATTTTCTCATTTCGTTTAAGTCAACAGAAGCATCTGTGCAGTGACTAATATGGAAGTTATCTAAGTTTTAGACTATATATATATTTCCTCAAAGCATTTATATATGTGTATACATATATATAGAGAGAGACACACACAGAATTTATAATGTTTTGATAGGAGTAGTAGCATACCAAGGGCAGAGGTTGTGGGAGTAGTGGTGTGCCTTGGTAGAGAGAAGTATTTTATCACTGACATTGTTTATAATTGCTGCTTCAGGGTGATAATAAAAAAGCACACCAACTTTTAGGTGGTTTTATTATTGTTTTAAAATTCTCTACTGACTATGCACACCCTTGTTGCCTACACATGGCGTAGGCTGTTCCCACTGCTACCCGTTTGGTACGCCTCTGGATATTCCTATCTCGTAAATTGTAATCGATTACTCTTTTACGACACCCCCCACCAAGTTGAACTCTACTTTAATCTAGATGTGTGATCATTGGTGACAGTGTGGTTGATTTAATGACATATTTAGCTTCTCCTGATCAAAGAAAAGAGGAAATGCTTTGAATTCTCTAGTTTCCAGTTTACTGTTTCTGAAAGCATATAAGGTTGTTGTACATTTCTCATTCCCGGTAGAAGACATCTTTTGACTGTCCCGAAGGTCAGTATAGGACTAATACAGCACTGCCAATAACATTAATTCATTCTAGGCATTGAACTATAAGCTAGTGTTTTTACTTTCTAAAAGTCTCAGAGATGAGCCTCTTAATTTTTTACATTTTGCTAGGAACTCAAAACAACTTAAATAAACAAATACACTATTTTAAGGCATTTCTCAGTGTTTAGAGAAACAAATTTAATAAATATTTCAGGATTAATTGCTTTTGGAATGACTTTTAAAGACAAATATAGGCCTTTTTATTGCTTTGGCAGAGTAAACTTTATGCTTGAGGTATATGATAGATGCTATCCATAAATCAAAGAACAGCTGTTATTTCCATTGTAGAGGAGTCAGTGTACTCATAATTCCTCATGCATGCCATTATTATATTAGAGTTCAGAAGTTTCCTAGAGTGTTTAACTCTTAAAGATAGGAGCAGAAAGGTAGATGATCCACAACTACCACATTGGTGCATTTAGCAAGAATTCTGATGATCTGGGGTTTTTTGTTTTGCTTTGTTTTTTTAATTTTTAAGGATCTCTGAACTATTAGGCTTAGTAGCATTTGGTTTCCTTAAAAATTTTTTTAAAAAGCTTTAAAAATTGTGGTAAAATATATAGAACAAAATTACCATCTTAACCATTTTTAAGCATGTTAGATTTCATTAATAGCACTTAAAAAACAGCTATACTTCATGTGATGTAAACTTCATCATTTCAAAATGTACACTTTAGAGACTTTTAGTATATTCACTGTGTTGTGCAACTATCACCACTAATTTCAGAACATTTCCATCACTTTCAAAAGAAAGCCTATGCCTTTTAGCAGTTGGTCCTGATTACTCCCTACCTCTATCCTCTGGCAACCACTAATCTACTTTCTTTCTCTATGGATTTTCATATTCCGGACATTTCGTGTAAATAGAACCATACAGTATGTGGCTGTTGCATCTGGCTTCTTTCAATTTGCATAATAGTTCATTTATGTTGTAGCATGTAACATTACTATGTTACTTTTTATGGCTGAATGATAGTCCATTGTATGGCTATACCACATTTTTAAAATCCATTATAAGCTCATGGACATTTTGATTGTTTTTACTTTTTGGTTATTATGAATAATGCAGCTATGAACATTTGTGTACAAGTTTTTGAGTGAACATATGTTTTTAGTTCTCTCAGGGATATATCTAGGAGTGGAGTCATTGGGTCGTATGGTAATTCTTTGTTTATCTTTTTGAGGAACTACCAAACTGTTTTCATAGTGGCCATACCATTTACATTTCCACCAGCAATGCACAAGGGTTCCAGTTTTTTCACGTCTTTGCCAATGCTTGTTATTGTTCTTTTTTAAAATTTAAATTATAACCATCCTAGTGGGTATGAATTGTTATCTCATTGTGGTTTTTGATTTGCATTTCCCTAATGGCTAATGCTGTTGAGGATCTTTTCATGGGCTTATTGAAGAGTTGTATATTTTCTTTGGAGAAATATCTATTCAAATCTTTTGCTTGTTTTTTGGGTGTAATTTGTCCTTTTTTGTTGACTTGTAAGAGTTCTTTATTTATTCTGGAGACTAGGCTTTGTCGGATATATGATTTGCAGATATTTTCTCCTAGTCTTTCGGTTGGCTTTTTACTTTCTCAATAGTGTCCTTTGATACTAAAAGTTTTTAATTTTGATGAAGTTCAATTTGTCTTTTCTTTGATCAAGTGTGCTTTTGGTGGCATATCTAAAAAACCATTGCCTAATCCAGGGTCACACAGTTTCACCTGTGTTTCCTTCTAAGAGTTTTATAGTTTTAGCTCTTACATTTAGGTCTTTGATCCATTTTGAGTTATTTTTTGTATATGATGTGAAGTAGGGGTCCAAATTCATTCTTTTGCATGTAGATATCCAGTTGTCCTAGCACCACTTATTGAAAAGACTTTTCTTTCCACTATTGAGTGGTCTTGGCACCCTTGTTGAAAATTGATTGAACATAAACATATGGGTTTATTTCTGGATGTTCAGTTCCATTCCAGTGGTCTGTATGCCTATCCTTATGCCAGTAACACACTGTCTTGATTACTGTAGCTTTGAAATAAGTTTTGAAATTGCAAAGTCTGAGTCTTCCAACTTTGTTCTTCTTTTTCAAGATTGTTTTGGCTGTTCTATTTCTCTTGCGATTCCATATGAATTTTATCATTAGCTTGTCCATTTCTGGAAAAAAAGGCTATTGGAATTTTGACAGACGTTGCACTGAATCTGTAGATCAGTTTGTAAAGTATTGCCATCTTAAGACTATTATGTCTTTCAGTCCATTAACACAAGATGTCTTTGCATTTATTTATATCTTTAATTTTTTCAACAGTGTTTTATAGTTTTCAATGTACAAGTGTTACACTTCTTTGGTTAAATTTATTCTTAAGTACTTTATTTTTCTTGAAGCTATTGTAAATGAAATTGTTTTCTTAATTACAGTTTCAGATTGTTTGTTGCTAGTGTATAAAGTATAATGATTTCTGTATATTGCTCTTGTATCCTGGAACTTTGCTGAACTTGCTTATTAATTCTAATAGTTTTTTGTAGATTTTTTAGAGTTTTCTATACAGAGGACCATGTCATCTGTGAATAGACATAGTTTTCCTTCTTCCTTTCCAATCTGGATGCCTTTTATTAATTTTTCTTGCCTAAATGCCCTGTCTAGAACCTCCCGTACAATGTTGATAGAAGTGGTGAGAGTGGCCATCCTTGTCTTTTCTCTGGTCTTAGGAGGAAGACTTTCAGTCTTTCACCATTAAGAATGATGTTGGCTGTGGGTTTTTCATAGATTTCCATTTTCAGATTTATAAACTTCCCTTCTGTTTCCAGTTTGTTGAGTCTTTTTTTTTTTTGAGGACTATTAGCCCTGAGCTAACATCTGCCACCAATCCTCCTCTTTTTGCTGAGGAAGACTGGCTCTGAGCTAACATCCGTGTCCATCTTCCTCTACTTTGTATGTGGGATGCCTGCCGAAGCATGGCTTGATAAGCCATGTGTAGGTCAGCACCTGGGATCCGAACTGGCAAACCCTGGGCCACCAAAGCGGAATGTGTGAACTTAATTGCTATGCTACCAGGCTGCCCCATGTTGAGTCTTGTTTTTTTTTTTTGGTGAAAATGTTTTTGATTTTGTCAAATGCTTTTTCTGTGTCTACTGAGATAATTGTGTTTCTTTTCCTTTATTCTGTTAATATGGTGTATTATATTGATTGATTTTTGTGTGTTGAACCAACCTTGCATTCTTGGGGTAAATCCCACTTGCTACTGGATTCAGTTCACCAGTATTTCATTGAGGATTTTTACATCTATTCATAGAGGATAGTGGTCTTTAGTTTTCTTATGATGTCTTTATGTAGCTTTGGTATCAGGATAACACTGGCCTCATTGAATGAGTTAGGAAGTGCTCTGTCCTCATATTTTTGAAAGACTTTGAGAAGGCCGTTAACATATAGTCCTATGCTAAAGATAGTTTAGAATAAAATTGATGTGCTACATCTCTTCAAATTGTGTCTCCTATTGAGAGATCTGAAAAATAAATAATTTAATGTTACTAAGCCCTTAGCTTTTTCGACTTAAAATGCTATATGAATAAGGGTCCATGGTAAGTTTTCTTCCTCTTCTTCTTAGCCAGTTTTTTTTTTTTTTAATTTATGGAAGATGAGAATATGTAGAGAAAATCAAAGTGTCTTTTCTAAGTCTCCAAACAAGTAAACTTATTTTCTTCATCATTCTTTTCTTTTACTTCTTCCATACCAGAATATATTTCCCTATTTAATTTTGCTCCTTACAATATTTGATCTTATTTTTTCACAGTTTTACATAAAGATCCAAGACAGGTGTATCTTTGTCTTCTTGAAATTGGTCGAATTGTGTCAAGGTGTGTATTTCATGATATTTCAGAATTTCGATGTCATAAACGTTTTTTAAGCTACTTTATTTAGCTAGAACACTATTTTCTTTAAGTAAAAGAAAATAATTTTTTATTGAAATAAAGTAACTTAATTTCCTATTTTTTCTTTCTTTTTGTTTCTTTGTTAACTTTGTTCTCTTTGTGTGACCTATGTCATGTGTCAACATCTGCTTGCTCATATAGCTTGCCTTTTTTGTATATTAAACTGTAAAAGTGGTTACTTAAGTTTTTTAGATTAAGAATAGAGTAAGAGCATGTAGTCTTTTAGCAGTTCAAAGTTAGGCAAGTCCTCCAGACTCAAAGAGGATCTGATGAGAAGGCTGAGCCTTGTTGTCCTCCATACCTAGCTGAGCCCTATCTGAGCTGATTTTGAAGGTGCCTTTCAGGATCTCTGAAATATTAAATATTGGGAGCATCCAGTAACCCAAATAGATGCTATGATGTGAAGATTATAATCTGAATTTTTGGCAATCTGTGGGAAATTTAAAAGGATTTCCAGATGTCTCAGTGAAACAATTGGTAGAAGAGAGTCATACAAGACTTCTTTTAAAGATAGAATATAATCTATTGTGACATGCAGGGAAGTGCTTGGGTCAGACTTAGCTTGATTGATGAGATCTCCTAATTGGTTTTCAGGTATGGGGTTGAACCACCAGTATTAGTGAAACTTGAGAAAGAAATTGAGCTAGAAGAGACCTTACTCAATACTTCTGGGCCTGAAGAGTCCATCAGCATTCCAAAATCATGCTGTCAGCATGAAGAGCTGCATGAAGCTGTAAGTAATTGCCACACTTTCTTTCTGACTATGATGCATCAAAGTCTCATAGTTTGCCACAGGTGATACTATGTTTAAAAGAAAATGTTTCTTATTCAGAATATACACTAGTACTAATTTCCACTCCCTTGTGAGTTCAGGGCACTATATGTTAAAAGTGATTTTTTGTTGCTTGTGTATGATGAGGAATGGATGTGTAGTTGAGGAGCAGTTGGGCAAATAGGCTGGACCCATCATGAACAGTACTATTGGCCACAAGAATTCATTGTTTTTTTTTTTTCCTTTAACATGGTAGTGTTATAACCTGGTTTGCAAATTATAGGAATCACTCTCATGGTCATGTAGAGATTATATTGGTTTCATTGTAGAAATCCAGGCATAAGATGATCAGAACCTGAACTCGAGCAGTAGTAGTGAGGATGAAGCAAAGGGAACAAATATAAGACATATTTAGGACTTAGAATTGACAGGAATACTATTTTTTTTTTTTTTACAGATTTTACTTTTCCTTTTCTCCCCAAAGTCCCCTGGTACATAGTTGTGTATTTTTAGTTGTGAGTCCCTCTAGTTGTGGCATGTGGGGTGCCACCTCAGTGTGGCCTGATGAGCAGTGCCATGTCTGCACCCAGGATTTGAACCAGCGAAACCCTGGGCCGCTGAAGCGGAGTGAGAGAACTTAACCACTCGGCCACGGGGCCGGCCCTGAGGAATACTATTTCTGATAGGGAGGGAAGAAATCTAGAATGATTCCTAAGGTTTCTAAGTAAGTAGTATGCTGATTCTTGGAGACTACAGGACGAGGAAAAGTTGTGAGGGCAAATTGATGGAGTTTTTCTGAATATTCTCCCTGATGGATATATGTGGACTTGTTAGATGATGGGTCTCAACTGGAAAGTCTTCTTAACTTTACCTGTTCATCCTTATGTAGAAGTTAATAGAATTTGTAGTTGCTTAGGCTGTATGTCTTCTGGAATGACTACAACAGTATATTAAGTGATGGAGGTGAACTTTTCTGCTTAGACTGTTCTTAGAATTCCTGGTCTTGTTTGGGTAGTAGTATTTTATGAAAGTGCTTAATGTACAAAATTATTTAAGAAATAATCAAGTCATTACTAATAAACATTAGAAAGTGTTGCTTTGTTTGTTTTGTTTAATGTTAATAAAAGTCTATAGTAAAACATTTGGATAGCCCTGTAAGACAGATTAAGAAAATGTCAGCCTGAACAACTCTTTATCAGGCCAAAATGTATTTACCTACATTATATTATTGACATCCATGATGACTGAATATCAATATGTGATGCAGCAATAATGTAGTAGGTAAAAAGTAAAACTTATTTTAAATCTCATATAACCTAAAACGATGATTAAATAAAAAGAAAAACGTTGCGAAAATATTTTTTATTAAATAAGAAATACAATGTGTTAATTTCCCTATTATATAAAGACCATATGCAGTTAGATAAGAAAGACATTTCCAGTAGTTAAATAAGAAGGACTGTTATTCACACAGGAAGAACATATGATGTTGAAACTTGCTCATAATTAAGGAAATCAGATATACAATTCACCCCATTAGCAAAATTTTTTAAAAATATGGAACCTAGTGCTGGAAAGTTGTGGTAAAACTATACTTAGGGATTACTATTGGCAATGGAAAATGATGTAAGCTGTTGAAAAACAAATTGACAAATAGATCTCAAGAGCCGTAAAAGTGTTCCTCTTTCATTTTTATTGTAATTGAAGAGGAAAAAAAAGTGTGAATGAAAGTGTTTATTGTACAGTAATTTATAATGTGAAAATGTGGAATATATAAATCTCAAATAGGGCAGTGGCAGGTAAATTAGGATTCATTATCTGAACAGAATAATCATTTTATGTGATCATTATGAAGACTGGAGCAATGAGAAAAATGTTTATTTTGTGAAAAACACGTGTATATAGACAAAATGTATAGGAAGAAGGAGAAAGAAAATAATCGATAGTAGGGTAGTGCCTTTGCAGATGATTTTAATTTCTTTGGCTGTTTCCTGTAGTGTTATAATGTTAATTATGCAATAGATAAAACGGGAAGAAAACAGTTCTTACTCACAGCTCTTAGATCTTTTAGGCTCACACCCTTATTTATATTGTGGGTTAGTGCTGATTTGTACTGCTGAAAATAAGTGAAATTTGGATATTTAAATAAAGAAAATAAGTGACTTCTCATGTCTGCATTCTTCTATGAAAACTAAAAAGGCACACATTTTTCTCAATATATATGTGCTATGTGAATACATTCAAGGTCCACCTATACCTATGTGATCTACAGAGATCTTGGGGTCATGTTTAAAATAAGGGACAATTATTATCTGATTCGTTATTTAAAGTGCTGTTAAGAAGTATACAACTGCAGTTCCGTGTACTTACGAAACGTTTATGCATAGAATGCAGTGATTGAAATAAATACCTCCTTTCAAATTACTTTGGTTAACTAATGTGTAAATGTTTCTAATAACTGTAAACCCTTTGCCCAAGTTCAGTTTATTTTTAGCCATTTTATGCATGTGGTGTATGTATGTATATGTGTGCATATGAATATGTGTGCGTGTGTTCATATATATTCAGGCTATGAACAAGACAAACTTGATTGTTTAGCTTATGAAAAGCAGTTCTATTTATGATCATGTTATTTTGTAAAATGAATGATGTAGGGAGATAAATTCTGGATCTTTCAGGCCCTGGTAAATCTGTGTGTCCATTCATTTTGAGTAGATAATGAAGACAGTCGTAATTTCTGTTAGTGATCAGCTAAATTGGGCATATCTAAAGAGACTTTCTTTAACATCATGCCCAAGTTCAATGAAATGAATTTGTTTAGATATATTGTGTGTGACAAGTAACTGAGAAAAATATTCATGGCCTTGCTTTTTCAAAAAGGTAATTTTAGGAAAATAAAATTTTTCCACAGTGGTTGATATGTGATTCTCTTTTTCAATTAAACATATCTAAACAAATATCTTCATTTAATCAATGTATTTTAATTTCCTTGTCTTCAATGTAGGATTCCTGAATTTCTCTTTACATGTACTCCAGTTTTTGCCACTTTTTGGATATTCACTGCAATTAGAAATTTTGTAAACTCCTTGAGGGATAGAAGTAAGGATTTCTCCCTGACTCTCGTCTCCTTAGCAGGCTGTTGAAACAAAGCGAGCACTTTAGAAAAAGGCCTCTTGAATTGAATTTTTTACAATTTTACCTAATCTTGGGTGAATAGATATAAATATGTCTCTGCTTGTTTTAACAGTATCTTTAGAACAAATCTAGATACTCCCCTACAGTATTAGTTTAGCACAGTGTTAAGAGACAAGTAAGAATTCCTATTTAAGCTTTACCTGACGGGCCTATCTTTGATTTGACACAGACAGATTATTCCAGACCTTAAAACAAATCAAACATGATAATGAACTCGTATGTTTCCTGTGACTTAGTGAATGCATTTTGAATTGACTTCACTGTGGTACTCACTAACAAATCTTCTCCGGTGGTCAGGGAGTACTCTCGGAGCCTGACCGAGCTGGGCCAGAGAGAGAGAGAGAGACTGACTCAAGACTTCATCGCTGCTAGTTTTTATTAGATTAGCTAATGTCTAATCTCAATATGTCACCAAATAAAGGAGAAGAGATAATAAGTAGCTGAACAATCTTTAAATTTTTATCTTTAAGTTTAACTTTCCCAGCTGTGAAATAACCTTGCATTTTAACATTAAACAAAATACTTTTTGTCACAAGCACTAAATTTTGGTATTTGTTTTTAATCTTAGGTTAAACATATTGCTGAAGACCCTCCTTGTAGTTGTTCTCATCGATTTTCTATTGAGTACTTATCTGAAGGACGGTACCGACTAGGAGATAAAATACTCTTTATAAGAGTAAGTCCACCATTTACGTCCTATTTACATACAGATCTTGTTTTGAAATTGGATTTATTGCTTTACCAACCTCGTTTTGCTCCCCTTTTACTTTTTAAAAAAATTGGAATAGAGGGTGTTATTTATGGAAGAATTGCATTGTACAGGAAAGTTATGGCATACTTGCTTTCATGAGTATATAATGGGTTTAGATAAACACCTTTAACACAGCAAACAAGTAACTACAGGATAGTTAAGACTGTTTAGACATTGAATATAATTGGAGGAAAAAAGTCTTTGTGTACCTCAGGTAACATACCATTTTTCAAATTTTCTAAAAAGGAATAATTCTCTGTCATAAGAAGGAGAAAAAAACCAAAACAATATATCTAATAAGATTAAATATCAGTAATAAGAAAAAGAAATAGAAACATTGCCATTTATAGTAATATATACTTCGAGTCTTAAGAGTAAAACCTTTTGTCACTGACACAGCATCAGTATATATACTACATGCTGATATACATGTTCATTTCCTTTCTTTGTCCCATCTGCAGTCTGCAATTGTTTGTCCCCTTTGCTGATAGGAGGATTGGAGTTTCACCTGCTCCATATTTTGTCCACTTCTGATACAAGAGCTGTTTTATTCTCAATTTAGGAATATAATATGGAAGTATTTAAAAATATAATTTCACCATCCATATTTTCTTTTATTTCTTATATTATTATTACCTCCCCTCACCCTACCCAACTCACACAGAAACACCAGTGTGCACTTTCTATCTTTTAATTAGCTTGTTTTTTAAGGCAATATGATAATAGGGATCGTGCACAGAGCATGGGCTTTAGAGTTAAAATTCGCAGGGCAATCTCATATAATTGTGCAGATCTGCCTGCTGAATGGAGGGGGGCCTGAAATCCAGCTTGAGCTGTGCTGGTGACCTGGATGTACCTTATCTGCGTAAAAGCAATGTTTGAGGTGGGGCGGCCTGGTGTGTGAGGCCAGGCCAAGCGATGTGACTGGGGACAATTTCCTTAATCTCTCAGAGCCACAATTTTCTCATTTGCATAGAAGAACTAAGAGTAAATTATATCAAAGTTTTTGAAAGAAAAAATTGATATAATACATATGAAAGTAATTTATTAAGTTGTAAAGTATGTTTTGGCTTTTATCTTTCTTCTATAATTACTTTTTTTCTTTATGATGAGACGTTTTCTGTAAGTCCCTATTTCTCCTTCTCCCCCTCCTTCCCTCTCTCTGCTCTTTTCTTCCTTTGATACTCAATTAAAAAAAATTTTTTTAATGTGTAAAATTTGACAAGTTTAAAAAACTTTTTTAGAGTTTTATGGAGGTATGATTGAGCAAGTAAAAATTGTATATATTTAAGGTTACAACATGGTGTTTTGATATATGTACCCATTTTGAAATGATTAGTATAATCAAACTTACATATCCATCACCTCACATAAGTACCGTTTTTTCTTGTTTGTGTGTGTATGCTGAGAACTCTTGAGATCTCCTCTCTTAGGAAACTTGAAGTATACAATACGTTATTGTTAACTATAGTCACCATGCTGTACATTAGATCCTCAGAACTTATAGAACTTACTCATCTTATAACTGAAAGTTTGTATACTTTGATCAATATCTCCCCTTTTCACCCACCCTGCAGCCTCTGGTAACCACCATTCTACTTTCTGTTATAATGAATTGGACTTCTTTTTAGATTCCGCATTAAATGAGATCATGCTCATTTTTTTTATTGAAGTGTAATTGACATACAATATCCTATTATTTTTAGGTGTACATTATAGTGATTTGATATTTATATACATTATGAAATTATCACCACAATAAGTCTAGTCACCATTCAAAGTTATTACAATATCAAATTCTTTACTGAACAATATTGCCATTGCAATTTTGTCTCTTAGCAATTTGGATTTTTAAGATGCAAGATATGTTTAACCATCTTCCTTACAAATTGGAGGACTTTGTATTATTAGTTGCATGATTCAGTATGAATTATTAATTAATAATAAAAGAAAGAGACTGTCAATTTATAATGAAGCTGTTGGCAAATTAAAAATGTGTTGAATTTAATAGATCACAGACATCACAAATTGTGAGTGCTAATGAACTGTAACTGTGAACCTTACAGTTTTACAGCTTTATTTTTTACTTTCTTTTGGGGAAAAGATGCTTCATGGAAAACATGTCATGGTCCGTGTTGGTGGAGGCTGGGATACCCTTCAAGGATTTTTGCTTAAATATGATCCCTGTCGAATATTACAGTTTGCTACACTAGAACAAAAAATTCTAGCATTTCAAAAAGGAATTTCTAATGAAAGTGTACCTGATTCGTCTGCCAGAACACCTCAGCCTCCTGAAATGAATCCTTTGTCAGCAGTTAGCATGATTCAGAAACAAAAATCAAAACCTGGCACACCAATTGGTGTTCCAAGGAGCAAAGAAAAGCAGGTACGTCCACCAGGTGGGTTACTGCCAGCATCTTCCCTGAAAGGAAGTAATCTGGGCTCTGTGTCAGTCCGTTCTAAATTGCCAAATTCCCCAGCAGCGTCTTCTCATCTCAAACTCAAGTCTTCAAAAGGCATAACAAAGAAACCAGAGGCTCCTTCAAACAGTGTATCATCTTCACTTGCTTCTTTAAATCCAGTAGATAAAAGCGCTGCTCCACCAGCTTTATCAAGAACTGCACCTTGTGTTTCTGAGTCATCGAGAAAATGTATCTCATCATTGAATACTCCTAAGGTCAAGTTTATTCCAGCCCAGAAGTCAAGAGATGTGCCTAAGTCTACACTTTTGCCAAATAAGTCTTCTGGAAAAACAGAACCAAAGCATTTGAAGCACAATCATGCATCTTCCAGGGATAATGCAGTATCTCACTCAGCTGCACATTTAAATTTATCATCAAAGTGTCCGAAGCTGCCTAAAGCAAATATACACATAAGGCCTAAACCTTCTCCTTCTTCCCAGTCCCCTGCAAAAATGACAAAATCCAGTTCTAAAACCATAACCACAGGTCTAGGAACGCGGTCTCAGCCATCTGATGGAACCTCACAAGCAGGGGCAACACCAGCACAGAAACTTAAGTCAGCCTTGAATTTAAACCAGCCACTTTCTGTATCCTCAGTTGCTCTTGCAAAAGCTGCACATGAATCAAAAGATAAAAATATGGTTTCAGTTGCTAAAAAGCAGCCTCAGAATAAAAGTACATCCCAGAAGACAGGACCCAGCTCCTCAAAGTCCCCTGGCCGTACCCCACTGTCCATCGTGAGTCTTCCCCAGTCTTCTGCCAAAACACAAACTGTATCAAAGTCAGCACAGACTGCCACTAAGAGCCAGTGTTCAGCTACAGGGCCTCCAAAAAGTGGCAAAGCCCCAGCTTCAACCAGGAAACCACCCTCATCTAGTAAGGAAGCAGTTAGTGAAGATAAAAAACCTACTGCAAAGAAAAAGGAAGACGATGACCATTATTTTGTTATGACTGGAAGTAAGAAACCTAGAAAATAAACACAAATGGGTCATTTTAAGAAAACAGAGGAGAAAAGAAGAGAGTAAAGCTGTTAGCTTCACATCTTAAAAGTTTCTCCTATTTGCGTTTGTCCAAATAGGTTCAGACATTAAGTATAATAAGATGTGGGTAGAGGTTGGGGTGAGGAAAGGCTTCATCAGAATTCATATGTCTGAATTCACCAGAAGGTACCCTTTTGAGGCAGACAGTTGTAAAATCACCACAAGTTCTTATTAATAATAGACATTTATATGATTTTCAATCCATAGTATCTTTGTTATTGTCTGCCCTTTAAGGGAAATGTAGGGTCAAATAACACTGCTAGAGTTATAACTGGTTGCTGTATTTTTGAATATGTATTAAATGTGCAGGTTATATACCTGCTAATAGCAACAGTGGTGCTCTTAATATTAGTTATTGCATTGTAGTAAAAAAGCAACGGTTTGGCACTTCTCTTACAAAAGGCACTTAATTTAATTTCCTGATCGGGATTGCCTGATTAAACAATACTGTAAACACTAATGACTGGCGCGGATTAGCTTGGCATTACTGCAGGTTTCGTAGGATGCGTGCTAAATTTTTTTAAGCTTTCTAAATAGGAAGAAACTGATTTTTTAACTGGCTTATATTAACATTGGTAATATTTTGTTACCGATATTTTTGGTAAAACAAATTAAGGTATTGAAATATAAACTGAAATTTCGGAAAAATACAAGGCTTTTTATGTTATTTATAAGAACTTATACCTTATATTTTAAATGGATGTTGTGCAATGTGAAAGGGGAAACTGATTTAGTAGTGTTTAGCGTATTCAAAATATATTTCAATATTGTAATTTCCAAGTGCAGATATGAATTTTTACATTAAAATATGTTTTAACATCAGAACTGTGTTTTAACAATCTTAAGATTATATTAAAGAATCTTAGAGTGGTGCTATATAAAAGTTCTATCATGTGATTGTTATTTTTCTTTAGATAGCACAACAATACCGGTTTTAATTAGACTCTTCCAATTATGTTAATTTTCTTTCACAAATTCATGCTGCGTTCAGTTTTCCAATGGCAAGTGGACAGTTTATATGCAGAGTTTTCTGCTCTGTAGACGATTCGCCAAGGACCGTATCCAGATCATGTAATGACTGCATAGATGCCATTGACCTAAGATGATATTTGTAAATAATGTGTTTTTTAAGAGATTGTGACTATTTAAAAAAACATTAATGTACTTTTAGAAGTTTTAGGGGTGTGTTTAATAACTTTACAGCATTATCAATTATCACAGGTTATTATATTCAATATTGAGGTTTGTGTTTTTCTATTTTAAACTAAAATGTGTTTTCTAAAGAAAAATACATAATGGTTTACACAAACATGCACTCATAGAATAAGCATCTTAAGCTGACTACTAATGTTCTATAGGTTCTAAAACAAGAAAACTGTATAAAACAGTGATATTTTGTCTGAGGAATACAGTTAAAATCAAAGATATATACAGGCTAGTTTTGGGAATAATTGATGCTTCTTAAAAGAGACAGTCACCATATATTTGGTTTAGTTCTACTATTGATCTGGGCATTGAGAGAGAATATTTTCATCTCTGGAAGGTGAAGTCAATGTTCAAGAAGTTCTAGAAGCTTTATGTTTTTAGTGATCAGAAATATTTAATTTTTAATGGATCTTTCAAAGAGGCAGAATTTTACCTTCAAGAAAGAATTTATTCCCTTGTAAGACCAAACAATACTTCTGTATCAGTAACTTCTAGAGCATAAAAAAAAATTAAATGATATTATAGTCAACCTATGAATCCAAGTAGATTTTATAATATGTAAATAGTAACTTTTGTGTTGAGAATAATCAGGAATAAAAGTATCCCACAGGCATGTGACATCAGTTCCAAGAATTATTTTTTTGAAAAATTGGAAGTTAATTTATAAATAGCCATATTCTTCATTTTTTTTGTCTTTTTTTTTTTTTTTTGAGGAAGATTAGCCGTGAGCTAACATCTGCTGCCAATCCTCCTCTTTTTGCTGAGGAAGACTGGCCCTGAGCTAACATCTGTGCCCATCTTCCTCTACTTTATATGTGGGACGCCTACCACAGCATGGCATGCCAAGTGGTGCCGTGTCCACACCCGGGATTTGAACCGGCAAACCCGGGGCCGCCAAGAAGCGGAATGTGTGAACTTAACCACTGCGCCACCGGGCAGGCCTCGCCTATTCTTCATTAATGGGGAGTTTCTCCAATTATATTCATGTTGAGGATTTTTATTTACATATAGCTTACCCTTCGAAAATAAAGGTTTTTTAAAATAAACAAGGGCTCAGAGACACTTTCTTCAAACAAACATATTTTGAAATACTCTTTAAGGGCTAGTGTTTCTAATTGTGTTCACAATTTTTAAAATACATTGTTGAAATTGGAAAGAAGTTTTCCATTTTTTCTTAATAGAGCAAGATTTTTTTTGTATTTAATATTTAATAAAATGATTATTAAGCTCAAGTTACTGAAGTACCTTTCAATGTGTACTTTCAAAAAAGAATGGAATAAGTTTTTATTTTTTTTTGCTATAATTTGTTAGTGTGACTAATATATCAAATTAATCTTCAGAGGAAAATGAAATGCTGAGTATTTTAAATTGCTGGAACTAAGTAGATGTTTAAGGTTTATATCTTCAAAATGTCTTGATAAATTAGATGACCTAACTTTCTTCTCCACACTGAGTTTACAGTTCTTAATAGATAAGGGAAATTTTTTGAGAGAAAAATACTGTTTCTTCTGTAATCTATCTGATTTAAAAATCTATTCCTTCTTTAAAAGGCTTCGGTAACAGGTTATTATGATGCATTCTTACATCCAGGTTCATATATTGACTCGATTTGAATCCAAATTTGTGTATATTCTTTTCTTGTGCCATCAGTATTTGTATCAGATTGTAACTTTTATTTTCTCAAGTATTAAAATTTAAACATATATACCAAGTTCTCAATTTGCTTTTTTGTGTGTTCTAAATACATTCTGATCGCTTGGTTCATGTGATACGTTGCATATATGAAGCATTCATAAATTGAGAGTAGTTTTAATTTTATTGTTATTAAAAATGCTCTTTTTACATTTGTAGAATTTATGTCATTGCTTGTAGGAGTTAAGGTTTTGCCATTAAGTAGCAGTATTTCCCCAAGTTGCTGTATCTGCTAGGAGTTTGTCTCAGTAAGGCTAGACTCATATTTAATAATTTCTGAGATAAGAGAAATAATTTGTCAGTTAGTAAAGCAGAATTCTATAGATCACATAAATATTGTGTTCACAGAAGGCTGCTGATAGTAGGAATTTCCAATTCCTGTAATTCTGTTTTAATTTCACACTTTGATAGAGTGAGTATATTCTTGAAGTACCCATTTTTTCCTATATTCATGATCAGAGAAATTATAAAAAGCAGTTAATTTAATATGTATTTCCTGTGATGTTTCCAAAATGAAAAAAGGGAAACACCACTTGACAAAATTCTTATATTTTCCTAACCATTTGTGAATGTAAAATGTTTACACTTAAATTCATTTTATGAAATTTTGGGTAATGTTAGGAAAATATTAATGAAATCTTTGCCAGTAAATCTGAAAATATAGATGTATTATTAAATTTAAATGGTTTTCCTATGAATATATTGCTTCGATCTTGTAAAAAAATACAATAAGATTTGATCTTGAAGAAATATATATGCAAAGATTGGGCTATAAGATATTAATCAAATCATCATTAATATTGGTATAACCATAAAATAGAATACCATACAGCCATTAAAAATGCTGTAGACGTTGATTTATCTTAAAAGAAGTATGTGCGGTGATGAAGTGGTTTGTTTTGAGAGACTGCAGTCATAAGACATTATATGTAATATTTCTTAATTTCCTGCATTCAGCCAAGAACAGCACAATGCTTATTACATGTTATGTGGGCACATGGTATGTGTTACCTATTATAATTAACCTCCTGTGGCTAGTCTTTTAGGGTTTCATATAATACCTTTTATTTAATATGACCAACTTTCTTAAATTACTATTGGTAGTTATTTCACAAATTGTCATAGTGGAGTGAACAAATATAATAAATAGAACAGATTAATGTTGGGTATGACTGTTGAGGACCCCTAGTGGTCAAATGTAGCAGTGTTGAAACACTTTTTTGTCGACTGAAATCATCATTTACTAAAATCTGAATTATGGGAGATGGAAAGAGGAATACAATAGTCATCACGTTCAAGAACCCTGGGTTTATATAGTACTTTGCAATTCAAGAAAAACTATTACATTTACCTCCAAACTTCTGAACAATTCCATGAGGTAGTGTTATCTCCACTAGAATGTAATTACCATAGGGACAAGAGTGGCATCTATTTTGTTTACCACTGTTTCCAAAGCCTAAACCAACACCTGGCACATGGTAGACATTCAGTAAATATTTGTTAATGAATAAATGAATAAACTCTCCTTGTAGATGAGGAAACTAAGGCTCACAAATATTGACAATAAATACGAAAATACCTACTAGGATTGATTAATTGAATTTTATTTAAAGGATAGATATTTTTACCTATTCATGCTTTTCCACAAACTTGATTTGCTCTTTATGATAATGCAATAAATAAATAGGTCCTAAGTGGCATCTTTTAAAAAATCCACTGGAATATCACATCCTGGTTTTTATTTCTTCTGAGAAAAATTTTCTTGATTTGTTTTTGAATTACCCTTTATTTTAAATATTCTAAACTTGAATAGATTTAGAGATTAGTGTATTATTATGTTTATAGTTGGATATTTATAAAG
Organism: Equus asinus; assembly: GCF_041296235.1. Lineage (NCBI taxonomy): Eukaryota > Metazoa > Chordata > Mammalia > Perissodactyla > Equidae > Equus > Equus asinus. Next base: position 40,423,090 of record NC_091793.1, read on the forward strand.
CACTTAACTGTATTCAAAACATTCTTGGAATAATGAATTATTGCATTTAATCCTCAGGATGCTGTGATGAAGTAGGAATTCTCTGTAAATATTTGCTGGATAAATGAATGAGAGAAAAATAAGTTAAATCTAGCACAAAATACTTGTATTAGCAATTAAAATCAGTTTCCTGACAGTGCAATGGAAATAGATATTGGTAAAAGATACTACTGTAGGTGGCCCTAGAACCTCCATTTTAAAAAACAGTTAAAAATATGTGTTTGTTCTCTGAGTAAGCAGGTTTCATACACTTCTTCCAAAAGGAATAAATTTCTCTCACACAGTCCTGAAAATATGATACAAAGTTGTGTCATGTAGATCCCTTCAGTAATTCATTGCACCATTCTAGGTGTTCAGGAATCCAATAAATAGCTGTGGAGGAGGCCAAACTGGTGTATTTTGGAAGAGGAGTGGAACATGACATTTAAAATTTTAATCCCAAGCACTGAGGTAAAATGAAGGGAAGTGCCTTTAAGCAGCAATTTGCAGTAAGTTCCATTTACCTTAAGTATCAGCAAAAACAATTTTTCAAGTTCATAAAGTCCCAAGTCTTCTTACAGCTTAAAAAAAAATGACGCTGCTGAGAATTATAGCCTTTGAAATAAATGAAACTCAAAGGGCAAGCTAAGAAGGGAGACTAATTCAGAGTCTTCAGAGGAAATACTAGCAGGAGATGAGAGGTGCTAGTCTTTTGACTTACCCATTCCTTCCCCACATTCCAACCCTTCACCTCCCTCACGGTTATCCTTCATGTCTTAAACATCACGTACTTAGAAACTTCCAGACCCTCCAAACTTGGATTGGATGCCTCCAGTGCACTTTCTTCCCAACTTACCTTTCTCTGATCATTGCGTTGCCCCTAATACTAATTTCCCATCTACTTGTCTAAATCCCTCACCAAATGTAGGATGGGAACTCCATATCTCACTTGTTCACAACTGCATCTCCTGCACTTAATACCTAAATGTGTGTGGACGAAAGGAAGTGGGGAAGGAAATATCCTTTTACTGATGGAAATAAGCACCAGTATGTGTAAAGTGATCCTCTAGTTTAATATTGTTCATCCACCTGTGAAAGGAGTTTTTCCTGAGAAAATGTCATGGTGAGTTTGAAGAAGCCTATAAACATGACCTGCTTATTTTTGGAGAAGAGAGGAGAGGAGGGCAGTAATAAGAGAGGCCTTGAAGTTACGGATTTCTTTTGTTACGTTAACACAGCAAAGAATGCTGCACAAAAGACAAATGTTAGAAACTTCTCAACTTACTATCCAAGTTTTTGTTTTAAAATATTTATTTTCGGGGTTGTGAGAGGCTACTCAGAGCACGACATACAGACTTAGATCAGCGGTGGTCCCGCTGCCACCTAATTCAATGCTCACATTGCACAGATACGGAAACTCGGGCCAGGGAGTTTGTTGACAGAGCCCGTTAGCTGCAGAATTAAAAGCAAACTCTGGGTAGCAGAGTGAAGTCAGAATGGTAGAGGTATTTATCCCAAGGGCCTTTGTGAATCATCACGGTTGCTTCACTGGGTCCTAAAAGCAATGAGTCCTGCTTAGTAGATTCCTCGTATTACTTGAGTTTGTGATTGGTTCTAAAGCAATCAACTCGACCACAACACAGTGAAACACGAATTCATTCATTTGCACATCTAGCACACAATTTTTCTGAGTGCCTGCTCTGTGCCAGACACTAAGCTGTGTGCTACTGATATAGTGATGAGACCGGTCACTGTTCTCCAGGACGTTACAATCTTCATTCAAGTGGGTTTAAAAAAAGTGTGATGTTCTTTTTGACTGTAACCCACTCAGTTCTTTCTTTGTGATCTATTTTACCCATGGGATAAAATACCTTGATGAGAAGAGCTTGTCTTTTTTCATACTGCTTCAGATCAGGAGCCCATACAAGAAAATGAAAACCTAGTATTTGTGTCTCAAGTACAAGAGTCATATACCACCAGTTGTTACTCAGAGTATAGAGTAGTAAGAATCAAGTGCTAAGTGAGAGATTGGAAACAGAAAGGAATCTGACTTTCTCAGGGTAAGCCATTACTTAAAATCAAGAAACATCTGCAATACAAGGATGCTTCTCTAACTGTATAGAATATTTCCTGTGACACCGGGGATTGATTCCCTCTGCCCCCTCCACTAAGCTCCACCTTGGTTTTAACAAGTGTGTCACAGCACAGAGATGGGATCTCAAAGCAGCTGCATGTGGTAAGGCTGGTGTCCCTCCAGCCACCTCATTTATGTCAGAGGAGCCCAGCTTAGAGCAGACGCTCCCTTAGAGCATTGCCTTGTCCTGCTGCCCCAGCAGATGAGAGAGGAAACTTGTCATGTAAAATGCATCGCTATGAATCACAGAGCAATACCTTCTGGGCCTTTGCAGCATCTTCTTGGCTGGCCTGTAGCCCCAACGGACCCATAGGTGTCCTGGGAAGTCCTGGAGTGTTAGGTCAGCTCTTTTGGTTACAAGAAACAGATTCACTTTGGTTTTCTCTAGTACTGGGTTGTATCATAGATACAGAGAACCAAAAGGATAATCGGATCTGGCAGCAACCCAGAAATATCTGTACAGTGAACTGTACAGTGAAAGTGGAATTAGAGTCATTAAAAAGCCTAAGGAGCTCTAAAGACAGGTAATCTCATATCCCTCTGCGGCCTTAGCTCCCACCCCTTCACTCTGTGCTCTGCCATGAACATAATCTAGCCAGCCTGCAAGTTTCTATTCCTCTTTGTCTGTTTTCTTGGATGTTCTCTGACAAAAAAAACCCTCTACCTGATACCATCTGCCAGTTCAAGGTCTCAGGAGAGCATCTGATTGGCTTAGTTAATGACCATCATTCTTTTTTGGGCGGTTTTTTGCTGCAGGCCACTGCGTAGGTCACTAGTCAAGCAATGAATTGGCTGCCTTAGAGCATATACCCATCCCTCTTGATCAAGCAGCATAGTGAACAGATAGATCACACGGTCTAGAGTGTGGCTACCTTGATATAGGAGTAGCTTGGTTCATTTATCTTAGCAGAAGCTGCAGCCAGGCAGTTGTCCTTAAAAGGCTGAGCAGGACTGATCTGTTTAGTAGTCTTGGAAAACAAATCCAGAATTTGGTTGAATTTGGAGGTCTCTTGCATCAAGGAGCCATCAATTTCCAGCATTGATCTTTTCTTTTAAGGTCATTGAGGCCAACATAACTCAGATATGTCTCTTGGATCCTCCCGAATCCAAATATACACTTTTGATGGCTGAAATGCTCAAATACATGGATACTACTGAGGATAAGTACCAATTATGTCCGAATTGGCAAGGCTACATCCTGGAGACTCACCAGTTTTCCCTGAATTGGCCCACTGTGGGATCTTCCAAAGCCCATGTCTGAGTGGGAGATAAAATGTTCTAGAACCTCACTTCTCAATTTCTAGAGAAGCCATTCCAAACCTTGTACTACAGTGCTAGAACAAACTATTGATTTAATCGGTTTTTTGAAACTATCAGTCAAACCAATGCTTGGGAATCATGTAAATAAAACAACAGATTGGTTGACTTTTTATGTTGGTGGTTTTGGTGTTTTGTAGACACAGTTTGAGATGCCCAGAGTTTATCAGCCACAATCATTCCTACCCTTGAAATTCTGTCCCAATATGAGTTTCAACGACTCCTTGAAAGTGTTCAAGGGCTTTTACCTATCCTGAATCTTTGGTTGTTTTTTCTTCCCAAGACATTTCTATTAGATGAAATGGCAAAACTGTATAAAGGTAAATTAAGATTGACTTTTACTTAATAACACTAGCTTTGAAGCTGGTAGAGATGTTAAATATATTCATTGTTTACCATGCCTGTTTGCCTCCTAGGATGGCAGAAATTTGCTATTCCTTATAATTCTTCCTTGTTGTTTAAATCCTTCCCCCGCAAAAAAGCTATCAGTAGATTTCACCACAATATTTAGAGCTTCTTTCTAAAACCTGAATGGGTCTGAGATCACACTTAAATAGAACTCATTTTGTGCCAGACGCTGTTGTCATTGCTTTACAGATAGTAACTCATTTAATTTTTACAACTCAATAAGGTAGATTCTATTATTATCCCCATTTTACAGATGAGAAAACTGAGGCACTGAGATGTTTCTTCCATTCCTCTGCTTGTTAAAGAAGCTCTGACACTAAATCATCTCAGACAAATACTTGATCATCAGCCCTTTAGTTTTTTCCAGAAGTGATTCACTGGGTAGAAAAATGTGGTGGTATTGCCTGTCACAAATGTCTCACAGTTAAGTGTGTTGGCCACATATCCAGTGTGCCAACTGGTCTGTGGTATACTGGTCTGCAGAGGCGTCACACAGCTATTGGCCTCCCCTAGAGCCAAGACCAGCCAACCACAACCTCTCTTGCATCTTCAATTTCTCGCTTTTCCAAGCTTTCCCCCTTAATCCTATCAGCATGCTCAAGTCTCTGATTACACTCTCTCTCTTCTTTTCCTCCTCTTTCTCTTATCCCCAAGTGGCCACCGTGTGTTGGTCAGGATGGGCTAAGCTTTGCTGCAGAAACAATAAGACACTCTTGTGGCTTATAGCAACCAAGGTTACTTCTCACTCTTACTAGATATCCATCAAGGTCATCTGAGCCTCTGCCCATCATAGCATCTCAGGGACCCAGGCTGAGGAAAGCTCCATCTTGAAAAATACTTCAGCAATTACTGTGGCAGGGAGAAGGATTTGGGAATAGCCAGCCCCTCCTTTTAGAAACTCCTCCCTTCAATGCAATTCTAATTTTTCACGTGATTCTCTGATCCCTCTCTCTTCACTCCTGTTTTCTGACTTGTGTTCCTTCTCTGCCCTTTCCTTGTAGCTACTCCCTAAGGTCTATTCCTTGGCCCTCTTCTAACAAATATTTTCTCTCTTGGCAATTTTTTCTGCACTATGGTTTCTAGCACCATTTCCATGTGAGTGATTTCCAGGTCTTTATTTTCAGCCTTATTTCCCTGAGCCCCAGTTCCACTGTCAGCAACCATCAGCCTTCTCCCATTACTACCTCAAAATCTCTTATTTAAAAAGGAGCTTTCCATCTCTATCAAATCTACTCTTCCTCTTGACTCCTCTATTTCTGTTGACATCTCTTCCTCTCCCCACATTGAAACTTTCAAATTACTTTAGAATGTGTCTCAAATCCATCCCCCTCCCTCTGCCACTGCCCAAATTCATGGCCTTCTCACTTCTCTCCTGAAGACAATAGCCTCTCAATAGCTCTTTGACCACACTTTCAGCTTCTTTCCATAGCTCAAGGCTGCACGATGTACAACTCTAGGGAGCATCATTCACTATGTATTCTAGGTGAATGTATTCTCTTACTAGCTCACATAAATGAGAATTGAGGAGGGTACATCCTACTGCTTCAGGCATAGCTGAATGCAGGGTTGAGCTGAGATCCTTGAGACTCCTTCCCTCTTTTTCCATCCCAGGAAGCTGAAACCACAGCAGGCCTGTCTGACAGGAGCTGGAGCCAAGGAGGAGATGCAACTGCTGCCAGAGATGCTATCCAAGGCAGCAAGAGTGGAGGAGAAATATTCTGGCTTCTTCCTTTCCCTGTCCTCTAATGGCTTACTGGTGCCTTCCATTGGCTGACCCCAGAGTCTGGGAAATGCAACCTTATAGGACTTAGAGGAGAGCAGGGGAAGGGAAAAGGGTGGGTCTGAGAGCAAACAGGCAAATCTTACTAGCACAAGTAACTCACTTAAAGTCATACAACAGTAAGTGGTGGATCCTGTCTTGACTGTTGCTGAATCTCTGAATCCTGTCACGCCAAGCTGCACTGGCACAAAAGAGCATTCCAGCTGGAGCATCTGTGTGAGCAAAGGTACAGGTGGGAAATTCTGGAACACGTGTGGAAATAGAGAAGCAGTGGGGAATAGGATCCATGCAGTGTAAAGCCTGAAGGCCTGGCTCAAGAATTTAGCCTTTGTTCCATAAGCAAAAAGAAAGGTATAGAAGGAAAAGAAAGAGTTAAGGTAATTTATTTACAGCTATAAAAATGTCAGAAATGCCTTGATTCTCTTCAAACAAAATCAAGATACAAAGTGAAATAATTCTCAAGGATAAAGATTGCAAATATAGTAAAGAGTTGCTTTTTCCTAATTTTTTTATGGTTGCAATCTTTGATACCAATTAACAGAAATTAGAAATGAACATTCATTCATTCAAGCAAGGAGATACTATGAGCTGGGCACTGTGTTGGGGTTTTAGAGTGTGCCAACACAAATAATTTGTTGGGCTTTTCTAATGTTTTCCTTTTCTTTTGAAGTAGCAGGAGAGCATCCTATGTAATGACCTTTAGTCTGAAGAGAGATCTCTGGTGTCCAGAAAGTATATAAAATGGTTGTTCACTTTGTACTCACTTTGTAGTTTTAAATCTCAAGCTTATATGCTCTGGCTGGCTTTATTTGAAGTTAAGTGACTTGTCTCCACTTGCAAATGTTATTGATGGAATGTACACAAAATAAGTGTCAGCTAAGAAGGAAAGTGCCTTTGGCTGAGGGCTCTAAACTGGGAGATTTTGCATCTTTCATTGGATGAGACTGAGTTAGTTATTATGCCCCTTGATACTTCTGTTTCTTTAATCACAAACCGAGGATACTTGGCATCGAATAATAAGTGACACCATCAACAACATGGATGCACCAACTAAATGCTTGACTGTGAGCCATACAAGACTAGGCATGTCACAAAGGGGACACTCTATATTGTATAAACAGTTCCTGAAGATGTCTAGCTTTATAATTTTTAATCAATAGGCAGTGAGTCAAGAAATATGAACCCCTAGGTGTTTGGAAAATTTGCTCCAACTTCCCTACCATGACCTAACACTTGTAATTCATTCATTCCTTCATTCAACACTTATGAGTACTTGCTATCTTCTATGAATTCAACAAAGATTTATTAATTGCCTACATGTACTCAGCTTTGGGTAATGGTAGGCAAAATAGGTATGGGTTGACTCCTCATGGAGCTTGCAGTCTAATGGAAGTAATGTCTATGCCCATGGTTTGACACAGATTGTGCTGTCAAAAAGCTCACTCTTTCAAAGGGATGATAAACTTATAAGCATAACTGCAAACACAGTGTGATGAGTATATGAAGGTGTTCATTGGGAGTGAGTGGTGATCTCTCCAAGTGGCCAAGGAAGGCTTCTCTAAGAAGCTAATGCAGTAGCTAGGACTTGAAAGAACAAGATGTTCCAGATATTTGGGGAAACATGTTTTGAGTAGAAGGAGTGGCAGGATGCTGAGGTATGGAAATGGGAAATATCATTCACAGTTTGGAATGCAGACCTCTGAGGGCATGGGAACAGGTGGACAAAGCTAGGTCATGTGGGGCCTTGTGAACCATGTTTTGGAGCTTGGATTTTATTGTGAGGTATATGGAAGCAGTTGATGGACGTGAAACAATGGAATGACATGATTGGGTTTGCCTTTTAGGAAAACCATCTACCAGCATTGTGACTCCAGGAGCTACTAAAGAGAAAGGATCGATGCAACTTGGCCACTCCATGGATTCAGGTGTGTGTGTATGGGTGTGTGTGTGTGTGTGTGTGTGTGAGAGAGAGAGAGAGAGAGAGAGAGCGATAGAGAGAGGAAGGAGTCCATGAGGCTCCTAGGCTTCTGGCTTTTTGCAGCAGCCTCTATTCAATCCCTAGACTCCAGACTTTTCATGCTAAACACAGTCTGTAGGTGAAAACCAGACCTATCTTCCTTGAACAGAGGTTTCTCCACAGTGCTTCCTTGCTCCAAAACTTTGACTCAGTGTTTCATACTCCAGAAACATGAATTTTTGAACTTCCTTCCAAGGCCCTTTGTTGGGTCTGCTCCATGGTTCCAACTCTAAATTCCTCTACTCACCTGGACACTTCTCTTTTCACCGTTACACAAATATTCCATTCTCTTCCACCTCAGTGCCCTTTGTCTTCCCTGTAGTTATCTGCAGTGCACCATCCTCTGAGGCTGGCTTAAGCTTCATCTCCTTCATGCAGCCTCCTCTAACCACCTCATGCCTAACTGATCTGCTGTAGCTTGGAGCTAAGCATGTAACACCAGAATATAAACTTCATGAGGGCAGGGAGTTTTGTCTATTTGTTCACTGTTCTATTCCCCCACTTGGAACAGTGCTTGGAACATGGTGGGGACTTGATAAACATTTGTTGGATGAATGAATGACTATTCGGTCCTCCCCAAATATTTAAGAAAGAAAATATTATCAAGAAATAGAACACAATGCGTTTGATCATTCATTAAGTCAAGAAGCATGTACTGAGTGATTGCATTGTGACAAGCATTGTGGTGGTTTCTGGATATTCAAAAAATGATTGGACCTGGAGTCCATCCTCAAGGAGTTCACCGTGAGATCAAAATCATTATCCTACAGAATCAAAATCTGGGGAATATTTACATTTTAACACAGCCCAAAATCAGTAGGGAACGGTAAAAACATTAGATTTTTGTTAAAAAGAGAACAAGAACTTCACGTCGCTTAGATTTCAACATTTTCAAAGTCTGATAATGCCAAACTTTGGTGAAGATATGAAGCAACAGCAACCCTCAACCGTGGCTAGTGGGGAGAAAAATTAGTACAATCACTTTGGAAGGCAATTTTCCAGTTATCTAGTAAAGGTGAAGATGTGTGTACACGACAGTCCCGCAATTCTCCTTTTACATAGGAAAACTCTCAGACGTGTGCATGGAGACAGATACAATGATGCTAACTGTAGCACAGTTTGAAATGAACAGCTGGAAACAACGGAACGTCTTATCAACAGCAGAATGGATAAATAAACTGCAGTTCTCCAAACAGTGGGATCTTCTGGAGCTGTAAAAATGAGTAAACTTGGCTATAATTATCCACGCGACTCAATCTCACAAATATTATATTGAGCTTAAAAAAAAGTAAATTGTAGAATGATAATGCAGCATGATCCAATTTATATAAAATTTAAACATGGAATATAGTAAATATGTTATTTGTGAATGGATATATAAGTAGTAAAAGTATAAAATATGCCTGATAGGGTGATCAACCATCCCATTTGCCCAGAACTTTCACTGTTTTACCACTGAAACTTCCATATCCAGGGAAACCCCCCAGTTCCAGGCAAACCAAGACGATTGGTCATCTTACCTGAAAAAGAGAAACATCAAGCTTAGAATGGTGGTTACCTCTTGACGGAGGGAGGGAAATGGGATTGGGTAAGGGTACACTGGGTATAAGTCAGCTGAATTTGTAGCATTCTATTTCTTAACTGGATTATGAGTATGTGGGCATTTGTTTTATTATTCTCCATGTGTATGTTTGAAGTATTTCATAATTAAGAAACAAACCCCCCAAAAACCTCCTGTAGTAGATGCTGTGGTGTGCCACCCAGATTCACTGCCAGCTTTCAAGACTGAAGCACTCACTCCTCCAACTGCCTAGAGTGTCAGCAGGTTTGTCACCTTACTCTTGAGATCTGAGCTTCTCCAATTCCTAATTGCCTTTGTTTATAGATCCACTTCATTTATGGGGGTGGCCTGCGGTCAATGACAGGTTGATACATGGGTATAAAGGCACATCCCTCTTTTCTCAATTTGGGACCCTTCTGAAGGGCCATCCGGGCTCTAGAGCTCCCTGTGGGATCAGCTGAGATGTCTGTTGTGATAACATCACAGCCCAACTACTACTTCTGCCCAATCCTTGCTCCTTTCCTTCCGTGACAGGGAGCACCTGGATAACTGCAGAGGCCAAGACTGCAGGGCTCCCTCTCCCAGAAAGACAAACACACACACACACACACACACACACACCCAAAATTCCTCCAGTGGTTCCGAAACTACCTGATAGTGTCTTATGTCCCCCAGCCAAGTTCCCTGGGGACAGGCACTGTTTGTACTGCCTTCTAAATTCTGTTGGCAGGAAAGGGCCCTGGGAGTAGGCTAGATTTGAATCACAGTTCCACCACTCACCAGCTGTGTGACCTTGTTCCCCACACCTCAATTTCCTCAACTATAAAATGAGAATAAACTCATAAGGTAGATATGAAGATTAAGCAAGAAAATGTTTCTAAAGGGTTAAGTGCAATGTTTGAAAAATACATACAGGGTTTAATAAATGGTTGATTAGTTGAATTTTAAAAATGAAAAAATAACTATTCTAGGAAAGTGTAGGAATAAAAATGCATACATATTTCAATACTGTGCAAATTATTTTAAACTGACTGTGATGTAGGATTAAAATAAATCTAGTGAGGAAAGAAGGGAGGACTAAACTTCACATTCTTACCAAACCATCTGTAGAAATGTTAAAATTAGAACATTCTTATGACAGAGAATTGTCATGTTCTTTGAACTGAATTCTGAGAAAAAGTGATCAGTTTCTGTTTAATGTAACAATTCCTATGAGAGTAATTAAAATCTGAAGTTCCATTTCTTATTTTAGAAGTAATGTCTGCTTGAAATGAGCTCTAATTGTCCCTATTTACACACTGACTGTGGAGCCCGCATCCTGCTGCAGACAACTCTGTAATTAGCTCCATTCAAGAACAAAGCAGTGACCATCTTTCAGCTGCTTTCTGGCTTTTGAGCTTAGGAGGCAAAGGAGAGTTTTTGGCTCTCTTGCCAAATGGAATTTAAATCTGCCACAGTCGGTTCCAAGAATGATAATTGCACAGTTTGTTACAATTGATTTATACAGGCCCCAGGAAAGAATGAAGATCTGGCTAAAATTGTCAAATGAATAATCAGTGATATGTGAAATGCTCCCTCCTTGGGATTTTAATGGCTGTGTTTAGAATAGAATGGTAATGTTGACCTCTTTCTCATACCATGAATAAACCAGCTGATATTTTGGAGTGTCCCTTAATCATTCTCATAGATATCACTCTTTTGAATATTCACTATGATCTGCTTCATATTCAGTTGTGGAGACCTGAAATTGGCCACCCCAAGATATGTCTCTTTGGCATCAGGCTTATTTGAGGCTGATTGCTTTTGATAAACTGGGACAGGGAAGGAGGCTCTGAGGAGTGGAACTTGCCCTTGTTAGGACACGTTTACATTTGTAAGGTAAATCTCTATCTGTAAAAGGTGCCTCCCTCTCTGTACCAGGAAGAAGAAAGGAGATGACCTTCTCTCTAGAAAATCTTAATCAATACCAAAGGCAAGGACTTAAATCTGCATTTTATTGTGCTAGTCTGGAACCTCCTGTAACTGACTTCCCTCTCCCTCCCAACTTTGGCATTTCTTTAAGGATTAAGCATCTTTCTTTAGGCTAGGAACTGATTGCTGAGCTCAGCTGTGACCACCCAGCTCCAGACAATCGATTTGCCTCCGGCTACGCCCTCTGAGACAGCAGACCACTACCTGCTGTGTCCATCAAGCACTGTGCTGACAGGGCAATCTTGTGACTATTGTGGGAGGGACATTTCAATCACATGGGAAACACCCTGTTTGGGGGTATATAACCACTATGTGCACCCCACTTCTTTGGTGCCCTTTCTTCCTTCGGGAAGAAAGGCCCCGGGCCATGGCTCCTCATAAAGCTTTGTTTAATTTTCTCTTGCTATTCTGTCTCATGTGAATTTAATTCATTCTCCGGCCAGACAAACCCACATTTGGGAAGAGGAAATGTCTTCCTCCCCTACACAGTGTTCTGTACTTTTCAGATGAAGAACGTTCAGTGAAGACAATCTTAATTAATTGAATTATACCTTGTAAGACAATGTATGCAAAAGTTAAAATCATGCTACTGGGCCCACAAAACTTTCAAGTGCCACTAAAATCTTTTCCAAAGAGCATTTAGGTTGAATTATCACCCCCTCACCCCTGCAAAACACACATGCACACATATACATGCTCAGCTCAGAGAACATGGAATGATTCCACTTAGGTGTGTCATATGCAAATATCTTATTTTGCTTGTTTCATTCAATCTAGAAGTCTTTTTATTATGTGAATTTAATCCATCAACATTTATTGTGATTACAATCATTCACTGCATAATGTTACAGTCATGTACTGCATAATGACATTTTGGTCAACGACAGACTGCATATACAACGGTGGTGCCATAAGATTAGTACCATGTACCCTAGGTGTGTAGTAGGCTATACCATCTAGGTTTGTGTAAGTATACTTTATGATGTCACACAATGACAAAATCGCCTAATTTCTCAGAATGTATCCCTGTTGTTAAGTGACGCGTGACTGGACTGATCTATTTGGACTATCTCTGCTATTTTATTCTGAGTTTCTATTCTCTTACTTTCTTCTTTGTTTCTCTTTTTTCCTTCTCTGCACTCTGTTCTGTTTTTCCCCTTCTTCTTTTTACTAGTTTGCAAACATTCTGTTTCTGTTCTTTTAATGTTCTGTTCTGTTCATTAAAAGCTTTAACACACATACAAAATACAACTCTCAAAGAAAACAAGGAACTTAGCATGTTTATCTTCCCTCTTAACCCAGCCATCACCATCTTTCACATTATTAATTAGAATTTTAGGTCCATCTTATTTCTAAATAAGAAAAAAATATTATTTTTATTTTTGCAGCCAGTCATTATTTCTATTTTATAGTCAGTAATTGCACCCCTCACATCCTCATGGATTTATTTTTCTTCTTCCTTTAGTAATTTTGTCAGAGAAGATCTTTGGATAATAAACTAGTTAGTCTTTGTGTGAAAATATCTTTCATTCTCTCTCCCCTTTTTTTTAATTATACTTATCTTTGGGAATAAGGAACACAAAATTCAAGTAGGTTAAATGTTATTTTAGTCGGGTTTAGAATTCCAGATTGAGTATTGCTTTCCCTGGCCCTTTGGAGCTATAACTCCGTTTATTCTGGCATCTGTCTCTGCTGATTAGACATTTTTCATTGCTCTGAGTGTAACTCTCTGTAGTTTATCTCTGGTGGCTTTTAAGAATTTTCTCTTTCTTGAAGTTCTGCGGTTCTCCTTCTACAAGGTACAGTAATATGTCACTTAATGACAGGAATACATTCTGAGACATGTGTCAATAGGTGATTCTTTTGTTGTGCAAACATCATAGACAGTACTGACACAAACCTAGATGGTACAGAATACTGCACACATAGGCCATATGCTGCTAATCTTATAGGACTACCATTGTATATGTGGTCCATCATTGACTGAAACATTGTTATACGACACGTGACTATATTTAAGAGTGGAAAAATTTTAAAAAGTTGTCCTGTTTGACATACCTTGATGTACTTTTTAATATACCTTTGATATACCTTTTTATTCTGAAGACTTATGTCAGAGGATTACAATCTGTCTTTCATGTCTCAACTTCATTTTCATATTTTCTGTCACTTCATCTCTCTGTGCTGTGTTTTGGATGATGTTCTTACTTTCAATCACTGAGTCTTTAACTGAATTCAGTCAACTATTTATATCTTTTTTAAGTCAATGACTACTTTTTTATTTTCCAGAATTTTTTTATTGGTAGTTTTTCATAATTCTTTGTTCTTGATTATAACTTCCATTCTTTATCTCTTTCAAGATTTTAAACTTAATTAAAAGTCCTTTTGGGAATTGCTATATTTCTATCTCTTTTTTTTTTCCAAATTAAGAATTTATTTTGCTTCCAAGGCTTATTTCTTGGAATACTGCTCATAGGATCTGCATAAAGTATACTACATATAAACTAACTTTATTTGCAAGAAAAACTCATGGTTTGCCCCAAACAGGGCTACCGACACACACACTTATGACATGGCAGCGATCACAAGCAAGACTGAGTAGATGGTAACCATTTCTCTGAGTAGATGGTAAACATATTAGTGTTTCTTGCTCTTGTGTTTTATTTGATGAAAATGGATCCCTTCAAACCAGTAACATCTCTATACTTTTAAGCTTTGGTATTCACAGATAATTATAATAACTTTTCTCCTTTTCTCCACTGATTTTTCTGGGAATTCTAGATTCAAAAAAATACATTTCCTGAGAAAGACTGGGAAGGAATTCCCACAAGGAAACACTGGTCTGGGTCCTAGTCCCAGCTCCCACAGCATCCTTCTGGGATGACAGTAAGGTCCAGCGGCCAAATCATGTAAATTAGAGGCTTGCAGACCCTAAAAATCATTGAACTCCTCTAAATCTGTCCCCTCATCGGTAGAATGAAGATACTATCACCAACCTCCAGGTCTGTGGGGATAAGTAAACAGCGCAATATATTTTTAAGTGCCAGACTAACTTATCACATAAATGTTATAAAAACTAATAACTCTTCCTTTAGAGTTGGATACAGCAGGCTCTCTGACCTACAAAGGGATATATCCAACCTCTTTGAAAGAGGCAGTAAGAGCAACAGGTTTAGAATCAAACTTGGGTTCAGAAACTTGCTCTGCCACTGACTTTAAGTGTCTTACACTCTCTGATCTCACATTTCATCTGAAAATGAGAACATTGAGTTATAAGGTAAAATAATGTTAAGAACCTAAGACAGTACCTGGCACAGAGGGCTGGTGTTTTGCCCCTCTCCCCTCCCATTCCTATAGTCAACTGTGACACTGAGGCAAAAGAAGGCCACCAAGAAACAGTTTTCAATGTATAGTCAGCTACAAAATGACCCAATGAAGGCCACAGATAGAAAGAAGAATCACCTTTGGAATTAGTCCCACTTTAAGAAAGTCCAAGGAAAAAATGTTAGATTTTGCTAATTCCATTAATTAGAAAGTAACTGTGGGCTGTAGAGAAAGCTGTAGTTTTTCAAATCCTTTAAACACCAATTTGGGAAATATTGGCCCAACCCTGTGCAAGAGATCAAACAGAATCACACATGCTCCTGACCTCAACCACATCACAATCTAGAAACAAGAAGCTGTCTGTGATGCACAAGGATAACAGGGACACAAAAGCAGGAGAGATTCCTTCCAACTGGGGGAGGCAGGCCTTGCAAAGGAGCATCCAGATTCACAAGCATTCATGCATAAGGGCACTCCAGGCAGAGGGGATGGCTTGAACACAGGAGTAATATCACACAGCAGGTTGGAGCCATCTACTTGCCAGGTTGGAAAGGAGAGGTGGAAGATGATGACGGAAAAATTGAGTTGAGGCAAGATTATGAAGGGCCTTCAAAGCCAGACCAAAAAATTGGACTTTATCCTGAAAGCAATATGGACAGTCCTTTTGGGTTCCCCAGAACATTTTCAGTAGGGTTTACTTTACACAAGATTTTCACATGTATCAGAAATATCTGCTGTAAAAAGGGACATCATCATTATCATTCTCTTTGTTCTTCCCCTGAGGCAGCCCTCCAAATCCCCACTGGCTCTCAAAATAGGATCCTCTGGACCTTTGAAAGGGCCTCCGCCTAAAGTCCCTACAAGGTCTTCACAGAAGGGCCCCTGGAGATCCTCCCCCATTTTATATTTGGAGGAACCAAGGTCCCAGAAGCACAGCAGGTGTCAGAGTCTGGCACCACCGCTCCCACACACCCTTCCATCTGGGAGTTTCTATTTCTTTGAGTATAAATCTTCCTATTTGTTTGGTTTGTTGAATATCTTTCATGGGTTTGGATTACCTCGTGAATTTGTAAGCTTGTGGCCTCAGCCCTCACTTGTTACTGTGGATGACTCTTTTCCTGTCCCATAGAAACTTGTTGTTAATGGTGACTATAGATTTCTAAACTTAAAAAATATATAAGCTATCATTTTGATGTATCTGTGCTGGAAAGAAAAACTTCTATGTGTTCTTACTTCTTTACTGTGACTGGAAATCAATTTATTTGAGTTTGAAAAATCAAACAGTAAGAGAAAAGATAAAGCAGAAAAATATAGCAGATATGTTTGGGTAGAGTTAAATAGGACATGTGAAAAATATTCACGGATTATAGCTCTAGACATTTCTGTGTGAAGCTGAGGTTCTAGCTCTGTTAGGATTACACACATTTAAGTGCAATGCTTTTCCAAAGATAAATAATTGAGGATTATGAAGTCATTCACTTATTTTTTGAATTCAACAATTATTGAATGCCTCTCCCTGGAAGTGTACTAAGTGTAGTTGTACAAAGACCAGTAAGTCTTAGTTTTTTCATCTGTAAAATGGGGATCATAGCATATACCATGCTAGGTAGTTGTAAAGAATAGAGATGAAGATTATAAAGTGCCTAGCAGAGAATCTGGTACATGGTAGGCACTAATAAATGGGAGTTTCCATTATTACTATTAATATTATCAACGGACTGTGTCATCATGGAGATTGTGGGAAGATAATCAGGTAAGTATTTAAATACACAAAAACTTATAAAACAAAGAAGGGAGTGATCAACTGTGCTTGGGACGGCTGGGAAGCCTTTGTAGAGAAGACACTTGAATTGGGTCTTGCAGATTGAGTAGGAGTTTGCGTGGAAAACCATATTCAAAGATGTGGAAACTTGAAATGACAAATTACATTCTGGGAACTGAAAACACTCAAGAAGAGTGGAAGATGTGGGGTGAGCAGAGCTAGAAAAGATGTATTTGAAGAGGTAGGCAGAGGCCAAGGAAAGAGGGAAGGGCGTTTCAGTTATAAGCTTCAAGAGTCTGGAAGAGAAATGATGAAGACCTCAACTAGACAAAGACAGTAGGAGTGAAGAGATGAGAATAGATTTGAAAAAAAGGGAGATAAATATACAAGACTTGGCAATTGACAGAATTGTTACCACACAAAGGGCACGATCTGCTCGCTGCGAGACAAAAGCCAATTGTCAAGAGGCAAGATGGTGGCAGAGAAAGGGAGTTTTATTATAGCTTGCTAGCAAGAGGGAAGATGGCCAACTAATGTCCAAAAGAACCATCTTAAGGAGGGCACAGAATCTTGAAGCAGTTATATAGGCCAGTAGGTTATAGGGAAGGGGGTTAGGAATGTTGACCCTCTGGTGTTACAGACTGGGAGTCGCCACACCAGATCTTTCAGTTGTCATTGATGATGGCTATCAGCACAGACTCTGTTTGGAGGTTCGTCACAATCCTAAGGAACTCAAAAGAACGAAGTTATCGTCTTATCGCCACTGGGAGGTATATGCACTAGCAGGGGCCATAAAATCCACAGAGC
Organism: Equus asinus; assembly: GCF_041296235.1. Classification (NCBI taxonomy): domain Eukaryota; kingdom Metazoa; phylum Chordata; class Mammalia; order Perissodactyla; family Equidae; genus Equus; species Equus asinus. The sequence continues at coordinate 40,440,189 of NC_091793.1, forward strand.
AGGTGGATCTCCTGGAGGGTGCAAATCCAGCTGGGTTAGTTAGTCAGAGGTTGTTCAAAGTTATGACATGGTCCCTTTTCTACAATATGGCTTCCCTTATGTCAACCTCGTGTTGAGCTGGTTTCAGAATGTGGAAGTTCAAATGCCAGTAAAACCACTTACCAGCTGTGGGATGTGTGTAAGTTATTTGACCTCTCTGGGTCTTAACTTCCTCACCTGTAAACTGAGGATAAAAATAGGGCCTATCTCATGAGACTGTGTTGCGGATTAAAAGAGACAAGACACATAAAGCATTTGAAAGAACATCTAATGCTAATAATACACAGAAAGTATCAATAAACGATGGGCCAGCCCCGGGGCTGAGTGATTAAGTTCGTGTGCTACACTTCCGCTGCCCAGGGTTCGGATCCTGGGCGCGGACATGGCACCGCTCGTTAGGCCATGCTGAGGCGGGGTCCCACATGCCACAACTAGAAGGACCCACAACTAAAATATACAACTATGTACGGGGGGCTTTGGGGAGAAAAAAGAAAAAAGGGGAAAAAAAAAGATTGGCAACAGTTGTTAGTTTAGGTGCCAATCTTTAAAAAAAAATTTTAAAAAATGCTAACAATTATTATTACTATTTTTTTTTTAAAGATTGGCACTTTAGCATCTGTTTTTTTCCTTCTTTTTTTCCTTTCTTCTTATTCCTGAAGGCCCCACAGTACATCATTGTATATTCTAGTTGTGCTATGTGGGACGCTGCCTTAGCATGGCCTGATGACCAGTGCCATGTCCATGCCCAGGATCTGAACAGGCGAAACCCTGGGCGGTGGCCACAGAGAACATGTACTTAACCGCTCAGCCCTGGGGGCCCGGCTGGTAACTATTCTTTTCACGTGGGATGTGGAGGGTGCTGGAGGAACTAGAAATGAAGCCCAGATTTCTGGCCTGGCAACTGAGAAGTTGCTGCTGCTACTCATGGAGACAGGGACCTTGGAGGAGGGACAGCTTTGCCTCAGATTTCCTGCTCACCAATTAGGAAGAATCAAGCTATTGTGAGGGATCAGGTGTAATAGGCTGGCTAGGAGCTAGTCATTTGCTTTATTAAAAGAACCAATTCAGAACTTCCTTCTGTAGTGTTGCTGTGGGAGAGCACAGTGCTAACACATCAGTACAGGGAGTGAGAGAGATGTGGCGCCTGAGTCAGAAATGTCCAGGAGGTCCCTGGGGAATCTCTTGTCACTTTAGAGTCACAATAAGAAATGCACAGAAGGAAAGGAAGGAACTTAGCATTTCAAGAAACAAGTCTAAAAATAGCCACACTCTGCTTTTAAAACCTGAGAAAGAAACCATTCCCGAAGAGATCAAACGTTTGATCCTATGATTTTCGTTAGGATTCTGTGTATGTTTTAATCTGCTAATATCATAGCCTCATGCTTAGCAGTTTTTTATGTTGCATTATTTTTTGTCGTCTTGTAAAAACTTTGGAGGATAAGAAGAACAGATATTATCTCCATTTTACAGACGAGAAAACTGAGGCTCTGGGAGATATTATTTCTTAAGTCCTCATGGCTAGAAAATATGGCAAAATCAGGACTAATGCCAAATATTTTGATTTCCATTTCCTTGCTCTTTCCATTTCTTGTTATTGCTTCTCAATATGCATTTTATTAGTGGGAATCATTTTTCTCATCTGATGTTTCCTTCTCACGAAGGGCGCTCAGTCAGTTTAACAACTGGCCTCTCTCCCTTTCCTCTCTCTACTCTTGGGAGGTAGTAACTTATCTGATTGGTAATTTGGGAAGAATTCTCCCCTTATTCCTTTTGGGAGGGAGTCTGCCTGCCCAGAGCAAGATTCTACTCTGCTCTGCAGTTCCAGGAGGTCCGGTGTAGGTAGGGGGGTGGATGAGAATGAGGGAATCTTTCTAGTTCATTTCTGCCTGGAATTTGGTGCTTAAATTTACCTAATCCCATCAGCAGGCTCATTTGGTTAATACCCTAAACTTTGCCCTCCCACCTAGCTTCTCTCATGAATAATGTTGATATTTTGGTGTCTGTCTTTACTCATTATTTTATTTCAGAACTTACTCTAAGCCTGGACAAAGAATAGGGTGACTATTTATTGGGAGGTCCCTGGGAGACCTCCTACATATCTGCAAACACTCTAGGGAATTTGGAAATAAGAATGAAGTGTGAGATCAAACAATCATGGCCAAATACTACAATAAGCACAGAATACTGCGTGACTCAGAAAATATATTAGACATCAACAGAAGTTAGCTTAGAGAACTCATTTATGGAAATGCTGAAAATGAAACCCATTCTCTTAGCAGAAAAATCAATGGACCAGATAACAAATTAACCTCTATTCACTGCTAAAGTGTCTAGGAGCAAAAATAAAATCAATGTATACCAAGTAAGCAGTGGCTCTAAGAAATAGAATCAAAAATGAAAACTAAAGTGAAGCATTAAGCTTTTGGGGGAAAACCAATTTTTATAAAATAGTCTTGTAGATGAGCTTTTTCCCTTAAAAAGCATCCTAAGATTCACCTCCTCAATGCAGCCTGTCCAGATTAACCTTACCCAACCTTTTTTTTTCTTCTTAGTGCTTACTATATGCTAGACACCTTCTTAAACCTAAAAATGTACATAAGTACAAAACCTGGTATGCAGAATGTGGTTCCTTACAGAAGAAAGAAGTTTAGCAAACTTCTCAACTGGGAATAAAGACTTTACGACGAGAACGAAGACCCTCCACTTTGGAGTAGGACTGGCGGGCCAGTGAATGTGTACTTCCAGATCCTGGTTCTTGTAGATTACTAGTTCAAATGTTAGAACACCAAATGCATCTCAGGTCAGAATAGATGCCACATAGCGAATTTAAGAGGGAAAGGAGCAGCTTGGTATCTCGCTGGATCTTCCCACCACTCCTGCTTCTCTCCTGGAACTGTTAGCGTGCGTGGTCAATGGTTCACCTTTTGCTCACTGTGCCTGAGCCTCTGACAAGGATGTTCACCTCAGGATGCCTATTTACAAAGGATCTCTACTGAATTCCTGTTGCTTTTTCATTTACTAATGAAGTAACACGAGACCAGCACTGTATATCATTCTAGAAATTTATATCGAAGACGATGTGTGTGTATACAGTAGATACTTCAAAATAGAAGTGTTACAAAGCATTTGGTACTTCAAATTGTGATTTTTGGTTTTCTACTTTGGATTTTTGCTTGGATGCTCCCTAAATATGATATATAAGCCCTTCCACCAGGCTCTAAACTTCCTGGGAGCACAAATTGGGTCTCATTAATCTATGTACCTCTCCCAACGGTGTGCATACAGATTGTGCTCAATAAATACTTGCTGGATGAAAGACTGGTCACATTACTGAGGGAAGAAAGAACTCTAAGCCATTTTGAGATTTACTAGGTTACTCTAATTTACCATCAGCCTTGTGATACTCCACAAATGCATTCATATGGAGAACAAAGATGTCAGCACTAGGGAACAGCAGTTCTGGCAGCAGGAATTTTTTTCTAGATATCTAAACAGTTTGCACGTCAACTTTAAAGAATGTGCTAGTGGACGTAAACAGAAGAAGACTCCTTTGGTGCAACTAATCTAAAAATATTTTTACTTGTCAGAATAGCTTAATTTTATTAGGATTACTGGTCAATGTTAAGGAGTGTTTTTATAGTTCTTGATAAATATTGCCAACTGCTTTTCGGACATGTTTTCTTGGTTTCCGATGCCACTGAAGGATGAAACATACCCTTTATAGCACTTCTCCTTCCTCAACTCTGGGTAGTCATTTTTCTTAACTTAATAAATGGAAAATGCTAGTTCATTGTTCTTTCCATGCTCATTTCTTTGATTACTACTGACGCTGAACAATTTCTTCTATTAATGTCCTTTTGCTGTTTTTAGCCCTAACAGTTTTAGTGATCTTCTTGCTAATTTCCATACATGTTATTACATAAAGGTAAAAAATATTAATCCCTGCCTTTGTCCTTATGTATATATATACATATATATATATACACATATATATATATATCCCAGTCTATTTGTCTTTTGTTTGATTATATATATATATATATATATATATATATATATATACACACACACACATATAGACATACTTTTTTTGTTTTGGTTATTTTTTTTTATGAAGAAGTTTAAAATTGTGTGCAGTGAAATCTCTCTCTTGTGATTTCTTCAATCACTCCCAAGTTTGGAAAGTGCACTGCCCCCAGAAGTTTGATAAAAATTTATTTTATTTTCTTCAACTTTTTAAAAAATAGTCTAAGTTTTATACATAAAGACTTAATCCACTTGAAACTTACTGGGATCCACATGTGAGATAAAGACCTAAATAATTATTTTTCTGCCGAATTGCTAACCAAGGATCCTAACACCATTGTGTTCTTCTTCTTTTCTATGTTATTTGGTGATGCCTTTGTGAAAAATCATCTATTAAGTTCTTATATGTAATAGGATCTACGTCTTTTATGTTTATTCTAGTCCAGTGATCTGTCTGTTCTTGAAAGATTACTGCACTATTTCAAATATTGCTTTAGAATCTTCTCCCACGGAGGATTCTTCACCACCATTGGTCTGCCCACCAACAACATCACCACTGCTTTTTCAAAGTTTCATATTCACCTTTGTTTCTTCCTCTTTTTGTTGGAGAAAGATGGTCCCTGAGCTAACATCCATGCCAGTCTTCCTCTACTTTGTATATGGGACACCACCACAGCATGGCCTGATGAGTGGTGTGTAGGTCTGCACCTGGGATCTGAACCTGCAAAGCTGGGCTGCTGAAGCGGAACATGCGAACCTAACCATTATGCCACCAGGCCAGCTCCTCACTTTTGTTTATTGCTTAACATGAACTTTAAAATATTTTCCTTTTTTCCATAAAAATAATCCTGTTAGATGTCTGTTTGGATGTCTTTAATCTATAAATGAATTTGTGAAGAATTGACATGTTATTTAGTTTTTCTAGTATGGTATGCCTTTCCATAACCAAGTATTTTAACTCTCTCAATAAAATTTTGGAATTTCGTTATAGAGCTTATACATATTTCTTATAAACATTACATGCAAGTACTTTGTCTTTTTCTTGCTACTGCAACTGGAATTTCTTTCTCATTGTATTTTCTAATGGCTTCTCAGTGGTATATAGAAATGCTATTGATTTTCACAAAATGTGCTTAGTTCCTATCCAGGCTTTTAAAAATCATGGGTCCTATCTTTTGTAGAGGGGTATTAGGAGAAGCATTCATGAGAAGAACTTTCTGTATCATTTACAAAATCCAGAGTCACCGTGTGACTCAATGCCCCTTATATGAAAGATGAACATAGGTTACTTATAGGAGGCAAAGAGATATATTTATGTGCTCTGCATCCCTGGTCCTCAAAATATTGCTTTTCCTCCAACACCATAGCTGTTCCTGCAATTCGAGCTGTGGTCAATTTGTCTCCTTGGTGTTCCAGTTCCTGATTTGGGCCCCTTGGCTTGGTCAGTCCATTCAGAGTGCTCTTGTGGCTTATGGAATGTGGCCTCTCACCAACATCCTCACGATGCCACTCCTCTTGTTTTAGTGTCAGCAGCTGCTACCACAGAGCCATTCTTTGTCTCTGTTTGTCCTACTCACCTGAAAGTCCTTCCAGCCAGAATAGACCCTGGTTAGGATCCAGGAGCAATAGGCCACTTGTTTCCTTACTGTTTCCCAAGAAATTCAAAACTAAACTTGTGACTATTTAGCTTACTTCATGCTCATTTCTTCTCTTAATGGGTTTTCAATCTTGTAAGTTTTTTTCCTTGTCTTGTTTTATATATGTTTTAGCATCTTAAACCATGTGAAATCTTTTCTTAAAATAAGTAAGATATAAATAATTAGTAAATAGTACTATTAAATAAATCACACCATGTACACTATTTGGATTAACAGCATCAATAAAAAAAAAAAGAGGGTGAAGCAGTGGGGATAGGGCACATAATAGTGTATTACATGATCAATTTTCCATTTAGAAAACATGCTAGAATACCTTCTGTGTGTCTATATATGTATATGTGTGTGTATTTGTATATATACCCATGTGTATGTACATGTACAGGTTGGTATTCAAAATATGCCTGTGTGCACAGGTGATATTAAAAGCATTTTAAAACGATATGGTCATCTAAATTCATATGTAAATAAAATTTTTAAAATGCACTCCCTTTTACTCTCTAATAAAACTGCTTTAAATGATATAACGTGTAGTGAAAATAATCCATCAAATGATTTCTAAATTGTTTGTTGATTTTTAGAAATTGCTGGTGTTACCTTTCATGTGACTGGCTAAATGACGTCCACGTCTGCGCCATGATTTGACACCCGGAACTGCATCAAACTCTTCCAAATACTTCTCCATTGAACGGATGGATGTTAGGTTCCCCGTAGCCAGGGACTTTGTTGCAGGCAGGGAGCAGCTAAGCCTGCTGCCACTGTCACAGCCAGGCAGCCTCTGCTTCCCATGTGGACTGGACCCAGATGACTCTAATCTCCATCCTTGCCCACGACTCGCAACCCTGCTTCGAAAGTATGAAAAGGAAGGGTGGGTCTCATTGTTCCCAGAATACTCCTGGCCAAACTCCCGGATCAAGTCAGGGAAATGAATGCTACTACCTGGAGATCCTTGGCATCACTTCCGATAGGAGCCAGAACAATCACCATCCTTATTTAAGCCGAAGCAGACAACTGCCGCCAGGTGGCGCCAACTGCAGCGCTCAGACTTGAACAGATTCGGATCTTGCGGCTCTGGCTGCTAAACTCGCCTCATTTAATTAACCTAGCAATAATGACCTCATATTTACACAACTTTTTTCTTTTGCACTGCTCATTCTGTATTATGGATGGGGAAGTTAAATTTTAGATTTTTATTAGGCTGTAGCTTAATTTTTTCACTTCTCATCAATATTTTATTTGGAAAAATCTGTAACCTGGGGAAAAATTACAGAAACAATACAATATATAATGAACACCTACACACCTTTCACCTAGATTCACCAGTTTTTAACGTTTGGCTACATTTTCTCTCTCTCACCAGATCTATGTGTTCATTTTTTTTCCTGAACCATTTGAAAATTAATTGCATCATCCTGACTCTTTATGCCTAAATACTTCAGCACGTCTTCTAAGAACAAGGACATTTTCCTGTAGAACCACAATCACACTCAGAAAATGTAACATTGGTACAACATCATCATCTAATATATAGCTCTTAGTATTGAATTTTCTAAATTGTCTTTAATTTAATTTATAAATGCCACTTATAATTTTTTTAAAAATCTAGGATCTAATCAAAGATCACACAGTATATTTAGTTGTCACAACTCTGGAGTCGCCAGTCTCCTTAATCTGGAGTGGTTCTTTGGCCTTTTTCTTGGTCTTTTATGAAATTGGCATTTTTGGGGAGTGCAGGCCTGTTTTTTGCATTTGTCTGATTCTTTTTTCATGATTAAATTTGTTAAAATTTTTGACAAGAACATCACAAGGTGATGTTGCATTCTCTTGAAAACAATTTTTAAAAGATTCCAGCAACTCTATTTTAACAACATACTTTTTGTTCTAGAAGGAAAACTGCTAATTGTCGGCTCTTAAATTAATTTAAAAACATACACACAAACCTTATTGCTGCCTCCTCGTTTGCCATTCTGACCCTATTTTCACAAGTATTATCACAGATAACGGAAAACATGTAAAACAAAAGGAAATTAACACCATGAAAACCAGTAGACTTAAGTTCGTGAGGGATTACACCTGAATTAGTTCCAACTAGGTCTGTTAAATTCTGTTTCTGATGGACACCTGGGCCTTTCATCCAGCAACCTTCCTTTCAAAGAGCCCCTACTTCCCTCCCCATGTGGCCTCGGTTGGCTGTCAGTCATGGGACTTAAGCTCTCTGCTTGGTGATTGGTTAAAGGATAAGCAGGGTGGATGTGACCTAAACAGATCCAGCATCTTCCCTGAGAGATTACACATGGATTCTGAAAGAGCAGGCTCGCTCTTCCTCTGGGATCCTGAGATAAATGATGATGCTCGCTGGAACCATTTATGATCATCTTCCTGAATTTATGGGGGAAAGTCTGCAGGAGAGAATAAAGTTGACGCACAAAATGCAGCAGAGGCAAGCTGAGACAAAAAGATCAGTGAAAAGAGACAGAGGTAGTCCATGTGACACTTTTTAGTCCATGGGTCTAGCCATGCCTGAAGTTAGTTAGATCAGCTGTAAATTCCTTTTTTTCCCCCTTAAGTTAGTTTGAATTGGGTTTCTGTCTCTTGCAACTGAGATTTTACTAATGCAGTCACGATTTAAGGATTGGTCAGCATCTCTTAGGGATATTTTCCTTTGTCGTTGTGGAAGCCATGGCAAGTCACTGAGGAGCCCAAGATTCCTATAAGTAGAGTTGACAATATCCACTTCAGGGGCCAGCCCCGTGGCGGAGTGGTTAAGTTCATGCGCTCCACTTCGGCGGCCCAGGGTTTTGACGGTTCAGACCCTGGGTGCGGACATGGCACCGCTCATCAGGCCATGCTGAGGCAGCATCCCACATGCCACAACTAGAGGGACCCACAACTAGAATGCACAACTTTGTACTGGGGGGATTTGGGGAGAAAAAAGAAGAAGAAGAAGAAAAAAAAGGAGATTGGCAACAGTTGTTAGCTCAGGTGCCAATCTTTAAAAAAAAGAAAAAAGAAAAATAATATCTGCTTCAGAGGTACCTGTTCTGCAGATGAAGGATGGAACTAAGTAAGACCTTCACAGGGCCTGCCTCATATTAGGACACTGATGAGCACCAGAAACATGTACAAAAGTCTAGGGCCTCTGCCAGGCTTCTCCCATTTGCTCTGTGCCCTTGAATTTTCCCTCCCTCTGCGCAGACGAAATGAGGCTTTGCTGAGAACAGTGCTTGGTCAGTAGTAGTCATTGCTCACTGTCAACATCTCGGTTATATGCTCTCCATTTGTCCTACAAGCGCAGCGACATGAACAGATCGTTGAATATGTCTTGAGGGCATTCGACATTTGTCAGGTTATTCCTATTTTTTCCAGGTGAGAGAGAAGCCAGGGGCAAGGCTGAGCAGAGCTTCACTGCACTGACATTTCTGGCAGCAGGCATTCCCAACATGAGCGGAAGTCGAAGCTCGGGGGTCAGGGGAAAAGCTACACTGGAGGTGGTGTGGCTGTTTTTTTCCCTACCATTTGTATTTGTTTTGGCCTCATTTGTCCTCTTCCTGCAACTGTTTCCAGGAGGAAGTTTGTTTTGTCAGAGCCCACAGTATCCTCGCATTTACTGCTGTCAGAGGGGCCAGTGGCAACTACTCTTTCAGAAAAGCAAAATTTCCCGAGAAGAAATCGTGAGGTTTCTGTAAGTACCGTCACAACTCAGGCATGTCACAGGGACTCCAGAATTGCAAAGACTCTCACAATGGCTGAATTTTTCTTGACTCCTGCTCTGAGTACCTTAATAATTATTAAGAAGTGGCCACCCCAAGTGGGAACAAACAGGTGTCCTGGCTTACTTTAGGCCTGGAAGATCAGCGGAGGTGACACAGAACTGCTGGCTGGAGCGGGCTGTCCCACAGCATGAGTGTGTGGCTGGCCTGGACTTTCTGCTCTGTCTGTGGTGTGTTGGGAGTGGGGAGCAGGGTGCAGCAGTGACCTCTCATTCCGAAAAATCTGCCTCAAGTGGGGAGAATCTTCTGGGTTTGCTTTGTGGAAGTCAACCAACCTGGTTTTCCAACAACTTCCTGTGTGTTTTGGGGTTGAGTGATGGTAAACCCAAGACTGGAAGCAGGTAATTTGAGCATGTCTTGGTTCCAAGGGTCCTGATTGGAGAGTGATCCCTTTTTGCTAGTTGGATTCACTTGCAGAGGGAAAGGACAGGTGGAGTGGGCCTGGCAGGAACCTCTTTACTTGAGGGGCCGTTAGATCCTCCTGGGAAAGAACTGGTCCTGAGGACAGAGATCCAGGCACACAATCCAGCCCAAGGACAATGTCCCAATGGTCTGAAGCAGAGGTGGTTTAAGTGCAGTGGAGTCCACATTCCAGCTGCTCCCATCAGAGTCCTAGAGGAGAAGCTACAAGTGAACATGTCAGAGCTTCTGTCATGCATCTCTGTGAGTGTCTGGAACACAAGTCAGCACTGCTTTGGGCCATGCTTGGGGGACAGCCCAAAAGGCACAGAAAGAGCGTTTCCTTCTTCTAGCAGAGCAGCTGTGGGCATCACAGTAAGACTTGAGGAGTCAGTGCAGGGAGCATGAAGGATGGTGGCAGCTGTGGTAGCCATAGGGAGGGGCTTGGGTACAGCTCTTGTGGGCCCCAGTGCCTCCAAGAGCCAAGGCATGCAGTGGTGAAATAGGAAACAGTGCCCCCAAGTGGGCACCAGAGGGAGTACTGCACTGGCCCTGCTGGGTGAGGTTGAGACCTTGCCAGAGACCTCAATCATCGAGGCTGAAATGGTGACTGGCAGGAGGAAGCCCAGAATTCTGTATTGGTGAACCCATGAGCTCCCCAACCCCAAGCTTTCCAGGAATAATTGGGGGATAACCCCATTGTTACCCTTTTACTCCCAAGAAGTGTGGCCTGGTGTGGAGGGAAGAGATGGGGGACACGGGTTCCACCTGTAATTTCAAGTCCACTTATTCAGATGATAAACAGCTTGTGCCACAGAAGAAGAGAAGTGGGAAATGATGCAGGGTTGTTTCACTTAATTGGCTGAGGAGCAGAATTTGGAGGAAGATTGATTTCGTGTCCTGGTGCCCTGGACAGCATCAAGGAATCACAAAGGGACTCCTGAAGATTAAATCAGAGGTTTCCTTTAATGCCCTCTGAGGACCAAGAGTCCAGAGTTAGCTCTAGAAATGTCCAGGGATTTATAAGCAAAGATTCTAGGGAGAAGGTTTGAGCTGAAGTATTAATTAGGGAGATGATCACGCCTAAATCAACATGGGACTTCAGGGCATACTCAGCAGTCTCAATAGTGGGGTGATTCCATAGTTACAAGAAAGTGAAGCAAATGGGAGGGAATAATGCTGAGACAGCTCTATTACAGGCTCTTTGGAGATACCACTCGCAGAAGTACTGACTATAATAGATTGCCCATGTAAATCTATTATTCTCTAGTGAGACTAATTTGTACACAGAAGTGTAAATCCATGATATGATTTCCAAAGTCATAAAGTCTCGTTTTCTGACTTGGTTCTGATGTTGTAATCATAACCTGGTTTACTCTACTTTTTACTAGCTTGCTATGTGACCTTAAGGAGATGACTTCACACCTCTCAGATTCAGTTCCTGGACTGGTAAAAATGCAGGTAATAACATTTGCTGAGGTCCTGTTATTGTGGGCCATAAATGAACATCTCTAAGTTTCAGCATGGATTATTAATACAGTATAGTGTTTTTTGTGATCTGATTTTAACAAGGTCTGTATTAGCAAAAATAGCTCTAATAAGCACACGTTGTGAATAAGCTGACCGCTGAGAGGATAATGACAGGTGTTGCCATTTAGAGCCTCGAGGTAGGTCAGCACTGTCTGTTCTCGCTTTCTATTGGCTGGAACTTTGGAGGTATGCTGAATATAAAGCTCAGCAACTTAAATCTGAATCACAGCAATTATACATTATTTGAATCTTGGTTTATCTGCCAAGGTGAGATGATTCAATACCTTAGAGAAATAAAACTTGAATACTTGGATTAGACATTAAGCTATAGAGGGCTGTGATTATGCTACATCAAACACCCAGAAAAACCAAAACCTGAAGGGGAAATGAAGTTAAGCTCTAATTGCCCTGTTTAATTCTAGTATCTACCCTTGATCACCCTTTAAGTCATTCTGCATGATGGTACCTTGTGACTCAGGCCCCACAAGATCTGGATCCACTCCTCAGTAGGATAGCAGAGCAATACAAGGGCAGAGTTAGGACACTATGTCAGGCTAGGAAGACTTCTAGGAGGAGATGAAACTTAAAAATTAGACTTAAGGATGAGAAGGGGGTAAGCTCCACAAATATAGGGAGAGCAGAGCAACATTCAAGGCAAAGGGAACAGTCTGTGTGAGTGAGCAAATGGATGGATGGATGGATAGATACCCTTTACCTAGAAATAAAGGCATCTCCAAATATGGCTGGAGCTAACGCTTGTTAATGGCTAAATGACTCTTCTCCCACTAGAAGTATCATAGTAGCTAAGGGTATCCATTGTATGATTGGTGAGACCCCAATTTGAATCCCGGCTGTGCTGGTTGCATATTATCTGTGTGGTCTAGAACCACTTCTGAGGCCTCAAGTATCTCAGTTAAAAAAAATAAGGACATTAATATCCATCTCAAATGGTTGTTCTAAGAATTAAACGAAATTTCATAAAGCTTTTAGCACAGTCCTTGGCATGGAGTAAGTACTCGATAAATGATAGCTTTAGCCATCATCATCTTCTTCATCATCATCATCATCGTCATCAACAGGTGATTTTCATCCAAGAAAAAGCAGTGAGTGACTCACTGTAACAGCCTCTTGAACAACATTTAGCAAACACCAAGGTGAACTAGGTCATCTCAAAAGCAGAGATTTCCAAAAGAAATGCACATGGATGTCATTTAAAGATCTTCATTGGTCCAAACATGCGACTCAGCCTGAGAGACCAGAGGCTGGTTTGGGATGTGGCTACTGAACCAGGCACAGGGAATCAGACATGATGCATGGAGTGACAAACACTGAGTCCTATCCAGGCAGTACAGAGAAGCGGATGGCTTATCTGGAACGAAGTTCTAGCATGATGTCCTTTGTAGGAGCTGGCACTCTGGACTATAGTTTTTCTCCTGCACAGAGAGCAGTGGAGTGCCTGAAAGAGACCAGTTAGAATATTGTCTCCAGAACTGACTGGCTCTCTAACCTTATTTAATGTCCCTTGTGTCTCTTCATCTTGAGATGGAGACGCTCTCCCTAACTCCCAAGGTTGCGGACGTTAGACAAATGACCGAAAGCAACAGACACAGAGTTGCTGTGGTTAGTGGTGGTCTTGTTACCCAAAGGCATCCAATTCTTAGACAACTTGTTTTTCTAAGAGAGCAGAATGCCACCTGCCTATAATAACTATTTCAGGGAAGCTGAATTATTTATTTATTATATACTTGGTTTTACAAAGAAGGAAATTGGCTCCTTTAAAACAATAACATTGATTGGCTTAAATAGCAGAAACAGCACTCTGCCATCCTTGTTTACAGACCCTGGACTGAGTTCAAGCGCACAATGGTGCATTATGGACCCACCTTCTGACTGTAGACAAATATGAGGGTCAAAAGATCAACTAAATAATCTTAACTCGTGATCAGCAGGGAAAACATTTCAGCTAAAACACTGATCCTGATTCTAAAACGTAAGACAGTGGAGCAAAATAAGTTCATATATTCACAGACAGCAGCATCATTTCTTGACTTGTATCCCAGCCTTGGTGGCATGCGACTGACTGATACAAGGCAAACAGAACCCACGGATGGGAAAAGGGAGAAATGAATGTTTAGTAAGCACCTATTCTGTACATGCTGTCTCCCTCTGCCTGTAATACTCTTCTCCAGGTATTTGCATGGCTGACTCTCACTTCCTTCAGGTCCCAGCTCAAATGCCTCCTTCCAAGAGAACCTTGTCTCCCACACCCAAAGGAAAGAATAATCCACTTTCACACAACTGAAGGCCCTTTGGTTTCTCCCTTAGCTCTCACTAGATACCTCCTGAGTCACATCTGGTGAATTGACTGTTTCTTTTCTCCTTCCCTTCCTCAACCCTCTCCCCCCACACACTTGAGTGTAAACTTCATCAGAGCAGGGACTTTGTTGGTGATGCATCCTCAGTGCCTAGAACAATGCCTGGCACAGTATAGATGTGTAATAAATGTTTGTGGAATGAATAAATGTGGAATGAAGCATCTAAGCATCTATGCCAGAAACGATGAGAATCTGAACTAAGAAGGGAGTGGATATAAGGTACTAAAAAGGGACAAGCTACAGGACTTATTGGAAAGAAAAAAAATCAAAGCCCAGGCCCATTACCAATAAATTAATAAAAAATAAATTAGTCTAAAATTAATAAAAGAGCTTCCTTTCATTTTGTTAAAAATAGAGCTAATGCCTTTATGAACCAGTTTCCTTTCCCTCTTAGAAAAGGCAGAACCTTGTGTGCTTGTCGTACTGAAAGAACTAATTAACCTCCTCGCTGGTAAAGACAGTAAGGTAGAAGCACGATTTTAGAAAAACAGGCCCTTTCTCTTCTCTCCTCTTTCCTGTTGCTGTGTTTGGAAATTATTCTCCTTTGGGGAATGAAGGGCTTTGCAGCTCAAACCTTCTTCCCGACTCTCAGGAAGCAAATCTCTAGAAAATTCTTTGTGGAAGGCCTGTTTGTTGCTGGAATGTGCTGGAGAACATTGCTTTTTTCACAAGGTCTGTTTTGTATTTTTATGTTTTATTGAGGTCATAACAGTTTATAACATTGTCAAATTTCAGTTGTACATTATTATTTGTCAGTCACCATATAAATGTGCCCTTTACACCTTATGTCCTTCTCCCAAACCCCCCCCCCCCACCTCTAGTAACCACTAATCTGTTCTCTTTGTCCATGTATTTGTTTATCTTCGACATATGAGTGAAGTCATATGTATTAGTCTTTCTCTGTTTGGCTTATTTCACTTAACATCGTGCGCTCAAAGTCCATCCATGTTGTTGCAAATGGGAAGATTTTGTCTTTTTTTATGGCTGAGTAGTTTTCCATTATATATACACCATATCTTCTTTACCCAGTCATCAGTGGATGGGCACTTGGGTTGCCTCCATGTCTTGGCTATTGTGAATAATGTTGCAAAGAACATAGGAATGCATAAATCTCTTTGAATTGTTGATTTCAAATTCTTTGCATGAATACCCAGTAGTGGAATAGCCAGGTCGTATGATATTTCTATTTTTAATTTTTTGAAAAATCTCCCTACTGTTTTCCATAGGGACTGCACCAGTTTGCAGTGTATGAGGGTTCCCTTTTCTCCACATCATCTCCAACATTTGTGGTTTTTTGTCTTGGTAATTATACCCATTCTGACAGGTGTAAGGTGATATCTCATTGTAGTTTTGATTTGCATTTCCCTGATGGTTAGTCTTGTTGATCATCTTTTCATGTGCCTGTTGACCATCTGCATTTATTCTTGGAAAAAATATCTGTTCATGTCCTCTGCCCATTTTTTTGATTGGGTGGTTGTTTTTTTGTTGTTGAGTTGTATGAGTTCTTTATGTATTTTGGAGGTTAACCCCTTGCTGAGTATAGGATTTGTGAATATTTTCTCCTGGTTGTTGGATTGTTTTGTTCCAGGTTTCCTTTGCCTTGCAGAAGCTCTTAAGTCAGATGAAGTCCCATTTGCTTATCTTTTTCTATTGTTTCCCTTGCCTGAGTAGACATGGTATTTGAAAAGATCCTTCCAAGACTTATGCCAAAGAGTGTACTGCCTATGTTTTCTTCTAGGAATTTTATGGTTTCAGGTCTTACCTTCAAGTTTCTAATCCACTTTGAGTTAACTTTTGTGTATGGTGAAAGATAACGGTCTACTTTCATTCTTTTGCATGTGGCTGTCCAGTTTTCCCATCACCGTTTGTTGAAGAGACTTTCTTTTCTCCATTGTATGTTCTCAGCTCCTTTGTCAAAAATTAGCCGTCCGTAAATGTGTAGTTTTATTTCTGTACCTTCAATTCTGTTCCATTGATTCGTGTGTCTGTTTTTGAACCGGTACCATGCTGTTTTCATTCCTATCGCTTTGTAGTGTATTTTGAAGTCAGGGATTGTGATGCCTCCAGCTTTGTTCTTTTTTCTTGGGCTTGCCTTAGCTATTTGGGGTCTTTTGTTGCCCCATATGAATTTTAGGGTTCTTTGTTCTATTTTTGTGAAGAATGTCATTGGGATTCTGATTGAGATTGCATTGAATCTGTACATTGCCTTAGGTAGTATGGGCATTTTAACTATGTTTATTCTTCCAATCCATGTGCATGGAATATCTTTCCATTTCTTTACATCATCATTAATTTCTTTCAATAATGTCTTATAGTTTTCATTGTATAGGTCTTTCTCCTCCTTGGTTAAATCTATTCCTAGATATTTTATTCTTTTTATTGCAATTATAAGTGGGATTGTATTCTTGAGTTCTCTTTCTGCTGGTTCATTATTAGAGTATGGAAATGCAACTAATTTTTGTAAGTTGATTTTGTACCCTGAAATTTTGCTGTAGTTGTTGATTATTTCTAATGGTTTTCCAATGGATTCCTTAGGGTTTTCTATGTATAAAATCATGTTGTCTGCAAACAGTGAGAGTTTCACTTCTTCCTTACCAATTTGGATACCTTTTATTTCTTTTTCTTGCCTAATTGCTCTGGCCAAAACCTCTAGTACTATGTTGAATAAGAGTGGTGAGAGTGGGCACCCTTGTCTTGTTCCTGTTCTCAGAAGGATGGCATTCAGTTTTTCCTCATTGAGTATGATATTGGCTGTGGGTTTGTCAGATATGGCCTTTATTAGGCTGAGGCACTTTCTTTCTATACCCATTTTATTGAGAGTTTTTTTTTTTATCATAAATGGATGTTGGATCTTGTTAAATGCTTTCTCTGCTTCTACTGAGATGATCGTGTGGTTTTTATTCCTCATTTTGTTAATGTGGTATATCACATTGATTTGTGGATGTTGAACCATCCCTGCATCCTTGTTTAATAATAACACCACTTGATCATGGTGTATGATCCTTTTAATATATTGCTCTATTTGGTTTGCCAATATTTTGTTGAGGATTTTTCCATCTATGTTTATCAGCGATATTGGCCTGTAGTTTTCCTTCTTTGTGTTGTCCTTGTCTGGCTTTGGGAATCAGGGTGATATTTGCCTCATAAGATCTGTTAGGAAGTGTTCTGTCTTCTTCAATTTTTGGAATAGTTTGAGAAGGATAAGTGCGGAATTTTCTTTGAATGTTTGGTAGAATTCTCCAGAGAAGCCATCTGGTGCTGGACTTTTATTTTTTGGGAGGTTTTTGATTACTGTTTCAATCTTTCACTCGTGATTGGTCTATTTAGATTCTCTATTTCTTCTTGATTCAGTTTTGGGAGGTTGCATGAGTCTAAGAATTTATCCACTTCTTCTAGATTGTCAAACTTGTTGGCATATAGTTTTTCATAGTGGTCTCTTATAATCATTTGTATTTCTGTGGTATCCATTGTAATTTCTCCTCTTTCATATCTAACTTTATTTAAGCCTTCTCTCTTTTTTTCTTAGTGAGTCTGGCTAAGAGTTTGTCACTTCTGTATATATTCTTAAAGAAGCAGCTCTTAGTTTCATTGGTGCTTTCTACTGTTTTTTTGCTTTCAATTTCATTTATTTCTTCTTTAATTTTTATTATTTCCTTCCTTCTGCTGACTTCAGGCTTTCTCTTTTCTTCTTTTTCTAGTTCTGTTAGGTGAAGTTTAAGATTGCTTATTTGATAATTTTCTTTTTGGTTAAGGTGGGCCTGTATTGCTATGAGTTTCCCACATAGGACTGCTTTTGTTGCATTCCGTATGAGTTGGTATGGTGTGTATTTTCATTTTCATTTGTCTCCAGATATTTTTTGATTTCTCCTTTAACTTCTTCAATGATCCATTGGTTGTTCAGTAGCCTGTTCTTTAGTCTCCACATGTTTGTCACTTTCCCAGCTTTTTTCTTGCAGTTGATTTCTAGTTTCATAGCATTATGGTCGGAAAAGATGCTTGATATGATTTCAATCTTCTTAAATTTGTTGAGACTTGCCTTGTTTCCCAACTTATGGTCTATCTTTGAGAATGTTCCATGTGCACTTGAGAAGAATGTATATTTTGCTGATTTTGGATGGAGTGTTCTGATAAGTCCACCTGGTCTAGTTTTCCATTTAGATCCACTATTTCCTTGTTGACTTTCTGTCTAGATGATCTATTCATTGACGAAAGCAGGATGTTAAGGCCCCCTACTATTATTGTGTTAATGTTAATATCTCCTATTAAGTCAATTAATACTTGCTTTTTGTACTTTGGTGCTCCTGTGTTAGGTGCATATATATTTATAAGTGTTATGTCCTCTTGGTAGAGTGTCCCTTTTGTCATTATGTACTGCCCCTCTTTGTCTCTCCTTGTCTTTTTTATCTTGAAGTCTACTTTGTCTGATATAAGTATACTTATATCTTTCTTATTTCTTATATCTTCCCAACATCTGCTTTCTTTTGTTCACCATTAGTTTGGAGCATCATCTTCCATCCCTTCACTCTAAGCCTGGGTTTGTCTTCAGAACTGAGTTGTGTTTCCTGGAGGCAGCATATTGTTAGGTCTTGTTTTTTAATCCATCCAGCCACTCTGTGTCTTTTGATTGGGGAATTAAATCCATCTACATTTAAGAGTGATTATTGATATTTGAGGGCTTAATGCTACCATTTTATCACTTGTTTTCTGGTTGTTCTGTATTTCCCTTGTTTCTTGACCTGTGTACTTTGGACTGCCAATTCAGTTTGGTGGCTCTCTATGATGGTTTTCTCAGTTTTCTCTTTATTTATCATTTGTGTCTCTGTTCTGATTTTTCGTTTAGTGGTTACTGCGAAATTTGTATAAAAGATCTTGTAGTTGAGATAGTCCATTTTCTGAAAGGCTCTTATTCTATTAGTCTAAGCTGGTTTCATCCCTTTCCTCTTCTCCTTCTAAGATGTTGTCACAGCTTATTCTATTTTGTGGTGTGAGTTTTTTATTAAAATGAAGTGATTATATTTATTCTTGATATTTTCCTTCCTTTTATCTTTTTTTTTTTCAGGAAGATTAGCCCTGAGCTAACTACTTCCAATCCTCCTCTTTTTGCTGAGGAAGACTGGCCCTGAGCTAACATCCATGCCCATCTTCCTGTACTTTATACATAGGATGCCTACCACAGCATGGCTTTTGCCAAGTGGTGCCATGTCCACACCTGGGATCTGCACCAGCGAACCCCGGGCCACAGAGAAGTGGAATGTGTGAACTTAACCTCTGCGCCACTGGGCCGGACCATTCACTTTATATTTAATGTTATAATTAAGTGTTTGCTGGGCTGTTCTGATCAGAGTGGCAATTTTCTGATTTTGTCTGCCTATTTATCTCCTTGCTCAAGGCTTTGTAAACCCTTTCTTCTTTTTTTCAGGTATGAGGGCCTTCTTGATTATGTCTTGTAAGGGGGTCTTGTGGCAATGAACTCCTTCAGCTTTCGTTATCTGGGAAAGTTTTTATTTCTCCCTCATATCTGAAGGATATTTTTGCTGGATAGAGTTTTCTTTGCTGAAAATTTTTTCTTTCAGAATTTTGAATATATCATTCTACTCTCTCCTAGCCTGTAAGTTTTCTGCAGAGAAATCTGCTGAAAGCCTGATAGGGGTTCCTTTGTGGCTTATTTTATTCTGCCTTGCAACCCTTAATATTTTTTCTTTGTCATTGACTTTTGCCAGTTTTACTAATATATGCCTTGGAGAAGGTCTTTTTACATTGATGTAATTAGGGGTTATATTAGCTTATTTTGCTTGTAATTCCAGCTCCTTCCACAGATTTGGGAAGTTCTCAGCTATTATTTCTTTGAATAAGCTCTCTGCTCCTTTCTTCTTCTCTTATCCCTCTGGAATACCTATAATCCTTATGTTGCGTTTCTTAATTGAGTCGGATATTTCTCGGAGAATTTCTTCATTTCTTTTCAGTCTTAGTTCTTTCCTCCTCCATCCAAATCATTTCTATATTCCTATCCTGTAAATTTCTAATTCTATCCTCCCTAATACCAGCTCTGTTATTTAAGGACTGTTATTAAGGATTTTTCTTTATCTCATTCATTGTGTTTTTCATCTCCAACATTTCTGATTGGTTTTTTCTTTATAGTTTCAATCTCTTTTGTGAAGAATTCCTTCTGTTAATTAATTTTGCTCCTGATTTCATTGAACTGCCTTTCTGAGTTCTATTGTAACTCACTGAATTTTTAACGACAGCTATTTTGAATTCTCTGTCATGTAGAGTGTACATTTCTGTGCCTTTAGGATTGATTTCTGGGTGTTTGTCTTTTTATTTCTGGTTTGGAGTATTAATATACTTATTCATACTATTTGATGGGGTGGATTTCTGCCTTTGTATAGTGGTAGTATCTCATTGCAGATTCCACCTGCCACCACTGGAGGAGAGGGGGCAGGAGCTGTGTATTCTGAGCCTGCTGTGATCCCTGTCAGCTGTGCCTGTCCAAGCCTGGGCCAGCCCTTGGGACCACAGCAGCCCCGTGGGCTCTTCTACCAAATGGGAAATTGATCATGCAGGGGCTCAGAGCTACCGCTGTCTGCTCCCACAGTCCTGCCAAGATGTGCTCCCCCCTTCAGGGCCACGGTGCTACTGTAGGCATTTGCAGTAGCTGGTGTGCAGATCTGCCACTGCTTCCGCCTAGTTCTCACCAGCTGTTGTGCTTTGTGGGCAGGGCCTCCCCACTGGGTCCAAGCCTGAGGCATTCCCTGGGACTCTGGTAGCACTGTGGGCTCTCCCACTGGATGGGAAAGCACTCATGTAGGGGCTTAGAGCTGCTGCCACCTGCTCTCACAGTCCTGCTGAGAAGCGCTTCCATTTTTGGGGCCACAGTGGTAGTACGGGTATTTGCAGCAGGTGGGAACTCATTTGTCTGGGCATGCAGATCCACCACCATCTCCTCCTAGGTTATACCAGCCATTGTGCTTGGTGGGCGGGGCCTCCCCACTGGGTTGGAGCCTGAGCCACTGCCTGGGGACCATGGTGGCAGTGTGGGTTCTCTCACCAGATGAGAAATCCAGTATGTGGGGGCTCAGGGCTGCCATCACCTGTTCCTGCAGTCCTGCCAGATGCGTTCTCACCTTTGGGGCCACAGCGGTGCTATGGGTGCTCCAGCCAGGACAGCAGTCGCATGTTTGTACAGGGCTTCCAGGGGGCCAGAGAGTGCTCACTTATCTCCACCGCCTCCCTGGGGGTAGTCCATCCCCTTCAGATTTATGGCTGCACAGGTCTCTCAGGCATCCTGATGTGCTCTGTGGGTATCCTCCACTGATCAGTGAATGTCCATTTAGTTGTAGTTTGAAAGGGAACAGTCAAAAGGAGTAGCTCACTCTGTCGTGTTGCTGACGTCACTGTTTTGCATTTTTAATTCATGAAAGTTATGTTTTTCCTATTCACCCCCTCCCACTTCTCCCTACACGTTCCTTTTGGGCTTTCCAGGTGTTTCCTTTTTGTCTCTTTCAGATGCTCATGTGTACTGAATGCTCAGTGTACTCCATGCAGTGCACACATATCATTTCATTTAATCTTCATAACTGCCCTACGAGGTGCTATTATTATTCCTATTTTACACATGGAGAAAGTCATGCTTACAGAGCTAAGTAGTGTAGCCTCACCATTTCAGTAGGCACTGAGTGACTTCCCACAGCCAGGGTCTGCATCTGTTTGCCTGAGGGATTTCCTTGGCCACTGAAGCAGCCAGAAGTGCTGGGGAATTATGCCCATTCCCCACCCCAAGAGCCTTTAACGAATGACTGATGGAGTTGGTGTTTAAATACCCCAGCTCTGTTGCTCCTTGGGTGAGAGAGAACAGAGGTACATTTTCTATGCTGGCTCTCAGAGACTCCTCATAGGGTTGTGCTACAGTAGTCCACAGGTATCTGTCTTGATAAGGGACATTCTATTGGCTGCCTCTGCTTCCCTCTCTCACTTTCTCTACTCGTGTTTCTTGGGATCATTCCCTAGATAATTACTTGCTTTAGAAATCCTCATCTAAGGATCTGCTTCTAGGGGAACCAAAGATAAATCCTTGCTTAAGATTGTGTAGCTACCAGATGGCAGAGCTGAGTGGCAGTCAAAGTTGTGTGATTCCAGAGTCTGTGCTTAGTTACAATGTTCTAATCCCTTCTTTCTCTTTAATAATTTACTTTTCTTTATTTTATCGCTTGTAGTGGTGACAACTTTTTCCCCCTAATATGTCACATCATAGGAAAAAATGATTTTGATTAAAAAAAACTATCCTGATAAACCAATTGGAAAATTCTAGCATTTTCTTTAGAATGAAAATTCAGTTTCTAATGATAAATTTATTTTAGCTATGAAAGAACAAGTTCCCACAAGTCCACAACCTTAGCATTAATGGGGACACCATAAGATATGAGTCATAACAGGAAGAAGGGCCAAGGTGGATTGGTGATAAATTAGGGGTTCTTTGTTAAGATAAAAATGAATTTACTGGAAAGTCTTGGTTACATTATGGAATTGAGAGAAAAGCTTAACAGTCAAATCTCAGAAAGGACAGGAACCAGGGCAGTTTTGGGGAACTAGGGACCAGAAACGAAAGGACAATCTTTTCAGGGTACCATAGTCAGGTTATTAGGTGTCAATCATTCTCCATCTTAGTGAAGAGTCCAATTCCAGGGACAGACAGTGTGATTGGCTGAGCTGAGACAAGGGGTGGAGGAGCACTTTGATTGACACAAGCAATGGGGAGATGCTGTTTTCCCTAAAAAACCACCTTTTGCTTCTAGATAAGGAGGAGTGGGATTCTGGGATGTCAGAATAACAAATGTTCTTGAGAAAGAAAAAGGAAAGTGTCTGCTGAGTAAAGACAAGAGAAGGGGAAAATGACAGCAAACAGGGGAGAGAAATAAGGCATCTTTAAAGAAAAACAATTGTGGCTATTCCAGCTGCCTACAGGGACCATGCAGTGTGTCTGTTCCCTTCTGCTGTTGTTATCAAGCAAGGGCTCGCCACCCAATGCACATGGAAGCTGACACTGTGGTACACTGGCCTTTGGGGAAAGAAAGACTTTATTGTGAGATCCATCAGCAAGGGGACAGGAGGCCAGGCTCTCACATCTATCTTGCCCATCCAAGGTATAGGGCAAGGTTTAAGGGATCAGGGAGGACTGGCTGGTATGTGGAAGCATTGGCAGGATGAGTTTCAACTGGCAGATAAAAATTTTCTCTTCTGCGCATGCTCCTGGCTGGCTCATTGATCCTGAAAAATAGCTTTAACATCCTGTTGTTAAGATGGAGTCAGTTAGGGAGGTTACCAGGAAAAGCACAGTAAACAAGGGTAAAGTTGCTATGCAGGTTTAAGTCATTGCCCTCTCCATTGACAACAGTTTCTAGAGATTTAGAGTCATCCCCTCTCCCTCCACAGAGAGGGAGGCACCCTAACAAATGTAAATTTCTCTTAGGAAAGGGTAACTTCTACAGCTTTTCAGAGCTTTTCATGAGTCTGCTGTTTTTTTTTTTTTTAAATAAACGTCAGCTTAAAATAACCCTTATGCCAAAGAGACATATTTTGGGGTGGCAAATTCCATTCCTGGTCCTATGGTTGCAATGTAATCTCCTACTAGTCTCCCTTTTGTTCTTTCTGCTTCAGACACTGGTTTTCTGGTGTTCCTCTATCACACCAGATACATTCCTGCCTCAACACATTTGCACTTGCTGTTCCTTTTTCTGGAACAGTCTTCCCTCAACTATCAGTATGGCTGTTCCCTTATCTCCCTCAAGTCTTTGTTCAAAGTTCACCTTCTGAGAGATGCCTTTCCTGATCACCCAGTCCCCTCACTTCCTGCCCCCTTCTTTGCCTTGTTGATCTCCATTTATATTGGATGTTATCACTAACTAACATTATATATTTATTTCCTTAATGTATGTCTCCTTTTATGAGAATGTGAGCTCCAGGAGGGCAGAAATTCTGTAACCCCAGTTTCTACAATCGTTCCTGACATGTAGGTGGTGCTTAATAATTAGTCATTGAATGAACAGTGAATGGTTTCTCCTCTCTTCCTTCCATTAAGGATATTAAGGGTGAACATCAGGTTTCAAAACAACTCAGAGAAAATCTCAATGCTGAGGTCTCATGGCAGGTGAGAAGGGGCCAGAGGATGTCCAGCAGAGGCCCCTGTGGGAAATACACTCAGAGTATTCTCAGCCCCTCCAACCACTGCACACGATGGGGAAAGCACAGGCAGATGGAGAATCTAACTAGGGATTGAATTCCAGTTTCTATATGCCATTGCAGGGACCTGGAATTGGCCACCCCAAGATATGTCTCTTTGGCATCAGGATTATTTGAGGCTGATTGCTTTTGATAAACTGGGACAGCGAAGGAGGCTCTGAGGAATGGAACTTGCCCTTTGTTAGGACACGTTTACATTTGTAAGGTAAATCTCTATCTGTAAAAGGTGCCTCCCTCTCTGTACCAGGAAGAAGAAAGGAGATGACCTTCTCTCTAAAAACTCTTAATCAATACCAAGGGCAAGGACTTAAATCTGCATTTTATTGTGCTAGTCTGGTAACCTCCTGTAACTGACTTCCCTCCCCCTCCCATAGCTGGCATCTCCTTAAAGATTAAGCATCTTTCTTTAGGCTGGGAACCTATTGCGGCGCTCATCTGTGACCCCCCAGCCTGAGGTAACACACCTGCCACCCTGTGGCGCTCACTGAGACAGCAGACCTATCTGCTGTTTCCATCAAGAGCTGTGCTGACAGAGCAACCTCGTGACTATTGTAAAAGGGACATTTCAATCACATGCGAAACACCCCGTTTGGGGGTATATAACCACTGTGTGCACCCCACTTCTTCGGTGCCCTTTTTTCCTTCGGGAAGAAAGGCCCCGGGCCATGGTTCCTCTTAAAGCTTTGTTTAATTTTCTCTTGCTATTCTGTCTCATGTGAATTTAATTCGTTCTCCGGCCAGACGAACACCCATTTGGGAAGAGGAAATGTCTTCCTCCCCTGGTTACCACAGGGGAGGAGGGGAGGGCAAAGGGGGTGATTAGGCTCACGCGTGCGGGGATGCACTATAATCAGTTTTTGGGTGGTGAGCATGATGTAGTCTTACCAATCTTGAAGACCCACTCTCTGTTTTTTATGGGTCCCTTTTATCTTAAAATTCCCAAATAAGAACAGTTGAGATATATTTTGCAGGTCACCAGACAGCAGTATTAAGTTTTTTTTGTTGTTGCTGATTTGGGTACAAGTCTGCAAAATAATATTTCTGAATTAAATACATCTCAAAATCTTGCTCCCAGTTTTCTGAGAATTAGGTAACAATGAATGAGTCAAAGTCTGAGGAATGAGGAAAGATAGGTATATATCATCACAAATTGATTTAATAATCACTAAGACATAATAGCTAACATTTATTGAGCACTTAAAATGTACCAGGCACTATGCTATGTGAGTATGGTTGACAGAAATGATCTCATTTCGTTCAAAAGACATTTCAACTTCAGATCCATAAACGTTTATCAGGCCCTTGTGCCAGGTAATGGATATACAAAGATAAATTACAATTTCTGTCATCAATTTTCTTTTGTGTTAGATTAATTTCTTTTTATGTCAGTGAAATGGCATGGAAAAATCTCCATAAGTTTGAAGACACATGTGCCCACATTATCTTCATTTGGGCATACAGAGACCTCATGCCAGCTTCATGCTTGCCTATCTTCGCTGCCTCATTGTCTGTTTTCACCACAATCATATCCTAACCCTACACATTTCTCTAAATAAGCCACATGGTCTTAGGCCTTTACACATGTTCTTCCCTTTGCTTTGAAGTCTCTGGTCTGTCAGCTGAATTCGGAACACCCTTCAAAGCTTATTCCACACGTGAACTCCTCCATGAGATCTCCTGTGAAACCCCATCCCCCTACCTCAGCCCCTAGGATCCGGAGCTGATCTGTAGTTGTGGATGTCACTTGTTTTTGCCTTCCCACTGTCCAGTCTCCCTTCATTTGGTAATAGCACCCCGCTTTTCATTGAGGATGTCACTCCTCCCAGTTTTTGTCCTTAGGGTTTGGGTGGGACTGATCCCACCTCCAGCTCCACGAAGTGGGTCCTTGAACTTAATGGCCCAGTTCAGAGTCCTGGCAAGTGGCTCAGAGATGGACATATGACTCACCCAGATGGCTGAGAACTGGCTTCAGCACTTTTGCTGGAGCCATTGAGAAAGAGGATCCCCATTTCAGCTGAGGTTGCTAAACTTGCAGACAAACCTGATAGACATTTTTAGCCCACGTGAGGAGAGCCTGCTTGAGAATAAACCCAACACAGAGAAGAGCAGAGCCCAGGGGGAGAGAAAGAGAGAGATTTCTAAAGATGTGGATCCAGCTTTGAAATGCTTGAAAATTTTGCCTCTAGACAGTTCAACTATATCTTGTTGAGTAAATGAATGAATGAGCCAGTAAATTCTCCCTTTCCTTTAAACTAGTCTGAGTTGGGTTTCAGTCATTTGCAACAGAAAATATTCTACTAAATTTACCCTTCCTCACTGTTATATGATAGATAGATACATACATACATACATACATAATGTCATAGACAACATCAGCACTGCTTTCAGTATCTTGGATGTTTTTCTCTCCCACAAAACTGTGAGGTTCTTAAGGAAGGAACATGTATTGTGCCTCAGTCTATCTTTAGTACCTAACGTAGTGGTTTTGAATGAATAAAGGAATGAATTGTTTCCTTTCTGTACATAATGACATAGTAGAATGCTACAGAAACGAAAATGGACATAGGTGATCGCAGGAAACTTCTGAGTCGTACTTAATGCATTTATGTCGTGTTGGTGATGACTTGTACAGAAAGAACCCTCATAACCTCCTGGGAGAAAGTATTATGATAGCCACACCTAAATTTCTTTTTTAAAGATTGGCACCTGAGCTAACATCTGTTGCCAATCTTTTTTTTTTTTCTTCTTCTTCTTCTCAAAGCCCCCCAGTACATAGTTGTATATTCTAGTTGTAGGTCCTTCTGGTTCTACTATGTGGGATGCCACCTCAGCATGGCCTGATGAACGGTGCCATGTCCACACCCAGGATTTGAACCAGCGAAACCCTGGGTTGCTGAGCAGGGTGCGTGAACTTAACCATTCAGCTACGGGGCCAGCTCCCCCCATCTATAATTTTGACAGCACTCTTTTGATGAGATAAAAATCCCTGTCTTTAGAAAATTATAGTACTCTGTGATATGGGCCAGAATTGGGTTTAACATTAACAAAATTTATATCATACTTATTACGTGCCTGGCTCTGTTTCAGGTGCTTTGTGTATAATTCATTTAATCATCACAACAACTTTATGAGATAGATACTATTATTGTCTCCATTTATGTCTGGGAAAACAAAGGCATAAAGAGGTTTACAACCTCCCCAAGTTCACACAGATGGCTCATGGCGGATCCTCCCTGCAGTAAAGGATCCACTCAAGGCTAGTGAAGGGCTATTCACGAAAGCCTCCTAGAAAATGTCTTAGCTGAATAGAAGGAGAAGAATATGAGGGAAAGGCTTCATTTTATAGGGAAAAAAAAGCAAAGGTCCAAATTCCATTTCATTTAAAAGTTCAGGGCCTGCTTTTTGCAAAATAAGGAATTAGAAGAAGTTGTAATTAGCACCTCCCTACCTCCCCTTTCAGTGTCCAACCCCCATGGTCCTTGTCCCTCCAGGTACCCTCATGCCTCCCCCAACCCCAGTGCCCTCTATGGATTTACGCCTTGGGCAGTGTCTGCCCCAAACCCAAGACTCTAGTCTCCCACTTGATTAAAATGTTTCAGTTCCTTTCCTGTTTCTCCCAGGGCATTGTACACACATGAGTTATGAATGCTAACACATTGGTCACTTCTCCCTTTTAGCGGATTGCCCCTTTCAAGGAGTGTTTAGATTTTTAAACAGAGGACTCTAGAAAATAGTAATAAAACTCTTTATCTAAAGGAATATTTTGGGTCTTAACTTTCCATATAATTATAGGCATAGAAATACAGACTAACTTGGATGCTTTTGAGAAGAAAATAACTGTGGGTAATATTCACTGAACATTTACTATGAACAAAGCTCTGTGTCTGATGTTTATATGCTGTGGCAGAGACTAATAATTTCCTTCCAATATCTGTTATTTATTTCTTCTATACTAAAAGAAATCCTGGTTTTTAGCTGGGCATGTGGCTCGCTGGAATAAAAAAATTCCCAGCTTCCCTTGCAGTTGGAATGGCCAATGGTTAGGTTCTGGCCAATGGTATGTAAACATGTGTCATGTGTAATGTTTGGGAAGTGTCTTTAAAGGAAGGAGCCTTGCCCTTCTTTGTGCCTGCCTCCATCTTGTTGGCTGTTCTGTGTACGTGACAGAAATGCCGTGATAATGTGATTTATAATAAGAAATATATATTTGGTCTTTGTTTCCATTTCTAGCACAGAGTTCCTAAAACTCTTGGAATTTTCTAAGTGAGGAGAGCAATAAAAGTGCCTTTGTTATATTAATGAGGTAACCTTTGGACCCCACCTAAGGATGGGGGCTGATTGCCAGGAGAACCAACCATGTGATTAGAGGGTTGGAACTTTCAGTCCCATCCCCTTGACCTCCCTGGAGGGGAGAAGGACTGGAGGTGGAATCTATTGCCAATGGCCAATGATTTAATCAGTCATGCCTATGTAATGAAGCCTTCATAAAAACTCAGAATGACAGGATTTGGAGAGCTGCTGGGTTGGTGAACATGTGGAGATGTGGGGAGAGTGGGGCACGTGGAGAGGGCGTGGAAGCTCTGCACCTCCTCCCCATGCCTTGCCCTATGTGTCTCTTCCATCTGGCTGTTTCTGGCTTACATCCTTTTATAACAAACTGGTGATCCAGTAAGTAAAATGTTTCTCTGAGTTCTGTGAGCAAATTAATTGAGCCCAAGGAGGGGATTGTAGGAATCTCTGATTATAGCCGGTTGGTTAGATGCACAGGTGAAAACCTGGACTTGGCTATTGCCACCTGAAGTGGAGGGCAGTCTTGTGAGATTGAGCCCTTAACCTGTGAATCTGATGTGATCTCCTGGTAGACAGTGTCAGAATTGAGCTGAATTTTAGGACACCTAGCTGGTGTCCGAGAATTGCTTGGTGGTGTGGGGAATCCCCGCTGCCACACACACACACACACACACACACACACACACACACACACATTGGATTGGGTGCAGAACCATTAGATGCTAACCAATGATCTTGGCCCATGATATTTGACTCCATATGCTGGGATGGCAGAGTCACACAAGCTGAGCTTCTTCTCCTAAATTCACCAATCATATAAGTCACTCCTCCCTTGGGGATCAGAGAAAAGCCAGGAGTGTGACTCTAATGGAAGTTCTCCAAATGGAAACATGAGGAATGAGAAATCAGTGTTACCTGGAATAATATTTTTTTTTAATCTCAATTTTACTGTGGGAAACTAAAATTAAGTAATACAGTTAATGTAAAGCTAGGACTCTAGTTCAAATCAGCCTGAGTCTAAAACCTGTGTGCTTAACCACTACTCTACATCGTGTAAGGTTAACATTACTAATAGTAGT
The DNA here is from genome assembly GCF_041296235.1 of Equus asinus. Classification (NCBI taxonomy): domain Eukaryota; kingdom Metazoa; phylum Chordata; class Mammalia; order Perissodactyla; family Equidae; genus Equus; species Equus asinus. The sequence continues at coordinate 40,469,588 of NC_091793.1, forward strand.
GTGCTGGTAAGTATTTAACAATCAGCTGGGGGTGGGAGGAAGAACTCTGATTTTTAGTGTTTGCCAATTCCTTGGAGTAAATATTCCCATCAGGCTAATTTCAAGCTACCAAAAGTTCAACAACTGACATGCAAAATTCCTGCAAATTTAACATCCTGCCCTTGTGAACCCATATGAGCCTGCTCCAACACACCTTTGAAATATACTTAACTGAACCCACAAGAAGACGCTCCAGGCAAACTGCAGGATGTCTCCAACTGTCCTTCCTAACACAGGTTTTGTGGCTTTGGGTATGATTGGGATAACAGCATTCCAGAGCAAGTGAGCCCATGTGGTGAGCCCATGTGGGTGAGCCGGCATGATGTTGGGCATGAAGTAATTAAAGAGTAATGGCTTGACCTATGGTCTCTGAGGGATGGTAATGGAGCGACACAGGAAGTGTCATGGCTTTCCTGTTCCTTTTTGATAGGCAACTCATTTTCAGAGAGATCTCAAGTAGCAAGTGACTTGTCTGGCCAAAAAGGATTTCACATGCTTCTCTTGCTGACAAAATGCTGAAAATTCCATTGCTTGAGCTGAGGGAATGTGGTTCTGTGGAGAGAAGCAGGTCTAGAGCACTTGGGTAAGAGAGAGAGAGAGAGCATGAGCACTCCATGGTCACAAATCCACAGGCAGCATCTTGCAGGGCGCATAGGAGGGACACAATGCTTCCTCTAGTAATCAATGGATAAGACTCAGAGTTCAATGAGGGCTGTCATTTGAGCAGGCGCTGGAGGGAAGACTAAGACTCTTTAATAAGGTGTCTGTGGTGACAAGGACAATGTAGGGCAAAGAAGATGAGGATTTGGACAAAACCTGTCTCAAGAAAGTTCTCTTACTTGCCACATCCTTAGGAGGAAGGCTGAGAACTCTTATCGGAACCCACTGTACATCCTTTGTTCTGTGTGGATGGTGAATTTATGCCACAACTATTAATAGTTCTCCTCATAGAGTGGTTTCAGTCACACTCAATAAATCATTTTAACTACACAAATTCCTGAGCTAAAGAAGCTCTTCGGCCTTGTTGAACACAGATTCCAGACCTAGAGGACCCTGGCGAGGATGACAGCCGAGGTTCTCCACATGAGCAAAACAAGGCCGTCTGCCCCCTCCCAGAATTCCAGCTCAACCAGGGTCTAATTCTGTTTGTCTTTCTGCCTTACTGCCTTATGTAAGCAGGACACTTTGACCTAGCGCTGCTCTCCTTTGCATCTTTCTTTTCCCTAAGAGAATCTGCTCCAAGTTCCTAACATTTTTGATCCAGCTTACATGTTTTGAATCTGCTTTTTAACTCCTGAGATTGAATACAAAACCCACACTCTTTTGTGTGGATTCTTTTTCTAGTGGTAGTATAGTATTTCTCCAATGACAGAATTGTAGACTTCTTATATGGAGATATTGGAGAGTAAGAGTCTTGCTTTGACTTTCTTTTTTGAGTATCACAATGGACTCATAATTCTTTTTAGTTCAATGCTTCTTTGTCCTTTTGACATAACTCCGTTTATCTTTGAGCACTTCCTTGCTATCTAGCACACGATGTCTTGATATCATCTTTTACTTTCTCTGCCCCAAACCTGGAGCTGGCCATGTCTGTAAGAAGCTCTGGTTTCTTTGAGTGGAAAATCAGATTTACAAACAAAAAACTGAGTGTGAAGTATGGTTATTACTACAGTGGTGTCATTGCTTCTGGCCCTTTTTGTAGACAGAGCTAGAAAAAAATTAAATGATGAATTCATGATTATTTCTTAATTCAAATAAAAAACAACCCAAAACCTTAATTCCTCTATCTCATACATGTATGTCCCTTATCCCTCAGTGGAAACCTTGATTTCCAACATCAATATATTTACTTGTTTATGCTATCATACAATAAACACAGTACAGTTTCAGAAACACAGCCACTAATAACACTGTCAATTATAAACCCATTAAGTAAAGTTCAAGATGTCTTGGCAACTCTTCTGACCTTAAGATATATTCTATTAAGGATGTACAATCTTATTATATTTAAAAGTTATTTGAAAATTCATTTTTCTATGTGGTTATGTTATCTATCTAGTGTACAGTAAGATTCACTTCTTTCTGTATTTAGTGTTAAGGTTTTCTTTTATCTTTCTTTCCATTTAATTTTATGTTTTTGAATATATAAATTATTTAAATAGCTTATAAGTTAAAACTAGTAAAAAGTTCTATTCTGAGAAATCTTGCTCGAACACCTATTCCCTACACCCCACCTATCCACTCTCATATGTAGCTATAGTCATTAGTTTTTGATTTATCCTTCCTGACTTTGTTTTTGCAAATATAAAGAAATATATACATATATATTTTTATTTTGTCTTCTTTCTTATATAAAAGAGAATAGTATGAGCACTCTTTTGTACTTTGCCTTTTATCCGTTGACAGTATATCCTGCAAATTACTCCATATCAGTTCATAAAGATCTTCCTCATTCTTTTTGATGGCTGCATAACATTCCATTGCATGGCTGTACCATCATTTATTCATTTTTATTCATAATTTATTTGTTTATTCATTCATAATTATTCATTATTGTTTATTAATAATTTATTTATTCATTCATTCATACCCTATAGATGGATATCTGGGTTGTTACTAATATTTTGTTATTACAAATAATGTAATGAATAAATTGTGCTTATTTTTTATATTTGTGAAGGTGTATTTTCAGGGTAAATTTCTAGCAGTTGGTCTGATGGGTCAAAGGGTTAATGCATATATAATTTTGCTAGAAAATGCCAAATTCCCTTACTTATTGTCTGTACCATTTTGCCCTCCCACTAGCAATATATGAAAGTCCTTTTATCCCACCATAGTCTTGCCATAAACTATATTGTCAAGTCCTGACATTTTTTGATGATCAGATAGTTGAGAAATGGTATCTCAGTGTAATTTTAATTTGCATTTCTCTTACTATGAGTGAAACTGAGCATTATTAATATATTTAAGGCCAATTGTATATCTTTTTCCATGAACGACCTGCTCGTATCTTTTACTTTCTGGTGGGCTTTTAATGCATATTCTAAAAATCATCAAATTCTCTTTATAACATTAGAGTTTACAAAAGACTTTCCCAAGTCGTCTGATTTGATCCTAAAAGATTTTGAAAACCTCAGAAAGAATAAGGACAGCACTGTTGAAGTAGAACAGTTTCAAAGATAGTCTTACTAATTTGGAAACTATGGGAGCACCTGCGGTTGCATGATGAACTATCTGGTCTGATGCTGTTAGAGACCTTGGGAAGAACATTTCATTTAGAAGATTATTAACACTGGCTAAGGGCAGCTTGTAACATCTTTATAGTCATTTAATAAACCATTCTAAGAAATCCAAAGTTGTCCCGCAATCCTCGAATTGTTTTCAGCCTACAGTACGCCTAAAGGGAGCCCTGGGATGGAAATGAGGGTTGGCAGAACAGGAGCTACACCTAAGAATCGTTACAGTCTGATGAGTCTGTTCACTTGGCTACTTTTGTGGTTTGTTTTTGAATTTTTGCTTTTATTTCTCCTTTTATTCAGCAAGTAACTTGAACTGTCCACAATAGCTGTAATTGTTGCTAATTCCAGCAATTTTCCTTAAGAGGTTCCCTGCTAAGAAACTTCCATCTAGCAAACCAAACCACTAAATGCAAGAGGGCTTGAATTATTGGAATTATTGCTTGGCAAATGCAGAATGGTCAACCCTGCCGCACTGTGACCCAGACAAAGATCTTTCGAAAATAAAGATCATTCTTGTCAGTTGGAATAAAACTGTCCTGCAAGGAATCAAATTGGCCCTCTGTCCACATGATCTTCTTAGAAAAATGAAAGACAAATGTGTACTGTCCACAAATTAAGTTGGCCAAGCAAATTGGGGGAGAACAAGAAAGCCTCACCAGCCTCCTTACTGATCTGAAAGTCACCTTCTTGCAGAAGTAAGGTAAGAGAGAGCACACATCTCTGGTCCACAAACCACTTTCACTCATAGACAGGAAGAAAGAAAGAATACAGTGTCTCCATTAAGCTTAGAACTATCCTCAGAAATCATGCCAAAAATGAACACAGGGTTGGAAATGGAGGGAAATGGATGACTCAGGATTTCTCACGAAAGATGCAAAATAGCTACCTTCTGGGGCATTCCCTTGACTAAAGCAGAGGTCAGAAATAACTAAACATTGTTACCATGTGAAGATAAGTGCTGACCACAGGGAATGAAGTACTCAAGGCCTCAGTATTTCTATAGGATAAGTTTGAACGTTACAAGGGTAACCACCAGGGCCTATAATAAATATGAGGGAAGATAGAGAGTGCAGGTAGATTACAGGAGATCAAGAGTTGGCTGCAGGAGAAGGCATATATTTTTAAGTCAACTTGATTGAGGTATAATTTATAAACAATAAAATGCATGCATTTTCACTGTACCGTTTGAAGAGTTTTTTTCTTTTTTCTTTTTTGAGGAAGATCAGACCTGAGCTAACATCTGTTGCCAATCCTCCTCTTTTGCTGAGGAAGACTGGCCCTGAGCTAACATCCATGCCCATCTTCCTCTACTTTATATGTGGGATGCCTACCACAGCATGGCTTGCCAAGTGGTGCTATGTCTGCACCTCGGATCCGAACTGGTGAACCCTGGGCCACGGAAGTAGAACGTGTGCACTTAACCACTGTGCCACCGGGCCAGCCCTGAAGAGTTCTGACAAATGTGTACCATACCCACGCCACCACCACTATCAAAAGATAGGAGGCTTCCATCACCCTAAAAGCTTCCCTTTTTGCCCCTTCCCATTCCTGGACTCAAGCAACCACTGACCTGCATTCTGTCACTATAGATTAAATTGGACTTTGCTGTGAGTTTCAAGTAAGTGGAATTATGTAGTATTTACACTTTTGTGTTATGCTTCTTTTACTCAGCATAATGTCTTGGGATTCATCCACATTGTTGCTTATACTAGCAGCTTAGTTTCTTTTTGTTTATCTATTGTATGGGTACACAACAAATTGTTTATCCATTCACTTATTGATTGACATTTGAGCTGTTTACAGTTTGGGGCTACTATAAAAAAAGTTGCTATGAGCGTTCACACACAAGTCTTTGTGTAGACATGTGTTTTCATGTATCTTGGAAAAATACCTAGGAATGGAATTTTTGTGTCATATGGTCAGCATATATTTAACCTTGTATGAAACTGCCAAACTGTTTTCGGAAGTGGTTGCACCGTTCTGCATTCCCACCAGCAGTAAGTGAGAGTTCTAGTTATTCCACATCCTCACCAACACTTGGTTTCGTTCATCTTTCAATTTTAGACATTCTTGATTTGCATTTCCTTGATACCAATGTTTTTTAGCATCATTTCATTTGCTTATCGGATATTTAAATATGACCTTTACACATTTTTGACCATTTAAAAAATCGGGTTGTTTGCCTTATTATTATTGTAAAAACTCCTTATAGATATTCTTGATACAAATCCTTTCTCAGGTACATGTATTGCTAATATTTTCTCCTAGTCTGTGTCTTTCACACAGTGTTATTAGTGGACAGAAACAAAAATGAACCCAAACTAGAGACATGAAGAAGCACACTTTCCAAGAGGAGGTGGCTCTTGAATCGAGACTTGAAAGAAGAAGAGTTAGTGGGTGGGTAAGGCCTCATGGTGGAGCTTTCTCAAAGGCACTAAAGGAAGACCCAAGCATAGGTCAGTTCTTTCCTTTCTCACAGATAAAGCTTCAATCCAAGCTGATTCTATCCGTATGTGGATATCATTGCATTAATTGATACTAATATTTGAATCACTGATAAAATATACTCCTTCAAAGGGGTATATGGAACTAAAAACAACAATTTGCTTACTAAATTACTTTCTATCCACTCTTTTCCATAAATCTGCAATTGTAGGGGAGGACTTTTGGAGTAGGGAGCTTATAGTTTTGCTTATAAATGTTTGTCAATAAGTATCTTTCAGTAAACTGAAATTCACAGGATATGCTTAGGACCTTTGTTTCAACTTCCCTTATGTATAAGCAGTGAAATAATCATCCTCTGTAAACAGTCATTGTCGAAGTGCTAAAACAATATATCTGTGAGTCAGCTGGACAGACCATGGCCTTGATGGGCCATTGCTTCATTCCCTTTTCTGTAGTAGCAGCTAGAAATATTATGAAGTGCAGAAACTCACTAGTTCCTAGTCACAGAAGCTAGGAGATGATAGTAGTTCTTTCCCTGGGGGAGTTGTTTTGCTGTTAGTGTTGCCAGGAAGTGAGCACTTTCCTTCCGAAATGATGGGGGTTCCTGAGATAGATAATGGCTAGATGGGTGAATGAGTGGATGGAAGGATGGATAGATGGATAACCAGCCAGCCAGAAGGGCTTTTATCTGTCTATCTGTGAGAACGATAGGTGAAGGAGGAGTGGAAAAGAGTGTGCACTGAATGGGAAGAAGCGAAAAGAGAAATCAAGAGATAATAGATAACTGTAGTTAGCAGATGCATTAAGAAAAGGAGAAACAAAAGCAAGCAGAAGAAGCTATTTGCAGCAGAGGATCACACGCCCCTTTCAATAAACATAATCACAGGGACTATGAAGGTACAATTGTTGAGAGCTGGTTCAGCAGCTGACCTTGCTGGACAGTTCATCAGAGGGTGATAGGCAAGGTCCCAAGGCAGGAGAGAGAAATAATTTTTCTGCTTCCTTTCCCTGTGTACTCCACTCTCTTGTATTCCACTGTCTCCTGGTCAAATGAAAAAAAAAAAAAAAAAAGGGATCACCATTATACCCAGTACAGGTGTTGCTTTTTATTGAGATATAATTCGCATACTATAAAATCGGCCCTTTTAAAGTGTACAATTAAGTCGATTTCAATATAGACTGAGATGTGAAAACATCACCACTATCTAATTCCAGCAAGAAACTTCATACCCATTAGCAGTCGTTCCTCATTTCTTCCTCCATCCAAAGGCCTGGCAAGTGCTATCTATGTCTTTTTTAAAAGACTTTCTTTTTTCAGAGCTGTTTTAGGTTTACAACAAAATTGAGAGAAAGATACAGAGATTTCCCATATACCCCCTGCTGCCACTCATGCATAACCTCCCCCATTCTCAACATCATTCACCAGAACGATACATTTTCTTTTTTTTTTTTTAAAGATTTTATTTTTTTCCTTTTTTTCCCCAAATCCCCCCCGGTACATAGTTGTATATTCTTCGTTGTGGGTCCTTCTAGTTGTGGCATGTGGGACGCTGCCTCAGCGTGGTTTGATGAGCAGTGCCATGTCCATGCCCAGGATTTGAACCAACGAAACACTGGGCTGCCTGCAGCGGAGTGCACGAACTTAACCACTAGGCCACGGGGGCAGCCCCACATTTTCTTTTTTTTACCAAAGATGAATCTACATTGATACATCATAATCACCCAATTACCTTAGAGTTCACTCTTGGTGCTGTACATTCCATGGGTTTGGACAAGTGTATAATGACATATATTCATCATTACAATATCATACAGAGTATTTTCACTGCCCAAAAGATCCTCTGTGTTCTGCCTGTTTATCTTCTCCCCTCCATCGCTCACTGTCTACTTTCTGAGTCTACAGAGTTGCCTAGTCTGGGCATTTCCTATAAATGGAATCAAAACATGTGGCCTTTTGTGTCTGGCTTCTTTCACTAAGCATAATGCATATTTGTTTCTTTTTTGATTAATAAATTTTATTTTTTAGAGCAGTTTTAGTGTATAGAAAACTCGAAAAGAAAGTAGAGAGTTCCCATACATTCTTTCCCCATCCCTTACACAAAGTAGCTCCTTGGTGGTTTTTTTTTTTTTTTTTTTTTTTTTTTTACCATCTTAACCACTTTTAAGTGTGCAGTTCAAGAGTCAACTATATTCCCAATGTGTGCCAGTCCACTGGTTTTTAAAAAAAGATAGGGTGGAGAGTAATCTTATAGCCAAGGAGAAAAAAGTCCTACTCTCCCTGGAACCTAGGGCTCATAGCCTTTAATAAGACTCACATTTCTCCTTATGCAGCACCCTGGAGCCTGGCTGAGCTTGCTTCCCTTTGCCTTTCAGGAAGCTCTGTGAAAGGCCTGAGATGCACTCTTGGGAGCTGCGGTAACTCTCCAAGAATGTGCATGTTCCTCCCTGACCTTGCTGCATTGATTTGTTCCCCTCCACTTTCGTAAATATTTTAAGCATTGAATTGGATTTTAAGCATCAGAGGCTTATTTTTATCCCAAATAAAACTTAATTGAATTAATATCAAAAGCACTAAATGATTCAACTCTAAATACTTGTTGAGTAAGTCTTCTGAAAACTATTTTAACTGTTTATTTGTAATATGTTTGTTTCTTCTGATCACAGAGGCCACCTGACTTACAATATTTGGCATATTGATAATATTCTTAAACATTGGAGATTTTTGCAAACATGGAGGGTAATTTAGGAATAATTCCCATGGGGCTGGATTACTTTTCTATGAGTACAGAGGATAAATTAGAGAAAAAATGTAAGGCCATAATAAGATATTCTCTGCATTTTTAGTTAATCTATTTCTAGTAGACAAAACATTGGATTAGAAAGAATAATCGTTACCATTTGTTGAGTGATTAGTATGTGCCAGGTACTATGCTAGGCATTTTTACAAGTGTTTTCTCTTTTATTACTCACAACAGTCTTATGAGTTAGATGCTATCATTTCTTTTCATTGAGATATATTTGACATTTAACGTTGTGTAAACTTAAGGTGTACAACACATTGATTTGACACATTTATATTGCAATGTGGTTGCCGTTGTAGCATTAGCTAACACCTCTACCACCTCGCATAAAGTATCATTTCTCCTTGTGGTGGGAACAATTAAAGATCTATTCTCTTAGTAAGTTTAATGTTTCTAATACAGTTTTGTTGTCTATAATCACTGTACTGTGTGTTAGATTTCTAGGACTTAATTATCTATCAGTTGCAAGTAGTACCCTTAAATGACATCTCTTTAGGAAGACAACGAGGCTAAGAGAGAGTCAATAACTTGCCCAACATCCCCCAGATGTTGAATTTAACTCCAGAGTCGAAGTGCTCAAGCACTCTGCCGACATGTGAGTTGGAGCAAGTAAATTGTCATCCTGATTATATGGCTCAGTGTAATCGGGACTCATTTTCCTCATCTGTAAAGTGAGGTTATTGAACTGTATCCATGATTCCTAACCTGTGGCTGCCATGGAGATGTGCTGCCCCATCTCCTTCAGAACAAGCTGATGTGGGGAACATGGCTGACTGACAGGCCCCAGCTACGGCCCTGTGAACCTGAGGCCGCACTTCTATCAGGCTGCTCCCAGCCAATGACAGCATGGCAGGTGTACTGGTCCTGGCCTAATGGGGTCTTTCTCTAACGGGCAGGTTTGGCTCAGGGACTCCCCATTAGCTGGCCAAGACTTCCTCAGAACTGTACTGCAGCCTGACGTTCTTCCTACTCAATCCTTCCCTCCAAAATAATCTTTTGCACCATCGAACCCTGTCTTGGCATCTGCTATTCACAGGACCAGAACTCCAACCTTGGTGGGAGGGTCAGAAGAATTTTTCAAAGAGTACAGAAATTCCATGCTCAACAAGCAATGTCTATAGACTCTATGAATCCTAGGTCTCACATTTATATGAACTGCTACTTTCAAATGAATACAGATGATAAATATAACGTAGAGTCATTTAAGAACATTATTAAATTTACAGATATTTTTGTCACTATGTATGTTTTCAAACAGTGAATTTTAAAGAATGATTGACGAAAGGAATCTTTATGCTTGAAAATATTGGGAGCAACCAGGCAGGATGCTGGCTCAGGGTCTTTCAGTTCTGACATCCTTTGATCCACGGCAGGGGCACTACAGCCTAGTGGCTACAGAGTAGTGCTGAGAGCCTGGGCTTTGGCATTGGATAGACCTGGGTTTGAGTCCTTACTCTGCTTCTCACTAGCTGCATCAGCTCAGGCAAGTCGCATAACCTTTCAAAGTCTTTGGTTCTTCATCTGAAAATGGAGATACTAATAGTGACTTCTGTATGGTATGGTTGTGAGGGTTACATGAGAAAAAAAATGTAAAGTCTGAGGCTGGCTTGGAGCAAGTGCTTCATAAAAGTTCATTGGGATTATGATCATTACTCATTCTTAGTTTCATTTTGTATATTCATCTTTAATCTAACCAAAGAATTGTTTACAGTGTATTGCATAGTCTTTAACTCTTGCTATGAGAACAGGAGATAGTATTTCTTATCTTCCTAAATTACATGGTTCATCCTTCCAAAGAAATTGCATCTCATGTTTAGTGTGCCCCTGTTCCTTTGAGCTTAGAACTTTGTGACCAACTGAGCATTCATTTAATCATCTGGAATAATCTTGCCCTAAGTGTTTTCCCCCTCATGTAATTTCCTTTCACAGCCAATTTGTCTGTAATGCTCAGACTAGGCCATAACAGCAACATGAGGAATTGAGGAAATCTTCCATCATTCACACAACCCCGTCTCAAGTAGATGACTATTTCAGGCAGACGTAGGAGTTTGAGGGTTGGGAGTAGGGAAGTTTTGGGAATAATGTAAATAATTGCTTATTTGGATGCTGATTTTACAGCTGACAGCAAAATGTCTTCTGGGGTGGCTCATTAGTGGGACAGGTGCGTGGGCAGCTGTTCTAATTAATGTGTTATGAATCCTCCTTCTTGATTTCTATTAGGGATTAGAGAAAAGCTTTGCTATCTACCTGATTATATGAAAAGACTGGACTGAGAAGGGTAACCAATAAGAATGTTGTTAGCTGAAGGCAATAAAATACGTGACTTCAGTGGTTTATTTTTCTCATTTAAAACAAAGTCAGGAAGCAGATGTTTGCTGGTGTTGGTTCATCAGCTCAACAATATCTATGCTTATATCCCTGAGATTCTTTTGGTCTTTCCCTCATCGTCCCAAAATAGTTACAGGAATTCCAGCCATGATGCTCACATCAAGGCAAGAAGAAGGAGGAAGGAGACGGGAATAAGCAGGTCAAGCTGATCACCAGTGGATCATCAGTCTAAACACCCTGTGCTTATTTCTCTTTGGTTAGGACTATGCATGTGGCCCCCACCTAGCTGTAAAGGAAGCTGGGAAATTAAGTATGTAGTTGGATACTTTGCTAACCTGAACACAATCAGGATTCTATTAGTAAAGGAAAGTAGAGAAAGTGTACTGGGAAGGCAACCAACACAATCTGCTCCCAGAGGCAAGCTGAAGAATGTTATTGCTGTTTATGTCTTGGATCCACTTTCTTTTTTTTGTGGGAATAATGAGAGGTGTAATAAATGTTGTAGTGAATATATTGGAGATCAAAACACATCACAGCAAATTTCAAAGAGGTGTCCACCATGTTTTTTCTATTTCAGCTTCCACTATACTGAGAAATACATGTGGCAAAACTTAGAAATCACAGTTTTAGTCATGTCACAGCAATATGATTCACTTGTAATTACAGAATTACAGAATGTAACAGAAGTTCTTATGAAATTGCCTTGATTTCTCTGAAACAACACGTTATATGTATTCTGAAATGTTTGAGAGGCAGTTGTAATTCACTGAAATTAGTTGTCCCAAATCCACAATTTAAAGTTTAAAAAAAGGTTCGAACTGTATCGGGAACTTAAGCAGAATATAAATAGATTACTTAGAGTCCTGAGATGTGCAATATAAAATGGGTCATGCCTCAGGAGTTTTTCATGAAGATGCCTGCTAGGTGAACTTTTGGACCCTGATTCTGCAAAAATTATCCATCTTCAGCACTAGGTACAATTGTGAAAGCTGGGCAAGGATCTGTCTGAGCTTTGTCCCATTTGTACAGTAGTTAACTATCTTTGTCAGAAATTTCAATCGAAATATAATTTTCATTTCAGTTATATTTTAAATATTGCTTAAAAATTAGTTAATTGTATGCTTGTCATGGGTAAAATAAATATAACTATTTACTTGTAGCATATATTTGTATTACTTATGTAATTCTTCCTTTCCCTATCTTTAATATCTTTGAATTGTTTAGCCCTCACATTTTCCTTGAAAAATTTGTGATGTTTTCAAATTATGCTATTCATGGAAAATTGAAACTACAGAAAAGTGAAGGAGGAAAACTTACATTGCTTAAGACACATCTATATCTGTATATATATGTTTGTTTGTTTCAGCCCTGATGACCACTTGGTGCAGTGTCCAAGATGGATTTATACACAGATATATGGTGATGGTATGTGCCTGGGACTTACTAGCACCTCCCTAAATCTGGACAAATAAAATCATGTTCCAACCTTAATTGATGCATTTGGTGAGAGCAGTCAATTTAAAGGCTAGTGTGAAAATGGGAACAAGGTTAGGGAGGGTAGACAAGAAGAGGCAGCTAGAAGAGTCATTTTATCATTTATCACATTATGAATAGACCTGGTATCACATATTATATGTAAATACATATTATAACCAAAGAAATCAAGTGACATAACAGGACACAGAGACAGTCAGAGAATCAGAATTAGAACTTGGGCTTTCTTATTCTTATGCTAATGAGTTCTTCCACTAAAAATGGATGTCCAGATCACACAGGTGATCTGCAACACATTCAGCTAAAAAGCCCCCTTTTTATATTTTCATATTTTGTGTACATGTGCTTGACAATAGGTTGAGGAGATAAATTTTTTTAAATGCTCTCGTTTCTTGCTTTTCTTTTCTTTTTTCCTGCCTTTCCTTTGTTCTTTTGCTCTTTCCTTCGTCCCTCCCTCCCTCCTTCCTTCCTTCCTTCCTTCCTTCCTCTTTTTCTTTTTGGAAGTTAGGGGCAAGGAGATTCCATTGCGTGGACTTTGGAATCAAACAGACCTGGATTTGAATCTTGAGTCTGCCCCTTGCTAGATACAGGGTTCTTGGCAGTTTGTTTAAATATTATATGCCTCAGTTTCCTCACCTGTAAAACTGAAGTAAATATACTTGTCTTATAGTATCATTTAGGGTGTAATGGTCCAATTTGGCTTGAGTCCACTGCAGTAAAAAATAACTCCAAAAATTTCAGTGGCCTCCATAACACAAATTTATATCTCACTCAAGCAAAGTCTGCTGTGGGTCCAGTGACTCTCCAGGGCTCAGCGTTCCATGTTGCCTCAATTTTATGGCACCTGCCTATTAGCATGTTCTTGTATGATCATCAAGACAATTACGTACTTCAACCTAGAAGTGGCACATATAATGTCTGCTGATATATTTTTTGACTGATAAACAGTTTCATGGAAATGCCTAACTTCAACAAGCTGGGGAAATGCAATGCTTCTGTGTATTCAGAACAGAAGGAGAACTGGAAATGTTGGCAATCAGCACTACTGTCTACTCCAGTCTGCTTTTCTCATCAACAAGTTTTCAATGTGCGCTTTCCTGCACACAGAATCCACTCACACTTCTCCAAGGAATCAACCCAAAAGTTCCATCTCTCAGAGTCCAGGTTGAAGGATACTTCAGATTCAAATTTTGCTTCTCTTGATCCAGAGCCTTATGATATGAAATTCCTGAAGTGTCTAGTGCCTGAGCACAGTACCTGGCGCAGGGCAAATTCATTATGACTGCTTGTCAGCGGTAGGTTAATGACAGCAGCAACAGTCGTATATTGCCAAGCATGTTATAACATAAACAACATCTTCATCAGGACATTTTTATAGCTCAGGATACACATTGATTTTGGCAGCTGAGCATCCAGTCTCCCTTCTTGGGAAGTGCACCTCTTCTCATGTCAGTTCATGTGATTTAGATAGGACTGCTCCTGTCTTCCTACCACTAAGGGTGAGCATATGAACAAGGCCTAAAGAATCAATTTATTCCACCTTACTGGCCACTGAGATAGGTTCAGAGATGGCTGCTTTACTTAAGCTCGTCCAGGAAGACTCAATTCTAGGGCTTCCACTGGAAAGGGGGGAAAAACCCCTATGTTTTCATTATTAGATTTGTTGAGAGGAGAGGAGGAAAGTCTGCACCTGCCGAAGGTCAACTTGTGACCAAAGTGAGAGCCTTCTAGGAATGAAGTCAAAAAAGAAGGAATGCCAAGAAGTGGTGAAAATGAGACTGAATTCTGCTGATAACATTTGAACCTCTGGATTAAGCCATGGTTGGTTCTCCGGGATTTTCAATAACTTGAACCAATAGTTTCTCCTTTTGCTTACTTGGATTGATTTCTGTTGTGTTACTTGTAGTGGTAGATTACAAAAATGACCACAAATTCTTCCCCTCCGTGCATTCCTACCCATTTGCCTTACAACTTTGAGGGCCTTTCCATGCTGACTCTGAGTCTAGTCACCCAGTTTGCTTGGGACAAAAGATGCCCACAGGGTCTGTCCTCATGGCCAAGTGGTTAAGTTTTTGTGCTCCGCTTCAGTGGCCCAGGGTTTTGTGGGTTCAGATCCTGGGCACGGACCTAGCACCGCTCATCAAGCCATGATGAGGCAGTGTCCCCCATAGCAGAGCCAGAAGGACCTACAACTAGAATATACAATTATGTCCTGGGGGGCTTTGGGGAGAAGAAAAGGGACAAAAAAAGTTTGGCAACAGATGTTAGCTCAGGTGCCAATCTTAAAAAAATTCAAAAAAAAAGATGCCCACAAACATGACACAGAAAAGGTTTGAAAATCATGTGCACAGCAAAGCTTTTCCTCTCTTGATGCTCTTCAGACCCCTCATCACTGCTGCCATGTGAATAAGTGCAGGTCACCTCCTTGCTGAATAATGAGAGATCTAATAGAGCAGAGAAGAGTTGAGCCTTCTTATGTTAGCCAGCCTCAGTCAATATACAAACTGACCACAGACACATGAAGAAGCCCAGCAGAGATCAACCACATTTTGCCCAGACTTGAAAAACTGCCCAGCAGGATCATGTGCCAAATAAATGATTACTATTTTAAATTAATGAGATTTGGGGTAGTTTGTTGTGCAGCAAAAGCTAACTGATACATTTACCAACAAAAGAGTGCTACCTGCTACAACAATGTTATAGTAGTTTTTTTACATCTCCACTAGCCTCTTTAAAACATACCAACTTTGTGATAGTTTAATGCACGTGTAAGTAGGTACTCAATAACTATTTCCTAAATAAATGCTTGAAATGATAGGGGAACTTGAGAGACAGTGTCTTAGTCCTCAGAAGTGATTTGAATGCTGATTATTTTAGGCATCAAGAAAGAACTATGGAAAAGCTGAGTATCTTTTCATGCACTTAGTGACCATTTGCAATCTTCTTTTGGGAAATGTCTGTCAAATATTTTGCCAATTTTTTTTTGTTGGGGGTCATTGTCTTATTATTGAGTCATGAGAATTCTTTATATATTCTAGATACAAGTCCTCTGTCAGATATAAATATTGTGAAGATTTTCTTCCAATCTGAGGTTTACCTTTTTCATTTTCTTAATGGTGTACTTTGAACAGCAAATTTTATAATTTTGATGAAGTTTAATTTATCAGTATTTTAAATGGCTGATTATTTTTATATTTCACTTTAGAAATTTTTACTTAACTCAAGATCACAGAGATTTTCTTCTATACTTTTTTGGAAATTTTATTGTTTTAGCTCTTTACATTTAAGGCTATGATTCATTTCAAATTGTATTTGGTGTGAGATAAAGGTCATGGTTCATCTTCCTTCCATCCTTCCTTCCATCCTTGCCCCCTCCCTTCTTTCCTTCCTTTCTTTGCATATGCCTGTCTAATCATTCCGGTACCGTTTGTTGACAAGCCTATTCTTTCCTCATTGAATTACCTTGGCATCTTTATTGAAAATCAATTGACCATATAAATGTGGGTCTATTTCTGGATACTGTATTCTGTCCCATTGATCTATTTGCCTATGCGTATGCCAATACCACACTGTCTTGATTCTGTAGCTTTAGAGCAAATCTTGAATCAGGCAGGGTAATCTTCTAAGATGGTTTGTCTCTTTTAAAATTGTTTTGGTTGTTCTAAGTCCTTTCCATTTCCACACAAACTTTTATTTTTTTAATGTTTTATTTTTTTATTGCAGTAACAGTGGTTTATAACATTATATAAATTTCAGGTGTGCCCACATAAACTTTAGAATTAGCTTGATAATTTCTAAAAAAAGGCCTGCAGGGATTTTCATATGGAATGGATTTAGTCTATAGTTCAATTTGGAGAGAATTGACATCTCAAAAAAACTGAGTCTTCCAACAAACATGATACATTCTTTCATTTATCTAGGTCTTATTTACATTCTTTTAGCAATGTTTTCTAGTTCTAAGAGTACAGATTTTGCACAACTTTCATTATATTTATTCTTAACTATTTTTTATGCTATTATAAATGGAACGTTAAAAATTTGTTGCTGGTATATAGAAATAGAATTAATTTTTGTTCAGTTTTGGTAATTTGAGTCTCTAAAGGTATTTTTCCATTTAAGTCTTGAAATTTATTGGCATGAAGTTATAATATTGCCTTATTATTCTTTATCTATAGTAATGTCCCTCCTTTCATTCTTAATATTGGTGATTTGTGTCTTCTCTCATTTTTTCTTGATCAGTTTAGCTAGATGGTTTCAATTGTATTAAACTTTTCAAAGAATCAGCTTTTGGTTTTATTGAGTTTTTTATGGTTTATATTTTTTTTGGTTTCAACTGTTATCTCTGTTATTTTCTCCCTTCTATTTCCTTTGGATTTAATTTATTCTTCTTTTGTAGTATCTTAATGTGCAAGCTTAGGTCATTGATTTGAGACTTTTCTTATTTCTAGTATCAGCAGTCAAAGCTATAAACTTCCCTTTAAGTGCTCATTTAGCTGTACCATACATGTTTTGATATGATATTTTTTTCATTTTTCTTTAGTTCAAAATATTTTCTAATTTCCCTTGTTATTTGTTCTTCGAGTCAGGGGTTATTTAGAAGTGTATGTTTCATTTCCAAGTATTTGGGGATTTTCCAGGTATCTATCGGCTATTGATTTCTAATTTAATTCTGTTGTGATTGGGGCACATACTCTGTAGGATTCAATCCTTTTAAGTTTGTTGAGACCTGTTCATGGCACAGGTATGATCTATCTCAGAGAGTGTTCCGTATGCAACTGCAAAGAATATGCATTCTGCTATTGTTCAGTGAAGTGTTTTATAAATGTCACTTAGGTCAAATTGATTCATAGTGTTTTTCAAATCTATAGCCTTACCAATTTTCTTTTTTAGTCGGCTTGTCCTATCAATTACTGAGAGAGAGCGTATTAAACTAGCCAACTGTAAGTGTGGATTTGTTCATTTGTTTCTTTAGTTCTGCCAGTTTTTTGTTTCACATATTTTAAAGCTTTACTAGGTACATAAACATTTAGGACGGATATGTTCTCCTGTTGAATTGACCCTTTTAACAGGAAATGGCTATCTTTATTACAACATTTCTTGTTCTAAAGTCTACATTATCTGATATTAATATACCTCCTCTAACTTTATTATTAGTAGCATTTTTATATTATATTTCTCTCTTTCTTTTACTTTTAATCTGTTTCTTTATATTTAAAGCACATTTCTTGTAAACAGTATATATTTGGGTCTTGCTTTTTCGTTCAGTTTAAAAATCTCCCCCTTTTAATTGACATGTGTAGCTCATTTATATTTAATGTATTATTTAAAGTGCTGGGTTTAGGGGCTGGCCCACTGGCACAGTGGGTTAAGTGCTCACGTTCCACTTCATAGGCCCAGGGTTTGCTGGTTTGGATCCTGGGTGAGGATATGGCACCACTTGGCACACCATGCTGTGGCAGGCATCCCACATATAAAGTAGAGGAAGATGGGCACGGATGTTAGCTCAGGGCCAGTCTTCCTCAGCAAAAAGAGAAGGATTGGCAGAAGTTAGCTCAGGGCTAATCTTCCTCAAAAAATAAATAAATAAGTAAATTGCTGGGTTTAATTCTCCCTTCTTGATGTTTGTTTTCTATTTGTCCCACCTGTTTTTTGATTCTCTTTTCCTGCTTTCTTTGGAATTAATTGAGGTGTTTTTTTTAAATTTTATTTGGTCTCCACTATTGGTTTATTAGCTATAAATCTTTGTTGTACTTTTTGCTTAAGGACTAGAGCATGCTCCCTTAACTCATCACATACCAGTATGAATTAATAAAATACCTCTTCACATATAGTGTAAGAACCTTTCAACACTATATGTTCTACCAATCACTTTCTGTCCTCTTTTCTATTATTGTTATATTTTTCTACATCTACAAATTTTATAAATCCTACAATACATTGCTAGTATTTTTACTTTAGACAGTCAGCTATCTTTTAAAGAAATTAAGAATTCTCATTCTTAAACAAATTAGCTCATGACTAGTTGAATGCCAAGAGTTGATTTGCTTAAATCTGACTAACTGAATCAATCACTGTCCAAGGCCTGTAGACGCACTAAACTGGGTACACTTTTCCTGAAGCACATGAGGATTTTAGGGAAGAAATAGGCGCATGAAGAAAAAGTTGTGTTCTGTTTTAAAGGGGAAAGGAAGTGATTGATGTGTTCTAGGCAACCAGCAATGGCCACTGGCTCAAGTTATTTTCTTAATGATTTTTAATGAGTATGGCTCGACTACTTTAAATGGCTGTTATCCACTAGAAACTCACATAGATACTTTAAGTAGGGCCAGTTATATATGATTTGATGGATTAGAAGATTTCACTGGTATGGTTTAATGCTATTATTATTGTGTAACACCCATGTCAATGCATTTTTATGTGGATTGCAATTAATTTTATGGAATGGCAGGTAGAATTTCTGGTTTTCATAGCACTCCTAGGACTCTATGACATATAGGACAAGTGTCTTACAATAAAGTTATATCAAGAAACTTGATTAATAGAAAACATTAAAATGGAATTCTTGAAAATCAATTAATGCAATCTATCACATCAACAGGCTAAAAAAGAAAAATCACATGATCATATCAAGAGATGCAGAAAAAATATTTGATAAACTCCATCGCCCATTTGTGATAAAAGCTCTCAGTAAACTAGGAGTAGAGGGGAACTTCCTCAACTTCATAAAGAATATCTACAAAGAACCTACAGCTAATATTACACTTAATAGTGATAAACTTGAAGCTTTTCCACTAAAATCAGGTACAAGGCAAGGATGTCCCCTCTCACTATTCCTTTTCAACATCATACTGGAAGTTCTAGCTAATGCAATAAGACAAGAAAAGGAAACAAAAGGCATACAGATTGGGAAAGAAGAAATAAAACTGTCTTTGTTTGCAGATGACACGATTGTCTATGTAGAAAATTCAAAAGAATCAACAAAAAACCCTCCTGGAATTAATAAGTGATTACAGTAAGGTTGCAGGATACAAGGCTAATATATGAAAATCAATTGTTTCCTATATAGCTGCAATGAACAAGTATAACCTGAAATTAGAAACAATACCATTTGCATTAGCACCACCCCCCAAATGAAATACTTAGGTAATATAGCAAAATATGTATAAGATCTATATGAAGAAAGCTATAAGACTGATGAACAAAATCAAAGAAGAAATAAATAAATGGAGGGATATTCCATGTTCATGGATAGAAAGATTTATTTTTGTCAAGATGTTAGTTTTTTTCCAATTTGAGCTATAGACTCAGTGCAATCTCAATCAAAATACCAGCAAGTTATTTTGTGGATATTGACAAACTGATTCTAAAGTTTATATGGAGGGGCAATATTGAAGAGCTGACACAATATTGAAGGAGAAGAACCAAGTTAGAGGACTGACACTGCCTGACTTCAAGACTTACTATAAAGCTACAGTAACCAAGACAGTGGTATTGGTGAAAGAACAAACAAATATATCAATGGAATAGAATAGAGAGACCAGAAATAGACCCACCTAAATATAGCCAACTGATCATTGACAAAGGAGTGAAGGCAATATAATGAAGCAAAGATAGTCCTTCAAATGGTGGAGAACAACTGGACATCCACGTGCAAAAAACAAATCTAGACACAGACTTTACACCCTTCATAAAAGTTAACTCAAAATGAATCACTGACCTAAAGGTAAAATGCAAAACTATAAAACTCCTAGAAGATAACATAGGAGAAAACCTAGACAACCTTAGGTATGGTGATGACTTTTTAGTCACACCAAAGACATGATATATAAAATAAATAATTGATATGCTAGACTTCATTAAAATTGAAAACTTCCTCTTTCTGAAAGACAACATCAAGAGAATGGAAAGATAAGCCACAGACTGGGAGAAAATATTTGCAAAAGACACATCAGTAAAAAGCTTTATCCAAAATACATGAAGAACTCTTAAAATTCAACAGTAAGAAAATAGACAACCGGATTAAAAAATGGGCCAAAGATCTTAACAGACACCTCACAAAAAAGATATACAGATGGCAAATAAGCATATGAAAAGATGCTCCATATCACATGTTGTCAGGGAAATGCAAATTAAAACAATAATGAAATACCACTATATACCTATTAGCATGACCAAAATCCAGAACACTGACAACACCAAATGCTTGCAGGGATGTGGAGCAACAGGAGCTCTCGTTCATTGCTGGTGGGAATGCAAAATGGTATAGCCACCTTGGAAGACAATTTGGCAGTTTCTTACAAAATTGAACATCCTCTTACCATTTGACCCTGCAATTTTGCTCCTTAGTATTTACCCAAAGGAATTGATAACTTATGTCCACACACAAAAATGCACGTGGATGTTTATAGCAGCTTTATTCATAATTGCCAAAACTTGGAAGCAACTAAGATGTCCTTCAGTAGGTAATTGGATAAATAAACTGCAGTATATCTAGATAATGGAATATTACTCATCACTAAAAAGAAATGAGCTATCAAGCCATGCAGACCTGGCGGAAACTTGAATGCATATTACTAAGTGAAATAAGCCAATTTGAAAAGGCTACATACTGTATGGTTCCAACTCTGTGACATTCTGGAAAAATCAAAACTATGGAGACAGTAAAAAGATCAGCGATTGCCAGGGATTGGTCGGGGAGGGATGAATAGGCAGAGAACAGAGTATTTTTAGGGCAGTGAAAATGCTTTGTTTAATACCATAATGATGGACATATGTCATTATACATTTGTCCAAACTCATAGAATGTACAATACCAAGAGTGGACTCTAATGTAGACCATAGACTTTGAGTGATTATGATGTGTCAACATAGGTTCATCAATTGTAACAAATGTACCAATCTGGTGGGAGGTGTTGATCACGGGGGAAGCTCTGAATGAACAGGGGCAGGAAGTATATGGGAAATCTCTGTGCCTTTCGCTCAATTTTGCTCTGAACCTAAAACTGCTCTAAAAAAATAAAGTCTTAATTTTAAAAAATGAAGTTCTTTCTATTTCTATCTTCTTTCTTTTTCTTTTTCTGGTGGATGCCCCAAAAGACCAAAAGCAAAACCAGTAGAAAATGTTCTATTCCAAAATAAGATGCTACATTCCTCATCCAGAACTTGCAAATAAGGTGGTCAAACACTGGTTTTACAACTCCCAGCCCCACACCCACCTTAAGAATATCGTGTTGTTGGGGCCAGCCCGTGGCCAAGTGGTTAAGTTTGTACTCCACTTTGGGGGCCTAGGGTTCCTCGGTTGGGATCCTGGATGTGGACCTACATACTGCTCGTCAGGCCATGCTGTGGCAGCATCCCACATGGAAAAACTAGAATGACTTACAACTAGGATTTGCAGCTATGTATGGGGACTTTGGGAGGAAAAAAAAAAGGATGAAGATTGGCAACAGATTTTAGCTCAGGGCCAATCTTCCTCACCAAAAAGCATACCTTAAAAAAAAAAAGAATGTATTGTTAAAATGAGAAGGGTAACTTACCAGACTCCTAGGGGCTGAGAGCAGAATCACAAGCAGTCAGCCAGAGGAGATGTATTCCCTGTGTCGTGGGAAGTTCAGACAGATGTTTCCAGAGGGGAAATCTCTGGGGAACCTACAAAATGCCCCATGATAGAGAGAGAGAGAAACCATGACATGAAAGGTGAGCGCTAGCTCCTTGGGCTTTGGGTTGTTTTGCCAAATGGAGAAACCTCAGTTCAAGTCAATAAATGGAGAACTGGGGAATGCTCTCAATTAACATGTTCTTTTCACTTCAGAACCCTGCTGCCATTAGTTTTTAAACTTTTCTGGGTTTTGCTTACTTTTTATTTCTTAGTCTGCTTTTCTGCAGTAAAGACAAATATTTTCCTCCCTAATGACTGCATTCTTCTCACATGAAATTTATGCTCAGTAGGCAGCTAGCAAAATCCATTCAGCATTTCTTTTGGTTGTTAGTTATTAGTTTATTTATTTTAGATGATTTGGTTGATGTTATTTTAAAATCCCTTGGAGTTTACCACCCCTCTCCCATCATGTTCGATGAAACGGATATTTAAAATATCTTTTATTAAAAGTGCTCATAAATAGAGAGTTTATGTGCCTCTCCCAATTGTCAACTTGTTACGTGCCTTCAGATAATCTCATTGCATTTGCTTTCACCTCTCTGAGGAAGGAATTAGACACTAAGACATGTTTGGGATGAGAAGGTCTAGTTTGCTCTTTGCAATGATTGAGAAGTTCAGTGGGTTGGATGTCTAGGGCGGGAAGGTGTGAAGCAGAACTGATACAGCCAGGACACCCTGGTGCTCATCTTACAGTATCGAAATGACCCCACACTGGTTAGTAATAAACAGGCACTGCTCCAAGACCCCATTGTTTGGCACCTTGGTTCCCCTGGACTTCCCCACAACCCAGCAGCTACAGGGTGAAGCCTGGCACACCTGGGGTCCTTGTTGGATTGGTGGTGCTGGTCCACCAGGCTGTTCAATATTACTAATATCACCCCTTGGTGAAAGGAATTACTACTGGATTGGCATTCCTGAGGGAATTCTGGGAAAATGGACATAATAATAACAGGGGTTAACATCTATTGAGAACCGTTCTAAAGGCTTTATACATATTTACTCATTCAACATCCTTGACAATCCTGTTTCCCAACTCCTCTTAATCAAACATTTTTTTCCTCTCACACTGATTCATTCAACTAGTATTTATTAAGTACCTAATATGGGTCAAGTAATGTGTTAGGTTTTCGGGTACAATGAAATATAAGACATGGTCCCTGCTTTCCAGTGGGGAGACGGATGGATCCCTAGATAAATTATAATGTGATGTGATAAATGCCATAATGAAGATGTTAAACATTATGGGATTACAGAGGAAGTAGGGACGTAAAAGTTTTGATCAGTCAATAGCAGCAATATTTTAAAATGTTCACTTTGTTAAATCTTTATTAGTGAATCAAATTCTAAGTCGAGTTCATTGTGGGCAAATGAAAACTGTTACTTTTCAAATGTGATAGTTTTAAAGAGTGAGCATTTGTAGAGCAGTTACAAAGTTATGAAATGAAAATAAGTTATTAAAAATGTTAATCACAGAGTCAGCCTCTTACAGTGTCAAATGCAGTATAATCATGTTCAGGACCGTTAATAGTAAGTCAAATAGTTCAAATTCAGAGAATGCTGAAAAGAAAACTCGTTTTCCTCAATTTATCATCTGAAAAAAGGCATTTTCCTGGAAAGATTTAGAACACAGCTTTCATCAAGGTTGTGGCAGTTCATACTTTATTCCTGAATACATGGCAAATGAATAAAACATCAGAAAATTTGAATGACAAGCTTGTCTTTAAGAAATTTTACTGGCAACAACACAAATCCTGGACCTCATCTTTCACATGTCACCTCCTTGGTGAAGTCATCTGCGAATGCTGCAGAGACAATCACTTGCTCCCTGCGGGGTTTCTTTCACACCCTGTGCTTCATCACAGTATGGTAATTCTTTGCTGGCCTTTGTCGGCCCCTCAAGAATGTGAGGTAGGGAGATCACCCCCTCCTGCTGCAGACCAGGAGGCAGGGAGGCTGCTTAAAGATCTCAGTGTCACCCGATAGCACAGGGCCTGAGAACAAGGAGAAGGCTCTCAGCAAACCTGACAATGAAGGAATGAGGTGTATTTGTCCATCAATTCCTCAACCAAGACACCCAGTGTTCTGGATCTTAATTCTATTGAGGGGACTGAATATCTCAAGGACTTGGAGTGGTATTATGTGGGCTGGAGTTCAGGTGGCCTTAAGAGAGGTTAATTAATTAGACATCACATTTTAGTTCCTGCTAATTAGAATGACCTGCCAAGAAGAATTAAAGTGCAATTTGTAACTCATTTTGATTGTCCTTTCTCATGGCCCCAGCTGAGTTAAAACGTGGAGGGAAAGACAGGAGAAAGACCTAGGGGTCAGAAGACAACTTACAAATGGCCTTGGGTCCTAGCAGCGGCACAGATGGGACTCCGGGGAGCATCTCCAGGCGCAGGCCCTAGGACAGACACGGAGGGGCACCAGAGGTGGAAGAGCCTGAGGCAACAGCCCAGTCCTGCGTGCTGAGGAGCTCCGGGATGTGTGGGGGGAAGCAGGGAGGTTGCCGAGGATGTATAAAGACCTTCGGGGCGCACTGCGGAAGGCAGTCCTGCCTCGCAGCCTACCCCGGGGCTAGGCTAGATCAGCCCGCCACACTGAGAGCAGGTTTCCAAATCGCTCTAGACTTCGAAGCGGCAATTCAGCGGGGGTTCGGGTGGAGTGCGAAGTTGAAGGGACGTGGCGGGGAAAGGAAGGTGGGGGCCCTCAGAGCGCAAGCTCCAGGCCGAGAACAGCATTCAAGATAGAGCCTCAGGGATAACGATGCTGTCCGCATCACCCCCGGATCCCTGTCCCCGTCCTGTGAGGTGGGCATGGCGGTAACAAGGGTTACCTCCACTTTACAGATAGGGGAAAAGAAGGCACAGAGAGGGTGTCTTGACTATGGGTCATCTGCTGGCGGTTGGCTGACCGAGCGGAATAAACTGCCAGATCCCCTGCTCTCGCTACCCTTGGCGGGCCTCCCCCTCCTCCCAGCCTGGCTCCACTGGCCGCAAAAGTCAGCCTTGCACTCAAGCGGAGGCAGTGTGGGCACCGACATTTCATCCCAAGGCCTCCTCCACGGGTCACCCGCTGCAGCCTCGCTCCCTCCCAGAAGAGCAGGAGAAAGGAGAGGGACGCGAAGGTCGCAAAAGCACAAAGCTGCCATCTCTGGGTTAGGCCGGCGGTTGTCGAGGGGAGGCGGCAGCCAGAGCAGAGCTCGCGGGAGGGAAGCCTGCTAAAGAAACGCCGGGTTCTGTCTCCGCCAGATTTCTCTGCCCTCTCTGTGCCTCCACGTGAGTTGACACAAGCCGAAACGCAGTTGAACAGCCTCGACAACATCGCCCCCCAATTAGTTGGGCGCTGGCATTTTTCAAGACCGCGATTCCCTGGTGATCAGGACAGTCAGCCCAGCGCCAGGAAGCCCCGGGTGCACTCCCGGGGTTGTCGTGACTTGACAGTCAGGAATTGCACAGCCTCGGTGCGCCTGATCCCGAGGGGTCGTTGGGCGGCCTCCTCCTCCCCCTCCCCTTACCATGGGTGCCACTGGCTTCAGGGTCGCTGTCTCTCTCTCTCACTCCCCATTTCCCAGCCTGCCAATTTCAATCGGAGAACCCGCAGCTTCCAGGGAGATGAGCTGAGAGGGCCTCGGATCCAATAGTCATTCAACAAATATAGTTAGAGTTCGCGCTCTGAGCGAGGCGCGGGGCAGAGTGGAATAGGACACAGGTCACAGCTTCGTAGGGAGACAGACGCACGAATAACAGTGACAGGATGATGTGCTGGGACAGGTCTGAACTGTTGGGATCAGAACTCGGTACTTAGCGGTCAATGGCTTTATCAATAAAAGTCCGTAGGACAGGGTTGCCACTCTCCCCTGGGCGTTGGCATCGGGATCAACCCCTTCTCGAGCTGTCCTCCGGGCTGGGACTCGAGCCCGAGAGTCCCAGGCGGCCAGACCCACCCACTGCGTCCCCAGGTGTGCTCTCCAGTGGAACTTCCAAGGAAGGGAGCTGAAGACTCGAGGTCCGGGAGGCTGTGGCGCGCTCGGGGCTCCTCGATTCCGTGTTTGCCCCGTCACCCCTACCGCCCCTACCTCGAGGGGCACCCTGCTTGGCTTGACCCAGCTAGGGTCCTGCCGGACGCCCTGCCGGGGGCGCCGCCCCGCCGCACGCCTCGCCGGGCACCTCCCACCGCCGGCCTCGCCCCTCCTCTCTCCCCGGCGCGCGTCCTCCGCTGCAGGTGCAATCCCCGCAGGGACCCGGAGCGCGGCGGCCGGTCAGTGCCCTCGCTCCCCACGCCCTTGCAGCCGAGACCAGCCCGGGAGCACCTGCGCGCCGCCGGCTCCTCTCCGGGGCGACCGCGGCGAGCTGACTGGGCATGCTCAGGAGCGGGGCGGCCAGGCGCCGCGGGAGCCAAGCGCGTGCAATCGCCCGGCTGGGCGCCGGCCGTCCAGGGGCGCGGCGCGCAGGCGGCCACGGTCGCCGACGCCCTGTCCAGCTTGGGCAGGACGCGGGCCAGGATGGCCTCCCTCACGGCTTACGGTAACGGCGGGCGATCGCGGGCTCCCAGGGCTGCTGGGGCGGGCAGGGCCCGGGAGCTGTCCGATCACCCCGGGAAACTTCGGGGCTTGCCTCCCAGCAGGGTCTGGAAGGGAGGGAACCGGTGCCACGCGCGCCAGCTTGGGGCTGGGGGGGCCAAAGCTCTGCGAGGCTGGAGGCTGCCTGGAACCTGGAAAGGGGGTGTTTGCAGAAAGAGTCGGCGGAGTGAAAACGCCTAAAATTCAGGAGGCATTTGGGAGCTTCGGGACTCCAGAAAAATTCCACTTGCTTCAGACCACCTAGGGGAAGGGATTTGGGTGTTGAGTCCTTTTCTAGAGGCGCGAGGCTTGGAGTTAGGAGATCTGCGTTCAGTCGGCTCCTGTCTTGTCCATGACTGACCTTGGGCAAGTTATTGAAACTTTTCTGCTCCTGCATTTCCCCATCTGTAAATTAGAGATGAGAACATCTCTCTGACAGATGCTATGGGGTTAAGTAATATGCACCAAAGTATGTTTTTAAGGCCAAAAAAAAAAAAATTCATCTTGGAAATAAAAGTTCCATGGAAATAGTAGACATTATTCCTCTCCCTCCTGTTTTTGGTTAAAGAAATGTATTTATTTTATTATTATTATTTTTAAAGGCATTGCACAATTCTAAAGGAAGACAAAATCACAGTGTGAAGGTTTCAGACTCAGCTAGAAATCCCAGCGCGCTGGGGAAGCCGATAAGGCTTTTTATCAACATCCCTGCTTATGGGGAAAAAGCAATTCTCTTTAGTCCTTTATCAGAGATGCCAGGTTATGGGAGGCAGAAACTCACTAGACCTCTCTCCCTTCCCTTGGCTTGCAGTCAGTGGCTATGATCACATCTAGTTTTGACGTTTTAAACGTGAAAGTAGTGAGCAATTGTTGGAGAATGTTCTGCAGGGACGTCTCCAAGCCTGGGGTTGGTGGGAGAGAAATTGCTGCTTTTTGGTGTGGAGGCTTCATTCTCCAGGCCGGTGATGTCCCCTGCTCATTTCCCCAAGGTTAAAGGGGTCAGTCTCTCCTTCTTGGGATTTAAACTGTTTAAAATGATCACTCAGGTGGCCCTGAGGGTTTGCAATTGATGCTTGGGAACCACTAACAAATTGTGAGCAGATTACAAATTGCATACTAGTGGCCTATTTTCTTTTCTTTTCTTTCTGTTTTTTCTTTTTTTTTTTTTTAACTCAGAGCATTTTTCTCTTGGGATGTGAGTTGTTCTTGCCCCTGCTGCACATTTAACACACAACATTGTTGTTCTTGGCTTACCGTCTGGGGAGAATTCAACATTCTGCTGGTGTTTTAGGCATATTTATTGGCAGAATCTATTTTTACACCTTTTCCCATCAGAGGGATCTAACTTCTGGTTTTCACATCGTCTTAGATTTCACCTGCTGTCCTGTGAATACTGTCAGTAATAGGTTTACATAATAATCAGTTCTATAAATTTCTAGAAGCTTTAAAAGCTTAATTGGGCACCCAGGTGGAGAAAATGAAGTCAGAAGTGAAATTGTTTTTGAAAAGAAAGTTTATTTCAGTAATTAAAGGAAAAGAGTGGCAGATCACTTTTTGACAACTAAGAATTACACAGGTTTCTTTTTAGAACCTTAAAGGGAAATGAAACAGATTTAAGTAAATATATCAATTAGAATTTGTGCTGTTTAAAATATATTCTTGACACACTCTCCTGCCTCCCCCATCACGAAAGTGGTGAATACCCCTGGCTGCAAAGTGCTCATTAATTCTTTGGTCTGTAGTGATGTGACCCGGTCATGACAAGTTAGTCCGTCAGGGTTTTCAACCTAGTGAACAAATACAGGAAAAACAAAATTGAACACATTCCATATATTCCTCACCCGCTGGATGCTGTCGACATCATTATCTGATCAGAGCTTGGCCCAGCTCTGGAACCTTCCACAAATCATCTCTCTGAAAATCTAACTGCTTTAAAAAAAAAGTTCCCTTTCAATTCTGTTGGATTTGGATTCAGATATTATAATGGGGTCTGATCTAAGTTTCTTGCCTGGAATTTATAGGGTTCAACTTTTATAATCATTTGGCTGATATAATAAATGCTTAGTCCTATCTTTAGCACAGGGGCTGCCAAGAGAATGAACAGTTATACTGTAGACCGTGTGTTTTAGGTTCCTAAGGAGAGAGAGAAATTTGGCTTATGTATGCATTTCATTAGCAGCAGCCTCCAGTGAACCTCGTTAGCTTCCCATCCAAATATGCATTTTTTGATCCTATATTGGAACTTACTCTTTCTGTATTTTAGCATGAATTTTTACTTTCAGGCAGTCATCTAGACTCATATATTCTAGAAATGTGAAATGAGATTAGAGTAATCAATTACTGTAATATGCCTTCTAATAAATATATGTTCAATGGATGATGCAATCTTTTAAATTTTGGATTTTTAATACCTCAACCTTTTGTATTCGCCACTGATTTTTCTTTCCTTGTCCTTTAAATGGTTTAAGTTCTGAAGCACTTTTAGCTCATTATGTAACCATATGCATGAGACCAAGGATGGGTGACAAGTCTCTCTTAGAAATGACTGGGACTTGATTCATTCTTGGCTGTGCAAAAGAAGGCACAGAGGCCGTGTCCCAGGCTGAACGAGGGAGGGACTTGTGCTTGAACCTATCAGCCTGGCATTGAGCTGTAAGCCTCAGATCTGAGGAGGCTTAGTAAGGGTCCTAAGGAGCTTATA
The DNA here is from genome assembly GCF_041296235.1 of Equus asinus. Classification (NCBI taxonomy): domain Eukaryota; kingdom Metazoa; phylum Chordata; class Mammalia; order Perissodactyla; family Equidae; genus Equus; species Equus asinus. The sequence goes on from NC_091793.1 coordinate 40,498,854, forward strand.
GGGCACAGTGGGGGCTATTTCAGATAGGGAAAGCCTCTCTGAGGAAACATTTGAGCAGAGACATAAATGAAGGAAAGGAATGAGCCATTCCATTCCATGTGGATGAAGAACATTCCTGGTAAAGGGAAGAGTAAGTGCAAAGGCCCTGGGGCAGGAATGAGCTTGTCATGTTCAAGGCTAGCTGGAAGGTCAGTGTGGCTAGAGCAGAAAGAGCAAGTGAAAGACAAGAAGAAAATGAAGTCAGAGCCAGAATTGTTGTTATATCTATCCTCCCCTCATTTTCCACCGACTTCTTAAATTGCTTCTTCCTTGTGGAATTCTCCTTCTGTTTATGTTGATGTTTGCCTGGGCTCTGTCTTTGACGTTATAATCTCACTCTCAACCATTTAGATGACATCGATTAGACATCTGACCAATGCAAGACAACAGCCCCAAGTGCAGAGTCAGTCTCTTAGTGGGAGGCCTGTAAACTCGGGTGACAGTTTTCTATGTGGTAAGTAGAAGTGTCAGGTGTGCTGGGACACACAATAATAATGGCACTTTATACAAATTAGCTCATTTAAGTCTCACAACAACCTTTAAGAAATTAGTCCAATGTTAGCTCCATATTCATTCGAAGAAATCGAGGCACAGATAGGCTGAAGAACTTAGCTTCACATAATGAGTGGGGAGCCCAAATGCAGACTTTGGCTCTAGAGCCTGGAGAAGGGCTGGGGGTAGTTAGGAAGAGGAAGAAAACGAGGGGCTGTGTGAGCGGGTGGGTGGTGATTCCAGGCAGAAGGTGTGGCTTGAGCAAAGGCTCAAAGACAGTGGACAACCAGAAGTTCTGGAGTTCTCATCGGAAGGAGGCGGAAGGTAGGAGAGCTAAGCCTAACCATGCAGCATGGGAATGGAGTGGGGCGAAGAGATGAGAGCCCAGGACATGTTTCCCTCCTGTGCCTTTCTCTGTATTCAGATGACTCCCAAATAGAAAGCACCAACTCAAAACTTCTTTCTTGTGTGTGCTACGCTGTTTACCCACCTCTTCTGCCTGTATGCCCTTCTAGCATCTCAAACTCAATATCTCCCAAACAGAATTCTTCTCCCATACTTGTTTCCTGTAGAATTACTCTACTGAGCTCAAACTAAGTGCCAGGCTCTAGCCTGGACCCAGGAGTACCAGAATAAGTGAGATCTCACTCTTTCTCTCACAGATGGCGGAGTCAGCTGGAGGAGACAGACTCCTAAAGAGAATTATAATGCAGTGTTGTAGGGGAGGGGCTGGGAGGAGTGAGGGATGGTCAGGAGCAGTTACCTGGAGGAGGTGATGTTACAAGGCCGATTGGGAGAGGGAGGGCATTACAGGGAGGGGCAGCAGCATGAACAAAGATGAAGGGGAGAGATGGCAGGGGGGCATATGGCCACTGTTAGTAGCATGGTGTTGGTGGGGCCTGACATCCAAGACAGGAGAGGTTGGCAGGGGCCAGTGTGCTCTAGCCACTCACCTCAGCCAAAATCCTGAGAGTTGTCTTTGAGTCCTTCCTTACCAGACAGTACTAACAGTGACTTTGAGGAAACTAAGTCACCTCTTGTGCCTCAGTTTTCTTATCCGTAGAATGGGGTCCCTATGAGGTTTAAATGCAATGGTATCTGTAGGTGCTTATGAGCGGTGCATAGTGAGTACTCAGTAAGCATTAGCTATCACTGTCAAATGCCTCTCCAGACAGTATACTCTCCATCACCAAGTCCTGTTGCTTCTTTTTCCTTAAAGTCTTTCTACTCTGTTTTCTCCTCCCGCTGCCAGCTGCTCTTACGCTAGTCGAGGCCACCATCATTGCTCACTCTGACTGCACTAGCAGCCTCCCGGCTGGCCTCTAGTCCTGACTCCTTCTGATCCCAATTGCAAATCTGACCCTATTACTCCTCTACTTAAAACCCTTCATGGGCTCCCCTCTGCTTGCAGCTCAAAGTCTAACCTCCCCAGCTTGGCCAACAAGGCCCTCCAGGAGCTGACCACCCTTCCTTCTTGCTGCCCTCGACCCCAGCATCTCACCCCTTAGGGAGGGAGGTGGGTTAGCATGGCTGATGGCACTAGGCTTTCTCAGGTGTCTGGATCTTGGCCTGTGCTCTGGAACACACCTCCCTCTTGCTTTACTAGGCTCTCTTGCCTCCCACTTGACCCTCTCCATCTGACCTGAGACCTCTCAGGGTGAGTCCTCCCCACAACAGCTTTTCGTTTTGTACTGTAATGAGTACTCCCCTCTGTGAGTTGTAAAATCCCAAAGGGCAGGAACATATCTTTACCTTTGTATTCCTGGTGCCTAGCAGGACCGCTGGCTCATAGTAGGTGATCACTGCTTGGCTGTCCGACTGACTGAAGGACAGAATGGACCATAGCTGGGGGCAGCACACCATGCACAAGTTTTTAAAACCTCATTTTCCTGTTGCAAATAAGTAAAATAACTTCTACCCTTCAGAAAAGAGGAGCAAACAAAAGCTCCCACACTACGTGGTAAAATTAGATGCATGTTAACTGACTGGAACTCAGGCATTAGCTAATAAACCCAAGGAACTATGTGGTGACTTCTCTTGTTTCTGCCCTCCACCACCTGGCTCGCTTGTTGTTATGCAATCCAGACACTCACGGTCAACAGTCAAAATTGATTAGGATCCTTTTGGTTGAGAAGCTGCAGCCAAGCGTGTACAGATTATTCTTTGACTTTCAGTCCTCCACATTTTAAAGGTTTCTTTTTGGGGTAAAATTAAATTAAAATTTTATTTTGATCCTATGAAGAAGCATTTTAATCTTTTCCTTTACAGTGTTATGTTCTTTGTAATAGCCATGTGGATTTTTCTGTTAGAACATAGTCCTAGACAGACAGTCCGTGTTACCAAGGAAGTTTCTAGAATAAGCAATTGAACATATGTTTTGTGAGTGCTCACTACATGTCAGGCAGTGTTGTAGGTTCTAGAAGTAAAAACAAAACCAAAAAATGCTTGTTTTTTAAAAACTTACTTTGTAGTAATAAGGCACGGATCTTTACCACCTGGAAAAGATGAAAATAAAATATAGAGTTTACAACACTGAATCAAGTAGGTACAAGTAGTCAAGAATGAGAAGGAAAGGCTTTTCTCTAATTAGGGTTCTGGAAAGGGCGTTTTATCACTGTGCCTGTGAGAGTGGAATCAAAGGGAAGCCGAGAGCATGAGTAGCAGGCACAGCGTTTAAAAGGCAGAAACGGTGATTAAAGTATTTGAAAGCTTCCTAGAGGCTTTGGCAAACATTTATTGTGCCTTCTATGCATTAGGCAGAGCCAGGCTCTGTGGTCACAAGATGAATAAGGGATGGCCTTGCCCTCCAGGAGTCTGGGTCTAGCTCAGGTCCACTGAGAAATGCAGAGTATGATGCTACCACTACCATACTACTTCACCTAGTACCTACCTGTTTGTCTCCAAGTGCTGTTGTCAAAATCACATGAGAGAGCAAATGCAAGAACGTTACAGAAACCTAGAAAGCCCAATAGCAATATAGTATACAGTACTATGAGGTGTTTATTGTCCTTATTGTAGTAATAGAGAGATTTGTTTTTATAGGAAAAGCTATGTTGAGTGGAAGCACACTTTCCACACTTCAGTTGATTCATCAGCACCTTAGAGAGACCTCCCAAGGCACCAGTTCCCACCTAGGGCAGCCTGTGTCTCCTGGATGTGGTAGGCAGTCAATGTTCTTGAATGAATGAATTTCAGTCAGAGTATACAGGAGCAAGTCAAGGCCCAGGGAGGTTAGGTGACAAGACATAGGTGCACAGCTAGGGGGAAAGGGTTGTGAATATTAACTTTTCTGTAAGCCTACAAAATACACAACGAACATGGAATAAATTACACCAGTATGTCTGAGGACACACATATGCATATGTACACATGCATGTGCAACACATTTTTTTCTTACAAGTAGGTTCTCTAGAACCTTTTATAAACAATTTGAAATGATTTAAAAAAATAAGATGCAGTGAGCGGTTGTAGCTCACTCTACACAATGAATACATATGTTGTAAATTAAATGACATTTCCAGTGCACTAGTGTAGGTAGTTATTAAAGGAATTGTACGGTGAATTTTTTTGTATAGTCAATAGTTGTACATCATTTATCTGGTAAACTCTTGAGTTTCATCTGTCCATGTGTTAAGCAGCCTTGTAATATGTTTGTAAGGGTTTAATGAAAACATTCTTTTTTCTTTTTAACATTTGTCTTTCCTTTTTTGTGGGTGAGATGTTTTCCCAGGCTTTGTGGGTTGTGGTTTCCAGGCGAGGGCTTTATCTCACTCTGGAGTCCCTAGGCCAGCAGCACTGGCACCACCCGGAAGTCTATTATAAATGCAGTTATCAACTGTATCTCAATATAACTGAAAAGAAAAAAAGGAAATGCAGAATTCCAGGCCCACCTCAGAACTATTAAATCAAAATCTTCATTTTAAAAAGATGCCCAAGTGATTTGCAGTCTTAAATTTTTCATGTTTTTACTAAATTTTTGCTTGCTCAACCAATAAGTTACTGAGTGTGTTAAAATCACCCCCTCTGATGGTGGATTTGTCAGTTTCTCCTTGTAGCTCTATTTTTTTGCTTTGTATATTGGAGGTTGTTTTATCTTAGTGTAACATTTTTTATATCTTCCTGAAGAATTGAACCTGAACATTTTATAATTATTTATTGACCCTTGTTATCCTTGCTTTTTGTCTTAAAGCCTTTTTCATTAAAATTAACATAGCTACTCTAGCTTTATTTTGGTTAATGTTTGCTTGCTGTATCTTCTTATGTCTTTTACTTTCAACATTTCTGTGTCCTTGTGTTTTAGATGTTTCTCTTATAAACAGCATTTAGTTGATTTTATTTTTAGAAATCCATCTCACAATCTCTTAAATAGCAAATTTAGACCATTTATATGTATTGCTATTATTAATGTGTTTGAAATTAATTCCACCCTCTTACTTTGTATTTTTCCTTTGTCTTGTTTTTTTCCTATGCTTTATTCTCATTTAGTTCCTTTTTCTAAGTTGAATTTTTTTCGTGAAATCCCCTCCCATTCTTCCCTACTGTCTCTCTCCCTCCCACTCCAACATTACAAACTGGTTTGGAAATATAGTCTATTTCTGTTGTTTTAATAATTACCCTTCTACTTTTGCTTAAATCTTACTTAACAAGTTCTGTACTTATTTATTATATTTTATTTAACTCTAAATTTAAGATGTTAACCTCTCCCCTGAATAATCCTTTGACTTTGAGCATCCAGCTCCAGGCTTGTATACCATTATTTTTTAGTATTTTAGTTCTATTCTTTTTCAAAAAAATCTCACAAGTCAGACAGTACAGTTATTTTATATTGACAATTTTTGTTTATATTTGCCTATGTATTTACCAGAATTCCACAGTCAGTAGAAAGACATAAATAGGGGTGGTGCTTTATTTTTTACTCTGATTAAGGTAAAAGGTGAGATAGATTGAGTGTTGAGATGGGCCTGATTTTCTTTTGTTATAAGATCATACTGTTTATGAGTATACCTCAAATACTTTGAGATAAAGCGTGTGTTAGTTTTGTCACACATTTTTGCCATGTGGGCCTCTGAAAATAGAACACATGAGATAATGTCCGTCTTGTTCCCTGTAGACCCTGAATGCTTAGCACGTCGGATAAATGACCGTCAAAGATGTGGCACCAGAGACAGCAGGAATCCGCCTAACCCAGCTTGCAATATTCGTCTATCTTCCTTCTGTCTTTGCCTTTGTTCTCAAATACTGGTCTAGTGTAAGACAAACTTGGGTTTTAATTCCAGCTTTGTGACTTCCCAGAAGTGTGACTCTGGATAAGTTCCCTAATTTTGTGAGCCTCTAGTTCCTTATCCACATAGTGGGATAATTGTAGTCGGATAAACAACTCTTAGAGGAGTTGTTTGGAAGCTTAAATGAAATAATGGGTGTAAATGCAATGATGAAGGTTAGGGTAGTGTCTGGCAGAGAGCAAGTGCTCAGTGACTAGTGTTGTCTGATTCCACCACCGTCTCATTTTCCTAGATATTTTTTTCAGAGTTTGCATTCCTGGTTTGCCTTGCCATGATTTCTGCCCCTCTTTATTTCTTAAAAAAATTATTGTGAACTATAACATACATACAGACAGGCGGGTAAGGCAAATTTATGATTTAACAAATAATGATAAAATGAATACCATGTGACTACCACCTGGGTCAAGAAATAGAAGACTCCTAGCTCTGCAGGACCCACCCCCGCTCCCCATTCCCTTTCACGATTTAAAGTCGCTGCTTATCCACCACACGGAACCACCACGCTGACTTTTGTGCTAATTATTTTGTTACTTTTCTTTACTTTTTTACCATCCACGTATGCGAGTATAAATGATGTAATTTAGTTTCTTTGTTGAAATTTTCATAAATAGAATCATGTGTTGTTTTGAGGTTGCTTCTTTCACTCAACATTATATTTGTGAAATCCATTCCTATTATCTTGTATAGCTTTCCTTCATTTCCTTTATTATATGGTATTCCACTTTACGGATATCCTTGTTCTTTTCAAGTATAAAATAAAAATAATAGCTAACACTAATTGGGCACTTCCTATGTGCTACCTTATGAAATGGGTGCCTTTATTATTCCCATTGGACATATGAGGAAACAGAGTCACATAGAGATGAAATAATGTGCCCAAGGGTTGGAACCAGCTGTCCAATCTAGATACTGACTCCCGAACCCACAAAGTTTATTAATCTCATTCATAGTCTCAAGTTTTTCCACTAGTTACCTGATTTTTCTTTATTTAACTGCAGTTGGTTCCTAAAGGATTCAATGGATATTCTGGCCTTCCCATAAAATTTAGCATTTTTTGTTTTAATTCATGTATGGAGGAAACACCTTTCTTTACACAGTCACCTTGTACTGTAACTGGCACAGATCTTTACACTTCTGCTCTTTGAGTCTTTTCTAAATATTACCACCAAAATTATGCCCTAGTTTTACTATTTAGATTTGATTCAAATGTCAATAGTTTTACTATTCACATTTATTTACAGCCTCTTCCCAGGCGCTCATTCCTAATTCAAGCATCCTTCTTCTTTGTTGATTACCAGTTTCTCAGGATGCTTTTCTTCTTCATTCCTTTTCTCTTCTCCCCACTCATAGCCATTTCTGCACTTGTGAATCAGTCTCTTTCTCTTCCTTTCCGATTGTGTGCACCTTTGAGGCCATTGACCTTGTCCTTGAAGGCCTCCTCCCTTCCAAAATTTTTTAAGGACAGATCATTAGTGAAGGGTTTAAAAAGAATTAGGAATGACAACTTTAGGGTCGTTAGAGTAGTTTGTAATGTTTGGGGTCTGGATTTTGTTGATTCAGCTAATTCCACAAATACATACTGATTTATTTGCTAGCTATGCATTTGTGTAGCTGGTTTATTTTTATTAACCATACCCCATCCCTCTTCCCTGCGTCCCCCTGAAAAAGTGAGATAAGCGTATTGTCATCATTTTCAGCTGTAAAAACCAGTACTAAAGGAAGTCAACAGCTTGGCCAAGTTCAAAGAGTGTAGGTGCAGCCAAGCTGGGCTTCACACCCGCATCTGCTGACTCCCAGCCCAGTGCTCTTTCTCTTTGATCACAGCAACTTCTAATGAAGTTACGGGAAGGGGAAGTGGAACTAATAGGAGGGGGAAAGGATTGTTTGTATGTTCTTCCTTTAATTTCATGCCTTCCATTTTTCTTCTTTTCAACCAGTTAACATATACTGAGGATTCACCTCATGCTAGACACAGCTACGTGCTGAAAATTACAAATGGAATAACACATGGTCTGCCCTCGACAAGCGCATGGTTTCGGATGCATGGAAACCAGTACAGTCTTGTATGCTCTGTGCTGTTGAGGGTGTTTCTACTGCTCAGGAAGCACCCTAGGGAGCGGAGATGGTCTGGGAAGGTTCCTTAGAGGAGGAGTTGGCCACATGCATTTGCTAGAATTATTTTTCCTGTATTAAAAATAGTTTTAAAATATTTTGTAGCATTTTACCTCCCTGTTTGTGGACCTACAGTGGCCTTGATGTGGCCTCTGAGGGCCACCACCATTTCTCTGCCCTCTGGCTCACCACTGGGTTTTGTCAATACTTTCCAACTGTTTTCTACCCATAAGCACATATGGACACACCTGCAGATGACTCCCATTTCCTGCCTTCTCTGTCCAGGTACCTGCAGGTCTTTCCTCCTAAGAATGTTCATCTACAAAGCATCTTCTCTACCAATCCACATCGCTCTCTCTTTAAAATATGACTCTCAATGTGTTTCTAGAAGCCCTTTCTCTTTGAATGCATTTGACTTACTCTTAATAATTATTTCTTTCCTTCAGACCTATAATTTATGATATTCAAATATTTCTTTCAGGCCAGTTTTGATACCATTATTATAATGACTCTGTCCCTAATCTGTCCTGTTTTATATTAGACAATATGTGTTTATTTTGGTGTTCTAAAATCACTTATTTAAGCCCTGCCATGATTCATAAACAATTTGAAGCAGTTCTCATCTCGATTTGAGCTCTGTTCTGCCACATGCTGTAGAGTGACCCTGAGTAAGGCGCTCAGCCCCCCACAGTCTCAGCCTTTCCATCAGAGACGTGGGGTGATGCTTGCCCAGCTCTGCCTCGGGCACGAGACGGCATGGATGCAAATGCTAAGATGCTGCGTCAACGTGAGGTTTGGGTTTCCTTTGCCCCCATCTGCCTAGAACATTTTCTGTTCACAGTACTGAGGAGTTCAGTGCAGCGTGTTGTGCTTTTAGCCTTGAAGGGAACTGCATCCACTTCTCTCTGTCTCCACTGCCACTCCTCCCACAGTTTGGCCCCCGTCACCTCTCATCAGGATTACTGCAGCGGCCTCATGAAGGAGGCTTTCTGCCTCTCAGCTCACCTCCTCTAGTCTGTTCTCCAAGCAACCTCAAAGCGATCTTTCTGAAATGAAAATGGGATCCTGCTCTCTAGACAAAGTCCAGACTTAATAAGGTGATTTATAAGACCCTTCGTAATTCAGCCGCTGCTCACCTCTCCTTTTCTTACTGCAATCAGCTGCTGACTCACAAGGCTGTCTATGGCCTCTGAGCCTCTAGACGTGATGACAACTCTCTGCCTAGATCTTTTCCCTCAATTCATCCCCTTCTTCCCTAGTCGGATAGTGCTCACCTTTAGGTTTTAGTTTAGATGTCTTTTCCCCCAGGAAGCCTTACCTGATATCCTCTAGTCTGGATCAAATGTTCTCTCATCTGCCCCTGTACCCCTCCTCCAGCACTCTTCACCCCCTGCTCCCATCCCCCTGTTACAATAACAGTGACACTGAACTGAAATGGTCTCTGTGGGCAGTCTGGGTTGTTTGTTGAAGTGTTCCAAGTGCCTGGCACTAGCACTCCCTAAGTATTGATGCATGAACAAATGAATGAGTCTGAGCCTGCCAGACATGGGGAACTGGTTTATTTACCCTCAGTCATATATGCAAATTGTGGTCATGATGTCTACTAGGATATAATTAATCTCCTCTTTTATTTTCTTAACAGACAAAGATGTGAGCAGTGGGAGTTATAACCTTTCCTCTGCAACGACAGGCAGCTACTACAGTTGTGTCAGCCAGATCACCATAGGTGAGCAATTGTGTCATTTTGTTTTATAAAAATTATCATTGCTTGGAAAGGCTGGGAGTGGGCGTGCTAAGGAAGAAATGAGTAGCAAATGTAACTGCAGGAGCATTTAATTTCAGAATCAGAGCAATTGCTGTGGACTCCCCTTGCTGGGGCGCCCTCTTGTGGATCCTTCTTGCTTTTACATAGACATGGACGGAGGAAATGTGGTCCAGAGAGATTTTTAAAAATCCGGGTTTTCCCAACTTTTTGTCATTTGCTTTAATTCTTTCATTTGTATATCACCTGTATCATTATGTACTTAATATTAAAACTGACTTATTTTTAAGATTTATATTCATCCATTTTAAGAAGAAATTTTATATCACAACTGCAGATAGAAAATGTACATTATTTCCAGTAAGTATGTGTGAGATGTATGCATACAATATGAGAAGTATGATAAGTATGTCTATATGTATGTATGCATACAATAACAACAAATCAGTGTTATTGAGGATCCTGAGTTGGCCAGCTGTCTTGTCCCCTGACTTCTCAGAAATAAAATCTCACATGACAGCATGTGGCCTCCTCAGAAACCTGGAGTCTGCACTTTGGGGCAGGTTGTTCTCTGTCCCTTCCCTTCCTTGATGAGGGACCCCCGCAGGAGAGAGTGAGCCACTGGCAGGACATAACGTGCTTGCCCAACACTCTCCCAGCTGCCTTCCTACTCAGCCTTAAATGTGTTTTATTTTGGTCAAAAAGTGACCCTGATTATTTTTCTGTTTGTCGAATCTTTCCTCTCCCTTCCACTTCCTTTCAGAATTTTCTTGATTACAGAATCCTGGGCACTGACTTAGAAAGAAGAAAAAATAATGATAATTGCAGCTAACATTTATTTTGCATTTATCATTTGCCAGCGTTTCTTGGCCATTGACATCCATTATTTTATTTAATCAGGACTCTGTGAGGAAGGTACTGTTATTTCCCCATCTTACAGGTGAGGACAGTTGCTCTTTGCCACCCAACCAGAAATTAATGTTCCCAGAATTTCAATCCAGGTCTGTTTGACATTACAGCTCAGGTTCTTAAATGCTATATCGTGGTTTCTCAAACTCCAGTAATGTGAACCCCTAGAAGAGAAATAATAATTATGAACCTCTAAAATTGATTTAAATTATTTTTATTATAGGGATACTTTATGTTCAAATGTAGAAGTAAGTATAGACATGTTATATTCCAAATAGCTATAAAAATCAAATCAAATTTACAAATAGAATTTAAAATACTGTAAAGCAAAAAAAATACACATTGTCCACATTCATTTAATATGATGGATGTTGTTATTTTGCTAAAATGCAATCACTGCTTGTAATGCAACGTGGTTCTGGCTGCAGCAGTGTATGTTCTTTGAGTTCAGTGTAGCTTCACTATTAGGTACTTACGATAACTCTGGTCTGCCACCACCTTTCTCTGGTCAGCCCACTGTGAAGTCTCTGTTACTGCTCACTCAGGTGAGGTTACTGGATCTTCATTTGGTATGAAAGTACCTTGACATATCCATCTCTCTCCTTTTCTCATTAAGTGTACCAATTGGTGCCAACTTGATGGAAACACAAAAGCAAACCCAGGCACTAAAATTAAGTGGCAGAACTTTGTCCACAATATGCATCTATTAATTTTTAAATGATTAAATTAACTTTTAAATGAAAAACAAAAACAATTTAATAATTCTTGTGGAGCGGTCACACATCCTGGTTTGAAAACACTAAGTAGCCTAAAATGTCGTTCCTAAAGACATGTGTTATGTAGTGGGTGGTCATTTAGAGTTCAGAGTAGGAGAGTGACCAGATGAACACGTGGGTGAAAGAAGGTTTTTCTGATGGTGAACAGGATAGATTTCATGTGGGAGAATCTGGTGTCATAACTGAGTAAGTGGCTATGACTATAGTCTTGACATGAAACAGTAATGAACTTGAGAGGTGGGTAAAGAGCTCATCTGGAAGAGTTGGCAGGAATAGTCATTGACAAGATGTGGGGAAAGACAAGTGTGCCCTGGGAGTTTGAGTCAGGGTGACAGGGAGTCTGAACCATTCCTAGTAACATAGAAGTCAAGAGGAGGATGTGAAGGTTATAGGTTAGATGTGTTGGGTTTGAGCTGCCCATGAGACTGTCTCCACCTCAGAATGCCCCACAGGAAATTGGAAATGTGGAGAGAAAGGGCAGGAGACAAAGATAACATTGAGTGTGTAGAGGGCCGGGGACCAATCTTTGGGGGAAGCACAATTAGGGTAGAAATGGTGACAGAGGTAGGAAGACCAAGTGAGCATATTTCTTGGAAAGCCCAGATAATTTCTAGAAGGGGAGACTGAGGAGAGTTACAATTAAAAGTCTGCCCTGGTGACATCCCTGAGAGCCATGTCAGTGGATGTTGGGGTGGGAGCCAGGTTTCAAAACTCTGAATGAGGAGTGATGAGCTATGAGTTCTCTTTTAAGACACTTAGTGAAAGTGGAGGGGTAGATAGTGAGGACCATATGGCACCTAACACTCTTTGGGAGCTTTCTCTGTGCCAAGTACTGTTCCAGGTAATTTTTCTGTTGTTTGCTCATTTAATCCTCACAACAATCCTATGAGGTAGATGGTCTCATTTTTCCCATTTTACACATGAGGAAACTAAGTTCTTGAGAGGTGAGAAAGATATCTAAGGATGCATGGGTAGTAAGGGGTAGGATTGAATCCAGGTAATCTATCTCTTATTGGACAAAGCTCTTGTTACTTGCCATCTTGAAGACTGGCTGGCCATCGGCCAAGTGCCTTCTCCTGGTCCAGTTAGCTGTGGCCACCATGTCAGTGTGTATGGGTTGAATTGTGTTCTCCAAAAAGATATGTTGAAGTCCTAACCCCTGGTACCTGTGAATGTGACCTTATTTGGAAATAGGGTCTTAGCAGATGTAATCAAGTTAAGATAAGGTCATACTTGATTAGGGTGAACCTTATCCATTGTGACTGGTATCCCTATAAGAAGAGAAAAGCCACAGAGACATACAGGGGGAACACCATGTGATGATGGAGGTAGAGATTAGAGTGATGTGTCTGTAAGCGAAGGAGCACCAAGGACTGTCAGCAACATCAGAAGTTGAGAAAAAGGCATGGAACAGATTCTCTCCTAGAGACTTCAGAGACAACACAGTCCTGCTGACATCTTGATTTCAGACTTCCAGCCTCCAAAACTGGGAGAGATTAAATTTCTATTGTTTTAAGCCACCCAGTTTGTGGTCCTTTGTTAACAGCAGCCCTAGGAAACCAATATGACATGTTCTTACTGACCTATGCCCTCACCTCTGAAGGGGAGGTGGGTATGACAGACACTTAGTTTTCTCAGAAGGTGATGGGGTAACTGACAGGCCCTTGAATGTTGCTTCAGTTCCCTGATTCAAAATGGCTGAAACCATAAGGAAATTTATTATTTCACACAACAGGAAGACCAGAGGCAGGCGTGTCCTTAGGATGGGTTGATTAAGCTGCTCAATGCTGTTGTGAAAGACCTTCTCCCTTTGCTTTCCTTGGAGAATTTATCTTTGTGGTGGCAGCCAGATAGCTGCCGTGGTTCCAGGAATTGCATCCAGACACAACAATGATGGAGGGAAAGGAACTTTGGTGCCTTACTCAGGCTTTCACTTGAGGGGCTGAGAAACTTTCTCCTGTAGCTCCTCAGCGGATTTCTCCTATCTCATTGGGCAGGATTGGGTCACACGATGATCCTTGAACCAATCGTTGACAAGGGAGATGAGATTATCTATAGACCCATCATGCCCAGGGGGAGGCGGGTGAGGATGAGGCCACTTGCCCTAAGTCACAGGGCTGAGTGGGAGTGGGATGAATTCCCAAACTCTGTTGGGAGGAAGAAGGGGGGATGGATTTTGCACAGGTATCAGGCAGTGTCCGCTGCCCACAGTCTGTCCAGTACAAAGCACTTTTGCAATATTTATAGTAAAAGGAGAAAATAATTAACAACCTTAGACTCAAAGCACTGGAGGGAAGACAGATCTCTGGATCATCCAGCTGTTCTTTTTTTAAAGCTCTTTTTGTTTTCTTTCATCTTCTGCACTTCAGTCCTTCTCTTACAGGATAGTCATTTCACACAGAAGTGTCCCATTTGTGAGGGAATTCCCTTTAGGAAAATAGCTCACTGTGGACTTCCTATTAATGTAGTTCCTTATAGGAACCTATGTCCTACCAAAAACAGTTGCCAAAAAGTCAAAAAACAGAAAAATGACTCCTTTTGAAATATTTATGTTTATCTGTGAGGCTCTTGGATAACTCCTTATTTTCTGATGGTTAACTCCCATTTTACCCATGTATGAGAGACTTAAGAACTTTGCAGTTAATTAACATCAATTTTTTCTTGAGACAACCTACAATTTTGAGTGTTCCTTGCATGTCTCTCTTCACGATTTTGGGTCTAGTTGGTGATAGTGTTAACACAGAACTCAGAGGGAATGGAGACCCCTGCCCCTACCCCGGGGCCAGGATGGTGAGTGAGGAACAGTGAGTAGACTACCAATGTGACATTCTCATTACTTGCCTTTGGATACTTGGACACCACCTGTTCCCCTGGATGGTTGGTTATTCTCCCAAAATACTTTGACCTCATTGGTACCTTTGAATTTAGGCTGGTCCATTTATATTCCATCATAATTATGCAGATCTTATCATAGCTTATTTGTATCAATAATATGGGTTAAAATATTTGCTAAGGAACTCCATTTCTGGAGTTAATGATGTGGTAATTTACTGAACTGAAAAAAAAAAAGCTTGTTAGCTATGTAAACAATATCTTTCCAAAATTACGTATATGTTATAAATGAGCTATAATTTTATAAAATTAACGGTAAAACCTAGAATTGTGGAGAGTCTAGAGTTCCTTGGGACTTTTAAGCATAACCCTGTCACACCATGCTCTGTTCTCTACATTGACTCCAGAGGAGCTTGGGAGTGTGGAAAGAAAAGAGGGATTTTAGTGAGTTTCTGAGTGAAGCAACAAGGCAAGTGAAAATGTGGCCTTGCAATTACTCTTCTTGTATAAGGATTCTATGGTATAAATATAAGATAATATGTTTTCATATTTCTAATAAAAAACATAATGGAACATCAATTTAAATGGAGCATTCTGGAATTTTACTTTTATGGCCCAGTACTCTTTTAGGAGCTGTGGGAGATCCACGAGTAAAGATCACAAAATAAACAAATTTGCATTAGAGGTTTAGTCCAACCAACATGATCAGGGGCAGTCCTGAGGTCAGTATCATTGAGTTCAGTCTCTGTGGCTCTGGTTCCATCGCAGTTCTAAACATTGAGAATTTGTGTTCTCATTGATTATCTTCAGGGCTTCATAGCCCTCACTCAAGAAAGATTCACTAGCCTCACTGCATTCTACTTAGTCACCTTTTAGGAAGGTGACCAACCAAGAAGAGTTCAAACAATCCAGTTGGCATGTTCTTATGTTTGTCAGCATTTCTTCCCATTCCTCGAACATTGTGGTCCGTTGAGATCCCTCGATGAAAAATTGTTCAGAAAGGAATGAATAACCCAAGAGCGATTTGTAGGGGAACAGACCCCGATTCCATCTCCCAGAATCCCTCTTGCGCCTGTTCTCTTAGTGTAGCAGGAGGGCTGAGTGGTCCAGAGCCCCCGTGTTGTCTTTGGTGAGCCTGGGCATAAATCTTGACTGTTATGTCTGTGTAGCTATTGACCTTGAAGAAGTAATAATGTCTTTTAGCCTCAGTTTCCTTATCTGTCAAATGAGAAGATTAGTATCTCCCTCACAGGGTTATTCTGAGGTTCAAATGAGGTGGTACTGGTAGATCCCTTAGCACAGTGCCAGTAAGTGTCAGACAGAATCCTAATTTTTAGTGGATTTATTATTTTATGACAGTAATGCAGACTGTTCGTTCCTAGGCTTCAGCCACGGCTTCTGTGTTGATTACTACTAGATTTAAAACTCTGGTGCAATTTCTCTTGATCCTCATTTCCATTTTTTTTTCAGCCTCCTGCCAGATATTTTCACATAGATATTTCCACTAAAGCTCAAACTCCTCATGTCTAAAAACACACTTAACCTTCCTCCGCCCTTGCAAAGCCAGTCCTTCTGATTGCCACAGTTAGGATGAGTAAATCCACCATGTTGTTTGCCATAAGTCTTCTCTGACATCTTCCCAGTGAAAAAAAAGCTACCTGGTGGCCCCAAACGCCTTTCTTTCCATGTCAACGTTGCATGTCTTTTCCTTTCTTGCTGCCAACATTTAAATTTGGTTCCTCAGTCAGGCTTACCTGGCCTCCACTTCACAGCATCTTGCATCACATACCACTGGCATCCAGGAAGAATTCAGTGAACAGTGTGTATCTATTGAGTGCCAGCTCTGAGCCTAGCCTTGTGCTAGGCTCTGGTGAGAGAGGATTGAGGCAAAGAGCTAAATAGAGAAACAGTGGGAGGGAGTTTCAAAGATGACTAAGACACCCTCTAACCTTGAAGGCTGCTCAATTCATGAGGGAGACACATGCAAAGAAATAACTCTTGGCTGTAAAGTGTTGGCAAGAATTGTCTTATGCGTATCGATGTTCAAGTGGTTTCCAGCACAGTGTAGGGTAGGAGGGCTGCCCCAGGCACCATCATCCAGTCTTCAGAATCCACGCAGGCGTCCTCCCTTGTTACCCCTTTTTGGCTGTCTTGGTTCCTCAACACCCCCTCCCGAATTTGCGCTTTCTCCTTTGGCACCTCCAGTTCCCGCACATCAGCACCTTTTACTGGGCCTCCTTTGACCATGGCTATGAAAGCTTGGGTCAATCAGAGGGCGCCCCCTAGGAGAGGTCACCAACAGAGAAGGATGGGGCCAATTCTGGGTATTTTGCTAGCATTAATTTGATTATGCCAATCTTCACTTTACGAACTGTCAGGGATATTATTTTGCCCGCCAGATCAAATCTAGTTTTCTTACTTTGGCATTTAAGACCCTTAACTGTCTTCTATCAACCTACCTTTCCTTTCTTGTTTTTGTTTTCTGGTTACACTTATATGCCTAAATCCTGTATCTCAGTTGCAAATGCAAAGGCCTGGAGAAGTCAGGCATGTAAGACAAATGAATGAAGCAGGCTGGGAGTAAGATATTAGGGAATGGTGGGGACTGTGGCAGACTGGAATTCCCTTACTCCACCTCAAGGGAGTGGCTGCTATCATTGCTCCAGCTGACAGTTGCCATGTGGGAATGTGGTCCAGTGTTGCTTAATCTCTAGGAGAAGATCAAGAGATTTTTGAATAGAAGCCAGAAAGCTGGATTTTTGTGACAACTCTCTAGATTTTTCTTGTCGCCAATTTTAATTTAAATTTTACTTCAAATTAAGAAAAACATGGGCTAAACAAAACACATCTGCAGAACATATCTGTCCCTTGGGCCTCTAAGTTGCAATGCTTGCCTATAAGGCCAAGTTCACGCCACCGTCTCCATGACCTAGTCTCTCCACTTAGAAGGGCTTTCTCTCCTGAAGTCCTGGGGAGAAGTTTCTGTCCTATTTTTAAACCATTTCTTTCAACTTGCTTTGTACTTTAGTTAGTTGTAGTTTTGGGAAAAGAACATAGATTTTGGACTCAGATCTGGGCTCAAATTCTGCCTCTGGCACTTACTGGCTGCTTGACCTAGGACAAGTTGAAACCCAGTTTCCTCATCTGTAAACTGAAACAGTAATAGTCCCCTTGTGCAGCTACTGTGAGGATTAGAATCACTTATGCAAAGTATCCAGCACATAGTAAGCCTTCAGTTAACTTTTCATTGTGAACATAAATCTTACCTCCTTTACTGGACTCTGAGCAGGGCAAAGACTGGGCACTTAGCACATACGTGTATTTAGTAAACATGTTGAGTAAGTGAACAACATTCATCAAATGCAACGATTCCTGCCTGTAAATTAGTAACATGCGTCCTTATCTTAAGTGGTGTTTGATTAGACTCACAGCTAAGACATTTGGGAAATTCAAAAACCAATACAGTATGAGGCTTTGATTGCTCCTCCTCACTTAATGTGTTTGTCTCACCAGGTTATGATGTCTCTGGGCCTGTTGCAATTGGGCTCACCCACTGGAAAAATCCTTATGCACAAGGCAGACCCACCCTCCCGTCGGATCTGCCTCTCTTCGTCTCCAAAGATGCAGGCATCCCTGTGTATCACCAATCCCTCACCCGCAAGACTGACCTGGCCACGCCTTTGTCTTGCCCAGCCTCACTCTCCATCACTCCAGTGCCTTCTTACAGCAGCAGCAGCCAGGAAACCCTGAGTCAAGACACGACAGGTAACAGCGCTGGTGTCCTGTTGGAGATTCAGGATTCAATGTATTTAAAGGTTCCTTCACGCATTTGCCTGCTGCATCTACGTTCATGCTTGTGATGCTGTGGACTCCAACAATTCCTCCATATTCACTGGCCTTTAATGGGTTGGCTGTATCTGAAGGAAGGTTGGATGTGTTTAGAAATATCTGGTCTAAGTGTTGCTGCTATTTGGTAAAATGTCTTCTGGAAATCAACTCTGAATCAGAATTCCAACTTTTGTCACATGAATTTTTATTTGTTTAATTTCTTTAATCCTCTAGTGACAAGGCATCTATCTTGGATTAAACTCTTATATTCAAAAAAGTTATCAAAAAGCCATTTTGAATTCCTTAGTGACTACCAATTCACGTTGCTGCACCTATTTGATCTATGTCAGGGGTCTGCAGACCACTGCCAGTGGGCCAGATCTGGTCTGCTGCCTGTTTTTGTTCAGCCCAAGAACTAAGAATAGTTTTTACTTTTTAAAAATGGTTGATGTTTTTGTTCAGGCTGCTATAACAAAACACAGCAGACTGGGTAGTTTATAAACAACAGACATTTATTTCTCACGGTCTGGAGGCTTAAAGTTTGAGACCAGGTTTTGCCACCATGGTTGAGTGAGGGCCCTCTTTTGCGTTGCAGATTTGTAGTATCCTCACATGGCGAAAGGGGCAAGGGATCTCTGTGGAGTCTCTTTTATAGGAACACTAATGCCATTCATGAAGGCTCTACCCTCATGACCTAAGCACCTCCCAAAGGCCCCACCTCCTAATACCATCACATCAGGGATTAGAGTTTCAGCATATGAATTTTAGGGGAACACAAACATTCAGGCCACAGCAGCTGAAAATAATTAAAAGAATACTATTTTGAGACATGAAAATTATATGAAATTCAAATTTCAGTGTTCAAATATAGAGTTTCATTGGGACACAGCCATATTCATTCATTTATGTATTATCTCTGGCTGATTTGCATGACAATGGCAGAGTTGAGTAGTTGTGACAGAGACTATATGGCCTGCAAAGCCTGCAATATTTACACTCTGGCCCTTTGAAGAAAATGTTTGCTGACCATTGATCTATATGATCCTTGGGTGTCATGACTTAAGTAATCAGGGCAAGAAAGGTGCTTACAACATTTTGCCTTAAAAATTTATCACTTACATAACACTTTAAGTGAGTTACAGGAAGATTTACCTATGCAAGGATAGCCAGTAAATTGTTTTTACTTCTAAAGTCTGAGCCTAAAATTTAAATTATGCAAAATCTATCCCGCCATGTTTTTCTTCTATAGAGACAGCACTTAGAGGTAATCATTTAGTTGGGCAACTCCATTGTGTAATTCCTGTTCTGGAAATAAATCTTTGAATGTTTACATTCAACATTGACAATGACACTCAGCAATTCACAGATGCTGCCACCTAGAGATGAGATGCTGATGTTGTAAAAGTTCCAGATTATGAGTTGTCGTTAGTGCCGTCAAGTGGCTTCTGACTCCCAGTGCCCATGTGTACTACAGCAGAATGGACCCCTGCCCAGTCTTTATGCGCCATTCTCTCACCTTCTGGTGCTACATCAGACATGCTCTGCTGCTACTCATTGGGTTTTCATGGCCAATCTTTTTGGAAGTGAGTGACCAGGTCCTTCTTCCTGGTCTGTCTTAGTCTGGAAGCTCCGCTGAAACCTGTCCGCCATGGGTGACCCTGCTGGTATTTGAAATACTGGGGGCATAGCTTTCAGTATCACAGCAACATGCAGCCACTACAGTATGACAACCTTCAGACGAGTGATGTGGTTCCCTAACTGGGACATGAACCCAGGCTATGGTGGTGAAAGTGCCAAATCTTAACCACTAGACCACGAGGGCTGGCAGATTATCAAAAGCGATCTTTAAAGTAGTAGATTGCAGGCTCCACTAAATGTTAAGAATCACCATTGCACTTGTTTAAAAAAATGAAGATTCCTGGATCCTACCCCAGGGGGTGTTGTATTCATGGCGCAGAGCTTCAGTCTGCATTCTGCAGGCTGTTCCCCTCCTGGGATTCTGATTCCCAAAGTTCTCATACACAACTTGGGGGGCTCCCTCCAAAATGTATTTGGTTAAGTGGCTAGATGGAAATCCAAGAGATTGACATTGCAGAGCATTCGGGGACATTTGCATACCATCAGCTCTGCCCTGGTGAAACTAACCATCTTTCTGGTTGTCTTGATTGATGGTCAGTTTGAGATTAGAAAGGTCATGATCTGGGGTGTGGACGTTTTTCCACATGTAAGTGAAATTTCCTGGGTTTTAATGTTATCATGAAGGAAAACTGACTCTGCTTGCTTTAAAAGTTTAGTAAAACCTAAAGTTAAGAAATAAAGTGCCACCTTTGGCCAGGGTAGCTGCGAGGTAATGGCATTTCTTGGCAGAGAGGAGTGTGAAATGGCAGCTGCCAGATTAATGTTTTATCATGTTTCTCTGAGTTGGCTTTGCTCTCTTTCTAGAGCACCATTCTCAGAAGCAATCCCACTTTTGAGGAGGTTTCTATTTTTAACTTGTAGGTTTTCAAAAACAAATTAAAAGCCCTTATTTCTCTTCATTCTTGGGAACTTTCCATCAGCAACTGTTATTATTATTATCTGTATACTACAGATTAAGCCTGATCATTTAAAGGTATATTACACAAGTATGTGGTATTTTATTATATAAAATTGTAGATGCTGATGTAGCTTTTGTAAGTCTCAGTTATGATTATATGTAGGTCAATTTTTGCATTTATTTGATTTCTTACAGCAATTTGTGGATTTTAATATGTATTTTTTTGTGTGTGAAAACTTCCAGTTTCCTTTCTTCTTTCTTCCTGTTTCTTAAAAAATAGTCTTTAAATTTTTTAAAAAGGTATACTTTCTGGTGAGGAAGATTGGCCCTGAACTAACATCTGTTGCCAATATTCCTCTTTTTTTTTTTTCCTCCCCAAAGCCTCATTACATAGTTGTATATCCTACTTATAAGGCATTCTGGTTCTTCTCTGTGGGATGCTGCCAGAGCATGGCTTGGTAAGTGGTATATGGGTCTGTGCCCAGGATCAGAACTGGCAAACCCTGGGCTGCTGAAGTGGAGTGTGCAAACTTAACCCCATGGCCACGGGGCTGGCTCTAAAGTTAGTTGACAACTCTGGGGTGAGATAAGTTAGATCAACTATACCAGACTGTCCTACAAATTCCAGACTTTGCCAGACAGCCCTTCACAATTCTAAGCTATCCTTCTTCTGCATAAACGTCAGGTCGGATGTAGAGGAACTGACAAGTTTTGGGCACAAAATAACTATAAAATTATTTATTGATTGTTGGAGTTTCCTTATCTTTAAGAATTTAGCCAAACACTTTTAAAAATTATTTTTCCATTTTATAAATCCCACCACTCTGCATTTCTAGAAGCAATTAAGAAAACATGAAATGACTAGAACTTCCGGAGTTTTCATTTTATTGAGGTGTTTTCACTCTTGCCAACATCCTATTCCGTCATCCTTTTCCTTCATTGTGTAACTAACTTCTACAGTAGGTTCTCTTGTATTAGACTTCATTTAGTTCCGCTTACCACTTTGGGCAGTGAACAGCGTGTGAAACTCTGCATGGTGGCCCTGGATGTAGTGTTCTTTCCTCATGGCACAGAATTTTTTTTTAAGAGATTTTATTTTTCCTTTTTCTCCCCAAAGCCCCCGGGTACATAGTTCTGTATTTTTAGTTGTGGGTCCTTCTAGTTGTGGTGTGTGGGATGCCGCCTCAGCATGGCTTGATGAGTGGTGCCATGTCCGTGCCCAGGATTCGAACCAGCAAAACCCTGGGCTGTCGAAGCAGAGCGTGCAATCTTAACCACTCAGCCACAGGGCTGGCCCCTGGCAGAGAAATGTTTTAATCAGTAAATAAACTGTAGCAGGTTAAGCTGGAAAAACAGTCTCCAGTGTTTGACTTGCTCTGTCAATCCATCCATCTATCCATCCATCCATTCACCCAATACATATGAAGTTCCCACACTGTGCCATGTACTGTGATAAATCCTTGGTATAGAAAATTGAGTAAGTCATCACTCCTGTCTATGGAGCTAAAAGTCTACAGGAGAAGACAGATAAGTAAATAAAATATTTTAATTCAGTGTGATAAGTGCTTAAATAGAAGATTTCACATTAAGTGATCATATACACACATTTTTATTTACTTATTTTGCTTTCTTGGTGAGGAAGATTGGCCCTGAGCTAACATTGGTTGCCAATCTTCCTCTTTTTTTTTTTTCTCCCCAAAGCCCCAGTACATAGTTGTATATCTTAGTTGTAGGTCATTCTAGTTCTTCTGTGTGGGATGCCACCACAGCATGGCTTGATGAGCGGTATGTAGGTCTGCATCCGGGATCTGAACCCCAGGCTGCTGAAGCGGAGCCTGTGAACTTAACCACTCAGCCACGGAGCTGGCTCCTCACACGTTTTTGTTATTAAATTATTTAATTAGTATACTATTAAAATACTAATACTTTGAGACTGTCTCCATCTCTGATATTCTGTATAGCTTTGATACCTGATTTTTGGTGACCAAGCTGTACATCTTGTGTCACTACTATCACACAACTTACATTTTTGGTCATTTTCCACCTCAAATTGATTCTCCACCACTTTCTTCCATTGTATTCAGTTCCCAGTTTAATACTAATGACTTCAAAGCAGTATTTCCATGTCTGATTTCTCTGACAAGCTCTAAAGATGAATTTACAACTGCCTACCAGACTTTTCAGCCTAAATATATCCTACACATTTCAAAACTTATGTTCTCCAAATGGAACTTTCTTTGGTAGCTCTCAAAGTTGAAGATCTTACTTACCCTGTTTAGTGGGTCAGACTCACAAGCCCAAAACTAGGTGTCCTCATGCATAACTCTCTGCTGGCCACCAGCCTCCACAGCTACCTGGCTAACATATTCATTATGGCTACCTTCGAAATGTCTCGAACTCAGAGCCTCCTCTCCATCCCTACTGACACTCCGTCAGCTCAAGCTCTCATCATCTCTACCTAGACTAGTGCAGCCATCTTATAACCAGCCCCCCACCTCTTAATTCTTCCATGTACACAGGGTTAGCTTTCCCTAATTCATCTCTCTCTCTTTCTTGCTCCCTCCCTCCATTCCTCCTATCCCCTTCCACATATCCCACCTTGAAAACCTCTGTTGTTTCCCCATTGGCTTTGAATAAAGTCTAAACCCTTCATTCGCGGTACAAGAGGGCCTCCCTGACTAGCTTTAACTGGCTATTGAGCGTATCTCACCACTCTCTACAGATGCATCCACACAGTAATTACACTTAATCCCTTACTATTTGCTAAAGCTTCTTGATTTTGCACAAACTGTGCCATCTACTTGGATGCCCTTCCGTACATTTTCCTCCTAGAAAATTTGTTCTTCAAACCTAGCTATAGATGACCTCCTCTGTGAATTCTTTCCCTTTCTCCCTCAGCATATTTAGCCATTCTTTCTGTTTCTGTTGGCAACTCCTATAAACATCTTGAATTCTGCTCTTATTACACTACAATATAATTTTCTTTTCATATGTCTGGCTGGCCTACTATATGTAAAGTTCTTGAGAATTAGTGTCTTAATCATGTATTTGTTTGGTCAGTGTGGAGCCTAACGTGTAGGAAGAATGTTTTCTATGACCATTTAAACTGCAGATTAGACACAGTTGAAGAGAGAATTAGGCCTGGAAGATAGATCTGAAGAAATTACCCCAAGAGAAGTATAGAGGGATAGGAGATAGAAAAACAAGGAGGATTAGGTTGAAATATAGAAGACAGCATGAAAAAGTCCAACATACATTTACAAGGAATCTTGTTCTGTTATTAAGAGAATAGAAAGAATGGTGAGAGATAGAATATCAAAAAGAAACACAATGGCTGAGAATTTCCCAGAATTGATGTGAGAGACACAAATCCTTTGATTTAAGATACACAATGAATGCCAAGTAGAATAGGTAAAAATAAATTCACATATAAACATATTATGGCGAGTCAGCAAGAAAATAAAGAGAAAAATCTCACAAATCTGAGGGAAAAAACAGATTTCCTGCAAATGAGAAAACAATTAAACTGAAGATAGACTTTCCAAAAGGAATGATAAAGTTCAGAAGACAGTGGATTGATATCTTAAAAGTGCTAAAGGAAATAACAGTCAGTTCAGAATTCCAAACTGAGCTAACTGATCATTGAAAAGGGAGGTCAGCATAAAAACATTTTTGGGGAAAAAGATTGCGAAAGTGTACCCAATGCACACCTACTGAAAGAATGACCGAAAAGCTTATTCTAGGAAAGAAGGGACTTGAACCTAGAAGAAAGGACTACGATGAAAGAAATAAAGAAAAAAAAAATTTTTAATTAAAAACTATTTTTTATTAAAAATTTTTTAATAAAAACATTAATTTTAAAAATGAAAAATTAATATTTTAAATTAAAAAATGAATGTTTTTCAGCTGGGGAAGAGTTTGTTTCATGGGGGACATGTGGCAATGTCTGGAGATATTATTGGTTGTCACAACTTGGCAGGAGGTATTACAGGCATTTAGTGGATAGAGGCCAGGAATGCTGCTAAACATCTTGCAATGTACAGGATGTGGTCCCTAACTCGTCCCATGTTTATCATTAATTCTTTTTTTTTTTTTGAGGAAAATTAGCTCTGAGCTAACATCTGCTGCCAATTCTCCCCTTTTTGCTGAGGAAGATTGGCTCCGAGCTAACATCCATGCCCATCTTCCTCTATTTTATATGTGGGATGCCTGCCACAGCATGACTTGATAAGCGGTTGTAGGTGCATGCCCGGGATCTGAACTGGTGAACCCCGCCTGGGCTGCCCAAGTGGAGTGCACAAATGTAACCGCTGCACCACCAGGCCAGCCCCTTCATCATTAATTCTCAATGCTGCTTCCTCCCTTTGAGTTTCTCTTCCTATGTGTTGTAGCTTGCCTTTGCAATGGGATCCCGCCTTTATGGAATTTCCAGGGTTCTGCTCTCTCCCCTTGGGCTGTCCTTGATAAAGTATGTCCTTAGCATCTTTGATTTTCCCTTTTCCATGTTTCTTCATGTCCTTTAACTCCTCTAGAATTCTATCTCATGTGCACCTAGGCCTTTTCTTGTTCACTTATACCAGTTTCTCAACCTTGGCACTATTGACACTTTGGGCTGAGTAATTCTTTGCTGTGGGGGCTGTCCTGTGCATTATAGATGTTTGGCAGCATCTCTGGTCTCTACCCACTGGATGCAAGTTGTGACAACCAAAAATATCTCCAGACATTGCCAAATGTGCCCTGGGCAGGGGCAAAATTACCCACAGTTGAGAACCACTAATTTATACCAATTAATTCTGGTCCTGTTCTCTGGAGCTTAGTGGGAGTAATCTGGTAACCTAATCACTAAGAATGGGTTTATGGGTTATAATGTTTTATCCTATATTTAACAAGGGCCTTTTGCAAACTATGCCCTAATTGAAAGCATGGATAGAATTTCTTTCCAAAGAGGGAGATTTTTACCCCCAAGTGACACCTTTGATACTTGCCCACTAGCCCCCAGTATACAGTCCTCTGAAATTATCTTATAAATCAGGCTCCTCCACTTGTGTTCAAGACCAGTGGTGATCTTTCTCTGTCTCCATACGGAGGAATAAACAAGAACTCATCCCTTTTGCCTCGTGCTCTCTTTCCCCATTCTCCTGTGTCTCACCACTTTCCTCCCGTGGTCCCCTGGTAGAGCTGGGTTTTAGAAAGAGATCCTTAATGAACTCTAAACATTCCTTATGGATTTTAAATATATTTCTCATTTGTGAAAGGGAAGGGAGATGTGAAATGACTATTCTCTGTTCCATATCAGTGATCATTTTCCAAGAGTCTAGCTTTTACCAGTGTACCTACGGTCTGAGCACAGCACAGTGTCTTGTCATGGGGTGGAAGATTTTCAGGTACATTTCCTTATGACCTCATAGGGCTTACGGGTACTTCTGTATGTGTGAGCTCTGAAAACCTGAGCTATGCCAAATTGTGGTGATGCTATGAATTTCCCTGAGGTGTAGAGTACTTTAGAAGAGGTACCCATTTAATAGCCTGAATTAAATTTCTTTCAACAAATTGTGACCAGATACTTTCAGAAATAATGGTGAAGGAAACAGAGGGGTTTTAGATTTCAGAGGTAGGGTGCCGTAAAAAGTGACCCTGCAACTCAAGCTACTGATGCGACCATGAGATGAGAGTAATTTGACCCAGCTGGGGACCTGTGTGCTCCCTTTTAGAGATGCCCAGAGATGCTCATTGACTGTCCCTGTGTGCACTCTGTGTGCCCAGCTATCTAAGGCTGAAATTTCTGCTCGAGTGTCAGCCCAGCTAAAATCATGGTACAGAATAACGGAGGGACAGCTACCCTCTACAAAAACAGGACAATATGAATTAGACATAGTTTCTAAACTATTATATTTAAAGTGGGTTTCTTGTAGACAATATAGAGTCTTCTCTGGTTTTAATTGAGCATTTTATATGATTTTTTTTTAATGGAGTGGGTACCTACCCACTTCTCTCTCTGCCTTTAAAATGTATCTTTTTGTCAAAATGCCCCTGAAGGGTTGTTTCAATTTTAATCTTATGCTATGGAATAAATTTCCTGATAAGGTTTGTAAGGAATGTGAGTATGACAGTTAACCTGCTTAAGTTAGGACGTTGTAACCACTTGTCCTGGTTTTTTGGGAGGTGGTTTGTGGTGGTCTAGAATACTGGCTGGGTAAAAGATGTCACGATAGAAGGGCAGGTGTTTGAGTAGAGGTTGTTCAGGTGAGAGACTGGTGTTCCAAGGAGCAGGGTAGGGTATGAAGGCTGATGGCAAAGAGGCTGGGGTAAACGTATCCTTCACAACCAAGGTCAAGCACTGACTGCCTTTATCCATAGAGATATTGTTGCACATGGTGGTTGGGTTCTCTGGGGCTATTACTCTGATATTCCATTTTTTTTGGCATTCCATGGGTTAACTGACATTTGTGAGCAGGCCCAGAATCTTAACCACCATATATATGTGACTTCTCTGTGAAAAACTGACATTAGTTGGGGACCACCTGTACTTTGGAACTAAGAGGATTGTTGGGAATATTCATTTAACAAGAGAATTGGCTAAGAGAAATAAATACTGAGCTTTATTCAAGTTTTCTAATTTCCCCTTGTTCTCTTAAATTTGGCTATAGCCTTCTTTTCAGAATTCAAGGCCATGTCCTGTCATTTAATTTCTGATTCTAGCACAATCCTGTTAATGCCTTCTCTGTGTGTGGTGGTTATTTAGTTTTAGAAGATTGAAAACATCAGTGAAGCAAGGGAATGATTAATGGCACATGAAGACAAAGTCAATTAAATGATGCAGCTATGAAGTGACTTGAGGATTTCTGATATAAGAAACTGAAAAACTTGACTTAAAGCTGTATTAAGCCTGATTTGCAGAGAATGATATATTTTAGAATCGAAAGGCATTAAGATGCTCCAATAAAGTCATCCATTCACTCAGTCATCTAAACTCATGCCACTCAATGTGGTCCTCAAAAGACAAAAGGGCCTGAACTGGGGATGAGCAATAGCGTCCAAAAGGGGTGGATATGAGGGACATCGTGGAGATAGTTTCAATAGGATTTGGTGATTAATGGATGTGGTATGTGAGTGAGTGGCTGTCCCAAGTATTTCCAGTAAAGTTAAATATGATACCGAAGCTTGGTAGTTTAGACCAGTGGTTCTCAAACTTTAAGGTGAACAAAAATCATCTAGAGATCATGTGAAATTGCAGCTCCTCATTCAGTAGTTGGTGGGGGACTGGGTGAGGTGGAGGGGTTGGGGTGGGGGAGGAGGTGAGAGTTTATATTTCTAACAAGTTCCCAAGTGATGGTCCCGCAGCTTGGAATTTAGTACCAGATGCAGATAACAAAACAATCTTATGCCAAAGAATCTATGGTTGCCAACAGTCAGGTGCTGTGGAGGGAAGGGATCTTCTTAAAGATACTTGGCAATATTGCTTTTATCAAAACATGTCTCTGCGTTCCCAAAACAGCACTCCATAAAGACATTTGCTTTACCACCAGTTGTAAGTGGGAGGTCTCCTTATAACTCCCTAACTGTGTTATGGGAAAGTTATTGATCTGTGAGGTATAAGTGTTCTAAATTTTTCATGTAAAGTTAGACACTAAAAACCAAACAAAAAAATTCAACAACCATGGTATTGACTCAAGAGGGAGCTTAGTTATCTTTGAGTTCCCTGGGAAATGGATTCTGAGCCAGAGATGTACATGTGAGAAGCTTATTGGAAAGAGCCCTGGATCAGTGTGTATGAGCGTATATGTGTGTGTGTGTGGGGGGGGGAGGGGTGGGGAGGGTGAAGGAAGCAGGATTGGGCTGAGAGAGAATTTGGGCTGTGATGATGCACAAAGGCCTCAGCCAACCACATACGGCAATCTGGAGCTGGGAGGGCCCTTCAAAATTGTCCCACAGTGGGGTTTTATACCCTCCCATCATTGCCTGGATGCAGCTTGCTACAGGAAAGAGCTATGACCTTGAAAAATTCTCTTTGAGAGCAAGGCCCAGAGAGAGACAGCTGAAAGCCATCAGCACCAACACTCACAGCAGCTGGGGGAGTGAGGTGGTGCCCTACGGCGTCTACTCCATCAGCTGATTGAAGTGAAGCTATTAAGAGGCTATATATGGGAAGGCAAGTTGGCACGCACAACGGCGTTCTCAAGCTACAAGTTCCGAAGTCTCTGCAGGCCTCTGCCAGGATGGGGGAAGTGATGTCTGGTAACTGGTTTGTTAGAGTGCTGAGTTGAGGTGTTGAGTTGAAGTGCTGAATTTTTCAGATGTGGCTCATCAGAGTTCATCCAGCAGGTTTGTGAACACCCACTGACTTGTAATTCATACATCGAAGACCAAGTAGAGGAGCAGAGCTCTGAGGTCTGTGGAGAAAGAGGTCCAGCATCTGGGCAGAATTTCTGAGCAGCTGGATTCCAGTTCAGCTTGTAGCTCTCTCCAGCAAAGTGTGCCTAAAGGGTTGGGTAACACCCTTCTGATCACTGTTTGCCTTGTTATCTAGTTAGGAGGGTATGTGTTTGGAAAGTTGGTAGAGTTTTTGTCTTTTTCAGGAAAATAAACAACTGAATGATGGTTGTGATTGGAGAATGGCAGAGTTAGCTTTTTGCATCCTAGGTGGTGTGATGCATGGTCATTTGTTCAGCAGCTGTTCATTGATTGCCCACTACTGTCAAGCACTGCATTAGGTGCTGGCTAGACTGTAGCGACTCCAACAGACTGGGCCCCTTTCTTTATGGAATGACAGTGGAGCAGGCTACTGGATGAAACAGATATTAAATAATCACACAAACAGGAAAATTTGATTAGCTCAATGAAGGAAGAAAACGCTAAGGTATTTCTGCGCAGGCGTTGCTGGCCAGGGAGCAGCGCTGCCTCTGGCCAGACCGGGGGCTGGGACCCGTGGCGGTGGGCGGCGGGCGGCGTAGGCGGCGCCCCAGCTAGGATGCGCCCGGGGCTCCGTGGCGGCGGCTGTCGGGGGACGGACGAGCGAGCGCATGGCGAGCCAGTTCAGACCAGCTTGGGGGCCGAGGCTGCAGCCAGAACCCAGAGACCGCAGGCACACCGTGGCCGCCCAGGGCGAGCCAGGCTACCTGGCGGCACAGTCGGACCTGGGCTCCAACAGCGAGTTCTGCTCCGACTCACTCCAAACGAATGAAAAACAGTATTAAGGAGCATATCAAGAGGGGTTTAATTTAGATTTTGGAAATGAGTAAAGACTCTGAGAGTGTGATGGTAAGTCGAGAGATCTCGAGGATGCGTTGGAACTGGTGAAAATTCTAATGAGAATGTGGAATAGGAATCCAATGACCTGGCTTCTCTTCCCAGCTCCACCACATACCACGTTACCTTCATACGAAGGACTTAACCACTTTGAACCTCGATCGCTTTATCTGTAAAATGATGCTGTTATGAGACTCAAATAAGATAAAATAGACAAAAGCGTTTTTAAAATCCTAAAATGTGAGTGGAAGCCGCTATTCCTGTTAATGACTCCGGCCCACTGATTCCTTCTCTCTCTCTCCTTACCTGTCTCCTGGCTTGGGCTTGGATGCTGAGTTGAGTGAGCTGTAAAATGCTGTTCAGCTCCCTTCTCTCAGCTTGTGGCTTTCAACTCTGACCATTACCTAAAGTAAGAAATACTTTTGTATTGTGATCTACTCCTACTACTGCATTTTCCTGCTCTCGATCACACACACCCGCACACACCTGAAAAAATCTTTCAGAAAGTGATACTTATCTTGATTGTTTGTCATGTACTCTGATATTTTTTATTCCATTCTATTCTTTTCCCCAAAAAAGTGCTAGTTATGATCCATTAAATTGATGTCATTGCCTGCTAGTGAACTGCAACTTATAATTTGAACAACATTGATCTAGAAAGTACCTCAAATCCTTCTGAAACCATATAGGGGTCACGCGGTAATATTTTTGTTCCTGGTGTGCGTGTGAGGTCTATTGTACAAGGAGATTATCTCTTTGAAGACTGATTATTAATGTTCTTTGAAAATCATCTATGAGGCCTATGGCAATGAGACTGTCTCCCAGTGTTGGCAAAGCTGTGATCCCTCAAAGGAGCTCTGTGATCCCTGAAGTTCAGCGTTGAGTCAACACAGATATGTGGCAAAGGACCTTGTATCCCTTAGCTGTTACCACAATAATACTGCATATCGAACAATCTCCAAAACTCAGTGGCATACAACACTGAACATTTACTCATCTGGGATTAGGTGGCTCTGCTGATCTTGCCTGGGCTCACTGAATGTCTTGGAGTTGGCTGCCTCTCGGCTGATCCAGGCTGATCTCAGCTGGCGCAACTGAGATGACTCAACTGTGTTGCACAGGTCTTTCATCTTCTGGTAGACTAGCCCTGGCATGCAAAAGAAAGCATTTCAAGCTTCTGTGGGGAACATATTAGGCAATATTCCATTGACCAAACCATGTCACATGGCTAAGCCCAGAGTTAAGGATGGGGTAGAATGTCTCTCAGTGGGAGGGCACTGTGAAGTTACATGGGAAAATGATGTGGAATTAGGGAAGGATAAGGAATTGGAGCCAATGACACAATTTATCATAGCTGATCTCAAACACATGATCTCCTTGACTCAAAACTTGCCCCTTTTTTCAAATAGGTCTCAGATCTGAATCCGTGAGGCTATTTGCCTGAAAGAGACACCATGCTATTCTCTTCATACCCTGGTTAGATTGTCCTCCTTTGACCTAAACTTCCTTGTAAAGGCTCTTCTCTTCAGGGCAGATCATCTTAGGAAAGCAGATGTTTGAGGACAGCCTGCCCTGCCGATGTGGGAGATGCACCTGCCCCTGTCTGAATCCTAGTTGTGGGCATAATTTAGATTAAGCACAACCTGCACTACAGTTTTTACTCCTGTTTTCCACAGTTCTTCCTAGGAAGATATTTATGCTATTGTGGTATGGTATTTTGAGCTGATTCATGAAGTTAGATAGCTAAATGAGAGAAATTTTAATAAGTAAAGCTAACAACAGCCTATGTCAAAATATTATTTTTTGTCCCATTCTTTTCCCTAAGACAGCTCTGAATTTCTAGCTGTCGACTGGACATCCTTACCCTCATGTTTCTGCAAGCACCTGTCTAAACCACTTCTGTGTTCCCTGTTTCAACAAACTGCATCACCTCTATCGTCTTAAACAGTGTGAAGGGTCATCTTTAACCCCTCATTCACAGCCATTATCCATCAGTTCTTTTTCTCTTGTGAAGAATAGCTGGCATCATTATTCAGCCAGATGCTGAAATTGTTGTTTGTTCATTTACTGGGCCAGGTTCTGTGCTAAGCACTGGGGATGTGAGGGTGACTAAGACATGACTCCTCCTCTTTGAAGCTTAGCATCTAGTCAAGAATGAGACAACACATAACTCATAACATGGAGCTATGAATAAAGTGTTTTCTTTAATCCTTTCCTACATCTAATTGCTCATCAATTCTTGTTCATTCTGCCTCAGGCATGTACCTCAACTCTACCCTCTTCATTTCTGTGGTCACTTCCCCTGCCATGGATCAAAGCTTTCTACTCTCTTATCTGGACTGGGCAGTAGCCTCCCCAATGGCCTTCCTGTCCTCACTCTTCCCAATATGTTCTCTCTTCCCCCAGCCACTTGCTGTCATTGGCTAAAACATTGATCCCAACATGCAATTCCTTGGCTTGAAAACCATGAGTGGGTTTAAGTGAGGCATGGAATTATCATTTAACCCAGCAATTCCACTCCTAAACATATAACCAAAAGAACTGATAACAGGGTTCAAACAAAAAGTGGTACAGTTATGTTCATAGCAGCCCTATTCACTATAGCCAAAAGGTAGAAATAACCCAAATGTCCATCAGCTGATGAATGGATAAACAAAATGTGGTATATCCATACAGTGGAATGTTATTCAGCCATAAAAAGGAATAAAGTATTGATATATGCTACAACACGGATGAACCTTGGAAGCATTGTGTCAGACGCAAAGGGCTACATATTGTATGATTCCATTTATATGAAATATCCAGAATAGGCAAATCTGTAGCGACAGAAAGCAGGCTAGTGGTTACCAGGGCCTGGGGTGGGGAGAGGCGAGAATGAGGAGATCTCTTAATGTGTATAGGTTTTCCTTTTGGAGTGATAAAATGTTCTGAAACATCTGGATAGTGGTATGGTTGCATAACATTATGAATATATTAAGTGTCTCTAATGGTAAATTTTATGTGTATTTTACCACAATAACAAATGGAAAATAAACCATCAGTGTTATCCAACCAGCTATAGTTTGATTTCAGACTTCATAGCATGGGGTTCAAGACCCTCATGGTCTGGCCTGACCTGTCTTATTAGATCTGTTGCTCCCATGCATTCTATGTTCTGGCTCTACCTGGTGCACTGTAATGTCTTCCTGCCTTTGCTTATGCTGAACTTTCACCTGGAGTATCCTGTTTCTCCTCCTTTTCTGCTCAATGAAATTTTGATCTGGCTCCAATGCCATTCCTCTGTGAGGGCTTCCCCATTCGCCTTTCTCTGTGTTCCTGTTGCACCTTATTTGGACAATTAACCACAGTGAGTCATAGTTGAGTGTGTTTCTTCACCCTGCCAGATGGTCAGTGCCATGCAGGCAGGGAAGATGTCTGATTTGAATTTGGATCCCTATGGCCTTGCACAGCATGTGATACATAATAGTTGGTCAGGATTTATTGAATTAAATGACTTGATTATTAAGTCTTGGTTCTGTTCTTAAACTAAGGCTGTATCTCTAATCCTTAATTTAAAACTCTCTGTAACTATTGCTATACTTAGATTGCAATCATCCTTGATTATCTTCATCTAATTACCATTAATTGACTTAACCTTAACAAATTGATTCCTAGTTTACCAGCACCTGCTCAGCTCAACTATTTGTTTTCTTGGCAGTTGAAGCACTCACTTTGCTTCCACCTGCTCTCAAATTTGCTGATAGTGTTGCTAACGTGTTCTCACCTCCCTTGCCTATGTAGAAAAGTCCTTTGAAACCTTAGCATTTAACCATTTTCCCTGTTCTAGGGAAAATGTGACAGAGGACAAGTATTTTACTATCTATTAGGGGATCATTTGGTCTTGGCATAGTTTGCAAAGAGGGTCCGAGTGATAAAGTACTGGCGGAGAGAGGCTGGTTTACCCAGGTCAGGTCTTCTTCACGTGTCATTATTTTCTCAATTGTTAGATACTATTTCCTCAAATCCTTCTGAAACCATATAGGGACACCATTTCCTTGCCTATGGCAACCACCAGTCAGTTCTGTTTCTATGAGTTTGGGTTTTTAAATTTCCACATATAAGTGAGACCATACAGTGTTTGTCTTTCTCTTTGACTTATTTCACTTAGCATAATGCCCTCAAAGTTTATCCATGTTGTTGCAAATGGCAGTCTCCTTCTTTCTCATAGCTGAATAATATATCGTATATTTATTTACCACATCTTTATTCATTCATCCATTGATGGACACTGTTGTTTCTATATCTTGGCTATTGTAATGCTGCAATGAACATGGGAGACTAGATGTCTCTTCGATATCCTGTTTTCATTTTCTTTGGATATATATCCAGAAGTGGAATTGCTGGATCATATGGTGGTTCTATTTTTAATTTTTGAGGAACCTCTACACTATTTTTCGTAACGGCTGTACCAATTTACATTCCAACCAACAGTGCACGACCGTTTCCTTTTCTCCATATCATCCTTGTCAGCATTTGTTATCTCTTGCCTTTTTGATGATTGCTTATCTAACAAGTGTGAGGTGATGTCTCATTGTGGTTTTGATTTGTGTCTCCCTGATGATTAGTGATGTACCTGTTGGCTATTTGTATGTCTTCTTGGGAAAAATGTCTATTCAGTCGTCTGCCTGTTTTTTAATGATTGAGTTTTTTTGCAACTGAGTTGTATGAGTTCTTTATATATTTTTGATGTTAACCCCTTATGAAATATGACTTGCAAATATTTTCTCCTATTTTGTAGGTTGCCTGTTCATTTTGTTGATGGTTCCCATTGCTGTGCAGAAGCTTTATAGTTTGATGTAGTCTCACTTGTTTGTTTTTGCTTTTGTCGTCTTTGCCTTTGGTGTCAAGTCCAAAAAATCATTGTCAAGACTGATGTCAAGGAGGCCCTGTGTTTTCTTCAGGAAGTTTTTTGATGTGTACTGTAGCCTTGAATTTCAACATAGTAAAGCTGCTAAAGAAAATGTTTTTGCATTATTTTCCTTATTTAATTTTAGAAAGGCCAAGATTTCAATATTATGTATTCTGAAATACCACTTTACTTTCGAACCTTCCAACATAAAAAGGTAGATTAGTGAATATTCAGGGTGAAACTAAAGATGTCCTAATTTGTGCACAGAACATTATTTTATCATGTGATTGAATGATGAACAAGCATTGACCAGGAAGCCCAAGATTTAATATAACAAGGGTTGGGGGGAAGAACAAGAAATTAGACGCCTCTTCTCTCCTCACCCCACTCAACATTTGATTTTTTTAAAAATCTGTCTTGCTGCATCTTGAGAAAAATTTTTCTATATAGATTCAGTTGTGTGGGCTGGCCCGGTGGCGCAGTGGTTAAGTGCGCAAGTTCCCCTTCGGTGGCCTGGGTTTGCCAGTACGGATCCCGGGTGTGGACATGGCATCGCTTGGCAAGCCATGCTGTGGTAGGCATCCCACATATAAAGTAGAGGAAGGTGGGCACGGATGTTAGCTCAGGGCCAGACTTCCTCAGCAAAAAGAGGAGGATTGGCAGCAGATGTTAGCTCAGGGCTAATGTTCCTCAAAAAAAAAAAAAAAATTCAGTTGTACTACTTAGTGACAAATAACTTTATTCTTTGGCTAAAACATAGAATAGTAGCCAGAAATCTATTTTCAATTTGGTCTTATTTTGCTCTGAGTCTTTTAAAATAAACTGGAAATGATAAGACCTACATCGCTGTGTGTGTGTGTTTTTTTTTTAAAGGATTTGAAGAGTCAAAGCTCTGAGAACAGGGTTGGCACTTACTGCTGTTATTTTCATGATGATAAATTCAATTACATACTTAATTCATCCAATATTTATTAAGTGCCTCTTATGTGCCTGCCATTGTACAAAGAGTTTTGGATGTAAAAATGAAAATGTAGGGTCAATGGCCCCTTTGGAGCTTCTAACAGGAAATAATTGCATAAATAGTTCTGATTCACTGGAGTACACTTGTCTCTCATCACCTCCTTCCCTCGCACCGCGCCTGTGGTCCATGGATGCACCTGTTCTTTGGGCCTCTTCAGGGACTTTGCTTTTTCTGTTGTCTCTCTCTCCTGTTTCTTTCCACATAGCATGTACATTCACTCAAGTTCTGCATCGTAGGAACAAATAAAGAAACAAATAAAACCTAATTCCCAATCTATAACAAGAGTAAACAAACCAAAAAACCCCAACAAAACAAGTAAAACCCAACTCTTAAATCTAGAGCCCCCTCTAGCTACTGCCCACCATCTTCTCTTCACAGCCAAACTCCAAAGAGAAGCTGGCACTCATTCTCTCCCCTTTTTCACCTCTCCTTTCCTTACCTTGGCATCAGGCATCTCCCCCGACCCCTGCATGGGATGTGTGTGTCTTAGGTCATCAGTGACCCCCTAATCGCTAAACGCAGTAGATATTTTCCCATACTTACCTTTCCCCTCTCTCTCTGGGATATTTCGATTCTTGGGAGATCTCCCCCTTGAAGCTTTTTGGCCATGGGTTCTTCGGCCAGCACTTCTCTGTTCTCTTCCTTCACTAGTCTATTTCTTCCATTTGTCCCTCAAATGTTGATGTACCCAAGGAGTCTGACCCTCCTCTCTTATTTCATCTCCCCTTCCTGGACTGTAGCTATTACCCCTATTTCACCTGTATTTTGGGCTTAAATCTCCCATCTGACCTCTTCTGATTTCTTTCTAGACGTTTCCATATAGATGTCTCACAGGAACTGAACTCAAGTTAACCAAAAACCATCTTTTTGCCCCAATTTCTTGTGTCCCTTCTTTATTTTCTATCTTGGTGAATGTACTCAGTTGTCTAAGCCAAAAACCTAGAATAGCTCTAGCCTCTTTCCTCTGCCCTGCTCCCCACATCCGGTGATAAGCCTTGTTGAGTCTATCTCCTTTTCATCCCCACTCTCCCTTCCTTGATTCAAACTTGTCACCTTTGTCTGGATCATTATTTTGTCACTTGTCTTCCTTGCAGTCTCTCCAATCCATTCTCCACAGGGCTGTCAGCTTAATCTCTTTAAAGTGCCAATCTGGTTATGTCACTTGCTTTGTAAAAAAACTTTAGTGGTTCCCAATTGTCTAGAGAGTAAAGTTCAGTCTCTTTAGCTCTCCGCCTACCTCTTTTCAGTTTCATCTCTGATTACTCCTAAATCCTCTCCTTTCTCTGGCTTAACTACTAAGGTAGGCTTGATAGTGAGGGCCTTGAGTGCTGTACACCAAGAACCTTGACCTTATGAAGGGTGGAGTCACTGCAAACTTTGCCTTTGAGGAAGGTGAATTTCAGAATTGGAAGAAGGCTTTGAAGGCTACTGAGTCCACTCACTCCATTCATTGCTGATAAGTAGACTTCTGTTTTCTGAACATGTTGCCAACCTGCCTCCGGTTCTTTGTTCTGATTCATAAAATGGGAACAGTACCACCTTTCATGCAAGCATATTTTGAAGTCGAAAGTCACCATTAAATTCATCAAGGATGATTGTCCCGCCTTTCTATTACATTCCTTTTCATGAATAATTTCTGTAGCAGTTTTTCCTTCTGTCTTCATCCATCTATGCATATTACTTTTTGCACTTTTATGCTTTTTGCCCCCTTACTTTGATCAATGTATATGTATTCTCCACTCCCTCAGGACTATGGATTTTAATATACAGGAAAAAAATTCAACACTCAAAACTCGCCTTAAAAAGGAATAGGTGGAAAGTATTGTAAGGATCACATTATACCTGGAAATGTCCTAAGTAAGGCTCTTTGGATCAGAAATTGGCAGTTGAGGTCTTTGCAGTGGCCCTTCCCTCTTCATCCTGCAGCTTCTCTGCTCTGAAATGCTCTGACCCAGAATTGCACTGTTCATGAAAAGACTCTGGCCCCAGAGTCACCTGGCTCATTGTGGATTAGAGTAAGGCTGACATTGAACTGTACTTGGATGTGAGTCGTTAGTGCAGATGGCGGCCTCAGTGTGTGATGCTCGCCGCGTGACCAACGTCTGAGAGCAGATGGGCGCCTTCTTTTGCACCAGCTGATACTTGAATCCTCCTCAAAAGCACAAAGTACCAGTGGAGTGAGGTGGTCTGGAGCCGGCAAGGCAAGGAGCCGGATGCCAGCATTCTAACTGTCCTCTGTGGAAAGAGCTGCTGGCTATGTGTCCTTAGGGGCAGATCTGGGATTTGGGTCCTCAGAGAAGACAATTTACTCTCCCGAATTTTGTGATTCAATGACAGATGCTACTTATATCCCTCTAAATAGTTCACAATATCTTATTTGATGTTCACATTGACCCTGTAAGGTAATATATTAAGTTTCCTAGGACAGCTGCAACAAATTGCCACAAACTTAGTGGCATCAAACAAAAGAAACATATTCTCTCACAGTTCTAGAAGCCAGAAGTCTGGAATCAGGATGTTAGCAGGACTGTGCTCCCTCTGAAAACTCGACGGCAGAATCTTCCCTTTCCTCTTCCAGCTTCTGGTGGCTCCTGGAATTCCTCAGTTTGTGACAGCATGACTCCAGTCTCTGCCTCTGTCTTCACACAGCCTTCTTTCTGTGTGTATGTCTTCCCCTTTTCTGTCTCTTATAAGGACCTGTCATTGGATTTAGGGCCTATTCTAATCCAGGATGATCTCCTCTTGAGATCTTTACCTTAACTACGTCTGAAAAGACCCTTATTCCAAATAAGGGCACACTCTGAGTTTCCAGGTAGGCATATATTTTAGGGGGAACTATTCAACCCACTGCAGTAGGTATTAGCATACTCATTTGAGGGTGTGGAAACTTAGAGAAGGTAAGTGTTTTGCTCAGAGACACATTGGAGCAGGGACTCAAACTCAAGTCTTTGGACACCAAATCTCATATCTTTCCACTGGGTCATATCAGTCCCTAGTCTCAATATATGGGTATCTTTATGCAGGGGGAACATTACTTTCATCCCATGTATGAAGCACTTACTGCATGCTCTGTGAAAGGCGCATATCCTTGTCACATTGAGAACAGACAGAAGTAGAGCTTTCTTATGGTTGAGACCAGAATCGGGGAAGAATGAGTTAATAATGGATTCCTCTGTCTTGGCTCAGTCATTTTTCTCTCCTTATCCTCTTTCCCATGTCTTCAGGGCTATCAGGAAGGGCTGGGGCAAGCTTAACTGCTAGGGTCCTGTGGTCAGTGTGGCTGAGCTGACTCGGTGAGGACATGAGACCCCTCCAACGTAGCTGCTTCCTTCCTTCCCTGGACAAAATGCGCCCATACCCAAACCTAAAACTTGAAAGGAAATGTAGATTAAAAAAAATGTGTATGAAATGTAGAAAAAAATGTTTTAAGCTTCTCTGTACGTTTCTGAGGAGGGCCAGGTGAAACTGATGGAGGTCAAGGTTGTGATGTGCCTTTCTTGAGCCTGTTTCCCCATGGAACACCCCAGCATCCTCCAGCTGTCCAGGACCCCTCCTCTGGCCTATTCCCCTGGGACAGTTCTCACACTCTCAAAGTTTTCCTTTCTTTTTTGCCTCCATATAAAGACTCTAGTCCTATGTGCTATTTTCTCAGATTTTTTTCTTTTTAAATATTTTATTATGAAATATTTCAGACATAAAAATGATATGATGAAAACCTGTACCCACCACTTACCTGAAGATATCAAATATTACTTAGACATTTGAAGCCCCCATGTACCCCACCTTTCCCCATAGAGCTAACAGCTGTTCTGAGTTTGGGGTTTACTGTTCCTATGCATTTCTTTATACTGCTACTTCATTTCCTCTATCCCTCCATCACACAAAATCCTGATCCCAAGGGAATGTAGAGCTCTTTTAGGCTTTGAAGAAGGCCATTTGGGGTGACACTTAGAGGAAAGATGTGGGGTAATATTTATTGAGCACCTGCTATGTACTGGGTTCTGTCAGGTGGTTTCCATCACTCTCCGTCGACAGCCGCTGTTTGTATGTGGAGTCATTATTCTTGTTTTACAGCCAAGAAAATAGCAGAGATAACGAACTGCCCTAAAGCCTAACAGCTAATACCTGTTGGCACCATGTGCCTCTTTAAATTGCAATTCATATCTTTTGATATAGGGTCCTGAGGAGGGTGCTGGTTGGAGCACTGGCTATGAACTCGCTGTGTGACTCTGAATGAGCCCCTCACCTCTCCAGTCTTCCCTCATCTCTAAAGTGAGGAGTATTGAGTCAATCCCTAAGGCTTCTCCTGTTTTAAATTTCTATGAATCTCTTAAAAATATACAGACATAAATGCTTTCACCCTGTGGAGTCCTATCGAAGCCCGTTTCCCCTTCAGTCTCCCTCAAGGACGTTCACGTGGACACTTTTCTATCACTCGGAAGCCCTTTG
The DNA here is from genome assembly GCF_041296235.1 of Equus asinus. Classification (NCBI taxonomy): domain Eukaryota; kingdom Metazoa; phylum Chordata; class Mammalia; order Perissodactyla; family Equidae; genus Equus; species Equus asinus. The sequence goes on from NC_091793.1 coordinate 40,539,026, forward strand.
TCACACCCACATCAGCTTGTGAGGCAAAGATGAGGACTGTATCCGTCACCGTGGGCCAACCCCTGAGAGATGAGAAATGTGCAGTACTCGCGCCGGCTCTGCTGTCCTCTTCTCTCCACCAGCACCTTCTGGGCTTGTTGAATAGTGGAGTCAAGATGGAGAAGCTCATCAAGGTCGAACGTGGTCTTTTCCTGGTGAAGAGGGATTCTGGCCAAGTCTAAAGTGGGCACTCTCCTGCTTCTCTTCCTGTGTCTCTCTCCTTTCTCCCTCTTTCTTTCTCTCTGAGAATTTTCTCCAAAAGAGGTCATTAGGGCCTTTCTTGATGCCTTCTGGCCACTTACAGCTGAGCTCACCTTTGCTATATGCTTCCTCCCTCGTTGTCTTTTTCCTTTCCAGCTCCCGACTATGTTGTCTCCTTAATCTGCCCCAAACTCCAATTCTGCCAGCATGAGGATCCTCAGTGCTGTAGGAAGAAAGGCATCCATCCAGAAGGCACACATGACTTTTGGCTGCTTAAACCCCAGGCCCAGGTCTCATCCTTGGGCTGATTTATGCAGGTCCTTAGCATTGGGGTCTTCAAGACCAGCTTCAGGTTCGTTGATTCACTGAGAGAACTCACAGGACTCAGGACATTGTCATACTCACAGCTAAGGTTTATTATAATGAAAGGATACAAAGCAAACTCAAAAAGGTGCATGGAGCAAAGTCCAGAGGAAACCAGGTACAAGCTTCCAAGGGTTTTCTCCTAGTGGAGCTACAAAGGATGGGCTTAATTCCTCCAGCAGCGAATTGTGACAACATTCATAAAGTGTTGGCTACCAGGGAAGCTCATTAAAGACTTAGTGTTTTTCTTGGTCCTAAAGGCACCCTCTGCTTACCATGTATCAAAATTCCAGACTCACAGGGGCTGGCCTAGTGGCGCAGTGGTAAAATTCACACTTTCTGTTTTGGCAGCCCAGGGTTCGCTGGTTCGGATCCTGGGTGCAGACCTACGTACCGTTTGTCGAGCCATGCTGTGGCAGGCGTCCCTCATATAAAGGAGGGGAAGATGGGCACAGCTGTTAGCTCAGGGCCAGTCTTCCTCAGCAAAAAAGAGGAGGATTGGCAGCAGATGTTAGCTCAGGGCTAATCTTCCTCAAAAAAAGAAAAAAAATCCCAGACTCCCAGAAGGAAAGCAGGTATTCAGCATGAACCACATTGCTTGCACAAACCATTGAGGGCACAGCAAGCTACTGTATCAGAAAATGGAGGGAACACTCCTGAAATCCAGGTTCTCAGATTCCAGCCAAGGGCCAACCTTGTGGACAAGCCTGTGTAAGGGAAGCAGCCTCAGGCCTGCAGTGCCACCTCTTTTCTGCACACTCCTAGTCCTTCTTTCCAGGTTCTCGTTTTCTCAGCTGCTTTCTGACATTTCTCCTCCTATCTCTCAAGCTGCCTCTGTTTCTCCACATCCTGGGCTTCCTTTCCTAGGGCTCATAGTGGAAGAGGCAGTGTTCTATCCTGCTCCCCAATGTCCCTGCTCGCCCTTCACTAAGCACATAGAGGCTTTGTTATTAATCACTTGGGGGAAAAGAGGCAAAACAAAAGTAGTAAAAACCATATAAGGTTCCCTTAATCATGAGCATATCCATTTTTCACTTCTTAGTACCCAGAAATCATTTTATAAGGTGCAGGAGGCTGCCCGGGTGATTGTAGATGTTGGGATGTTCAGGGCCCACTAACTAACCCACTAGATTTTGGGACTGGTTGAGAGGTAGGTGCAGGTGCCTGGCATACGGAGATCAAATTTCACCTTTCTTCCTGCTAGAGCTGTTTGGAGAATGGGGCCTAAGTTGGATAATGTTCACCTTTGCCCTTTCCATCCAGGCCCTGGGTCAGTCCAACTCAGGCAACATTCAAGCCAGTAGAGCAACCACTGTCTTGTACTGGTCCAGGTGGAAAAGGAAGAAAGGAGACCAGAGTCTCGAGTGCTTTTGACTTTTAACTGGATTACCTCTTCCTAACTGGAAAAACATGCCTCCCTTGGGAAAGGGGCAGAAGACCAGAAGTGTGAGTTTTTCTAGAATGTCCTCCACATGGAAACCTAGAGACATGAGGATTGAGGGGTCAGTGCTCACCTTCACCACTAGGTGAGACTATAGTCAGGGGAAAGTTCAGCTGGGTCCTCTGCTCTCTGGGAGTTCTCAGGCTCTTCTAGAACCTGCTTCTTAACTTCTTTCTGGGTGAGGTCCTAGACAAAGAAGAATCGACATTTCCTGAACACCTTCTCTGTGCCAGGGCCGATGTGTTTTCCTTGAGGGTGGGGAGTTCTTAATGTTTTGTTCACTATTGAGGCTCCAGCATGAAAACTTAGAACCTGGTAGGTACCCAATGGATACTTGTCACATGAATGAATTATCCCATTTAATCTTAAGAACAACCTTTGGAAGTACTATATTAGATACTATTTTCATTTTACAGGTGGGAAATCTAAGTCTCAGTGAGATTAAATAACTTGCCCAAGACAAATAACCCAGTAAGTGGGTGAGCAGGGATTTGAAGCAGGTTCACATGGCTGTGAAAATGGAGCTCTTCTAAACCACGCCTGCTTTGTTTGCTTGAAGTATTTTGGGTACAACATGCTACAATGCGGGGAGTTTGTCTTCTGTAACTTTCGTTCACCGTGAGTGTGGGAGCCTAGTTTTTCTAGAATCCACACGGCCACAAGAGTCTTCACCACTGATGAGAAACCCACAGGCCTGGTGGCACTGTCCCTGTGACAGCTTTCAGCAGGTCATCCTTGTTCTTAGTTTAAAGAGCTTTGTTCACACTGAGCTTCCTGGTTCTGGTCCACAGGACACTCTGCTTCCCAGCCCCTTCGCAGAGGGGAAGTGGTGTGTGCCTGGAGCCTGATCAGTAACGGAGCCATGCCCAGGTGGCCACCTCCGCTCAGGTTCCTTCCGACTTATTAATCTTAGGGTTTTACAATGTAAAGCAGTTTAGCCATAACAGAAATAAAATAGGCATATTTCCACCAATGAAAAAGGTTAAACATGGCTAATTCACACTAAAGAATAAGTGCTCCTGAGGATGTTTGTTACCCCAGCCGACCCAAGTTATCCACTTCCATGCCCTGCTCCCCAGCTCCTTCCACATTGTTTCTCTTCTCCATCCACAGTCACCTGCTCAGAAATGCCTCACTTCCAAAAGGGCAGCTCTTATGGAAGCCTCCCCAAACCCCTAGTCCTGCTGCAGGAGCTGCTGCTGGTGTCCAGTGCTCTCCATTCTCAGTTCGTATAGGTCGGGGTACTTTATTTTAGTAATGTGGGCTTTTGTGAACAGGCCTGAATTTTACCATGACCAAAAACCCCATTTCTTCCATTCATCCATCTATCCACCCAACGTTTATTGAGCACCTGACAGGCTTGGTGCTACATCCTGGCAATCTAAGATGAATACACACTCTTTAGTCACATGTGAACTTGTTCTCCCAAGTTCTAAAGAAAAGCCCTAGTAGCTACTTTTCTCCTAAATTGAGGGCCACCTGTTATGCATCTCAAGGAGAAGCAGCAAGGACTGGGGCAGTATTTGGTTATTAGAAGCCTCTAAGAAGCCCTCATGTACTTAGCTATAGGCTGCTTTTAAACTGTGGACAACCTGATACCCATGGACGGTTGAGTAATTACCAGGTGACCATTTTTGTTCATACGCTTCCTCAGGGCATCATTCAATCAGATGTGTGTTCTGGAAGGAATAATGCTGATTATGTATAAAGTGAAAACTAATACTGTTGGCTACACTCTTGAGGGTGATAGGAAGTGAGTCCAGCAGCCATTGCTGATTATATGGGAGTTAATGGTATTGCTTGCTTGATTGTACTGTTGTTATAGCTGTTAAGGTTTGCAAGGAGAAAATGGTCTGAGGAGGACATTGATGAAAGTGAGTAAAAATGTCACATTGCTTTATTTACTGAAAGAAATTGTCCTGAGAAAGAATGAAAATGCCTTGATTTCCTTAAAACTGTGAGGAATGAAACATTTTATTGATGTCCTGGGAGAAGAGCAAAGTAAACGTTTTGTGAAGGACATGTTAGAAGGTCTGGATTTGGAGTTGGGGTCTCAGTCCCAGCTGCACAACTGATTCGCCAGAGAACCTTAGGCAAATCTAAGTAGTTTACGTCTGCTAACGCCACACTGAATGTTATATTAAGCTGTCTTTGAGTACCATCTTTATGCTGCAAGTGTGAATGTAATCATTGTAATGAAGTTGTCTGACAGAATAGCAGAAGGAGGAGATATTCAAGCTATGATTTGAGATATGCCAAAACACATGCCACTTAGGATCTTGAGGAATTGTAGTGACGGAAGATATGTGTCTTAGTATATTGCTCACCTGAGAGTCTTTCCCTTCTCTTCTCTACCCCAATGGGAAACAAGATCAAAATCAAATCCTGGAGGGAACATAAACAAGTCCTCACTGCTTCGTAATACATGTATTTCTTAATCCTGGTGGGTGGAATGAAGGTGGTGGAGAATACAAATTCTTTAAGACCCATGGAAAAGGTTATGACTCAGACGCTGCACCTTTTACATTTATTTCTGTCCTCATCACACTGAATTTTAATTTACGTACTTATAGGTCTGGCTCTCTCTTGGGTCTCTGAGTGCCCCTGGGTCAGGAGCTTTATTTCTGTATTTTCAGTGTATTTTTAGCACAAGACCTGTGCATCATAGGTCCTCAATGCGTTTGTTGAATTGAATTGCTTTATTTGGTTTGCTACAGCTTTGGGTTGTAAAGGCCATACTTTTATGTTAATGTTTTTAGTAGTATCTTTGAACAACAGAAAATATATTTTTCTTTAACTTAAAATGCTACAATGTCCCCAGATCTTTCAATTTCCGCATAGTGAGTTCACGTCACACTCGGAGGTTTCAGGGAGAGTGGGAGTGGTATTAAATTTGGTAGTGCAACTCTGTTCTTATAAAATCTCAAAGAGGCTTTGACTCCCTTAAATCTAAGTAATTAACGATAGTAAAAATGTCATGTCATGAATCTGTGCCTGTGATAGCATCTAATGTGTGACAAACCATCTGTTTAGGTAGCTATTTGTGATGTGACAAATAGCTTCTCTGAAACCAGGAAACAACCAAAATACAAAGACAAAAAACTTACCCATGCAGTCATTTTTAAAGCTACACAGCATCCATGCTTTCTCACAGGAGGACTTTTGAAATCAATTTTCCTGGGTGGCATTCATTTAATTACAAAATTATACATCCTTATTAGTCTCACTTTCCTCATCAAGCATGCAAAGATATCCTGAGAGGTATGCGATTGTGATTTTAATACAGAGGGATCTAGCTGGCTCTTGTAATTGATTTGACCTTTTAATAAATAATGCAGGGAGATTAATCGGATACTCATGAAGATGATAAAAATGTAATTGTTACTTTGGTGTTATGATCTAACAATGAGTTGGTAGTGTTCTCATCCCGCTGGGGTGCAAGAGGACACTCTGGGTTTCATTCTTGCCACTGTCCTTACTGGCTGAGCAACTCCCTTGGCATCTCTGAGCCTCATTTCCCTATTTGTGATGTGAGGCTGTTAGAAATTTGCATACAGGGATGTTGTGGTGCTTAAAAGAATACGGAAAATCTTGATATGAACTGTAAAGGGATATACAGGTACAAAGAATTATCATCATCAAAGGACAGGTCATCTGGATTGTGGATTACTCCTAGGAAATCATTATGTCAGTTCTTTGGACATAATTCAGTACGGATACATTCTAGAGTGATGCACTTTCACTCCCATGTCTAATATGAACTCTTTGCTTCCTACCTCATTGCTCTATAGTAAGGCTCCATTAAATTACTTGAGCTTTACATACTTAATCATGAAAGCCATCTCTTGTGGAGGCTTAGGAGCCTAGAGGCAGAATTATAGTAGTTGGTTATAGGATATTGGCTTAAGACATATTTCCAGGAGTAAAATGAACTTGGAATTTTATTGAGTACTATTTGATGTATTTCCACACAATTTTTTTCACAAGTTATCTAAGCTTTCAGGAGATAGCATTTACAGATTTCAAGTAATTCAGCTTAGAGTTTTTTTTTCTTATGTAAATAGTAATAAAAACACATGTTGGGGCTGGCCCCGTAGCCAAGTGGTTAAGTTCGCGCACTCCGCTGTGGGCGGCCCAGTGTTTTGTTGGTTCGAATCCTGGGCGCGGACATGGCACTGCTCATCAAGCCACGCTGAGGCAGCGTCCCACATGCCACAACTAGAAGGACCCACAACAAAGAATATACAACTATGTACTGGGGGGCTTTGGGGAGAAAAAGGAAAAAATAAAATCTTTAAAAAAAAAAAACAAAAAAACACATGTTATATTACTTTCAGAATTCATAGACTGTTTGTCTCTCTGGAAAAATATAGTGATGGTTATGTAGTACACTGTGTTTCCCATTTTGGCTTTGGCTACCAGGAAACTCAAAGCTCAACTTTCAAATATAGTGATTCTTCTAGCCAATGTCAGTGTTGTTTAAGAGGACTCACTGGACAACTAGCATCAGAACCACCTGGAGTGCTGTTCATGTGGACTCTGGACCTCACCCTGAAATCACTGTCCATTTCTTGGATTCTGGGCCTGGAAATCTGCATTTTAGACAGAACACTAGTTATTCTTAGGCACACTAAATTCTGAACATAACTGGTTTAGGATTTCAGATTCTTGCTTGTTCCCATATTACATGAGTTCTGATTTTGTTTGCCTTAACAGCAATATTATATATCATATAATCACCACAGCCTTCTTGGAAGTAGGTGGGGTAGAATAACTAAAGACGTAAATGTTCATTTGAAAAGGATGATAAAAACCAAGACAGAATCAGAGTAAAAAAGCACCTTCTGCCCGTTGCCTTGTGTCCTCTTTCCTTAGGTCTAAGGGCTTCAAATCAGCTCTTGCAGTGAAGGAGGTAAGAAGGAGGGCTTGTGGCTGGGACCTGCTGTCATATTTGACCACTTCTCTCTGGCAGGAGTGATGGTGTAGATATAAAAAGGCCCTAGAGATCCATAGGTCTTATAGTTAATGGAGCTCCGGAGGCCCTGTCTTGATATGTTTGTTTTGTTTTGTTTTTGCATTTACTTACCTGTCTCTAGTTTGATGCTATGATCCTTGGGGGCAGGATTCTTTATGTGTTTTATATCCCTTAGGCATAGCACAGTACATAGCACTTGGAACACAGAGGGAAGAAGAGAGGATTAGTGGTATTGATGGGTGTCTACAATCCAAACTTAACCTATTGGTTTAAGTTGCTAAAAATTCTTATACCATTGGATATGCCTGTCTTTAAAAAGACACATTTTAGAGTCAAATCTAAGTGACTAAAATATGATTTACCCTGTAATACTCCCCATATCCCTGACCCTATTGAAAAGGAATGGGTTAAATTAGAACTAGCAGACTTTGGCCAGGGACCAAAATGTTCTTTGATTTTCCTTAAATGCTCAAACTATTCCTGCCCCTCCACCTGGTGTGCTGGATTCCCTCACCCCCAAATCTCCGCATCTCTTTCAACACCCTACACAGATGGCATTTGATTCACAGGGAGACCATGTGGCATAATGGAATGAATGACTGTGGGCCAGGAAAAGCTCGACTCAGATGCCAGATCTTCAGGAAGAATCGACACTTCGAGATCTGTGACCAGGGCATATGCTGCTAACTGATCGTAGATGTTTTTCCCTTGGAGCCTGATGCAGCTGCAGAATCTAAAGGCTGTGCCTCAGTAAACGCCACCAACCCAGTTAAGTTGATACAAAAGAAGAATCCTATTTGCCATGGTGACCCACCTTTCCAGTCTCTTCCAGTTGTCAGAAGTAACCTCTCCTCCTTTAGTTCTTTTTCAAAGTAGGCTTTTATTAATTATTGAGTAGATATAAAATATTTATAAAGTGTACGTAGGATAAAAGATGACATGACCTCAAACACCTGTTTATCCCCCATCCAGTTTAAACAAAGGAATATAGGCCTTGCCTAGGAAGGCTCAGGTGGCCTCTCCCCCATCCTATTCTTTTCCCCATATGGGAGGTAACCACTCTCCTAAATTTGGGGATTTTCATTTTGTTGCTTTATTTTATATAGTTTTACTATACATTCATGTCCTTAAACAACACACGGTTCAGTTTTGGTTTTGAATTTTATATGAACAGCATCATACAGTATATTTTTGAGTTTTTTTTCACTTCAAGATAAATTGGATGAGATTCATCTATGTGGTTGTGGACGGGTGTAATTCATTCATTTCTGCTGCTGTATGGTATTCCAGTGTATTAATATACCAAATGTATTTATTCACCCACCATTTATGGATACTTGCTTGATTCCAGTTTTGGGCTATTAAGAATATTTTTGCTATGAATCATCTTGTACATGTCTTCAGGTACAACAGTTTCTCTGGGGTTATACTCAGGAGTGGAATTGCTGGATTGTAGAGTGTGAAACTGCTCAGCTATATTAAAGGCCAATTGTTTTCCAAATTGGTTGTATTGGTTTACACTTCCACCATCAGTACACAATAATTCAATGACAATCGCCATGATGATGATGACTGTTGATAGCTAACTCACATAGTGTTTACTGTGTGCCTGGCAGTGCTCGAAGCAGTTTACACATATAAACTTGTTCGGTTCCCGCAACAACCCTGAGCCTCCTAGTTGCTCTACATCCTTGTCAACACCTGAAATTGTCTGACTTTTATTTGCCAGTCGGGTGGGTATGAAATGGTACCTTATTGTGATTTTACTTCGTATTTCTCTAGTAACTAATGAGGTTGAGCATCTTTTCATACGTCTGTGGCGTGCCTGTTCAAGTCCTTCCCCCATTTTTAAATTGAGTTATTTGTCTAAGTCATAATAACTTTCTACTATTATTCCTACTTTTTGTTATGATTGTGTCTTGTCTTATGGGAGCTGGACAGTGTCTTTGGTGTTTGTGTTTTCACAGAGCCGACCATTATGAATTGAACCTGGTCATTGTATAGGAATGTTTATCTACTTATTTGTTTAGTTAGTTTTTGATAGTTTATACCTTTTTACAAATCTCTTCCTATTTGTCCCACCCCTCTAGCCCCAGACAACCACTTTTCTACTGTTTCTATGAGTCTGACTTTTTTTTTCCCCCAGATTCCACATATAAGTGATACCATGATACCATGCCAGTATTTATCTTTTTCTGGCTTATTTCACTAAGCATAATGCCCTCATGATCCATCCGTGTTGTTGCAGATGGCAGGTTTTCTTTTCTCATGGCTGAATAATTTAGTGTGTGGGTGATTGTGTGTACATATATATCTATAAAACATATATGTAATATATATACAAAATATATATAATATCTTTATCCATTCATCTATTGATGGGCACAGGTTGTTTTCATATCTTGGTGTGACATTATGATTTATAATAATAAATGTATATTTGGTCTTTGTCTCCATTTCTGGCACAGACCTCCTAAAACTTAGAATTTCCTAACTGATGATAGCGATAATGGTGTCTTTTGTTGCATTAATGAGGAGACTTTTGGAAAGCACCTAATGATGGGTCTGGTTGCCAGTGGAGCCAACCATATGATTATAGGGCTTTCAGCCCCACCCCCACCCAACCTTCAGGGGAAGGGAGAGGAGCTGGAGGTTGAATCAATTGCAATGGCCAATGATTTAATCAATCATGACTATGTAATAAAGCTTCCATAAAAACCCAAAAAGGACAGAGTTTTGAGAGATTCCAGGTTGGAAAACATGAGGAGGTGCTGGGAGACAGGTGCTACTGGAGAGAGCATGGAAGCTTTGTGTCTTTTCTCTCTGCCTTACCCTGTGCATCTCTTCCGTCTGGCTGTTCCTGAGTTAGATCCTTTTATAATAAACCAGTGATCTAGTAAGTAAGTAAATTAACCAAACCCAAGGAAAGGGTTGTTGAAACCTCTGACATATAACCAGTTGGTCAGACGTACAGGTAACAACCTGGACTTGCAATTGGCATCCTGAGTTGGAGGGGGTCGTTGGAACCTCCAATTTGTAGCCAGCCAGTCAGAAGCACGAGTAACAACCCAGGCTTTTGATTGGCATGTGACATGAAGGGTAGTCTTGTGGGCCTGAGCCTTTTACCTATGGAATCTGATTCTATCTACCAGTAGGTAGTGTCAGAATTGAGTTGAAGTGTTGAACACCCTACGGGTGTCCTGATAATTGTTGGTGTGGGGAAGCCTCCACACACACATACACACACTGAAATTGGGTACAGGAACCCTTTTACTTGGCTATTGTGAATAACACTGTGGTGAACATGAGAGTGCAGATATCTCTTCAATATCCTATTTTGATTTCCTGTGAATATATATCAAGAAGTGGGATTGCTGGATCATATGGTGGTTCTATTTTTAAATTTCTGAGGAACTTCCATACTGTTTTCCTTGGTGGCTTCACCAATTTACATTCCCACCAACAGTTCACAAGGGTTCCCTTTTCTCAACATCCTTGCCAGCACTTATTTTTTGTCTTTTTGATAACAGCCATCCTAACAGATGCGGTGACATCTCACTCTGGTTTTGATTTGCATTTCCCGGATGATTAATGATGTTGAGCATCTTTTCATGTACCTGTTGGCCATCTGTATGTCTTCTTTGGAAAAATATCTATTTAGATCCTCTGCCTAATTTTTTTTTTTTTAAGGAAGATTAGCCCTGAGCTAACTACTGCCAGTCCTCCTCTTTTTGCTGAGGAAGCCTGGCCCTGAGCTAACATCCTTGCCCATCTTCCTCTACTTTATATGTGGGATGCCTGCCACAGCATGGCGTGCCAAGCCATGCCATGTCTGCACCCGGGATCCGAACCAGCGAACCCCGGGCCACCGAGAAGCGCAACGTGCAAACTTAACCGCTGCGCCACCAGGCCGGCCCCTGCCCAATTTTCAATTGGATTCTTTGTTTTTTTGCTATTGAGGTGTATGAGTTCTTTATATATTTCGGATATTAACTCCTTATCAGATACATGATTTGCAAATATTTTCTCCCATTCTTTTCATTTCGTTGATAGTTTCTTTTGCTGTGCGGAAGCGTTTTAGTTTGATGTAGTCCCACTTGTTTTTTGCTTTTAGTGTCCATGGGAATATTTATTGAATGAAATAAGGCCAATTTTGCTGTATATGGTAATCCTTCCCCCCATCTTAGCCCTATACACATTCCTTCAAAGGTTAACTGAATACCTGTGAGGGATGTTGCAAAGGAATTCCTCACTGGGAAGGAGGTTGGGTTACATCACATTGTTTCTTCCAGTTTCAAAATTTCATCCTGTGAAAATTTTTGACCTATTCAGGAAAGTTCCCTTTGTAACCTGCCTCTGACCCTTGACCGACAAGGTCCCCTGGATCCCTAGGTCACTTACTTAAAACAAACAAACAAAGAAAAACACACTTCATGAAATATAACACAGATATGCAGATAAGTATATAAAACACAAATGTACACTATAATCATTATACAGCACTCAAGTCACTCAGTTTTTAAATAACCTCTATTGTGATGCCAGGTAGAAGATCAGCCACCCTTAGAATTCAGCCTCTTGGTGTCATGTAGAGAGTTGACAAACTATGGTCCTTAGGCCACGTACAGCCCGCTGCCTGGTTTTGTAAATAAAGTTTTATTGGCACACAGTCATGTTTATTTGTTTTCGTATTGTCTATGGCTGCTTTCATGCTACAACAGCAGAGCTGAGTAGTTGTAGCAGAGACTGTATGGCCTGCAAAGCTGACAATATTTATTTACTATCTGGCTCTTTATAGAAGAAGTTTGCCAAGCCCTGTTCTAGAGTCTGCCTTGCAAAAACATAACTTGCCTCTCTATCCTGTGTCATCCTCTCAATAAAACTAGTTAAGAAATCTTTGTTTGAGAAAAGGAAGTTAAATAATTATAGCATTCAAAAGTATTAAACTGTATGATCTGTTTTAATGAAATCTTAAGAACAGCCAGAAACTAAACCCAAAGCAAATTATCTCTAAATCTTGACCTCCTTAAGGGTGTGCTGAATTGCATCAACAACATTTTGTAATGAAAAGACTGGAGAAACCCAATAATTTTTTAGGTCACAGGGTGTGACTAATTGAATAGAAAATGAGATCAACATCTTGGAGATTATGTCCCTGAAGAAAGTAACACCTGAAACAGATTGAGTTTTTTGATTAACTTATTCCTTAGTGAGTAGAGGTTGAACATCCAAACAGATGAAAAGACTTAGTAGGAATAGAGCACACATCATTCTGTAACTGACATTTGGGGAGTGCATGTGCACACGGCACCCCTCCTCCCCACGATGATGCTTAGTCAAAAACAAACCAAGATGAGATGGACACTGTCCATGTGTTTTCTACTGGAACACAAAGTTTTGGCTTTAGTTCTTTTTCTCTGTCAATTTCCCTGGAGCAAAGCCAATTTAGTTTTCTTTGGACAATCTCATAAATGAAAATAAAAAGAAGGGAATAGCTTAACTGCCTACAGGGGAAATGCAGTTGAAGACAAATGATTATATAACGTCCATTTAAAAAAAATCCGGTGTAATCTTTCCTCCAAGCTGTATTTCAGTCTAAAGGTCTCTCAGGCTTGGGGGATGGGGGGCCCTTTTGTCGTGCTTCTTTGAGGTACAGAGTGAGTTGTAATCTGGAAAAGAGATATACAGTTCAAAGCCTGACTCAACTACCTTCCTCCTCCTTCCCTCTCCAATTTAAAAAATAATTTTATATAAAAACGCTTTGCTTTTCAAATTTGCATTTAAAGAATGCTTGTTTGGCGCTGTCTGAGTGAAAAACTAAACATGTTAAAATAGCAGTCTTTCAAATATACGGAGAATTATTTTTCCTTCTCAAAGGAGTAATTGCTGGAAATACCGCTCTTTGGAAATGTATTGCTTAAAAATGATGTGTGGAGTGGAGGTGAGTTTGAGACCAGGAGGAGACTGTAGATCCAAACTGAAATCCTCTCCTCTAAGAGAAGAGAAAATGGATCCATGTGCATGTGAACGCATATATATATACATATATATATATATTTGCCATTATATCCTTTATCAAAGTAGGGTGTAAATGATACATGGCTGTGGGATCTAGTGGTTGGGAGTTCAGTGTTTGTCATCAAACAGATGTGGGCTTAATTCCTAGATCCAGACACTTCATAACTGTGACCTTGGGGGAAATTGCCCTTCAGAATCTCAGGTCATTCACCTGAGAAATGAAAATAATATTGATCCTTACCATAGTGTTGTTTTAAGTATTAAATGAGATAATACATATAGGAGTCTTACATAGCACCTGGAATAGAGTAAAGGAATAAGAGAAAAATGAGCACGATGCTCATATGCTTGTTGGCAGCCGCTCCAGGAGTGAAGCTACTAACAACTAGTCCAGATTTTTCTTTTCTGGTTACCATGCTGACACTTTGGGGATAAGAATTTTCACTTGTATGTTTTTAAAGAAAAAACCCATTAAGTAGCTTTCTCCCAGCTGGTTTTCAGACAACTATGATTTTTAAAAATTTGCAATCTGTGCTATAACCATGGACTTTTCTTACCAATCATGAATATAGGCAGCACTGAGAAAAGGAGCCAAAAGGTTAAATGGCAATAATGGTTAACACTTAATAAGTGCTTACTGTATGCCAGGTGCTACTCATCCATGAATTAGTTCCCTTAATCCTCATAAAGCCTTATAAGGTACTAGTGGTATTACCATTATATAGGAGGGGAAGTGGAGGCACTGAGAGGTCAAATAACCTGTCCAGGTTACACAGCCAGGAATGGGTAGACCCAGGACTTGGGGCCAGGCAGTTTGGCTCCCAAGTCTTTGCTGGGCATGTCCCTGTGATCTGGATGCTCAGATTTCTCTGGCCTGTTCTGAGCTGGGAATAGAGTGGATGCCAGAGCTGAGGTGGCCAGAATCAACTCCTTAGAGCCTGGTGTGGCTCTCCAGACCCTCCACAGAGCTCAGATAAGTTAATGGTTTGGTTCAAAATCGCCTCAGGGATTTGGCACCAGAATGACCCAGGGCCTTGCCTGCTTGGGGAGATGAGATCTTACCACTTCTGTTGACTTTTCTTTCTAGACCTTTCATGGGGGTGGTGGTGTCAAGGAGTAGAGGCTCTAGTATAATTGCTGGAATCTGTAGATACCTTTTGTGGACCCTTGTTTGGACAACATTAACTTTTAACATGAAGGGGCTACTTGAATGTGTCATAAAAATAATGATAGCCTTTAAGAGCTGGTTCTAAGGATTAATTTAATTAAGATTTTTAAAAAAATCCCCTTCATCTTCAGGGCCCACCCACTGGCCACTTGACTTTTTGCCTTTATTTCTTTTACAAATACTAATCAAAAGAGGAAAAGCAAATGCCTTTTCAAAGAGTTCTGGCCTTTTCTTTTCCTTTGGGGTAACTTTTCCTTGCAGACTGCATTTTTAAGGACTGGCTGAAGATGAGAGGAAGATGAGCAAAAATCACATGTGAGAAATATCCAGGTAGTGGTACTTAGTGGTACTTAAGATAACCCTGTAGGGACACTGCTTACCACATGTCTCAGATGGGACCCCCCAGGAATTCAGTCCACTTGTGGAGTTATAAGGCACCTTAAAGACAGGTGAGTCTCCATTTCTACAGGTAAGGAAGCTGAGGAAAAGCAATTTAGTGACAAAACTGGGACTAGAAACCAGGTCTCCTGATTTCTGTGCCCCTATTCATATTTTGAACTGACTGCTGAGAAGAGCAAAAACAAACAGAATTCTAGAATTCTCCCTAGGCTGGCAGATGCAGCCTCAACATTGTTTTCATAATGTTTGGGTTCTTCCCAAAGAAATTCCACAAGTTAGAAGACTTTTTATAAGTTTTATGTGGGGGGAAAAGAAAAGGTTGCCTCCATTGCATATAAAATTTGGCAACAAAGATTGCTTGGAATTCAGATTTATAAATTTAATCCCTGTCTTTCCACTCCTTTCCACAAAATGAATCCTAGCATCTATAAAGATTATTTTACAACCTTTTACTCATACTAATAGTCCCCATTTAGCAATTGCAGTTTGCTGTCTTGATACTCGGTTATGATCAGGAAAGTTCTTCTGTTGTCATTGCATTGTGAGTTTCCATTATTGGCTTTAAGAGACAATGTCTGAAGACTTCCTTTTTCTTCCTCTTTGCCACAGCAAGGAGTTTCAATGGTCTTTAACACTTTTGGTGAAAAGAGGGCGCATGTACTCC
Organism: Equus asinus; assembly: GCF_041296235.1. Classification (NCBI taxonomy): domain Eukaryota; kingdom Metazoa; phylum Chordata; class Mammalia; order Perissodactyla; family Equidae; genus Equus; species Equus asinus. The sequence continues at coordinate 40,554,294 of NC_091793.1, forward strand.
TGGGTTTTCTCTGGCATCTTGAAGTACTCGAAGGCAATGTGAATCAGTAAGGTAGATAAGTCTAACTTAATGAACTTATACAAAAATTAAAGATTAGAGCAGCCTAGTTCTGGAATATATAGTGTTGTCTTCTGCCAAAAGGAAGAATCAAAACACAAGAATCCCAGTTATTTGAAGTCCAGAAAAGGCAACTCCCATAAAGCTCCTGTTTGGGGGCTGTCTCTCCTGTTGGAGATTACATGGTGTGTTGGAAAGAACATAGGACGAAGTCAGAAGATCCAGGTTCATGGGCTGACTCTGCCTTCCAGCCTGTTAGGTTTGGGGCTGATAACATTACTTTTACGTCGTGAAGATCTATTTGTAAACTTAGGTTATGGTTTAGACCAGTGGTTGGCAACCTGGCTATGCATCCTAATTAGTTGGAGAACTTTTGTTTTCTGGACGTTTTATTATAAAAACTTTAAAACATATAGAAAGAATTTTACAGTGAACACCCACCACCCGGATTCTACCATTAATACATAGCTATTTATCTATTAGTTGGGGAGGCTTTAAAATATACACTCACTCATACGTGTTGTGGAATAAATACCTCTGGGGTTAGGGAAGGTGAAGAAAGGAGATTTCTCTTTTTGCTTTATGTAATTGTGGTGTTTGAGATTTTGTTTTAACAGCAAATATATATTACCACCGATATTACTAAAAGAAACCCACCATAACAAATGTACATATACATATATCCTGGGACTCCAACACCCAAAGAGGGTAATACAGCAGGTCTGGGGTGGGACTTTGGCATCTATATTTTTTGAAGTGTAGCCAAGATTGAGAACATAGGACTGTAGGTCTCTAAAGTGCCACTGAGTCTATGAACTCTCCTTTATCGCCAACTGGAAACTCCCCTCTATAGTAGATTGGTTCTAGTTTCTTCTAGATTCTTTCTGGTTCACATAGGCACACAGCTGAGTGCTGCTATTGGCATAACAATGAGCTTGAAGCCAGCAGGAGGAACATCCCTGTGTAGGTGGAGAAAACCTCAGTTTCATGCAATGCAGTCTGGCTTCCTGGTAATTTCTTTTTCATTCTTACTGATTCTACCATGGCAGCTGTCTCAGACCTCGATTCTTAAGCCCTTGAAAGTGCCTCCTTTGCCTCTTTCTCCATAGATATCCTGGTTTGCTGCAATTGAGGCCTTTACAACCACCATTCCAGGTGGCTTCCCATCACACTGCATTGGCTCAGTTCAGAAGCTCTCTCCAGGGAAACCTCCTCTAACCCTCAAATCTGGGCAAGGTGTGCCAAGCTCCCCAACATCCAGGCCCTTCCTCTTTGAGGTACTTTTCTCAGTCATGTTGTAACTGCTCCTCTGTGCTTCTGTCTTCCCCACCACACTGTCTTACGTATCTTTGTTCCCCTGGTTGGTGGCACGCAGTAGGTACTTGATAGGTTCTGGATGTTTGTCCATGTCCAGAATGGCATATCTGTCATTCATGTCAATGTGAGTGTTTTGATACCTTTGATGGGATTTTTGTGCTCCCAAAAGCCTCTGTGTATTCTCCAGCCACTTAAAAATTAATGTTTATTTTAAAGTTATAAATTCAAAAACCTCGTTTTTCCTTAAGCTTTTAACTCACAAACCTTATGCAACTCTAAATTTATAAATGTTAATAGTTACAAGGAATGTGGTTACTGTTGGGCCTCATTTAGTTAATTAAATTCTCAAACATTTTAACACATTAATAGTTGTAGTGTCTTATTTTCTTAAGACCTCATTTGCCTGCCTAACAAAGAAAATTTTCTTAATTCTTATAAAATCTAATATATTAAATGTGTAGATGTCCTGAAACTTAAGTTCTCCTAAACATTCCAATATTGTAGCAAACTTAGCAAAGTTCTACCATACCTCTACGTTGCAATCACAAGTCTCAATCACGCAATTTACACTGGAATCATAATGCTCATCTCCTATGTAGTCTAATGTGCCAAACTCTCTTAAACATAAATGCTTTAAATATCAAACATTAAAAATAGTGATACAACAGATTTGATTTATAACAGTATTTCCATGTAGTTCTAAGCTCTCCTAGGCTTAGCAGATATTTACCCACCAAGGAAGTAATTCCGCCATCAACCATTCAGCTAGTTCTTGAGGTTGGGAGGGGCAGATGTCCAGGGATTTTTCTTACAGTTGTGAAGGACACATAGACCTCTCGCCCACTGTTGCTGTGTCAATGAGGTCTCCGAGTCCACACGTCCACATGGAATGTTTTTACAGTTCCCATCCTTTGGGTTCTGACCTTCTCCAGTCTGATTTAGGTCCATAATCATCCACGAGGTTGCTTCACTCCTAGATTGGATTTAACAAACTTATTTACTGCTTGGTTGTATTCTGTTTTTTTTCTGGTCACAACATTTGTAGCTATTTAAATACTTTCTGATTGTATTCTCTATAATTCTATAGTGCTGCTGATGGTCTTTACTTCTAATGACAGTTAATAATTGTTTTGCTACGAAGGACTCTTTTATTGTCCCTGAAGACTATGAAAAAAGGCAGCATTTAATAAATGATAATTAGTGATCACTTTCTTTTGGCCACGGAAGACAAATTTAACTTCCTATCAGAGCTTCCTATCTTCATGAGCTAATCAGTGCTACAAAATCGGTTGACAGAATTCCAGTGAAAAAGAAAGAATTTGTGTGTAGCCTGATCAGTGCAAATGCATAATATCTGTTAGGCTTATTGGCCAACTGGAAATCGTTTCTCAGATCCTTGTAGATAGCAGGTGGAGGACCACAACCCAATCTTATCATTTGCCTCTCTTCCCTCCTTTCTCAACGCCCGGCTCACCCATTCTTTCCACCTTTTTGGGACCTTTTTGACTCATTTCGTTTGCTTCCTATGTCTCTGATTTCCACCTTTCACCTTCTCTGCTTATGTGAAAGAAACTCGTGGCTGACTTTGTTTCTCCCTCATAATTGTCTGACCTCCATCCTTCCAGTTACCATCAAACTTTTTGAATGTGACCCATAGAAAGTACCTATTCATTCTCCTTTTACTATAAAAAAACCATAGCTTTTATACTTCTCCCCTACTTTGCCTATCCATGGTCACCTGCTTATGGTTAAACACCATGGATTCCTCTGGGCATTTTCTAGCCTTTCCTCATTTTTTTGATCTGCTTATTTGGCTTCAGTGCCATAGCATTTCTCTGCTTCTCTTCTTTCCTTTCTGACTAGTCCTTAGTCACTTTCTCTAACTCTTTTTTTCTCATGGAGGCTGTGGGGGCATAATGAGGTTGTCGAGTCAAGCCGACTTGGGTTTGAACCTCAGCTCTGTTGCCCAGCTCAGCATTGGGCAATGCTTAACTTTGAGCTTCAGTTTCCTCACCTGTAAAATGGGGATAATAACACCTCACTTACAAGTTGTAAGGAGTAAAAGGACAATGTGTATATAGTATCTAATAAGGTGACTGGCATTTTATAGACTCTCTTCTTATAATATGGGTATTACGGAAGGTTTACTGAGGCATCCTCTTTTCCTATGAAGCTGTCAGCTTTCATTCTGTGCAGTGACTCCAAAATTTGTGTCAAGCTCATATTTCCCAACTTCCAGACTCATTTCTACCAGTGTGCTAATTTTCTTCACCTGGATGCCCCATGTAATCCAAGATTCAACATTATTCAAGCAGTGCTCAGCCTGTGATTACTTCCTTAGTTAATAGGATCCCAATCCTCACAGTGGCTCTGAGGTTGGAAGTTCCCTCCCTTCCTTCCTCCCCTCTTCTATCCACCCAACCAGTGTGCATGTGCACTGAGCACTCTGTTATGAACCATTCACTGTGCTCTGCACTTAGGGTGTACCAAAGAGCAGGAAATGCCAGTCTGAAGCCTAAAGACACAGTCAGTTTTAAGAAAGTGTGATGGATGCTATGATGGTGAAGAATGAAATGCACTGGAAGCACTTCAAAGGGCCCCAGCAGAGTTGAGGTGAAGAAGTCCAAGTTTAGCTTTCTTCTTCCATCCCATCCCATTTTCAATAGATCCTGTAAATTCTATATATGAAATATTATTTCCATCCCTTCTCTATTCTCACTATAACTGTTTTGTTCAGTCCAAGTATTCCAGGCCCACTAGTTTTGGCTGGACATTCCTAAGAGTTGCCCAAATCTGTTATTTTTTTGTGTGTATTAATTTATTTTTTTTTTTTTGAGCAAGATTAGCCCTGAGCTAACATCTGCTGCCAATCCTCTTTTTGCTGAGAAAGACTGGCCCTGAGCTAACATCTGTGCCCATCTTTCTCTACTTTATATGTGGGACTCCTGCCACAGCATGGCCTTGCCAAGCAGTGCCATGTCCACACCCTGGATCTGAACCGGTGAACCCCAGGCCACCAAAACAGAACATGTGCACTTAACTGCTGCGCCATTGGGTCGGCCCCATTTTTTTTTTTTTAAAGATTTAAAAAAATTTTTCCTTTTTCTCCCCAAAGACCCCTGGTGTACATAGTTATGTATTTTTAGTTGTAGATCCTTCCAGTTGTGGCATGTGGGATGCTGTCTCAGCATGGCCTGACAAGTGGTGACATGTCCGCGCCCAGGATCTGAACCAGTGAAACCCTGGGCGCCACAGTGGAACGCGTGTACTTAACCACTCAGCCACGGGGCCAGCCCCCCAAATCTGTTTTCAGTCCATGTATCTTCTCTCCAATCCATCTTCTAAGCAGCTACCAAGGTCACACTTCCTGAAGCACAGATCTGATGATATCTCTTCCTTGCTTAAAACTCTGTATTGGCTACACTAATCAGGATTCAGTATAAGAAACAGAGGCCTCTCTAGATATTTTAATCAGGAAAGGATTTAATATGGGAGGGATTACAAAATCAGAGGAGGGTTAGAGGAGCAGGCACAGGAAGGAGGCACTGACTACCTGTAAGGTCTCTACTAGAAGTCTGGAGTTCAAGAATGTCCAGCTGTAGCTGTTTTTCACAGATCAGGAAGGCAGTGATGCTACTGCCCCTCAGCTGCCTTTCCTCACCCTGAAAGATGATGGACCCTGGAATGGTGCTGCAGGAAAACCTCACACCTCTATGATCTTACTTGTCAAAGTGGAAAGCAGCCAAAATAGGTCAGGAAGGTAGTCTCCATATCATTTCCACCTTCCAAATCTCATTCAAGTGCATGGACTTAGTGGAACCTAATTCTCCTTCAGAGTCCTAGCTTCAAGGAGTCTGGTAAATGTAAGTTTTAGTTTGGCAGCCTCTTTATGGGAAGGGAAACTAGAAGGAGGGAGGAATTGAGGGTGAGCAAGGCATCCATGGCATCCATCCCACTGGGCTCTCTGCTGCCTATAATAAATACAGCCTAAGGTTCAAAACTGTGCAGTTTTTTTACTGCTTGTCATCTTTGGCTTAACCCCTTGTCTTCCAACACCTACAACATCTGTCACTGGCAGGTGCTAAACAGATATTTGTTGAATGTATGAACAAATGAATCTACTCCTGACCCAGTTCTTTCTTACCTTCTGGTCATAACTTGAGTAGGAATGACCTTCTGGCTGGTTCTAACTTCCTCTACGTGCTGAAGTCCTGTTCTCAGAGCCCAGATATATCCTTCCTCCTCAGAGGGTCTTCTGAAATCCCCTCAGAAATCCCCCACACCTGAGGTTTTGTTGCCCCTGTTGTAGGCCTTTCACCATCTGCCAGCATTGGGTGTAGCAATGTACTTGTATTTGTTTACCTGCCATATTGTGACCTTCAGGGAAACAGTGACTTTTATGCACTGATGTGCGCCACCCCCATGCTTACCTTATACTTTTCTCACTACTTTCTCCTTTCCTCTCCTTTTCTCCAGACGCAGCAACTCCCATTCTCTTCTTTTAAAGACATTCCTTTCACTCTTTTTTTCCCCTGTAACTGCAGTTAAAATTTGATAATTTATAGGTGTAGTTAAACCTTTTGTAGCTGCCTTTCTCCTGTCCTTAGTCCTGGGTGGAGACCTGCATGCTATTTTTTTTTTCTTATACTAACACATTTTTCCTGTTTTTGTCCTAGGCAGTAATACAAAATAAACCTAAAGGGGGGAGGAGCCTTAGAAGAAAAGATGAATTTTTTGAAGTTTCTTTTTAATTTTTTAGTAGAATTCACAATATGTTCATAGTGTTGTGGTTTGCCAGGCCTTGACAAATGGAAATTGTATTAGTGAAATATTCCAGCCATTATAACATGTGTAGTTTTGATTCTGAGAAATAAAAACAGGGCCATGTGACTTGTCTGTTTGTCACAGTGAATTTGTTAGAAGTTGACTTCACTTTGTGAGGTATGGGGAATCCTCACTGTTTATTTTTTAAGCTCTTTCTTTTGCAGACATATCTACTTCATAAAACAATTGATGAAATTTGTAAAAAGGCTACCTAGGCTTCAGGGAAATTCAGATTTTTGTTTATATTTAAATACACTTTATTTTTTTTAAAACAGTTTTAGGTTCATGGCAAAATTGAGCAGAAAGTGCAGAGATTTCCCACATACCCCTACCCGCCACCCCCACAGCCTCCTCCACTATCAACATCCACCCCCAACCCCTCATAGTGGTAGATTTATCACAATTGATCAACCTATACTAACATATCACCCAAGTCCACAGTTTATGTTAGGGATCACTCTTGGTACTGTACATTCTATGGCTTTGGACAGTTGTATAATATCGTGTATCCATCATTATAGTATCATAGAGAAGTTTCACTACCCTGAAAATCCTCTGTGCTTTTCCTGTTCATCGCTCCCTCCCCCTAGCCCTTGGCAACCACTGATCTTTTTACTGTCTCCGTAGTTTTGCCTTTTATAGAAAGTCACATTGTTGAATCATACAGTATGTAGCCTTTTCAGATTGGCTTCTTTCACTTAGTAATATGCGTTTAAGTTTCCCCCATGTCTTTTCATGCCTTCATAGCTCATTTCTTTTTAGCACTGAAAATATTCCATTGTCTGGGCAGACCACAGTTTATTTATCCATTCACCTACGGAGGAACATCTTGGTTGCTTCCAGGTTTAGGCAATTATGAATAAAGCTGCTATAAATAGCCACGTGCAGGGTTTTGTGTGGATAAAAGTTTTCAGGTTATTTGGGTAAATATCAAGGAGCACAATTACTGGATTTTATGGTAGAAGTCTGAAGAACGTGTTTAGTTTTGTAGGAAACCACTAAGCTGTCTTCCAAAGTGGCTGTACCATTTTGCATTCCCACCAACAATACAGATTTATTTTTGTTAGAGGTTCAAGGGACTTCTTAAAAATTCATAAAAGGAAAAATCCAGCCCTACAAAGGTGTGAAATGGCCAGTGTATGGCCTAGTTTCATTTTGCCAAAATATCAGCATGTCACAATCCTTTAAAATGCTCGTTCTGCTTTCTCCTCTCAGCTCAAATAATAGAACTCAAAATTGGTTGCAGAAAAATGAGGGGAAATTGTATAAAAAAGGCAGACTAGATAATCACATCTGTAGCACTGATATTATAGGTCATTCTTGATTTTTCTGCTGGTGGATCAGGAACGCTGGGAGAATGGGGGAAGCGGGCCTTTTTCTGCCCCCCAGCTACTTGGCCAGGTATCTGCAATCACTTTGGTGGGCTTCCTTGCTGGTTTGAATGTCCCCCATTTAGACACACCAAGGGGAGACTAGATCTTTAGGTGCTAATGGCCATTGCAGCTATTGGCAGAGGAGTTTTATTCCAGTTCTTTGGATGCATTTTAGCTAATTTCCTGTGAGGTACAGGGAGTGGGTGAGGAATTGGATAATCCTCTGGCTGGCATGGAGGGTCCATTATAAGCCCCGGGTCTTGCCCTACCTCCTCAAGCCACACCCCTTCTTGTAATGGTGACTGTATGTTGCAGGAGAGGGGCACTGGGCCTCGAAGGAACAGGAGCAGCCCATTGGTAGCCCTGCTCACTCTTGACTGTGAAATTCTGCACTCCAGAAGACAGGGCTCTTTCCCCTGCGATCTTGAATGCTGGTGAAATCTCTCCAAGAAGCCCCTTCTGCCCGTGAGAATCAATACCCTTTCCTCTGCCAGGCAGTTCTAAGTGGAAAGTATGTTTGGAATGCTTTATTATTCCCAAGGTGCCTCAATTAGTCAGGTTACCATTAGAAGCCAGGAGTTGCAGAAGTTGAATCTTTGTGGAATAAATTAATGCCTGTGGCATTTTATGATCTCAAGAAGGAGAATTTTTAGATTTAAACTTAAGCTAATTAGAAGTCAGCTCAGAGGGACTCTAATTCTTTGAACTGAAGGTTTGGGTTGTTTTTTGCCAATGATATACAAAACAACTTAAAAATATACACTGAGTATCCATATGTTCCAGGCATTGTAATAAATGGAGAAATTAGAAAGTTTGGTAAGATTCTCTTTCATCCCTCAGGGGACACAGTCTAGTAAGAGCATCAGACACAAAGGGAAGCCCAGTCTTTCTATAACCATTTATTTGAGTGTCTCCAGGGAGAGTTCGTCTCTAGGGATACAAGGATGAATAAAACTCAGCACTAGGACTTTCCCGAAGGAATCCGATCATAAGACAGCTATAATACTGTGTGATCAGTGTCACAACTTGAAGATGGTTAACTTGATTGGAGTGTAGGCAGTGAGTGTCAGGGAATGCTTTGAAGAGGAGGGAGACACTGGAGTTGGATCTTCGAGAATAGGAGTTCAGGAGGAGGAGGGTGTGGATAAGAAGTTCTAAGCAATGGAAAAAGCTTATGCCAGAACCCTGAAATAAACAGCTTGGTGAGATCTGGAGCTCTGAGTATTAGGACGTGGATGAATGGGAGGATGCAAACGGGGAGTGATGGCAGAGGAAAGGTACAAGAACAGCCGTGCGGGGAGAGGCTCTCATGATAGGTTAAGGACTGCCCTTCATCCTGCATGGGATGAGAAGCAGAGATGAGTTTTCAGTGGGAGAGCGCATGATGTGTTTTCATTTAAAAATCATTAGGTAGCTGCAAAGGATGGATTGGACAGGGTGAGACTCAAGACAGGGAGACTGCTTCTGTGACTATCAAATTAGCCCAGGGGAGAATTGGTAGCTAGACTGGGAGTGGCTGCAGGGAAATGAAAGAAGGAATAAAGAAATGTTTTGGAGGTGATATGGATAAGATGATTTAGACTAAGGATGACACTGACATTTCTAGGTATACCATGGCCCAAACAGTCTTCTATGTAAGAGTTCAATAAATGTCGTTTTATTTGGACAACAGTAGATAGTGATGCTCTTAAATGGAAAACAAGAAAGCCAGAGGAGGAGCAGGTTTAGGAGAAAAAGATGTGTTTGATATTGGGTCTGGGATGTTTGTTCTCAAAAGAAAAAAAAAAAAAACAGCTACCTGTTTTCTATTTCCTGCCAATGACAAATAAATTCATATGCCTATTTGGTAGATTGGCATGCTATTGCTAATTGAAAATACACAAATTAAAACCATGTCCTTCCAGATGACCATTGGAAAGTAACCTTCATACATTATAGAGGATCGCCATGGTTATTTATTTCTTAGGCCTCCTCTCAGGCTGGGCTAGTCAGTAACGGGCATGATGCGGTCAGGCTTGGGAAGATTTCTGTATCTCGCCTGTGAGCCAGCTCCCTGGGAAGAAAAAGAAATTGCCTACATTCCTGATATTCTGAAACCATTTGTTCTAGTTGGTGCTTCAGAGATCAAGGGCCTGGTCACTTTCTTCTCAGGATCAGCTTGGATCAGAGCGGTTTTGACAGAAAAGAAGAAAAATGTGAAATAAAGATCCAGTAAACCTCCTGATTTATTAAATAAACATAACAATATTTTTGCTCAATACTTCAGTTCTAGTTGTAGGTGAGGATCAGCGTGCCATTCTTGCTAATTCCTATTTCTAATGGGAGCAGGAGTTGCATATACTTGTAGATGCCCCTTGTCTCTGGTTAGTATTTTAATGTCTGTTAATGAGTGTTATACATTATTAAATATCTATATAAACTTGAACATTGTGCTACTGCCCTGGGTACTATATTAAGTGACCTCTAAGATTTCATTCCCACTGAATAGTCAAGGATAATTGGAACTTTGTGCAGATGTAGAGAACGTGGGAACAGTTGTACAAACATTGGTCATGCTGTAAATATTCAAGAAATGTATGCCAAGTACATATTATGTTCTAGACACTATTTTAGGCTCTGGAGACACAATGGGAGCACAAAAGAAACAGTCCTTACCCAAGAGGAGCGTACATTATAGTGCAGAGAACAAACGTTGAACAAGCAAGCAAATAAACAAGCTGGTTACAGACAGAGAGAAACGGTATGAAAAGAGGTACGGGTGTGCTGGAAAAAGATTGGCGGGGTCAGAGAAGCCCTTCTGATGAGGTGACATGCCAGGATCTAAGGAAAAGGATGGGGCAGAAGAAACACAAACACAGACCCTGGGGTGGGAATGAGCTCTGAGAGTTCAAGAAACAGAAGGAGGGCAATGGTGGGGTGTATGTAGATAGACTTAGGGAGAAATGGCTGCCTTTCCAACCGGTCATTGAATGCTTATTAGAAACTCATAAATATAGTAGATGTACATGTCTGTAGAGAGAGGCCCCATCTCATTCAACAACATTGTGAGGTAGGCATTGTTACTGCCATTTCCTAGATGAGGGAACTGGGTCTCAGAGACCAGGTCTGCATTCCTAGGAAGTAGCAGAACTAGGATCCGAGTCAGGCTGTCCGACTCATCTAGCACCTGACTGCCACCCAGCAGAACTGAAGCAGGCAAGGCACTTGGAATGACTAAGTGCTGAGTCATTGGCCTCCCAGGCTGGCTTTCATACAGTACCCACCTTAACAAATTTTGTGATGGCTTTGCTGGGATGTTAACAACAATTATCAAACAGTGATGACAGCACTGGCAATAATGAGGCCTACTACCTCATACTTTTATGATCTGTAAAGTACTTTACCATATAGTTCCCCATTTGTAGCTCAGAAGGAGCCCTCAAAGGTAAGCAGGACAAGTTTTCCTCTTCTCATTTAGGTTAAGAGATTACCTGAAGTGACACAGGGAACAGGGCTGGGACGTGGCCTCCTGCTTCTAATGCAGGGGCTTTTCCTTAAACCACAGAAACTCTTGAGAGAAGGGGGAGATATATGTGAGATGTAAGTTTATAGTCTCTCTGACTTCCAGAAAACAAATTTGTACTTCCTTCCAAGTGCTTTTGACTGAAGAAGCAGCGTAAAAGATGGATTCACTCATCATGTGTTTACTGAGCAACTATTGTGTGCCAGATACTGGGCATATCAAAGGATTCCAACTAAATAAGTTAAAAGGTACAAATTTAGCACAGTGTTATTTGCCCTGTAAGACTAGAAACAAATGCAATAGAAATAAAGAGGAAGAAGTAATTAAGTCACTTTGGGGAATTTGGGGAAGGCCTTACCAAGAATATGGCAGTAAAACTGGTCCTTGAAGGATGAACAGTAGGGTATCTCCAGGGATAGAAGCAAAGAAGGTTATTCTAGGAAAAACACATTACTACCCTGATGAAAGAATATGGTATCTGTAGGGAGTAGTAAGTAAACATGTGTATCCAGAGCATGAGGTATATGGTAAGTAATAGTGGGAAATGATGCTGATAGACTGAAGTCTGATTGCAGAGTGCCTTGAATGCCAGGCTCAGCAGGTGCTGTATTTGGACTGCCCATCCTAGGTTTCTTAGCAATGGAATGGCATGATTATATTTGCTGTGTTTTAGAAAGCAAATACTATTGGCAAGGGGAGGTTGATTGGAACAGGGGAAAGGTTGGAAGCTACTGTAATAGTTTAGGAGAAAGAACGGTGCCCTGAATTGGTTGTACAGTCCTCCCTCAGTATCCACTGGGGGATTGGTTTCAGGACCCTGGCAGATAACAAAATCCCCGGATGCTTAAGTCCCTTGTATAAAATGGCATAGTATTTGTACATGAGCTATGCACATTCTCCTGTGTACTTTAAATCATCTCTAGATTACTTATAATACCCAATACAATGTAAATGCTGTGTAAATAGTTGTTATGCTTATTGTTTAGGGAATAATGATAAGAAAAGCCTGTGTGTGTTCACTACAGATGAAACCATTGTAGGCCTTTCAATCCACTGTTGGGTGAATCCGCTGATGTGGAACCCACGGATAAGGAGAGTAGACTGTAATTCCTAATTATGTATTGAGAAATGTGGCGGTATATTGATGAGACTTAAGGACTAATTAGATGTGGAGACACACCAACTGGATTTTGGGTGCACACACTAGTTTTCCATTTGTACATACACACATTCCTTATTTGGGCCTCCCCAGACTCAGCCCAGTTCTCCCTGAGTCTTCAAGCCAGCCATTGATTGATTTATTATTTATTTATTTATTTTTGAGGAAGATTAGCCCTGAGCTAACTACTGCCAATTCTTTTTGCTGAGGAAGACTGACTCTGAGATAACATCCATGCCTATCTTCCTCTACTTATATTTGGGACGCCTGCCACAGATGGCTTGCCAAGCGGTGCCATGTCCACACCTGGGATCCAAACCGGTGAACCCCCGGGCTGCTGAGAAGCAGAATGTGTGAACTTAACCACTGCGCCACCAGACCGGCCCCTGATTTATTTTTCTATACTCAAAAAAAGAAAAAATTAGGGGCTGGCCCCGTGGCTGAGTGGTTAAGTTCGCCCGCTCCGCTGCAGGCGGCCCAGTGTTTCGTTGGTTCGAATCCTGGGTGCGGACATGCACTGCTCATCAAGCCACGCTGAGGCAGCGTCCCACATGTCACAACTAGAAGGACCCACAACGAAGAATATACAACTATGTACCTGGGGGCTTTGGGGAGAAAAAGGGAAAAAAATCTTTAAGAAAAAGAAAAAATTATAGGTCTGTGATCTTATGGATTCTCTCTTATGATTTGATCTTCGATGATCCCATAGGATTCTTCTGGCTAAAGAAACGCTGAGTGCAGACAAACGTTTGAAGACTTGGATGCCATGACTATATTTACGTTCTGCAGATTATTTACCTTTTATGTATTTGGAACTGTTGTTGCATATTTGAGAGCCTGCCTACTAAGCACTTTGGGGAAATTCTTCTCAGCCAGTGACCTCTGGTAGGGAAATATTCACAGAGCAACCTGTTCCCTTTCTATTTCAGGCCTTCCCTGAATGCTGAAGGAGAATTTAGGTATCAGATAAGGGACTATACTGTAATGTTTGTGTCAGATCCCACACTTTTCTGGAATACTCTTTCCTTCTACTCTTCTTGTAATTGAGGACCACTCCTCCTGGCTTTAAAATGTAATGTAGGGTCAGAGTTGGGAGAAATAAATAAACAGTTACAAATTGTTTGCTCCTTATAAGCATCAAGAATTCATTTCTGTTGCATAAAAGGACTACATTTAATCTCTGAGGTAAAATGAGTTTTTCTTCTTTAACATGGACTTGTCTCACTCCTACTTCACCCAAATTCATGTAACACTGTGGGAAAAGTCCCCAAGTAATCTCACATGTTTAGTCATTTTAGAGGGCCTTTCTTAGGTTCCCACGGAGAAGAGGAAGCATTTTGAGGCTGTTCTCCTGTATAGACCTTGCCCTTCAACCTCTCTGCACCCCACTTACTCTGATCAACGTAATAATATTCACGTCCTAGGAGTGCTGTGAAGACTAAAGGGATAAGTGAAGTCACTAGAATAAAGTCTGGCACGAAGCAGAGTTCAGTAAATATTAATTGCTTTAGACAGTGGCTTACAGAAGTTGGATAAAAGACGGGCTTTTTTCCTTAGGGAAATTATAACTTAGTTTTAAAAACCATTGATTGGCAGAATGTTATTTAAAATTCCTTGATTCTCATATCTCTGTTAACAGATTCTGATGTAAAAAATGGAGTTACACAGCCATTTGCCCTCTTGGTGATCTAGAAAATGTTTTTACTTTTCCTCTTCAGGCTGGTTTACAGAGAGTCGAACCCAGTTTCTGTGTTGGAAGACTGAGCTTTAAGAATCCTTCTCTTCTACACTTTCAGACTTGTCATTCAAACTTTTTAGCTCTATCAGCAAGCTGTTCTGAAGCAAATTTCCTGAAAAAGCTATTTTTTCTTTTTAACAAACGGCAGGTATAAGTACATAATTCAAAAATCACCTTGTAGTCTTAAAACAGGCATTGAATCATGCTTTTGTGGCCAGATTCTCTTGGCCATTCAAATGGCCATCTATAAAGTATTTATTGAGAACCTATAATGCGTTAAGTACTGGTGATACACGTGAGCAAGATATGGTTCCTGAAATTGTCCCAAGTTTAATTGACTTGGATAAATATCTTGTGCTTTACAAAAATTTATTGGTGTTTGTTGCTATTGTTTCTATCATCATTTGAGGAGGTAGGAGTGGAGAAGTGGCCAAATTTTAAAAATTAATTGCATTTGAGTAAGTGACTGAAATACCATTCTCAGTGACCTAATCGTTATATAGATGTGCAATTATTTCATCTACTAAGTAATTTGTACTTCTGCAGTTTTATCATTTTCATGCTTCATTATCACCCTATATATTCAAGGTATTGAACCTGTTCCATAAACAGTATTAATCTCAATTACTTTGGGAGCTTTAAATATTATTCCCTCATTAAATATATTCTTTGTTATGCTGCCCATGTTTTTGCAGCGTCAGAAGCTGTTGATGCTGATAAAAGCAAACATTCAGTTAAAAAACCTTTTCATGTTTTAATTAGATTTTAAAAATTTGTGTGTTTGTATTTCTCAAATGGTTTTGGTTATGGAAAGCACCTCATTAGGCTAGTTTAGAACTTTGAGTCCAAAGTCCAACCTCATGCCTTGGTTTGGACTTCAAGTATCTGAGGCACATTAAAGGAGCAGAACGTTCTCTGTCTTTGACAAGAATCACAGTGTTGAAATTTTGACAAGAAGACTTAACGTTTGTCTCGGAGACTATAAACTTCTTGAAGGCAGGGCCTGCCACTTCCATCTCTGTACCTCTGACACATAGTTGGGTTGTTCTTTAAATGTTAGCTAATTGGAGTTGAACTGAATAATAAAACAGAGTTTGAGACTCAGTCTCCCAGGTTTGCCTTATCTCATATACATAGGATAACCCTAGCAAACTATCCTTTCTTCTTTGTTTCAAAAATTTCATTATGTTCATCTTTGATGTGAGACATCTTTATGGCCTCCTGCTGCAACTCCTTTGGGCGGCAAGTTAGCTGCTTCCTTGCAGGCCAGACCTTCCTTTCAAGCTATGGTGTTCAGTCTCCCCAAAGTTGGCTTGCCTCTGGGTAGAGACTGCAACAAAATGTCCAAATTACCTTCAACTTCTGAGTAAAAACAGAAGTAAAATGGAAAACTCTATCATGTAAGCCACCTGAAAAACAAACCCAGGGACCTTTGTCTCTTCCTCCTAACTCTTGGCTAGCACAAGAGAATCTTTTCTGCAAAGATAAACAGATGACCCAAGACAATCTCTCCAAATTAAAAAGTTCTGAAGTTTTATTGTGGAGTCCAATTCAACTGGCATTTAACTTTAGAACCTCCTCCCCTGTCTAACTGAATCATCACAACAAAACCAAATTATTAAATATATACGTACTAAGTTTATAGGTACAGTATCAAAGCAGAATGGGAAAAAGGCAAGTAGGGAAAGTGTAAAATTCTCCACTCCTCTAGGTGCCACTAAGGGATTTGTTCCTTTTGCCTCTTCCACTAGTCTAGCTCGGAGTCCCTCTCACTTTAGTGTGCCTATGGATTATAGTATAGGGTTGTTTACCCCAAACCACATACTCATTTTCTTGTGGGTGGTTTAAGAGACCTCAAAGGGAAATGTTAGCTATCTTTGTAAGCTCATCCCTAACAAGTACTTCTATACATATATTATACAGGAAAAGGAATAAAACTCTCCAGAGGCAAATTTCTGGGGAGACCTTTAACCCTTTTCTGTCCAGACTTTCCCTTGTGAAATAGGGAGCCAGGTCCCTGGTCATCTCATCCAGCACCTTGGGCATCAAAAGCTCACATGCAAAGTGCTACTATTGTACTCACAGTGACCTCTCGGGGCACATGAGCAAGGCTGTCTGTCTGAGATGCTATTAGACGTCGTTTAGGGTGGGTTTCAAGTCTGGCTTCTTGCAGAGATGCTGTGGGATATGTAGGAAACTTCCTGAGTGGCTGATGTATCTATGGGGCTTTGGATCTTCTTTTTAATAACAAGCAAATATTTCCAGCAACTGGGTGGAGGGGTAAGATGCCAATCCTGCCAAACTTCTGTGGAGGCAGGGGCTGTCCTACCTCTCTCAGAACCAGCTGTCCTCTGGTGTTCTCTTGTCACACTGACACAGCCCCCCCTGGCTGGGCTGATTGGTCGCTGGCAATAACTGATATGGAATACTGATATTCTCACTGGCAGTTCCTTCCTCTCCAAAGAGGCTCCTTTCCGCTCCTCTTCTGTCTTTCCTGACCCCAGCGTGGTGCCCAGCCTCCCTGACCTGCCACCCCTGCACCAGGGGGAGGATGAGTCCTGGGCGTGATGCTCTGAGACAGCGGTGAAATCCACCAGGCTGCTTTCGCTCCAGCTCGCTCTCGGGAGAGTCCTGATCCAGACTTCTCAGGGTTTGTACAGCACAGGCAACTGCATGCGGGCCCGAGGGGTGGCTGAAAAGGACTTGTGTGTGGCGGTTTTATCGCCTTTCATCACTTTGCCGGCCTCATCCCCAGCCGTGCCTGGAGCTTGACAGTGGATTTCTTTCTGCCTAAGACGCTGAGGAAGGATCCCTTCTCCTTCTGTTGACTCTTTCTATTTTTATGGTAAGTGCTTGCATTGAAATAGCTGCTCTGCTGCAGTGAACTGAACGGTGCTCGCTCGCTCTCTTCCCAGCTAGGCTTAGTGACCTTCTCTCTGCGTTTCTCCTGTTTTCATGGATCCATGGCTGGAGTGATCCAGCTAACTAAAATGCCAGGGGTCATTTGTCTGGATTGCTTGTCTTTTTATTTTTTTCGTAAATCCGTGCTCCTCAGCTGTGATGGAAACAGAAGCATTCTCTCTTTGTCCTTGAAGCAGCAGCCAGGGAAATGTGTTCACAATGGTAAACTGCAGCAGTGTGCAGGGAATCTGTGGAGGGTGACTGACAAATCTGGGCAAGTTGAATCCTTCGCGTGCTGAGGTGCACTCTCTCAGAATCCAGAAGGGCCGGGGCTGATCGGCCCGCATAACAAACTATTCCATCTTTCTGGGTGAAGACGAGCACATGTGTGAGTTATGTCGGAGTCTGCTGTGGGCAGCGGCGCTTTATGCACCTGCCGGTGGGTCCAGAATGACCCTGTATCTTGTGGGCTTTACCACTTGGGCAGTAACATTAGCAGTGGGAGGAATCCTGCTTTGGTGGATGGAGTAATTCATGATCTCATTGCTTCTTTCCCTTTGGAATCTCAGGGTGCCTGTTGTGCAAACCATATTTTACATCCTCTTTAGAGGGTGGAGGGGCAGTGATGATAGGAACATTTTTGAGTTGACAATATAGTTTCATCCTCCTGCTGGGAGGTAAAATGCTTTGAGGCTATTAGAATGGTTAGACTTTTCTAAGAGAAAATATGCTGGTTTCCGAGGAGAAACATGCATGTTGCAGCATCCACAGGCAGATTGCTTATTCCTGGGCACTACTCTTAGAATAGTGTTCTAATTTTTCATCTGGTCTTTCAAGGCTTGCTGCAGAGAGCACCACAACTTCAAGTTGTTTATTGGCTGCCTCCTGAAGTCCAAGGGAAACCAAGAACATTTTGGTATATTTCTCAGCTTGTAGAGCCTGTGGTTGAAGGAGTCTCCTCACAGGGAGATTTTCTTTGGGTTTTTTTTTTTTTTGGTAGCAGGTGTGTTGAGTTATTTTGGTCAACGCAGCATTCCAAAGGATAAGCTCCACAGTTGTAATTCTTAGTTCTTTTCCTGTATTAGGCCTCGGAATGGGTTGTCTTATTTGATTTTGTGTGGGTTTTCCACTTGTGGTTCATTTCACTCTAGGGAGGGTTCCCAACAAATGTAATTCAGCTTTAATTTGTAAGATATTGTACTGATACATGTGACTTTTTTTTGGTAATAAATGAGGGAAAAAAATGTGGGGTGAAATTTCTCGTCTCTCCCCCTGTTGATTGGGAGTTTGGAATGTAAAGTTCCTTGCTGTCTTCCTCATTCTCATCACTTTTGTTTCCACTGTCTGTTTGGAGTTTTCTTAAAATAGTGGTGATGACATCAGGCATATGCTTTAATCCTGTTCCCTGGGCCCTAAGTAGATACATTAGGGGTTTTGGTTTTGGTTTTTGGTGGCGGGTTCTTTGCATATATGAAAGCATACATGTAAATATCCTCAAATTCTTGCTCTTTATTTAAATGATAGCCCAGTTCCAGAGTAAAAGAATCAAAGGGTTAACAGCCACAACAACAAATTAGGATCCTTGCAGACTGTGGTCTCTGAATCCTTAAATGATGTTTGAATTACTTTTGGTGTTGTTTGGATCAGCTGTTCTAAGATCCACTTTTTCCTACACTAGATTATGGCTCATAGCAATATTGTGATTTGACTGACAGACTTCTCTGCTTCCTTTGATTTACAATGCATAACTGTTTACTTTCATCTGTAATGGTGTTTTCTTACTTTGCTTAATTTTTTTTATCCAATTGTGAGGATTTTTACCAGATGCCTGGCAACTCAACTTGAGGTATTCATCAAGATGGAAAGAGTTGGAATGAGCTTGGTGTCATGGAAATAGACTCCGTATTTCACACTGCAGGCAATTTCAGATTCATTTAGAAAATTTCATTTTAGTCAATAGCAACTAGCTTTGAGAGACAGAATTCCTTAGGCTTCCTTTACTTTGCTGAACAGAATATTGATCTATGTGATCAGAATTGTATATATGTGCCAGCATCTACACAAATAAACTGTTTACCTGTGACTATTACATATAAATATTCTTAATAGTTGTAGCATGCTCATTTAGAGAATAGAAGAAAAATTCCTGAGGTACTGAGATATTGCTTAGCATCCTCTAGCTAGCTTTTTGTTTTTTTTGGTGATAGGTATTTCCCCATTTCCCACATCCCTCCTCCAGATAAAATGCCTTTGGGAATTTCTTTGAATTGGGAAAATGCATTCTTCAGCATTTCCTTGTCTAACAGCATGGAGTCATGTTAATTCCTTTGCAGGGTCTCTGAAAGCAACACTGAAAACTACTGCAGGAAAAATTGATAAAAGCTATGCTGAGTAGGGACAGGAGCCTCTTGGTGTGATGAAGTCATCGCAACATTTTATATGTGTGTGTTTATTTAGCTACTGTGCCTTGCAACTGATTTTGCTTGCAGCCCTAGCAAATTGAAGTTATTTGAAACGCGTCTAGAAGAACCTAGAGTGATGTAGGTGCAGGTATTCATTTTTCACACTTCTTAATCATAGCTATCATTAAAAGAATGCTCTCTGTTTCTTTTGGTGGTGTGTTAATTTGAAACCTGCAGCTTCAGTACTCTCCATTTTTTATCCTCTTCCTTTCTGCTTCCTCTCTTTGGCGTTTCTTTATATCTTTCTTTATGTGATGTGCTGAAGTGTACACATAGAAACTCAGACAGTGAAAATTGATGATTAATGAAGAGTTGGTTACATCTTCTCTTTTAGTAACCAAACTCCAGTGTGCAGCCTGTAATCATGTAACTGAGAGAAGAAATTGCCCCCATTAATATAAAGATAACCTCACACTTCTGGAGGCATTCTTGTCATTGAAACTATTTTCCATAGTTGATTACCAGGACCAGAAATAGAATCAGTTTTGCATTTTAATTAATGACATTCTAGATCTGTCTAGGTTGAACTGCCCTCAAATCTTGACATGTTTACTATCTAAAAGGTCTTTGTGTTAAGAAGGAGAGTTTATGGGTGATACAAAGTAAAATCATTTGGTTATGGAATACAGCTTTTCTTTGGGAATTGTATGAACTATATTATTAAGGTTGTTGGCTGAATTTTTCTGTTGCTTTTTCCAAGATAATTAAGTCAATATATTCTCTTTAGTATCTCTCCATGAGTGTTTTTTTGCAGAATAAAAAGAGTAATGTACAACTCCTACATAAAGCTTCTCAGAGGGGAGACTGTTCTTTAGCACAGATTCAAAACTACTTCTAACACCAGCTATGGTGATCTACTTTGAAAGGAACTTGCTATTCAATTGGCAACTCAGACAGATTGTATGAAATAGGAGAAATGCTTTATGAGCTGTGTTGAATACTGCATTTTTGATCTGCGCCTCTCTACTGAATTCATTTAGGACTATAGTCACCAGATCCGCTTCACAGAAAAAAAAATCATGTCCTCAGGAGCATAATAATCTAGCCAGACTGTCATAAATGTTTATGTTGCAAGTTATATCTCTTGGGTGGTAGAAGGAGATGGCAGAATTTGGGAGGAGAACCAAATCACAGCCCCAAAATAATGCAAGACGAAAGGGGAAAATTCTTCCCTATATTTAGCTTTTAATTCTCCAGTTGGGCTGTTGGCTTTTAAGTCTGAAGAGCCAAAAAATTGTTAAAAACACATAATGACAGGTTTTGTGGGCCTTTTCTCTAATAGAAATCTTTGACCCTTAATTAGGCATCTGCTGAGTGACCTTTTGGCTTGTGTGAACCAAGAGCCATTCTTATAGAAAGCAGACATATTGTAATACAGCAGGAATTCACTTACTTACATTTTTCCTGTTGGTCTCCCACTGGGGACCTCCTGTGAGTGTCAGAGAGGGAATGAGTGTCTGGAGATCATCAGAGAGCACAGCCAGTCACAGTGGGATGTCTTCAGGACCCTGAGTTTCCATCCAGCCACTAACTGGCTGTGAGACTCAAATTTATGTCTGCTATATTGAGCTTGGACCAGATAATCTCAGAGGGCTCCCTCAGCCATTAAAAATTGTGAACTGTTATTTTACCTCTATTTTTTACTAGATGGATGATAATTTCTAAAGCAATTGACCCAGATGAGACATTCCTAGAAGGGTAGGCTGTACCTTCTCTTAACCCTGCAAAACCCCCCAAACTATGACAGTGACCTGAGCATCAGAATTAGTCAGAAAAGTGTGATAACGGCGAACCTTCATAAACAGGGCTAATGTGTATATGATGACTACCTGCTGCCCCTGGGACATTTTGAATTCTCTCACCTTACCATCGAAAGGGACCTTGAGGAGCATCTTACCCACTTGCTCACTTCCTAGATAAGGAAGCTAAGGTCCAGGGACATTAAAGTGACTTCCCCAGGGTTGGAGACCTGGTTAGCACCTGGGCAAGACAGTTTAGTGCAATGCGCCTGGATTTACTCAAACTCCTGCTCCATTCCTGGTGTGGGGCCCCTTCCACAATACACAGCTGCCACTTACTGTGTCATTCATTGCTCACAAAACTGCTTTGTGGCATCTAACTCACTGGTGTCCATTATTTCTCGGTTCACTTCATGCAGATTACGTGGCTGTACCAGTCAGAGTGAGTCACATCAAGCAAATGTTTAGATAATGTGTTCATGCTTGTGTGGAAATGTATTTTTTCATACTGAAATTCTACTTTTCTTATGAACACTTCAAGAATTTTTACAAACACTGTGCTTAGTTTTTTTTCCCCTCTGAACTTCAACTATTTGACTATTTCTATTTTGTAGAGGGGGTGGTGTTTATAGATTGATTCCTTCATCCATTCATTCACCTAATACTTATTGAGCACCTGCTGTGTCCATCCTAATGTTAAGCAGTAGGGATCCGGGGATGAAAGAAGTGGATGCGGCCATTGCTCTGAGGGAGTTCAGAGTCTAGCTATGCTTCATGAAGTTTATTGTCTTTTGATTCGCAGCCAGGGATCTGCTTACTGTTTCACGCAGTTTCTCAAAGAATCCAGTTGAAAAACAGTTTCCTTGGGCAGTTTTTGCCTGTGGTTATTCTCCTGAGAAGTTCTTTTCGTAAAAAGGCACCTCTGCTGTCATTGCAACGTATCTTCCAGTTTTCTAAAACAGTATTTTTAGCTCCTGATTTTGTTACTTGATTGAACAAAAGAGATTAATTAGCTAAACTTGTTTGTACTATTGTTGTGATTCATGAATGAAAGTTCCATTCTTTGGTCAAAATAATCTGTTTCCTGGAATCCTAAATTGATAGTCTGGATAGCACAGTGTCAATGGAACTAATTGCAAGTTAAAGACCAAATTCCTTGGCCTTGCCTACCAGGCCCATTATAACGTACAGCCCTTGCTTCCTTGTTCTGCCTTTTGTTCTGTAGCTCCTATGGAATGTTCCAGAAGTAACAAAATATTTGCACTGTCCAGAAATAGGCAACTTTGACTTGCCTCTGTGTCTTTGCCCATACTGTTCCTCTGCCTAGAATGTCTTTCCTCTCTTTCTTCAGTCTAACTTTCAAGGCAAGTTCAGATGCCATCTCCCATGGAAGCTTTTTGACACTTACCGCCTTTCTTGACCCCCATCGCCCAAAGCTGAGTAGGTAAACCTTGTCTGTCTTCTTACATCCCTCAGTACAAAGATCTTATGCGACTTGATAGACTATATTGTAATTGTCTACTTGGCTTTCTCTCTCGAATAGACATTTTGTTCCTTAAGGGCAGGGACTGTATTTTCAACTAGGCCTAGTTCAGTGACTGTTTTAGCAGATACCCAATAATCCCTGGACAAACGCACTGAGAATCACCACATAAAACCTTTGGTGCTGGTATTGGCGACTACTGCTCTATGTGAAGAACTTAATTTTTCAAGACAATGTGACTGTATGAATTGTAGTGAGAAGGATAAAGAGATTGGCAACCATCCTGATGTAGTCCATTAGAAATTCTATGCAAAATCCCACAAAATGTCTCTGCCTCCAAATGAGTTTCAATAAAGTAAACAACAAGAATTTATTAAGTGTCTTCTATAAGCAAAGTATTGTGTTAGGTCCACAGGAATGAAAGATTATTAAAAAAAGGCATAAATCCTGTCCTCCGAAAGACCACAAACTAGTGTGGCATTTTTCCATGTGTAAATGACCTGGTTACAAGGCAGACTGTTAGAAATAGAGATCCTAGGAAGCTGTAGACTTGCAGAAAAGGCAGGGCAGAAAGGGCATTCCAGACAGAGGGCTGGCTTGAGCAAGAACCTAGAGATCTGAAGGTGAAGGTGAGGAACATTTGGGTGGAGGAGATGGAAATGGTATCAGAGGATCTGGATGGCAGTTTATTATTTCTGAAAGTTGGGAGATAATTAATAGGGTCTAGAAGAAGCCAAATGGAAATTTGTTTGGAATCTCTCCTCAGGTTTAATTAAATCAAAAGTCTGTATTCATTGGAGGGAGAGCAGTTGCTCAGTACATAACTGCCTAAGACATTTGTTTCTCACCCATCCCTTTTGCCCTTGAGCGTACGCTTTGACGTTCAAACTCATCACAAGGAAGTGAAGCCAGTAAATCTAACCTAAATCAATCAGTTTAGACCTAGAGAGATGGAGGTCACTGAAGTGCCTGTTAATACACTGCCCAGAGTGTAAAGAACCCCACGGCCCTCTGGTGCTTTATCACTAAGAACTTAGTTGTTTCTTTTTCTTTGGCAATTAACTTTGTGCTGTTTACAAGGAATACAATCATTTTATGAACCAGTGGGGATATGCATGCATGAGCTAGTTTTCTGTAGGTGAAAAAGTAGCTTAGAAAATTCTATCTGTAATCGGTTCAGGTCATCTCCGAAGTATGATTTCTGCTGTGCCTCTTCCTTCCTTTTCCCCAAAAGAATCAGGCAACATATGTTTAGGGAGTGGTAAGTTAAGTTTTGTGCTTCTCAGAATTGGATCTGATCAGATAACTCTCCACCTTGAAAGTGACCTAAAAGAATTGAGCAGTTGCGAGGAATATCTCTAAATATTTTGGCCAGAGCATGAAAGCAAATAAATTTTGTTTATTGAGCAATAGATGAGATAGAGAAGAAGCTTCATTCATTCACTCACTCAACAAGTACTTACTGAGCGCTTACTCTGCTCCAGGCACACTTTTAGGAGATGGAGAAATAACAGTGAACATAACAGTCAACATCTTACCTTCATGGAGCTAACATTCTGGTGGGAAGACACAGACCAACATGTTAACTAATACAAAGCATGTCAGATGGTGATAAGCACTATGGAGAAAAAGAAAGGAGAGAATGTTTTTGCTGCTGTTATCTTTGCATTTGGATTTTCTTTCCATTTATTTAACTTACCACGCACTATGTTTAAATTATTTTCTTTTCTCCATTTCATTGTTTTTAGCTTACTAATTTTGTATTTTCTGACGAGTCATAAATGATGATATCTTGCAGATTTTTTGCCCCTAGATAAGCTCAGCTGTTGAGACAATTGGGAGTACTATGAGCAAAAGTTATCAGGCATTTAGTTCTTGGATTGATTTAAAGGAAAAGAACTATTGACATCAAAACTCATGAGTGTTTTTCGCAAGGGCAAAGTCAGAATTTAGATGAAGAACGTGGGATAGAAATGGATCTGTGTCTCACCTGAGCCTGAGGGCAGCAGACTGGGCTGTTCTTCTGGGAGACCGGGAGCTTGAGCTTAGGGAGCTCCGGCCCTGGGAGGGGACAGAGAAAGGGTGGACGTCACCAGTGAGCACAGCTCATTAGTAGAGGGAGATTGGGGTGAACTAGAAAGTGAACACACCAGAAATTTAGCAAGAATTTCGCTTTGGGAGGAAGGGGCGGGAGGGAGATAAAGCCAGTGAGACAGAAGTATATCAATGAGCAATATTTACAAAAACAGGTTCTGCCTAACGTAGAACATCTGGGTGAGTTGGTTAACGGAAACGGTGCCTTGAAACAAAAAGGAATATTTATGGATTTCCAAAAATTCCCACTCTGTTCCGTGTGGTCTTTAATTCAGCATCAGTATTCCATTCTACTCCAAGCAAGCTTTCAGTCAGTACTTTCTACTTGCTTCTAAAAGAATTAGGATTTGAAGGAAGATATCTCCTGGAGGTGGAGAGCCTGGGCTCTGGGGCAGACAACCTGGTTCCCATCCTGCCTCTGCCATTTACTCACCTTTGGACCTTGGGCAGGTTACTTAGTCTCTTTGCATATCATGGTCCTCAGTTATAAAATTGGGGCTAACAATCCCTGCCTCATAGAGTTATTGTGGGTATTAAATGAGATGGTACGTGAAAAGTGCTTGGCACAGTGCTGCCTTCCAGATGGTTACACTGCCCAACGATTGTTGACTCATTATTAGTCTCTCTGGTGGTAGGGGTTCGGAGAAGTTCTTGTATATGTGTATGTACTTAGCAAAACTTATCTTTAATAATTATGATATTTTCTTCTTCTTGTTTGTGATTAATGATTTTATGATGAGGCTTTTTGGAGGGATCTCAGTTTTTGTTATCAGTCTTTTGTAATTTGGAATTGACTTGGATTGCAAATCTCTATCACAGTCATGTATGAACAGATGAATTGGTGGACCAAGTGGCCACGGGGGGTCCCCAGGAGGAGAAGCTACTAAACACAGTAAGTCACTTTCTGGCAGGAAAAGACAGAACTGAGGTGGAGTAGAAAAGGAGCAATATGGCAGCAAATATGATTAAATTCCTTTGACTTAGTTGAAATTTGAGAGGGTTTAAGGATGGTTGCTCCTCAAGTGGCATGTAGTCTAGAGAGGCTGTTGCTGCAGCGTAGCTTACAGTTTCCTGGAGAGAATGACTAAGGAGTTGGGATTGGTGTAGATGGGGGCAGGTTGGTTAGGGATGAGTGGCTATGTGCCAATAAGTTTGTAGGAAAGATTTTCAAAAGTGGAATGCCTAGGTCACTGGGCATCTGAGCTAATTTTGATAAATCTTACCATATTGCTATT
Source organism: Equus asinus (assembly GCF_041296235.1). Classification (NCBI taxonomy): domain Eukaryota; kingdom Metazoa; phylum Chordata; class Mammalia; order Perissodactyla; family Equidae; genus Equus; species Equus asinus. Next base: position 40,580,178 of record NC_091793.1, read on the forward strand.
GACAGAAGTGTGCCAATTTACACTCCCACCAGCAATGAATGAGAATGCCTGTTTCCTCATTCCTAAGCCCACTAGCAAAAAATTTTGATCTTTGTTAATTTGTTTAGTTGAAAAGTAATATCTCATAGTTTAATTTGAACATGTTTTCATGTGTTTACTTTGTATTTTTTCTCTTCTGTGAACAATCTGTTCACCCTTTGCAAGCTTGTAAAATTTGAATTTTTGTTGTCTTGATTTTCAAGAACTCTTTATATGTTAAAGAAATTAACATTGCCTTATGATTTCCCCCAAATATTCCCCATATTTTTTCATTTGTTTTTGGATATTGTTTATGGTATTTTGGGCATAAAAACTTTTATTTTTATGGAGTTAAATGTGTCATTTTTTTTTGTAGCTTTCTGGATTATGAGTAATATTCAGAAAGCCTTACTTTGGAATCATAAAACTAATTCTTCCACAATATCTTTTAGTATGTTTACGATTTTATTTTTGTTTGTCTTTGGTTCACACTTATTTTGGTTTGGTAATGAAATAGAAATTCAATTTTATTTTTCCCCAATTATAACCCAGTTCCCTGCAAACATTTCTAGGATGATGTATCTTTTCCTTGCCTGTGATATGGTAATTCTTGAAAAAGATATTTACTTGGATGAGGGTAGAGGTGTCAAGAAAGGGTAACGTCATCTGTTAAATCCTCTTATGCCATTAGAACTATTTTTGGAGAGTTTTCTCTGTTTTGTTGACTCTGTTTGTTGGCTAGCCCCACACAGTGTTAATTTCTCTAGTTTTATGTGTTTTAATATCTGGTATGCCCAGTCTCCTCTTATTACTCTTTTTTTCTTCCAGGATTTTCCTGGATCTTCTTACGTGCTTATCTTTCTGTATGAACTTCGGAAATTGTCTAGTTCTAAAAAAAATCATATTTTGGGTGAAGGGTTATATTAAATTTATAGGTTAATCTAGGGAAAATTTTTTATGAAATTGAACCAACCTATCCTCAAACAGGGTATATATTCTCATTTATTTGAACTTTTATGGATCTCAATAATGTTTTAAAGTATTTTTCATGTATATATCTTGATAGTGTTTTTTCTTTAATTATTTGATATGGTGTTACGATAGGTATGTGTCTAGTCTTCACGTATTTCCAGGAGTATTGAGGGATGAGAAGAGAATAGGAGTATTCTTTAGGTACCATAGTATAAATTATTTGGGGAAAAATATTAAATTTGCATAGAGGGATGTGGATGACTTATTTTTTTATCCTCCTTTAAAACCCCATATTTTGAATTGTTGATCTATATATAAAAACATATTTGTTTTAAATTTGCAATTGAATTTAATAAATGTTTTTCACACTCCTAAATTCAGAGCACCAATTGCTGAGATCCTTCTGCAAAGTGTTCTGCAACATTGTCTTATATTAATTCATTTCTCTAATTAACTCAGGAGGCATTTAATGAGTACTAACTTTAGGTCAAGCATTAGGAATATGAATCCTAATGAGACATGGTCCCTTTCATTAAGGCATTTGCTGTTCGCTGGGAAATTGACTTGAAAATAAATAATTATAATAAAATAAGATCATGCGCTTCATGAAAGTATATGCAAAGTGGAATTGGAGCGTGGAGAGGAGGATTTCAGGCTGTCCTGGGGCAATCAGAGAAGGCTTTACTGAGGAAGTGGGGTCTGAACTGAGACCATTTAGATGAGTTGCTATCAAGTGGACAAAGCAGGGGATGCTGCTCCAGAGAAACTAGCAAGTGCAAAGATGCTGGGGCATGAGTGAGGTACAAGTAATTGAGTGTATGGTGCTATTGTGGGAGATGAGGCTTAACTAGTAGGCAGGTGCTGATTCTCAAAAGGCCTAATGTGACATGCAAAGGAGATTTTGCTATATGCTGTAGGCACTGGAGAAAATTTTGAGCAGAAGAGAGAGAAGTTCAGGTTGTTGACTATATCACTCTGATAGCCATGTGGAGGACAAATTAGAAAGGCATAAGTATACAATGAGGAATACTAGTATGGATATTGTAACAGAGGACCCAGTGATGGACTATTTTCTATTAAACTGGGGCAGTGGCATTAGAAATGACAGAGGGACCCTATGTAAGATTCATCCAACAATTACTCATTATGGTCTCCTGTAGGCCAGGCTCTGTACTAGGCTCCAGGGATGCAGTGGTATATAAGATAGATAGGCTCCCTGCTCCAAAAGAGATTCCATTCAAGTGGGAGGAGACCAACAAAGAAGCTGACAAATCAGCTGATACGTCAGACAGTGGTAAGTTCAATGAAGCAGAATGAAGGGGAAAGGGAGGGCTAGAGCAGAGTGGCAGAGGAGGAGGCTGGGGGCCAGAGGTCGTGGTAAGTCTTTGATTTCACTCAGAGTGAGACGGGAAGCCAGGGCAGTGTTATAAGTACAGGAGTGTCATGACTTGACTGGTAGCCTTTAAAGAATCTTGCTTGCTGTTCCATGGGTAACAGCAGGAAGTCAGGGTATAATAGGTCAGTTAGGAGGCTGGTGCAGAAATCCAGAAGAGAGGTGAAGATGGACCAGGGTGGTGGCATTGGAGGTGGAAAGGGATGGTTGGATTATGGATCTGCCTCCAGACTGGAGTGGAAAGGACTCAGGAAGATGTGCTTAGAAAATAAAATGGGCAAGTATAGATTAGATAACTGCTGCTAAGGAAATATACAATATTTTAAAGGGAGATGAGGAAAGACTGGCTGGGGAGAGCTGCTTTAGCAAGAGCAGTCAGTGTGGCCAGTATGGTGACTTCTGAACTCTTGCAGGGTTAACTTTTATGCATCTATATACTTGTAAGCCACACTGGAATGTGTGAAATGATTCAAGAGAGAATTCTCAGAATTGCCTTATTCTGGGAAGCTGTGTTAAATAGGGTTAATTGGAAGAATATAAATGGTGTCTACTTTCCTGAGCAATAAAATTGATAAAAAGACTACACTTAAATTTAACTTGAAGCAATTTCACAGCCTGAGAATTTTCAGCAGATAGTAATCAGGGAGCTGATAATATAAGAAATTAGCAGCCCATTTGGATTGACGTGGGAGAGGAATATGGGGGGCACCGAAAAGGACCTACAGACCATGGATCTTGGGAGAGTGGGAAAAATGAATTAAATGTGGTTGAAAATTATAAATTGCCTAACATTTTACCCAAGTGTTTTTTGCTAAAGGAGAGTTCTTTCTAAAGCCTACTTTTCTCCATTAGCAAAAGGTTATAAAATGCTCCTGAGAGTTGAATCATGGCGAGTTCCCTTAGCTTTGGAAGTTATCTTTGAGTGATGCAGGGCTGTCCATTCCAAATACTAAGTATATTTCTGTAAATCATGTGGTGAGTTGTATTGGGAAATTGAAAATACATTCATGAAGGTTTTTAGGCATCCCAGCCAGGAAACCCCTTTTGTCAGACCCTGCCTTTTGAAGGGTTTTATGCTGCTTATAAGAATTTAGATTTCTCCTACAAAACGGAGGATCAAAACCATGCCCAAGACTACCCCGGTCACTGTGGATGGGGTAAATTTCCACAGTCTAGGATGAGCAGAGATCAAAACTGGACAGGAGTAGAGACTGCTCCCTTGGCCATACTGATCGAAGGATATAGTTTGACACACTCCAGTTAACTCTACGTACAGTAAACTATGCTCAGTCTTTATTGAATTGGGTGGGTTCTTGAATTAACTTGTTGTTGTCATCATAAGTCACAAAATTAAAGAACTCCTCAGTTATTATAGCCAGAGGGATGGATGAGGAGTCCCTCAAACCATGCCAGTCAATATGAAACCTTTCCTCTGTTACCCCCATATATGGCATTAACTGGCCCCTGTTTTTTTCACCTTATATAGACTTATGTCATAGTGTTAATGATATACCATATGTGTGTGTATGCATATATGCTCACATGCAGACGTATATATATATATATGTACATATATACATATATAACTCCTTCCTCTTCTCCACAGACTATAGAAGTCTTTGAATCATGAACCATTCTTTTTTTTTCTTTTCAATTTTTTGTATTGCAGTAACATTGAATTATACCATTATATAGCTTTCAGATGTACATCATAATATATTTGGAATTCTGTGTAGATTACATCATGTTTACCACCCATAAACTAATTATAGGCCATCACCACACATGTGTGCCTATTCCCCCCTTTTGCCCTCCCCACTTTCCCCTTCCCCTATGGTAACCACCAATCCAATCTCTGTTGCTATGTGTTCGTTTATCATTGTTTTTGTCTTCTACTTATGAGTGAGATCATATGGTATTTGACTTTCTCCCTCTGACATATTTCACTCAGCATAATACCCTCAAGGTCCATCAATGTTGTCACAAATGGCCGGATTTCATCATTTCTTATGGCTAAGTAGTGTTCCATTATGTATATATACCACATCTTCTTTATCCATTCGTCCCTTGATGGGCACCTAGGTTGCTTCCAAGTCTTGGCTATTGTGAATAATGCTGCAGTGAACATAGGGGTGCATGTATCTTTATGCATTTGTGGAATAGCTGGATCATATGGTAGATTTATTCTTAATTTTCTGAGGATACTCCATGCTGCTTTCCATAGTGGCTGCACCAGTTTGCACTCCCACCAGCAGTGTATGAGGGTTCCCCTATCTCCACATCCTCTCCAACATTTGTTGTTTCTTGACTTGTTAATTATAGCCATTCTGACCGGAGGGAGGTGAAAGCTCATTGTAGTTTTGATTTGCATTTCCCTGATAGCTAATGATGTTAAACTCTTTTCATGTGCCTGTTGGCCATCCATATATCTTCTTTGGAGAAATCTTGGTTCAGATCTTTTGCCCATTTTTAATTGGGTTGTTGGTTTTTTGTTGTTGAAATGTATGAGTTCTTTGTATATTTTGGATATTGACCTCTTATCAGATATATGGTTTGCAAATATCTTCTCCCAATTGTTAGGTTGTCTTTTTGTTTTGTTGATGGTTTCCTTTGGTGTGCAGAAGTTTTTTAGTTTGATGTAGTCCCATTTGTTCATTTTTTCTTTTGTTTCCCTTGCCCAGTCAGACATGGTACTTGAAAATATGCTGCTAAGACAGATGTCAAAGAGCGTACTGCCTATGTTTTCTTCTAGATGTTTCATGGTTTCTGGTCTTACATTCAAGTGTTTAATCCATTTTGAGTTGATTTTTTGTGCCTGGTGTAAGGTAATGGTCTACTTTGATTCTTTTGCATGTAGCTGTCCAGTTTTCCCAGCACCATTTATTGAAGAGACTCTCCTTTCTCCATTGTATACTCTTGGCTCCCTTGTCAAATATTAGCTGTCCATAAATGTGTGTGTTTATTTCTGGGCTCTCGGTTCCATTCCATTGATCTGTGCGTCTGTTTTTGTGCAGTTACTATAGCTTTGTAGTATATTTTGAAATCAGGGAGTATGATACCTCCAACTTCGTTCTTTTACCTCCGCATTCCTTTGGCTATTTGGGGTCTTTTGTTGTTCCATATAAATTTTAGGATTCTTTGTTCTATTTCTGTGAAAAATGTTGTTGGAACTTTAGTAGGGATTGCATTGAATCTGTGTATTGCTTTAGGAAGTATGGACATTTTAACTATGTTAATTCTTCCAATCCAAGAGCACAGAATATCTTTCCATTTCTTTGTGTCGTCTTTGATTTCTTTCAACAACGTTTTATAGTTTTCGGTATACAGATCTTTCACCTCTTTGGTTAAATTTATTCCTAGGTATTTTATTCTTTTTGTTGCAATTGTAAGTGGGATTGTATTCTTAATTTCTCTTTCTGCTACTTCGTTGTTAGTGTATAGAAACGCAACTGGCTTTTGTATGTTGATTTTGTATCCTGCAACTTGATTGTATTCATTTATTAATTCTAAAAGTTTTTTAGTGCATTCTTTAGGGTTTTCTATTCATAAAATCTTGTCTTCTGCAAAGAGTGACAGTTTCACTTCTTCTTTTCCAATGTGGATCCCTTTTATTTCTTTTTCTTGCCTGATTGCTCTGGCTGGGACTTCCAGTACTGTGTTAAATAAGAATGGTGAAAGTGGGCATCCTTGTCTGGTCCATGTTCTTAGAAGGATAGTTTTCAGTTTTTCTCCATTGAGAATGATATTAGCTGTGGGTTTGTCATATGTGGCCTTTATTATGGTTAGGTATTTTCCCTCTATACCCATTTTATGTAGAGTTTTTATCATAAATGGATGCTGTATCTTGTCAAATGCTTTCTATGCATCTATTGAGATGATCATGTGATTTTTATTCATTTTGTTAATGTGGGGTATCACATTGATTTGTAGATGTTGAAACATCCCTCTATCCCTGGACTAAAACTCACTTGATCATGATGTATCATGAACCATTCTTATTTTCCTTTTAATTCTTTACATCTAGCTTGGTGTCTGGCAAGTAGGAGCTCAAAAAATGATCAAACTCTAGAAACAGATTCTGGTTTTCATTGTTGTTGATCTGTTGATTAAATACTCCTGTGCTCTGATTTCGAATTACTTTTGGAGACCCTAATGGTTGTACCATGTGTTCTTGTTAACTTGGTTTATGTGACAGTCTATAGCGTATTCATGACTCCAAGTATTAAAAAAATAGGCATTATTTTAAAGAGAAGCAGCTCTGTAGATGGATGTAGAAGGAGCATGAGATTATAGGATAAAACTCCAGTACATATGTACATGTATAGGTATTTATATGTATATTACCTTATACCAGAAGGAATTTAGGCTGCTGATAAGAATATGCAATATTTGACATAGTGAAAGTAAATCAAAAGTAAGGAAGAAATGATGAGAACAGAAGGAAACCAGGAGTACATTAAAGTGCATGCCAGAATGACCCAAGCATAAGATACAGGGGCTACAACTTGGGCTGTCAGCTATCAGCCAGCAGGAAGAGAAAATGCTTGTGGGAGTAAAGAGAAACCAGTTGCTCAGGATGATTAAAACTACTCTTGGCACCAACATCAGACAAGAATTTCTCCCAGGAGTCCCTATAAAGAGTACACTAAGTTTTGTTATGAAAATCATCAAGTTTTGTAAGGCTGTTTCTTCTAAAACACTTTTGTGTTAATAGCTTCAAAGCACAATCTGTAAAAGCAACTACAAGGTTCTGTTTAGGTACCTCGTTCTCTGCTGATCTGGTTTGGCCCAGTGATATAAAGAGTAGATGGACCACTTGTCCTTCAAGTAATCTTCCTTGTGTATTATTTTTCTCAGTTGAGATTTTGAGAATTATTCATTAACATTGAACTTGAGGTGGCATTTCTGTCAGGCGCATAAGGCCTAGAGTGAAGCTATTCTGTGTGACTCAATTGGTCACACAAGGAGAGACTTGGTGCCCTAGCAGAGTGTCAAAGCCGGGGTTAGCATCCTTTAGAGCGAGCTAAGCTGCTAAAAAAAGACTTTTGCCTGAATAGCAGATTGTGCTCCTTATTCCAAGTGCCGCAGTGGGGGAACCAAGCAGCTAGGCCAGGATTGTACATAGAAAGTTCTTTAGTGCTCAGTCAAATGGGTGGTCATGCCAGGGACTTTAAACAGGTATTCCTGGGGTGTGCCTACTTAGAAACATATGGAAGGTGTTGAGGGCATCAGTTTCCAAAGTCTAGACTGTATGCTCAGTCTCATTTCTCACCTCTCCTTTCACAATTACTGTTTTTCCATTTTAGCAAAGAAAGGCATCTCTCTCATCCATCTCAAATCTTACTGTGGTATATTGTGTAGGAGTGTAGAATCCACCTGGGCACCAAACAGAGCAGCAATTTGAAATATTTTCTGGCAAAGAAGTAGGGTAGTGTGAGCAATAAAAGACTGCAACATAAACAGATGTTACATTGGGATAAAGTTCTGTGGGGAAGTGGACTAAATATGAGAGAAGGAGAAAAACTAACTATACAAATTTTCCAGTTGATAAGGAGGAGCTTGACCTTGGCCAGTTGTTTTAAAAATGGATGATGGTGTTTGTATTAGTCAGGATTCTCTAGAGAAACAGAACCAGTAGCATATATATACATAAATTTATATAAACACACACACACACGTAGGTACTGTGTGTTTACACACATGCACACAACACTTGGTGGGGGGTGGAGAAAGAGAGATATATAGAGATTATAAGGAATTGACTCATGTGATTATGGAGGCTGAGAAGTCCAAAGGTCTGCAGTTGGCAAGCTAGAGACCCAGGAGAGCCAATGGTGTAAGAGACTGTAAGTTTCAGTGCAAAAGCTGGCAGACTCGAGACCCAAGCAGAAACAAAGTTTTGGTTGAGTCCAGTGGCAGGAAAAGATCAATGTTCTGGCTCAAGGCAGTCAGGAAAGAGGAGTTGCCTCTTAGTTAGCCTTTTTGTTCTAGTATTCAGGTCTTCAGTTGACTGGATGAGGCCCACCCACACTAGGGAGGGCAAACTGCTTTACTCATTCAAATGTTAATCTCATCCAGAAACACCCTCATCAACATATCCAGAAAAATGTCTGACCAAAAGTCTGGGCACCCTGTGGCTCAGTAAAGTTGAAACATAAAGTTAACCATCACAGTGGGATATAGAAGTTCTGTTTTAAAATTTTACTATTTACATATGCCAGAAACTATATTCTTTGTAATCCTATGTAAGTTTATGATAATGTCAGCTTAAAACTTCATGGGGGGAATCAGAACTTCAGGAGGGAATACAGAAGGTTTTGTTTGGTTTTTGTTTTTAATCTTTAGGACATAGACAAGCAAGTGTTTGAAGACCACAAATCTACTCCGTGTAATAGGACCAAAATAACTTTAGCCTGATAGCTGCCTTACCCCAAACAAGCCTCAAAGATAGAAGGTTACTCCCTTCTTTAGGCAAAGAACATAGGTTCAGAATACACACTTCTCATTACTTCCTTCAACACCACCCTGTTCAAAGTCACTGTCATCTCATGACTGGATCATGGTGATGTGGGCTCGGTGAGTCTAGGAGTCAAAAGAAAGATTTCTTGGACTCTCAAGATCTGGCAGTAGTGCTCTTTTATTCAGAGAATAGTATGGAATAGCATGGGGACAGGACCCATGGGCAGTAAAGAGCTGCAGCATGGGGACAGGACCCATGAGCAGGAAGAGCTGCCATGTATTGAGGGTTAGAGCTAAATTTATAAGGCATAGGTGTGTGAGTTATTTCTGTACAAGACAAAGGAAAGATGATGTAAAAAGTCATTAAATGGCATCAGTGCAGGTGGGGTCTGGTTATTGGTTGGTCCTATAACTTTAGATAAGAATCAGATCGAATAAGTCAGGACGTGCTATGCTTGCTGGAGGATGATATAGATCACTATGTAGGGCAGGATGCCTTGGGCTTCTTTCCCTGGGGCAGCCTTGATCCTCATCAATGGCAGCAGCCTCCCTGCTTTGACCTTGACTGCTACACTGTGTTCTCAACATGGAAGCCCAGAGTTATCCAGTTAAAACAGAAGTCAGGTCATGTCAGTCCTCTGCTCAAAATCCTTTTGGTCTTCCCATGTACCCAAATGATTTTCTCACTCATCATATACTAATTTCCCCCGACCTTCAGCTACCTTACTCAGTTCCAGCTGTAGTGGCCTCATTGCTGGTCCTTCCATGTGTCACCATGCACTTTGAATCCCAAATCTTAGCACTGTTACCCTGTGCCTGAGCACATCCTTCTCTGTTTATCTTCTTGGCTAACCCTTATTCCAAGTCTTTGCCCAAATTCTCAGTGAGGTCTTCCTTATCCACCCTATTTACAATTGTGCCGCTTCCTGCCTCTTGATATTCTCTCTCTTGCAGCTTAATTTTTCTCCGTAGTACTTGCTATCATCTAACATACTATATAATTTAATCTCTTGTTTTGATATTATCTGTTTTCATTGACTGGAGAGCAAGGATCTTGTGTGTATTGTTCATTGGTGTTCCCCAGTGCCTGCAGCAGTATGTCGTAGGCATGCAGTCGGCGCGTAGTAAATATTTATTCAGTGAGTAGGCCTGCATTTTTTTGGTTTTCATAGATCAAGTTGAGTATTTTATCTGCATTTTATCAATTAACAAGATAGGTAGTAAAGACTAAATAATATCAGTAGAGAATCTTGAAAAGATGCAATTATTTATTTTACTGAATTTCAGTTTAAATCTTTCTTTACGCTTACTTTCCCTTTTCCTTGATACTGATTTTGTTTAATTTAAATTTATTTTTTAATGTGCTTATCTTTTCATTTTCTACTTTAAAAAATTTTTTAAAAAATCTTGATTGAATACCTGCATTACTTAAACTGCCTCAAATCTATTTTGGAATGAATTGAGGTGGACATAGCCATGCACAGCTGGGCTTTCGGGATGACTGGAAGGCAGGAGGAGATGTTGCTCAGGGATGCGTGGATGCTGACTCTGCTTCCCCAACTCTCCCCGACCTTCTCACCTTGGGAATATGACCTTATTCATGCCCACTTGGATTCAAGAACCAGAACATACTTGTAACACCACTTCAAAAGGAAAAGCAGTGTTGTTAGCATAAATTCTTCCATAATGGTGAACTAAGCCGGGGAGGGAAAGGACAGATATCTTGTGAGAATTAGGTTTCTCTCTCAATTCTGGCGGTACCCTGCCCACATGGAGAGGAAGGGTCATTGGCGGCACCAACAAGCCCCATAGGGAACCATGGAAGAAGGAAAAATCTATGCAAAGATATGCTACATCTCCCCCTATTTTGTGTAGCTACCTTTTTTTTTCATCAAAGTCTCTATTCTTGGCTAAGTAAATTAGGAATTTATAGCAGGAGTGTATGTGTGTTGCTGGCGGTGTTGGGGTTGTTGTTGGTGTTGATGATATGGGAGTTGTTGGTAGTGGTGTTGGTGGTCTTGTCAATGGTCGTTTTGATGGTGCCAGTGGTGGTGATGAAGGAGGAGGAGGAGGTGCTAGTGGTGTGCAACGTTCTGTCCACCAATCCATAAGACCTACTGTGCAGCATGAACTAAATACAATTATTTTCACTTATCTATATGATTATTTTGGAATAGCTCTGGAGTAGTCATCCTTATTAAGAAGGTGACTATATTGATGTCTTTCAAGAAATCCTAAGATTTCCAGGACCCTCCTTGAGTCAGAACGTTAAGGCTACTTTTCTATTTGTGGTCTTTGGATTCACTCCAGCATTTAACATTTTAAGTTGTTTGTGTTTCTGATGGTTGCTCATGAACACGTGCTCTCTCTTACTCATATGGATTCCCTGTCTCTGTCAAACTAAGATATTTTCAGCCCGAGTATCTTATTACCATCCCAAATCCCTCCAAGCAAAGGCAAAGCTTTCGTTTCCCCGTTAAGCCTGTTGCAGAGTTGGCGTCTTAATGCTACATTCTTATAACACTATTCATTTTTTTCCCTAAAATTTCAATTGTAAGCTTCTTAGAATTGAGGATTTATATCCTCTTTTCTTGGTATAGCTCTAGAGTTCTTAGCCCTCTAAACTCAGTTAAGTCAATTTTATCTTATTTTCTATTTGTTTATTTTCCGAGGAAGACTAGCTCTGAGCTAACATCTGCTGCCAATCCTTTTCTTTTTGTTCAGGAAGATTGGCCCAAAGCTAACATCTGTGCCCATCTTCCTCTATTTTATATGTGGGATGCCTGTCACAGCATAGCTTGATACGTGGGTCCATGCCCAGGATGTGAACTGGCGAACCCTGGGCCGCTGAAGTGGGGCGCACAATCTTAACCACTGTGCCACCGGACGGGCCCCTCAATTTAGTTTTTTTTCAGTAGAGATTGGCACATCTAATTCTAGAGACAAAAAACATCTTAGAGATCTAGTTGGTCGGAGGGGATGACAATTTTCTTGAAGGCAGAGATATGAAATGTAATTACTTGTCAATTTGCCTTTGGGTCATTATTTTGTAGGAACCTGGGAAATACAAAATTCAATGAGTGGGCACGACTGAGCACTTATAAAGTTCCTTAAGTGTATAGAGACCTTTCAAAATATATATTAAAAAGGTGAAAAAGTACTTGATTGTCTCACTCTGAGGCACACTTGCAAAATGTGCCTACTTGGTGAGGTTAAAACAGGCAGATGTGCAGTTTTTATTCCAGCTGTAATTGTGCTGTCTGAGTAATTTAACTGATTCCCAACAGATAGAACCAAGGGTAATACCTGCTAGGCATAGCCTACTTGGAGCCTGGTTAGATCTTCTTGACTTTGGGTTTGATTTGAGTTTTTGAAAACAAAACAATTGAACAATCAAAGCAGTATGATAATGAAGCTGTAAGCAGGTTTACTGAAAAGCTAACTTAGCCACGTAGCTAACAAATTATAGTGTATATGAAATGTGGGTTTTACTGTAATATAATCACGCCTCCTTACTAAAGGATGGGCAAACTTTATAGCCATAAGTGACGAAAGGAAACTTTTGTCCTATTGTTGTTCAATTGTTGGATTCCATACTGTGCCTCCTACTGGCCATTGACTTTCATACTGTGGACTTTATTTCCTTTTTTAAATTAAGGCTCTACTTTTTAGAGAAGTTTTATGTTCACAGCAAAATTGAGGGGAAGTTACAGAGATTTCCCATATACCCCCTGTCTTCCCACATACATAGCCTCCCTCATGATAAACATCCCCCACCAGAGTGGTACGTTTGTTACAATTGAGGAACCTACATTGACACATCATAATTGTTCAAAGTCCATAGTTTACATTATGGCTCACTCTTGGTATTGTACCTTCTATGGGTCTGGACAAATCTATAATGACATGTATCCATCATTATTTTCCCTGCCCTAAAAATCCTCTGTTCTTTGCCTATTCATCCCTTCCCCATTGACCCCTGGCAACCACTGATCTTTTTACGGTCTCTATAGTTTTTGCCTTTTCCAGAATGTCATATATTTGGAATCATACAAAATGTAACCTTTTCATATTGGCTTCTTTCAGTTAGTAATATGCATTTAAGTCTCTATGTCTTTTCATGGCTTGGTAGCTCATTTCTTTTTAGTGCTGAATAATATTCCATTGTCTGGATGTACCACAATTTACCCATTCACCTACTGAAGGACATCTTGGTTGCTTCCAGGTTTTGGCAATTACGAATAAAGCTGCTATAAACATCCATTTGCAGGTTTTTGTGTGGACATAAGTTTTAAAATCCTTTGGGTAAATACCAAGGAGTGCAATTTCTGGATCATATGGTAAGATTATGTTTAGTTTTGTAATAAACCACCAAACTATCTTCCAAAGTGGTTGCACCATTTTGCATTCCCATCAGCGGTGAATGAGAGTTCCTGTTGCTCCATATCCTCATTAGCTTTCAGTGTTGTCAGTGCTCCAGATTTTGACCATTCTAATAGATTTGTAGTGGTATCTGATTGTTTTAATTTGCATTTTCTTGGTGACATGTTGTGGAATGGACTTTCTTAATACTGCTAGAAATACAATTAGAAGCCCTCTTACTCTAAGTGCTTAAGATTTTTATTGGTCAAAGGAAAAAGATGTTTAAATGAGAGAATCATTAAAACAATATGATATATGCATTTCTTGAACATTTTATTTATTTTTTGTGAGGAAGATTGGCCCTGAGCTAACATCTGTTATCAGTCTTCCTCTCTTTGCTTGAGGAAGATTGTCCCTGAGCTAACATCTGTACCAATCTTCCTCTACTTTATATGCAGGATGCCACCACAGCATGGCTTGATGAGCAGAATGTAGGTCTGTGCCCAGGATCTGAACCTGTGAACCCTGGACTGCCAAAGCAGAGCACGTGAACTTAACCACTATGCCTCTGGGCCAGCCCCTGAACATTTTATTTTAACCAAAAACATAAATCAAGCTGATTTACTAATCTTTTGGTGTGGGGCTAAGACCTTTTCTTCAAGTAAGAACCCATTAATTTGTGTTCTACATTATCTTTCTTACATAAACCATGCTTATAATTTATCACTTATGAGGACTCAGACACTTGTGAAAACAGCATAAGTGCGTAATTCATTTAGTGTTTTATTATTTCTATCATTGTTACTACAGTTGCTTGTTCTGCAGCAATTTTTTTGTATATGTGACTCAGCGTTATCAAGTATTTCCAAAGTTTTCAACTTAGTTTTCATAGAAACATCACCTGTCTTTCCTCTTGCACTCACATTTTATTGGTTTGCATGCTATTTAATTAAAATCACACAATTACTATAATAAGTATAAATGGCAGAAAAAGGTTTGGGAACAAGTACAACTATGTTGAAAACCATATAACTTAAATAAAGGGAATAGAAGTGAATGAGTGTGCTAAAGAAGAGCCAATTTAAGCAATGAGTTTTGGTGAGCTATGGCATCAGTGTTTATGTTTTACAGAGAGACAAGATTGTTGTTGAGATTGAGTTGGTTAAGTTGGAAACATCTATACATCATGACCTTCTGGATGGATTGTGACAGGAATGATTGCCTTGTGGGAAATTGTAACAGGAAAATCTATTCCCTTAGGATATGATTGATTATCCAAATTATTTTCTGGCTTTTCCTTCACAGAAGGCTGTGTCATAACTCAGGATTCAGGATATGTCTATGCTTCATATGCAAACATAATTTTAACTTACAGCCCACGTACATTTTATGATAATATACTTAATATACATATTTATATATAATTCAAGTATGTTAAAATTTAATTCTATCTTTTATGAAGAAATGTATGCTTTGGAACATATTAATGAATGGTTTTTTTTTTGAAAATCACTGCATCCTGGCCTCTGCATAGTTCTCCAACCTGATCTTTGATCACTTCTTTCGTAGTTTGAAAGATTAAATAATAAATTGCAGCTCCCACTGTTTTGTGGCCCCTTGCCTTTGCTTTTGCCATTTCCTTTGTTGAAATGCTCATCCCACTTGTTGTTGATTGATTGATTGACTCTCTGATATATCATCTTTCGAAAGTCAGCTTCAATGCAGCTTTCTTCAGGAAACTTTTCCCAACACCCCAGTTTGGGCTTATGCCCCTGAGTTTTGCTACCATGGCACCATTTTATAAATTTAAAAGGTAACTGTGTATTGTATACTGGATTAGAAGTCTTTTGAAGCTAGGCACTGTGTCTCATTTGCCTTTACACACAGGACTTAGCAGGGGAAACATGCCAGGCACTCAGTGTTTGTTTTGCTGAAGAGCAATGTGCTGAAGTTCATGTTTTGCAAAGCTCAAAACAACCATTCAGGTACAGAATTTTACCTGAATGACAGGGCTTTATGAAGTCCGGATATAAAGAACAGAAACGTGGCAGAGGACTAAATAAGGTTAATGTAAAAATTGGATTTTAAATTACTGGAGGGATAATAGATTTATGTCTTGGCTATATACTGGTATTATGTCAGACCTTTACAAATTTGGGTCAGCTTTAGTAGTAGATGTACAAGCAGTGGAAGTTTAAATATGCTCATCTAGGGATGGGCATCTTCTTAAATTATCCCAGACTAGTTTTTTAAAATTTTAGATTGCTCTCAAGTAGCTAGAGGAAATTGAGGGTGGGGAAGTTCTCGTGTAGTGCAAATAGAGTTAACTAATATTTCAAGGTTTTAAAAAATTGTTTATTAATGAAGTTCATCATTATAAACAGGATAAATAATTAAAACGACCATTTAATTACCCAATATGGTAATACCTAATGGGAGAAACAGAGAGACATTGTTGCAAGAACATTAATCTAAGATTCAGATAACTTGGCTCTCTTCCCGGTGATGCCTTCCATTAGCATTGTGGCCTTGAGAAAATTCCTGAACCTCGCTGTGATTCAACCTGCAAATCTACAGGTTGGTGGTTCTCAACCGGGGGTGATTTTGCCCCCAGAGGACATTTGGCAATGTCTGAAGACATTTTTGATTGTTACGATTTGGAGGATGTTACTGGCATTTAGTGGATAGAGACCAGAGCTACTGCTAAGCATCTTACAGTACACAGAACAGATGCCAACAACAATGAATTATCTATCCAAAATCTTAATAGTGCCAAGCCTAAGAAATCCTGGGCCGAATAATCTACAAGCAGCTTTTCCAACCTAAGTATCTCTCATTCTCAAACATAGTCTGATCATGTTTTTCTTTCTTCTTATTTAAATCACCTGAATAATATAAAGATGAGGATGTTCAATGAATTAAAGATGGGGTCCTAGTAATTTTTGATGAATTAAATAACATAAGCAGAGAAGAATAAATGCAATAAAAAATATACTACTCTGCACTTTTTCTGATTCAGCATTTTCAAATGTACATTAAATATAATTGTGGAAAACCCAGGATAGATTAAGATGTTTATTTTTTTTCTCAATAGTGTGACAGTTTCACAATGCTAACTGTCAGATAGGTATCAGTAGTATTTATAGGGAAGGGGGAAAACTACTTAATGTTGGAGAGCTTAAATACTATAATTCACTTAAACTATATTTCAGTACATAGCAACTTTCAGAGATGGATATACATCCCTGTGATTTAAAGTTGATTCATCAGTGGTATAATGATATTTTAACATACTGAATTTTATGGCTTGGAATCAGTTAAGAATAAACATCAATTCTAGTAGAATTTTAAATTGTTTTTGGAGGAAACATGTATTTTGAAATTCTCAGTGGTGATTAATGGTTATGGCTTATCTGTTCCATATTTTTATGAAATAAAGTTTGCCTTAAAGAACCTAAGAACAGGTTTCAAAAGCAACAACATAGGTACCAACCACATTTTTCTAAGCATAAGATGAGTTTTTCATTTCTTGTCTAAGATGTGTTTTAAAGACTAGTAAAAGCAAGCAAGCCTTGAGATAGGTGTGGAAGGAGAACCTGAAGTGGTTCTCTTCCTTTTATCTGGTCACCTCTCTCTTACTCTGCTTCTCTGCTTGCCCACTCCAACCCCATGCTCACTGGACTTGTGGTGCATGAGCCCAAGTTGGAGCCCACACCAACCTCCTTAGATTTGGGGCTATGTCTTATTTGTCTCTTTATCCCTAATGTCTGGCATGCAGTGACGCTAAACCACCTCCCTACCCCAGGCCTCAGGCTCTTTCCCTGTGGGCAGTCCTGGTATAGTTTCTGCTTATTGCTCTGTCTTAGAATCCCTTCCTCCCTCCATTCCCCTTCTTCCTCACCCTTCCTTCTACCTTGGCTTGGTATTTACCACTTTTGTGCTTGTGTTGCTTCATTTTATCTAGCATTTCTAGATGTTGAGAGCAGAAGGGGAGCCTTCCTGCCTGACCTCAACCTGCCAAATTGCTGGAATCCATTCATTCTTCAATCTATTACAATCTCACTCCATTTTATTACCAAAGAAACCCTTTCAAACGGCTAATTGATGGGTCTCCTGGTTTTCTTTCCACTTCAGCAAGAAAATCGGTTTCTCAAAACCAATGCCCCCTGTCCCTAACCTGATTGTTATATAGCATAAGAATTGACAGAGTGCAGACAAGAGATGATTACAAAACCATATTTTTACTCTGTTGAAATACATGTGTGGCATTACTGTCTCAAGGAAAACCAAACACTTGGCTCAAAATTGAGCAAAATTAAGTGTTAGCAAGCTTAGCTCTAACTCTCCATGATAAAACAAATTGAATGCTTTAGAGCTGTCAGTAGTACTTGCACAGTTCTTTCTCTACTGCTATATCAATTACTATTTTCTCCCTCAAAATAGAACTGGTGTGTAGGCAAAATTTAAGCCAGCAGTTGAGATTCTGGACAACCTGCACCATTGAGTTTGACTCCAAAGTGTTTCCCAAGGGCCTGTTCATCCCTGGTTTGCAATGCAGAGTTGTAGTCTTAATCATTTATTCATGTGCTGATGAGGAAAATGATAAAGGAATGGATGCTGCTTTTCCTTCTGCTTTGTCATCCTGATGGTGGTTGTGCTGGTTGACTTTCTCATTAATGATATGAGGTCCAGTTATCTGCCTTGTGCTCTGCTGGGCATCATTTCTCGTCGTATTTTTTTACTGGTCAGCACTATACTGAATAGTCTTGGTGCTGATTTACCTAGCACTCTCTTACTAGGCCTCAGCCAGCTCACTTTTGAATAGAAGTGCTTATGGTTGTCAGAATTGAAGGGACATTCCTGTATTTCTGATTGGCTCCCAAATTCATCTGTGGATTCCCTGACGATAATTGTCAACTGTTTTATTTAGAGAAATGGTTTGTTCAGTGTAGTTATGTCTAGTAAGCTGCCATATGGTACCTTAGTATGCCATCAAATGGGTAAACAAAGCTTAGAAGGAAATTTCTAAGAGCTAATAAATGTGATGTATAGAACGAGCTTCATCTGGGACAGTAGACATCAGCAGCTGAATCACTGAGAAAGGTGTTGTCTTTTTCTCAGCTATTTGGTGACAGGAGTTTTTGAACAAGTATGCTCAGTATGGCACTTTAAAAAGTTTTTTTTTAGTTATAAAAACAATCTGTGTTTATTATTTAAAAATCAGTATGTAATGGAAGAATAAAAATGAAACAACTCCATTTATCCACCTGTTACCTGATACCACTCCTGGGGAATTTGCTTTCTGATAATCATAGAGACAGAAAAAGGAAAGAAAGATGGAGTCAGTTACATATATATGAAATTTAAAAAATATCAATGAATCATAATATATATAGTTATCCAACTTGTTTTTTCAGTCAATTTTTCTTGTTCTTTGTAACAGCAGTGTAGCAGAGATACAGAGTGAGACAGAGACAGAGGGGAACATTTTTCCTAAGGGAGTCCAAAAAAATAGGTGAAAAGAATGGAGAAGAAAGAGTGCTAACTGGGGGTTGTCCCAGCTACTTGGTGGGCAAACGAAAGTCTTAAATTTTATCAGCCATAGCTTGTTACTTGATAGAGTGAGGGGTGGAGGGGCAGATGGTGGAAGAACCTTGAACTTCCAGTAGGGACCAATAAACAGTGTATTAGATGAACCCCTTATCTTTGGTGTTCTTGACTTACTCATACTTCCTTTGTGAGCTAAATTTTATATATTTCTATTTGTTTTTTTCTTTTCAGATCTTAGCATTTACTATTTTGCTTGCCTTTATATTTTCTTTTCCTTTTCTTGATGTATTGTTTGCTTTAAAACAACACATCCACTGAAGAAATCCAACCTTAAACTTTTCATTCAAGTATGCATTTTTTTAAAATAAATCATTTATAGATAATGCATAATAACACAGAAGTCGTTTCGTGCTATAATTATATCTGAGTTCAATGTCATCTTTGCCACCTACTTTATTATGTAAACATTCAGGTTTTATTAAAGGAATAGCAATTTTTTTCCTGTATCTTATTAGGCAACTGGCAGCCAAATTGTTTCTTATAGTTTAAAAGTTAATTTACTTGATACTTATACACATGGTAAATTCTGAGGCAAGCCAGCTCAAATTTTATACCAAACTCAGTTATCTATAAATGGATCATCATGAGAGAAAATAATTGATGAAATATCTGTTACTTCATTTAAGGGTAGAGAGCCACCCCTCTTGTCATTTAAATGCTACATTTTCTGCTCTCTTAGTTTCCACACCTTCCATTCTCCCTCTTTCTTGTGTTTGCCTACAAGACAGTTGGGATATATATTGCTGCTATCTTTCACTTTCACATATAGGATAGAACTCTTGAAAATTGAAAAGGCTTTGCAGTTTCTCCCTTGACTAAAATCACAAGCCAAGTATTTTAAAACAATTTGATATTAAACAATTTTTAGAGCTAGTTTACTTGTGTGAATCAAGAAATTTCCTTTTCTTCCATAAAATTCTTACAGTTGTTTTTTTCCCTATAAGCCACTTGGAATGGAACTACAAACTGTACAATCACCAAATAATTTATAAATCTGAAAAAGCTATGTCATGTAGTTTGAGATGACTCTGCAGGTAGCCACTGCAACAAAATCTATTTGGAGAATGAGCTATTATATATACGCAGTGTGTGCTTGATGAAATGGTAGGTAATTAAAATTTACATAAGTACTGTCTTAGAATAGTTCACATATAGCAAAGAGTATTAGATTTTTCATCTGATAACCTACCAGTTAGATAGTAGGAATAAAAATGCTATAAAACTTACTTATGAAGGGTGCCATTAAAAGATAACCCTTATTACTTGAGAATTTTTTTTTGAATGTGAGTGGGTAGATGAGTAATTGAAAAAATATTAATATAAAAATTAAATGCAGGATTCCTGAGCTTGTTTTTCATAATTGAGAGATTTTGAGGCTCTGTAGGAGACTGTGTGCTGTGGAAAGAGCTCTGGATTAGGAGCAGGAAGATCTGGGGTTGCACTCCTGTAAATTAGTCACGTCACTTGCTCCTCCAAGTCTCAAATTCCTCCATTTAAAAAGAAGGATCCCATACTACAGAGTAAGGGCTTAATAAATGCTTGTTGAATCAATAAGAGAATGAATGAAGCTTTTAAAAATTCCTTTCCAAGATTAGGAAGTTCCACTAGGAATAAAAATGAAAGAATAAAAATAAAAAAGACGGCATCATAGATTTCAAAAAACTTCCAACCAAACATTCTTTCTATTTAATTTAAATTTATTTGTAGATTTACAGATTTTCTAAACACATTTTTTCCAATGGGCACAAAATGACTTCTGGTCTCAGTACAATGCCACATTAACTGGTTTGGAGAGAGTCTTATATTCTACACAAATGTGACACTGGATAATGCCGATTTGTCACAGATGGGGATGAATTAGTTGTCCAAAACATCCAAATATGTGATGCATAAAGCAACATTGGCAACCAGTGGGGAAGATCTTATCAATGAAGTACACAAAGCTCTGAATGTTTACTTCACAGAGGAAATGGCTTCACAGACCAGAAAACTAAGTTGTCATAGAAACCCCCATACCAGGTATTTTAATTCTAGTATTGACACATTAAGTGGATTCAGAGATAAAGGAACTGTATTATGAATATTAAACTTAGGTATTCTGGTTTTCTTTTTTAACTTGCTTAATTGATCATTTTCAAAAGGACTTTTCATATCTAGAAGAGAGTAAAGTGTTTTTGTATAAATTGTCTATAGATTTGTATCGAAAAACTATGAAATCAAATCTATTATAAAATGGTGAGCTTTCTCATGTTTATTTCTCATCATAAATTTTATTTTTACTTGGAATTGAGATAATTTTACTGATATACATTAGTGACATAGGAAATAATATGTCCCAACTATCTACATTTTCGTACACAGAATCCTAAATTTCTTACTGAAGGAATCAGATAGTAGCTGTTACTGGTTTAGAAATCAAAATTCATAGTTGCCCAAGCTACTGAATAGTCAACCACTTAGGAAAACGGGAAAGTACTGAATCACTTGATTATCTGGAGAGCTAGTATTATTGAGGGCCTGGCTATGCTGGACTCTTTCATACATGATCTCATTTAATCTTCCAGCTACTCTGAAATCTCCTTTCATTTCTTGATGTATAAGCTGAGGCTAAGAGATGTTAAATGATGTGCCCAAGGTCATACACAGGTAAAACGACTGAGCTGGAATTTAAGCCCATTTGACTTACAAAATGGCATCATGGTGCCACATACAGTTAACTAGATACAAATATCTAGGGAGCAGAATGGACATTTTATGATAAATAAGACATAGCTGAGGGAGGGTAGAGAGTCTATGGTAAGAACAACTAGGAGAATGTCCAGGCCTCACATGTGAAGCTCCCTACTAGACCAAGTTAGATGTTGAGTTAGTCTTCAACAACCAGCCTGCCAGCCTGGTGTGAGAATTTGAAATACTTAACTATGGACGTGAACATATTTGCAAATAATTCGTACTGATGTCATTTTGATAAATGATCGAAAATATGCCTGCATGTGTTTTCAGCCTTTTAAGAGGAAATAATGTGATTCTGGGTTTTTGATTATGCACAACTTGTTGACTGGTCATTTGGAATCTTTTCTTGGAACATTTATGTGTTATTGTTTATAACATGTTAGCTATTATTTATTAAATAAAAAGTTTAAATTGTACAAAATTACTTTATTATGGAACCTGTTACCAAAATCAACCATATTGGGAATATGCATTACTGAGGAATTCAGACCAGTCAAATCATTAGGCAGAGAGATGTAATCATCCATAACTCAGCCAATCTCTAATGATGGGCAAGTTAGTTTAACCATTCTCAGCTCTACTGTGGTTGATGTGATATTTTAAAATGAACATAGTTGAAAAGGAGTAATGTTTACAAGTGAAAGACAATGTAATAGAGAGCGAAAATTTGAATTGGAATATGAAAAATGACTGAAGAGAGCAATGTTGGAAAATTTAAGCGGATTTTCTGAAATATTTGTTTAAAGACAAAGAAATATGCCTGAAGTTGCAGTTGAGAAAGAAAAAGATGGAAAAGGGTAATTGGCCACAGAAAAAGATTCACAGAGCTCATTCATTCAGCATGATATGCTAACAATTTGATGGATGCAACTAATAAAAGAGCTACAGAAAACCAGTGACATCCATTTAACATTGATGCATTGACTTCCACTAATCTCACTCATGGATGAACTGACTTTCTCAATTTTTTTTTTCTTTGTATTTGGCTCCTACCAGTGTGTCAGGCACTGTCCGTGGTGCTGAACCAGTTCCTGCAGGAGGTTGTAGGAATGTTTGCCTTCTCCCAACTGCAGTGCCCTGTTTCCTTCCCTTAAACTGTGCTTGGATGGTAAATGCAACAAATCTTTTAGCAATATTTCTTATTATTGCCATTTCCAGGTATAGGATCTCTATAGATGTCCCAAACTTGATATGGCTAAAACTGAGCTCCTGACATTTCCCCCAAACTAATTCCTCCTGCAGTCTTCCCCATCTCACTTAGTAGTAACTCTGTTCTTTGTTACTCAGGCTGAAACCTTGGTATTATCCTTTACTCCATGCTCTTTATCATATCACACATCCATCAGGTCTACCTTCAAAATATATTCAGAATCCAACCAGTTTTCACCATCCTACTGGGACCATCCTTGTGCAAACCACCATCTCTCACTGTTAGAGACTTCTCACTGGTCTTCCTGCTTATGTCCTGCCCCCTCCCCATTCCCACTTTTGAAATCTGTACTCAGTGTAGCAGCCAGAGTGTTCTTGTAAAGTGTAAAGTCAGATAATATCACTCCTTTGTTGAGAATCCTGTGATGGCTTTCTGCTTCAGTCAGAGTCAAAGCCAAAGTCCTTGTAATGGCCCTTACTTGATAAAGCTTTCCTTTTTATCATTGGATGTCTTTTTTTTTGGTAAGTTTAATGTTTATAATACAGTTTTGTTGTCTATAATCACTCTACTGTATATTAGGTCTCTAGGACTTGCTTATCTACTAGTTGTAAGTATGTACCCTTAAACATCTTTTTAATTTGCCCAACCCCTGCCCCTGGTAACTGTCAGTTTACTTTCTGGTTTTACAACTTCAGTTTTTTAAGATTACACAAGTAAGAGAGATCATACAGTATTCGTCTTTCTCAGTCTGACTTATCTCACTTAGCATAATGTCCTCAAGGAGCATCCACGTATTTGCAACGGACAGAGTTTCCCTTTTTCTCATGACTGAAGAGTATCCCATTGTGTATTTATATACCACATCTTTGTCCATTCATCCCTTGACAGATTAGGTTGTTTCCATATCTTGGCTATTGTTAATAGTGCTACAATAACCATGAGAGTGCATATGTCTCTTTGGCAACTTGTTTTCATTTCCTTTGGATATTTACCCAGAAATGGGGTTGTTGGATTGTCTGGTGGTTCTATTAATTTTTTGAGGAACCTCTATACTCTTCTCTATAGTGCCTGAACCAATTTACAGGTCCACCAACAGTGCACAAGGGTTCCCTTTACCCCACATCCTCACCAACACACGCAACCTCTTGTTGTCTTGATATGATCTCATTCTTACGTGTGGGAGGTGATATCTCACAATGGCTTTGATTTGTAATTTCTTATTGCTTAGTCATGTTGAGCATCTTTTCATGTAACTGTTGGCCATTTTCATGTCTTCTTTGGAAAAATGTCTATTCAATTCCTCTGCCCATTTTTTAACAGGATTTTGTTGTTGTTGTTGAGTTCTCTGAGTTCTTTATAAATTTTGGATATTAACCCCCATGACTTGCAAAAATTTTCTCCCATAAGTTGCCTTTTAATTTTGTTTTTTTGTTTTTTTTGCTGTGCAGAAGCTTTTAATTTTGATGTAGTCTCACTTGTTTTTTTTTTTCTCTTGTTATAGTGATAAAACCTTCTTGACTGTTCTGTACTAAATTCATCTACTTCTCTCCCCCTCATGCTCCCCATTTCAGCCACAGAGGCCCTTTTGACGATCCTTGCGTCCACCCCATTATGTTCTTGCTTTAGGGTCTTTGCACTTGCTATTCCCCCTCTGCCTGGGCAGTTCTTCCATTGTTACATGCATGGCTCACTTCTCCACTTTCAGGTCTTCTCCCTGGTCTTCCTATCTGAACTTGTAAAAACAAACAAACAAACAAAAAGAAACCCCTCTCCCATAATAGTTTATATCTTCCCTTTTCTTGAATTTTTTCCCCTTAGCATGTCTATGATCCAACAAACTATGTATTTTAATTGAATGTATTCTTGTTTTGTTTCTCTAAGATGTAAGCTCAATGAAAGTAGGGATGTTTTTTCTATTTTGTCTCCTGCTATGCCTAGAATACTGCTCAATAAATATTAACTGAATGCATAGGATTATATTCACAAATGATTGATTTGGGGGGAAAGTTAAATGTTAATATGTGATGATATAAATAGACACATCTCATTATATCAGATTATTATTTTAGGTTACAAAGAAAAATGTTGTTGTCATTGGTTACTTTATGGTTTGGAGTCTGCTGTTTGAACGTGTTAAAATTATTACGAAGCCCAGCCACTTAAGATGCAGAGGACTTCAGCTAAAGCTCCAGAGCTGGTGAGGTCCCAGGAGAAAGTTCACATGAAGCCCCTTGATCCTATATTTCTTGCCTTCATTATTTACCCCCACTTCTACCATATACGTCCTAGAGAAACTGAAGGTTTCTAGTGGTGTGGGGCTAAGAGGGTTGTTACCTCAAACCATTTCATATGGAAAGAGGTAAGTTGATCTTGAGTCTTATTTCTAGAAACAAGGTTTGATACATGCTCCTGATAAGGTTTGATAAATTTGCACCAGCCACTAGGGGGTGCTGGGTGTTCATATTCAGAGTAGGGTCCACAAACTCATTGACTTGGCAAGTTAGGATGTCTAGGCTAACTTCCAAACCATTTCCTTACTTGTATTCCTTTTAGCGTTTTGTATAAAACTTAAATTTGTTTAATATTTCCCTCATTCCTCTTTTCACCAATTGGAGAGGGCAATTATGGAAGCATTTGGTTTCTTGCCTTTAGGGACTGTATTTAACCCCTGATAACTTCATTCCCATTGCCAGGTGGCAGTGACTCATGCAAGAGGGGTCATGACACTGGAGCCCTGCTAGCGCTTTTCCATCTTTTAGCATTTCCTGACTTTTCTAAAAAGTGTAAAAGTCTTTTAAGTGATTTTCTCTGTATGTAGGAGAGCAATTTTAAGACAAGCAATGTTTGAAATGACTAGTATTTATGCTTAGAAGTCTTTATTCTTTCAAATTTTTAGTTGCATGCTATTTTAGTTTAGGAAAATAACAGCCCACACGGCACCACCCTATTCATTATAATTTTTGCATATGATTGACTTATAAACATAATGGGGACACCAGTAGCCATTTGCCAAGAGTTAAACAGCAATCAGATAAGAGCAAGGGGTGAAAGGTGGAGATGGAAATCCATGTACAAATTTCTTCTTCTCTCTAACCTGACATAGCATACTAGATTCTTAATTTAAACTTCGTTCTTTAGTTAGAACAAAGTACCCTTATAGAGTACTCTACTGGTAGAGATCCATGTGGGAAAAAACATATATCTTGATTTCTTTAAATAATCTAGTAGACGGAAAAGCTGAGTCAATATGTGTTGCCATAATATAGTACTTAAAATCAAGGCTCTTTAAACCTTGGTTTAAAACTAAACTCTGCTTCTTATTAGGTGAGTAGCTTTAGGCATGTTACTTTTTAAATCTCTCTTGATCCTCAATTTCCTCATCTATGCAATAAATTTAATAATCTCTGGCCCATAGAGTTCTTGTGAGGATTCCTGGGGAGAGATATATGACATGGTCATGTATATATATGACTATCGGCACAAAGTATGGCATATAGTAGCTGCTCTATGGAAGTTAGTCCCTTTCCACTTCTACATAAAAATTTTTAATTTAGCTGTTAGATTATCCCAGACCTAGTGCAAAAGTTTGAAATTGACTTTGTCCTCCTTTAATATAGTATGATACATGTGTAAAACACTGGTGAGGATCCTTTCATTAGAATTTTTAGAATATAAGTAAAAATCAGTATTTTGCTTTATGAAGATTTTTTTTTTACTCCTGGGTGGACTTCAGAGAGGAAATAAGTGTGAGGTAATCACTTAATATTAAAGTTGTGCATATAGAATTATGCTTGGTTGAAACACCATGAGAAGAATCAATTTTTAGTGAGCTGCACCAAAACACTTTACATACAATTCTTTCTTTAGCTTAATAGATGCCAGACCTAATCCTGTGATGCAGGTGCCATAGCTTTCAGTTATACATCATTCATCTAAAACCATCTGTCACTCCCGCATATTTTCTGTGGGTTTCAGAGATCATGTGTCCACAATTTGTATAAGATGCCATACTATGATAGAGAGTGATGACAGTATTATATTTGTCTTGGCTCTTTCACTCAATAATTCTATGGTCTTGGACAAGTCCATTAATTTGTTTGAACACACCTCTTGTCTATAAAGAGTAGTAGTAATTCTGCCTATTACATCTCCTTGTTTGGGCCTTATATGAAAGTATATATACAAGTCCCCTTTATAAACTGTAAAGTGCTCTCCAAATGTGAATGGTTTCTCATTGCCAGACTGGTGGCTGGTGCTTTCACTTGTCAACCATATTTCTGAAGCAATATAAGTTGCTGTTATCATAGAGAATGTGTGAGGCGCCCAAGATGATGTGGGGAAACCATCTTTTCTCTACTTTCTGTTCGAAACGGCAGTAGTAAGAAGTCTGAGGTGAAAAAACAGAGGATTAATTAGGGGCTGATTCTATATTTGCTTAAGAAGATGAACGATGTTTTTAGTGTGCTTTGGGAATTAAACAGTGTTTAGGGGTGTGTTTCATTTTTCTACATGAGTGTGTCAATGTATTCATTGAGTAAGACCCAAACAGATTCTCTCACCTAATCCCAATATACCCTTTCCTTTGCTTTGGATAATACTACTGTAGGTTCTGTCACCCCAGACCATCAGCCCTCTGCCCTTACAGCAAATGAACTGCCCCTGGGGCTGCTTCTTGGGCAACAAGTATCACATGGGCTCCCCAGCCTCTCTTCCAGGGCTCTTATGTCATCCTTCCTGCTCAGGGAAGGATTTCATATAAGGCTGCTGAGATAATGCTTCTCACATTTTATTTCATTGCTCCAGCATGTTTGTCTTAAGACATGGTTAATTTGACTTGTATTCTTTGGTGACTGTACCTTGAGTTCACTTTTAGCTTATGCATCTACTCTGAGCACTTAAGTGTGGATTTTTTTTTAAAGAATTTTTTTTTCTGTTTCAACGATATAACAGAAATCTCATAAATACTATACAGAAACCTGTCTCTTGAGGAAAGTAGGCTAGACCTATCCCTATCCCTTAGTGACTAGCATAAAAATATATTTCCCTTTCATTGAGAGTTTAACATATGTGTACCGTACATTTTAAATTTTAATGTTTATAACTTGTTTCTTTACAATGCCTTTTTATAAGGCATTGTAACTTGGCTAAATATGCCATTTTGAACTGATATTTAAAACTGTATAAAGATCCTGTGGTTATTGATAAAACTACTTTGGTAGAAAGCACTGCGACATTTAAAACATTGCCAAGCTGCAGTGGGTGACTTTTCCCTGAGGTCATTGCAAACATCCCACAGTTGACATTTAGCTACTTTTTTTGATGCCAGGTTCCTTGCATAAGGCCTTCTGAGCTTGTTGATGCTTGTGAATTGTACATTTCAGAGGTACTTGGAGACAACTCCTGCCTCCCCCCCAAAATATTTTCTCCATCAGCTTCCTGATGGAGATTTGCTAAAATATCAGATAGATCCCTTTCGCTTTTTGCATTTTTGATCAGGTAGTTTCGTAAATTAAGTCATTCAATGAGTTTTTCCTGTGTGCCTACTATGTGATAGGTACTATAATCAATCATTTCCCCCTGTGGAATGGTTTTCTGGGGACAGGAGAAAGAAAACTTGAGGGCACTGGGCTCCTGAGTGTGGTAACAAAGGGCTGGCAGAGAGGAAAAGCATCTGTGAAAGTTTGACCACAAGAGATGTTTAATAAATACTTACCAAATGCGGTTAGTAAAATAAATCTGTGAGCTTGGTTTCATCAAGCAGTAGAATGCCTGCTGGCCTGGGTGTAGGAAACATGGGTTTTGCTTTGCTGACTCTGCCACTAAGCCACTTAGCTGTGACTCCTTGAGCAAGTCACTACTTTGGGCTATAACTTTATTAGTGGAATAATGGAGTAGAACTAAATAATTCCTAAAATTCAATGAGCTTTTTTCCCCCTAAACATGTATACCTAAATTTTAGTGAAAATATTAATTATTAATATTTATTGGGAAGTTTGACTGTAGCAGGCACCATCTTTATTCCCATATTACAAATGATGCAATTTGTAAGTTAACAATCCTAAAATCTGTTCTGGTATCAGAGCCAGGATTTGAACTGAGACCCGCCAGTCTCATCCACCCCCATGCTTAACCATGATGCTGTACAGCCTCCAGAGTGAAGGCTGGTGAAGACAGGGAAGCTCATCCTCCCCTGATCCTCTGTGTCAGTTTCTAAAATCACTCTGAAAGGTGGCACCAACCATGAAAGAAAACAGATGACTTTTTCAGGAGAATTATGTAACCTTATATTTCCAGGTACTGGAGAGGCCCTCTAAGGTCCTAAGTTATTTTTTGTTGAATGCATAAATCCTTTCTATAAAATCCATGACTAAAACTCTGCTAAATGATGGGTAGGGGCATGTGTTTGGGTCAATCAGGAAAGAAGCAAGACCAGTAGTTTCTTTGAAACATCTGTTAGGGAGAACTAGCAGTTAGTGAAAATTACCTCTTTAAATACCTCCCTCCCTCAATCCACATAGAACTGACACTTAGCAGCTTTTGCTCATTACCTCAGGAGTCATTCTGGTTTTTCTGAAACATGTGTCAAGTGTCCACTTAAGTAAACATTATTTCATGTTGCTGATGTTGGAGCATCTGCTTTAAGCGGTAATATTCAGCTAATAATTCTTTTCTTTGCTGTGCTTTTTGCTTACGTATCTGTTCAGACCTCCTCCTTAATGATTTCAGCTAGCCACCTGCCAAGTCAAAATCATTTGCCTCTCAAGATGTGCTGAGCCAGTTTTATCACAGCAAATACAATCATTGGACCATTTTGGGCTACATGATCTTAAAGATGTCATCATCTTAAATAAAGAGAAGGTAAAGGAAACAAGATTTCAGTCATTGCTTGCTTTTCTAGATCCACTTCATCACCTCTAATTTATTGTCTTCATTTTCTGCTAACTCCTTAAACACTTAAGCTCAATAAATATTGAAACTTTTGTGTAAGCAACTGGCTAGACTTCCTAGCAGATTGATTGCCTGGGACTGACACTTCTAAACAAGTAAATTTTGTTTTCAAAATACCTTGTAGTTTATTTTCTCCATTTATTTATGAATAGTAGAACTAAGGCTATATGAGGCATATGGGGGAAGGGGTGCATAGTTTCAAAAAAAGTATTGAGAAACTGGACAGGATAGTGAAAATGGAAAATGTAACTTATGGTACTCAGTTATGTGTGTTTAAGTAATCAAGAAATGAAAAGAAAATAATAATTATTCTTTACATTTAACACCTCATTCCAACACCTGACGATAGCCATTGGGGTTTGATGCAGCTCAAGAAAAACATTGTGTGAAAAGAGTAATAAACAAATGGAAGATTTTGTCATTAATATGCATAAATATATTCTTTTAGCGTTTTAGAGAACTCATTCACTATTTTATATTCAAGTTTGTGTTTCTTATCAAATTTGTTTCTAGCTTCACTTTCATTCCTGAATCATGCTCAGAGATGAATAGTCATCGCTTGTCGATATAAATTTAGATGTTTTGCCATTTACTACCTCATATTTATTCTCAAATCTTTTTCATCTCCCCTTTAATTAAGTGGTTCTTCTGTTAGTCAATCTTATATCCCCTTGAAACCACACTTCGTTGTCTCCTTTTTAAAAAATTATTTTATTGAGTTCATATTGGTTTATAACATTGTGTAAACTTCAGGTGTACATTATTATATTTCAGCTTCTGTGTAGACTACATCTGCTCACCACCAATAGTCTAGTTTTTATCCGTCACCATACATATGTGCCCCTTTCACTCTCCCCTATTCCCTTCCCTTCTGGTAACCACTAATCTGTTCTTATCTACGTGTGTGTGTGTTTGAAACCACACTGATCTTGCCTAAAATCTAAGCTCCACCACTTTCTTATTAGTTGTGGGTTCTGGAGTGAGGTATCTAGCAGAGTGCCTGGTTCATAGCAGGAGTTCTTAAAATATTGGTTTCGATTCCCTTGCCTCAGAGCCTCACTCTTCTCCACTCATCCAGGTCCTGTCTAATATTCAAAGAGTAGGTCGGGTCACATCTCCTATGTGAAGCCAGGGGACTTGCATCCTCCTCTGAGCTGAATAAGGAAACTTATTTGTCGCTTAATACATACTATGAATTATTTTCTTTTTCATATTGAATCAATAGGGGTTCTTTGGGTAAAAGCATTGGACATGGATTTGGCTTGCTTGAGTGAAGAGAGAAAATCTTGAGGGGAGGCTATGGGTAGCCCACTGGATTCATCAGAGCCTAGAGAACGAGAGCTGGAAGTGGATGGGAGCCAAGGTAGTGTCACATGGATGAGGAATGAGGAATCTGGTGAATGGTCTCGTAGCAGGAGCAGCAAGCCACTGCTGAGATGAATGAACTCCTACTGCTTCTTCCACTATTGTGACAGTTGCTGAGGATGCAAATAGGAAGAGACCATGCCCAGCCATATCAGGGCAATGAGTGGAAGGATCTGCCCTTTGAATTGCCCTGGTAAGAGGCCAGATACCTGGATTTACCATCCTCAAAAACTAGACATATAATCCATAAAAGGAAACTGGGATATTGTTAAGGAGGAGAAATAGATGGTTAGTGGCCAAACCAAATGTTCCCTACTAGTTTTGCCCTTCAATCTCCAGAAATTTTAATCTACTTGAAAGCAAAGATTGTATCATGCTATTTTTTAGAGCCCCTATAGTTTGTTTATTCTTTGCATATTTATTAATCTCTTATTATGTGTGGGCCAGCACTTATTTTAGGTGCCATATATATAGTGTATACAGCAGTGTATGCCCAAACACTCCTGTCTTCTGGGAGCTTGCATTTTGGTAGTGGAGGTGAGACAATGAGCAAGATGAGTAAAATCTGTGTTGTGTTAGTCATGTGTGTTAAGGAGGAAAAGAAAACATAGCAAGGTGATAGAAAATGCTGTGGTACAGGACTTGCAGTTTTAAAAAGTGGTCAAGGAAAGGCTCGCTAGGAAGGGGACACTTGACAAAAACTCAGGGGCATAAGGAGCAAGCGAGGCAGATATTTGCAGGAAGAGTGATCAAGGCAACGGGAACAGCAAGTGTAAAGGTCCTGAGGCACATGGTTCCTTTGCATATTGAGGAAGAGTTTGGGGGCAAGTGTGGCTGGAGTGGAATGAACGAGAGGGAAAGCTGTCAAGGAATGAGATCAGAGATGTAAGAAGCAAGCAGACCATCACGGATGCAAGGCATGAATAAGATGTGGCTCCTGTTTCCATAGGTCTATGGTCTAATAGGCACAGATGTGTGGGAACATACTTCAGCACATTACAGCAAGTACTAAAATTAGGCCTGGGGGTGGGGCTAACTGCACCCAGGCAGCAGGACAGGCCTGGCTAGGTCTCTACTTGCCCATGAGCTCTTTGAAAGAAGGACATATCTTAATCGTTTTACATCCTCAGTGGCTTGTAGTGTGCCTGACATATATCTTTTGTATATATTTTTTAACTCACTTTGAGTGACTGAACAATGCATAGTATGGGCACAATATATAAAGAGGAACAGATTTTTTCTTAATCACACGTAGACGAGGTTTAGATTAAGGAAAATAGAAAAGTTACAGAGAATGGAGGAGCTGAGATTTGAATCTCTGCAATCTATTCTCCACTCAGTACTTTTCCTGTCCTTGGTATCAGTGCTTTGGTGTTATGAAGTATTGAAAACAAAAACTGTTAAAAAGATTTTTGAGAGAGGTAAACATAACGTCTGAATTAGTTGCATGATTTGTAATGTCAATGTAGTTGACAATTTTACTGCAATATGGGGATTCATTTTATTGCTTTATTTGTGCTGTTGGATCCCCCTGTGAAAACTTTTGTGCTTGTTATTGTAGTTTTTCTCTACACTGTACCCAAAGAATACCCAAATGTAAAATGGAACCACATCCCTATACGCTGCAGGCAGATATCAGAGAGGCTGATAATTTGAATTTTTCTATTGTAACTGGTGCTGCCAATATATTCAGCTGTTTAGTATTATCTAATGCTGAGTGGCTTATTCCACTGTGGCCTCTTGAATTGTGAAGTGGAAATTTGGTGCCCTTATGTAACCGAGCACTTGTGTTATTTAATTAAGCAAGATGCTACATGAATCAACAAAACAGCCCAGCCGAAGATCAGGAAAACACATTTCAATTAGTGACAGCAGGACCACTGCCTGAGGGCCCCATTAATCAGGTGAAAGATATGACAATGCCAGAAAAATGTGAATGCATTTCTTATAATATTCTGTCTGCTAAATGAATATTTATTGGAGTCAATAATCTTTGCACATCTTGCTTACTTCCCTTTATATTCCATCTGGAGTCCATTTTTGGAGTCCTCACAGAGGGCAATGTGAATTTGTGTTGAGTATTTAAAACACTAGTAAAGGGGTGCCTGGGCTCAGAAGCCTATTAATCAATTTGAAAAACACTTTGTGTCAGGCAGTGTACTAGGCATTAGGGATCCAAAAATGAATAAAATATGAAGTTTTAAACTCTTACTTAACAAGAAAGAGAAGCCAATAACTATCATAAATATGATAAGGGCTATGATACTAGAATACTTGAAATGGAACACTTTGGGAGTCTAGAGGAAAGAGAAGTTTTCTAGCAAAGCACAGGAAATGCTTCCAAGGGAACTGGTGTAAACACGGAGACAAAGGGAAAAGGATTCCAGGTGAGGAGAAGAGCAGGAGCCAAAGCCTAGAAAATTCAAAGGGATAGCACTTTAAGAGTGCCCCGTGAGAGGCACACAAGAAGGCTGGGCTAATGGATTTGGATTTATCCCACAGGTAATGGGGAGCCAGGAGAGAGATGTTATATTTGAAGTTCCTGTGGAAGGCTCATCCAGGTGAATGGAGACAGTTAAGGGTCTTAACTTCAGTGTAGGTTTGGAACTCAGGAGGGAAGCTGGGTTGATAATATCCCCAGGGGAGAGAATTTACATTGGAAGTGAAGAAAGAGGGCTTTATGACAAGACTTTAGAGAAAAGTGCTATTTATGAGTGGGTTGAAGAAAGAATGTCAAAGAAGCCAGACTTTGGTTTGTATTTGGAACAGGCCTACCAGCTAATAGTTTAATAGTAAAAAAATAATACTAATAATAATCAAAATGATGATGATAGTGATAGCTAATATTTATTGAGCACTTACTCTGTACCAGGCACTATTCTAAGGATTTGTTCATTTAATCCTTACAACAATCCTATGAGACAAGTAATGTTGTTGTCATTCCCGTTTTGCAGATGAGGAAACCAGAGACTTTAAAGTCACTTGCCTAAGGTCATACAGCTACTAAGCAGTGGGTCTGGGACTCCAACAGAGGCAGTCTGTCTCCAGAGTTTGTACTCTCAACCTACTACCATGTTGTTTGGGAGAAGGATTATAAATAAAAATTGCTCTTTCATGCCCAAAGGTCAGGGCAAAAAGTTTTAGTGGTTAAATCACATAAAAGTACGTTTAAACAGATTTTTTTCCTTTAGATTTCCAAGTCAGTGTGAGATTGTCAGATATGAACATCATAAACATCATGATTAAGCAGCTCCATTATTTGAGCGAGCCTTGAGTATTCTGTATTCCATAGGAACATATCTGGCCTGTTGGTGGCCATGGTAGGGGGCATGGTTGATTTACTGATCCTTGTGATTATTAAGTATGGAATAAGATATAGTGATGCCAGCTAGCTGAGATTGGTGGTGGGGAAGGGAAGGGGATGCAGTAGCAAATGGCTGGAAGGATCATGGACTAAAAGTGACTTGGGTGCCAACTTGGCAGGAGATGACGGAGTCCCAAGATTTGTTCAGTTTTTGATGATTCTAAGTTAACAGTTTTATAGGGAAGAAAAATAGAGTGCACATTCAGTCTAAAACCAAACTTTACTCACCACTAGCGTAATAGAAATACAGGAAAAAAGGGAAGTGCACAGGGCCTGGAAAAGTCAAGGAAGACTTGGTCAAGGGAAAGGGATTAGGTAGAAGGAGAGAGAGCTTGAGCAAAGATGTGATGTTGAGAATGCATATAGTGGGCACAGGAAGACAAGGGAACAGCCTCAGCATCAGGCTAGATGGGTGATGAGGAAGGTGGGAAATGAGGTTTGATAAGTTGAGTGAGGTCAGGTTATGGGGGCCTTCAAAGGAGTTTGGTGTTTGAACCAGGAGCAAAAGAGAGCCAACAGAAATGCTTGAGCAAGGAATTAATGATGAAAGGGTGTTTTTAGGTCATTGATTCTAATACACTGGATTGCAGAGAGACTGCAGGAAGGAAGAGCAGATAGGAGACTGATCATAAAGTGTGAGATGGATTGAGGCCTGGAGGAGGATATGGTCATAGGATGAAGGAGCAAGGGGTAAGTGCATTGGGCAGTGTGAAGTGAGCATTAAAAAGGATATAGTAGATGACATAGTAGATAAAAGAGAAGGGAGATTAAAAGTAGGTTCCAACTCTAGCCTTGAGGGATAGAAGACTGAGAACACCACTGATAGATACCTGGGAAGATAAGCCTATTGCATTATTTACGAGAGTATTTTTCAGAACTGATTCTCTCAAGAATTATATACTATATTTTATTGATTCCAAGATGCACTTCTTTACCTCTCTGGGATCAGAGTGCATCTTAAACTTGTTGTCGGCCATACCACAGTTGTGATGTCATTACCTTTGACTATGGGTTTGTACCAGCACTTGCAGAATGGGTGTCAGTGGCTCAGAAGAATATCTCAGACAACATGAGATCCCTCTTTGAAGAGATGTTGTACCACCAACTCTTGATGGCTCAGAGGATGATTCGTGTGGAAATCATAGCAGTTGGAAACGCTTAGTCAAAATTGATTTGGAGATTCAAACCCTGCAAATAAGCAAAGTTTAGGGCTACCTTAACCAATTTATTTATTTTTAATATGTACAAGATTGATATATAATAAAAATCAACCTATGTAAGTTTAAAAGAGCCTTCCATTAAAGATAAAGTAAAAATTATAAGTAGTAAGAAAGCATCGTTTCATAGTTTAGTTGGCAGGGTTTTTTTTTTTCTTCATTCTCAGTACCTATATTGGGCATCTGATAATCAGTTACATCTTTTCAATGAAATAAGGTAAAATATCCAGGACCCACTGCTTGTTTGAGAAGACAAATGAGCATTTTAAAGACTTTTTTAGGCTGAAGTTTGTTTCATTTCTGTTGGCTAAGTGGACTTGGATGCTGCCCACTGGTTAATTTAGGGTGGGAAAAAACGAACATTCTGTGCCTGTGACCTTAGGCTCTGAGAAAACTAATGCATTGTAGTAAAATGTGCACTCATCTGAAATGTGTATGGTCTTCTGAGTCTGAGTGAGTAATGCCTCGCACATCACTGCGCTGCTCTTCACATGGATGTGGATCCCATGGTACTTTTACATAGTACTTTGGATATTTTGCATTTTCCTAATCAGGTGCTACTGAGGGTGTGGTCTCTCTCCCTCTCCTCCCACCTCCTACATAAATGTAAGTGTTGGGCTTAGTGAAATTTTTTGGCATGCAAAAGAAGTCCTCAAACTGAAAAAAAGGGAACCACTGCTTAGAGAGCATCTGTTACTGTTCCCTCCCTTTCTGAAGGAGGAATGACTTCAGCAATATTGATAATTGGTGTCTTTCAGCCCCAGGGTGAGCTTCCCCAGTATGAAACAGCTTGTACTCTAGGTTGCTTCGGGACAGGCAGGCATTATGCCATTTACACTTGGGGAACTGAGATGCAGGAAGGGTAAAAGACTTGTTCAGGTCGTACTGGTTAGTAGTAAATATCAGAGAAGAGTTGAGCTTAGGTTGAGTGACTCCTTATTCGGTGCTTTTTCCTGTTTGCTTCTCTTGTTCCTATTGGATTGTTCCACAGGTTGGATTTAGGAGCAAAATAAAACTTGATCCCTTCTGAGTCACAGCCCCTTAAATACATGAAGGCAGCTCTCAAAAGTTGACACTTCATTTCCAGCACAACCATGTCCCTCTTCCAGACTGCAGCTGTATAGGGACTCCCTCAAAGGTCCATAAAGTGATAGCAGTAAAGACATTTACTGGAGTGACAAGTCAGCTTTGCTCACCTTAAATTGGCCAAGGAGGTATATTGGGCTGTGGAATGTTATTTCCTGCATTTGTCTTTGGTTAGCCTCCTCTAAATACACTATAGAACTACCTTCAAAACTATCAGATCATGTGTTTTTGTGTTGAGTCTCAAGACCCTGCCAGAATCTTTTAGGTATGCATAGAACATTGGTTGACAAACCCAATGAAATAGCCATTTCCATTTGCCTAGCCACTCTTTCTTAATAGGAAGTGAGCAACACAAATGCCTTTAAAAAAAAAAAGGTGCCCATGCCTCCCCACATACCTACTGGATCAGAAATTTGGGAAGAGCAGCCCTAAGATGGATATCATGAAGGTAAATATACATGAGAGATTCTAATGTATCCCTAACTTACTACTGTTATGCCAATAAAGTCTAAAATGACATTTAAAAAAATGCTGCCACCTAGCTATATTGGCTCATACTAATCTTGTCACCATTTGATACTGTCATGTCTTTTTCATAAAAACGATTACCAAGCCAGGTCAACTACTCATGTACCTATTCATTTATTCATTTGTCTATCTAGCAGATATTTATTGAGTGCCTGGTATGTTCTAGGTACTTGTGGATAAGGTGGGGAATAAGGTAAAATACGTATTCTCATGGAGCTTGTTAATGTGGGAAGCAGACAAGAAACAAGCAGAAGCATCTCTTAGGAAGTGGTAACTGCTATGAAGAAAGAGGATGCTGGCTAAAAGGATAGAGAATAAT
Organism: Equus asinus; assembly: GCF_041296235.1. Classification (NCBI taxonomy): domain Eukaryota; kingdom Metazoa; phylum Chordata; class Mammalia; order Perissodactyla; family Equidae; genus Equus; species Equus asinus. The sequence goes on from NC_091793.1 coordinate 40,617,702, forward strand.
GGATAGGGGTTTGCGAGATGGGGGTAGCTGAGTCAACCAGACAGGTGGCATACATCTCAGCCACCTACCCCGTATAGCTTCTGACAGATGCTAATACTGCAGTGTTCATCCCCGACCCAAAGCCAAGGACGTAATATTCTTTATTCATTTTCTGGCTCTGAATGTCTTTCTGTTTTTGTTTTTGCAGCTCAAGCTTTTTGTCATCCTTGGCATTTTTCACAGGCACCAGCTCATTCCTGGCTTTAGTTAAACCTTTCTGACATTCTTGTTATAGGTCAGCGCTATTCATCTATTTCTTTCTTTCTTATATATTTCTCCTTATGTCTTCTCTTTTGCCTCCTCTTAGAGCTGCTTGCAAATACATTTGCCTGTGTGTGTTGAGATGTCATTCTTTAGAGTCTCTGATTCCTTTTGAGGAAGTTGGGTTCCTATTTAGAACTTCTGAGGATAACACCATGTATGTTTTACTTCTAAGTCTAATAAACCCTTTTATTAAAAACCTAAGTTCCTGTCTTAACCCAGCCTTTCTCTTCTTTCATGAACAAACTGCAAGATGACACAATTTCTTTCTGCTGGAGTTTCTGTCATACCAGAATTACCAGCCAGTGATTTCTTGTTAGAATTGAGAGAGGAACTACTGCTCTTCTTTTAGCATAGTGATTAAGATTTTGGGCAAATCCAGGTTCAAATTCAACTCCATTTACTCTCTGCATGTCTCTAGGCAAATTGTGAGGAAGACTAAAATAGTGCATGCCAAGTGCTTAGGACAGTGCTTGGTACATCATCATCATGTAATAATTGTTAGTGGCTACCACCATCATCATCATCATTGTCACCAACGTCATGATTCTGAGAGAAGAAGTTAGTGTCAAGGCAAGGAGAGAGTTAACAGGTTTTCTAAAGAGGTATCTGAATTGTTGGACTTCCTCACCACTATGATATTGTAACTCTGTAAGAATGTTTCCAATCTACATTAAGAAAATATCCTTCATACCTTCTGTTCCTGAGAACTTCAATTTATTTTTATAGAGCAGTTTAATGCTTCCTAACTTCTAGACCCAAATGTACATATCCAAATTCTCATCAAGATGTTCAACAGAATAAAGGGCTTTATCAGGATCAAAATTACCCTGTAATTTAGAAGGTAGGTGGACTATGACATGACAAAAGAAAATTATGTTATTGTAGGAGTGACTACGATCTCTCAAATATATACAAAGTCATTTTGACTTAGAATTTTGAATAAGGAGAAAGGAATAATTAGTTATTTTAGAATAAAAATTATAGCATGCTGATAGAGTGGCATGGAATAATCTGAGAGAGGTTGTGGGAGTTTAGACTTCAATCTGAAATATATAGTGAATTGTTCATATTGAAAAACTGTCCAGGAGGAAAGAATGTTGGAATTGTTAGACACTTCTCTTCAGATAGAAGTGAAGCTAAAAATGCAGTTATTGCTCACTTTACTTTCATTTAAAGTCAAAGACAAGGCACACTGAAAATGTCTATGCTGCATTCATTCATTCATTCATTCATCAGTTATTTATTGAGTGTCCACTACATGTCAAGCACTGTTGTGAGCATTAGGATTATAGAGGTGAACAAGACAAGCAAGATGCCTGCCTTCATGGGGCTTACGTTCTAGAGGTGAGAATTAGATGTTAAGGGAACATATCAGAAAGATAATTTCAGCTCGTGCTAAGGGCTATAAAGAAAAGAAAACAGGATGAGGGAATGGATTAATGTCAAGAAGGAAGAAGTAAGATACTTAGGAAAGAGGCAGGAACAATGAGAAGTTGCAGATCTGGGGGAAACTACTCTGAGGTGAAACTGGGTTTTTATTTTATCCTATATGGATTGGGAAGCCACTTATGGGTTTCAAGCAGGAGAGTCAACGTGCTCTGAATTTCATTTCATAGCAGTTCCTCTGTCTCTTGTTGATAATGTGTTGGAAAGATACTAGAGCTGATGTGAAGAAGCCAGTTAAGAGTTGGGTCCAGAGGAAGGAGGATGGTGGTTTGGACTATAGTAGGAGTAGGGGGTATGGAGAGAAGTGAATAGATTCAAAATATATTTTGGGAGTTTAGTTCAACAGGACCTGCCAGTAGACCAGCTGTGAGGGATGGTGAGATACAGGGATGTTTCTGTCCTGGGTGGATGGTGGAGCCCTTTATTGAGATCAGAAACAGGGGATAAGCTGGTTTTTTGGAGAGGGGGGATGGAAAGGGAAGAATGAAAAATTAAGGTTGGGGCTTGTTATGTTTGAAAAGCCAATGAGGCATCTATGGGGGTATACATAGCCAGCCAGAGGAACAGTCAAAACAACAATTAAATTTGGGAGTATCAGTGTATTCATAATATTAATACCATGGGAATGCGGGAGGTTGGCACGGAAGATAGAGAAGAAAAGAGAGCCCTGGACAAATCCTGGAGAAATCCAGTTTAGTTGGTGGATCGATGAAGAGGAAGTTGTGAAAAAAAAGATTGAACATGAACAACCAGAGCAGAAGGGGGAAAACCAGTAGGATATTTTTTTTTTTGCTGAATCAAAGAGGAGTGGTTTCAGGAGGGTAGTTGTCCATCATGCCAAATTCTATTGGGAGATTAAGAAGCCAAGAGCAGAAAAGGCCCATCATATTGGCAAGATGGATATCGTTGTGCCCTAAGCAAAAGTGGTTTGGTGGGATTGAGGGGGCGTGGGGGTGGGGGGCGGAGATTTAGAGGGATTAAAAAGCGAACAGAAGATTAGAAAGCAGATGGAGACTGTGAGTGCATGGAGTTTTCTTAAAAACCTGTGAAGGGGCTAGAGGGAGGAGTAGGACCTGGAGGGGGATGATGTGAGTTAAGGGAATCTTAGAAATCGAGAAGAAAAGCTGAGGCAGAGGACTGCCTGACGTGTAGTAATTACTCTGGGGCTTAGAAGGTAGAAATGACTTGGGGTCAAGTTCTCTGTCCTCTTTTCAGCTTAAGGTGATCTCTCTTTCTCTCTCCTTAGTTTCTTCTAAGGCAGTGTTGTTTGAGCATCCATCCATGACTGGGTCTAGCCTGTCCCTGCACATTTCACTGACATCACCCAATAAATTTGCTTACTTTTTTTTTTTATGGTTTAAGGTACTTGCTATCGAATCTTTCTATAAGATACGTGTCTATATGATCATAAGATATATTGTCTATAAGATAAAGTTCCAAAGAATTAAAAAAAGCACTCTATAGCTCACCCTAATAGCCATCCAGACTAAAGAAAAGGGGAAAAATTGGGAAGGAGGATAAAAAGATAATATATTTTATTATAGAGTTGTTTTTAGATAGCATATATAACATTTATTTTACCATTTCAATGTAATTTAACAGATGTTTAGAAGTGGAAGTGAAATCAGAGGTCATCTGGTTCAAATTCTTCACTGAATAGAGTAAATGAAAGCCTGAAGTGAGTGAATGACCTGTGGAAGGAAAGAATCTAGGACCCGGCTTGTAACTTAGACACTGGGTTTTGGGGTCACACTGACATGAGTTTGAATCCTGCCACTGTCACTCAGAAGCCCTGAGGCTATGAAAATTATTTAATTGTTCTGTATCTGTTTTCTGATGTTTACACTGGAATAGTAATACATTGACCTTACAGTTACTGTGAGGCACAGATGAAATTACAAATTAATTAGCAAGGCGTCTGGCGCCTAGAAATCTCTTGATAAGTGTTAGCTCTATACAGTCCCAAGACCTTGAATGAATAGTCTAAATGTTGAAAAAATGAAGATCGCCATAATATATAAAGGTCATACTTTCCTCTCGTCATCTTATTTTTGGGTAGACCAATAATTGGATTTTTCACTTGAAATTATTATTCAGATAATTGTAGATTCACACGAAGTTATAAGAAATAATAGAACCCATGTACAGTTCACCCAGTTCCCTCCAATGGTAACATTTTTAAAAACTAATATCACTCAACAATATATAAACAAATTTTTTTATTGATGCTAGTATCTATTAAAACATCAGAAATTATTGTTTAGTTCAGGTTCCTTCAATTGAAAATAAAAATTGTGAAGCTTCTAAGTTGTATCATTACCCACAGAAGTATGGGCAGCATGCGTATTGACTCTCTTCTCTTAAGTTATTAATTTTATATAATTTGGAGCTAAAGCGCAATATCTTGATTGGAGTATCTGATGGAACCATTAGACTAATGGATCTACTGCAGCAGACTTCTGACTTTGCTCTGATTTGGTGATCTTGGCCAAGGCGCTTAATTTTATATTCTAGAGCTAATTGTAAATTGAGACAAAAGTACCCATCTCTACATAATTCATGGTAATATTCCGGATGAATTACTGTATGTATCTGTCCCCTACCTATCTCTCTAGCCTCCTCTCTTAATATTCTCCTTTTGCTTTCTATGCTTGGCCATAAGAACTTTCTCAATTCCTCAAGCTTACCGTGTTCTATCTCATATCCACATATTTTCTTATGAAAATACCCTCATTCTATTCCTTCCCTACCTTCCAATATATACCACATATATTCCCTCCCTCTCCCTTCTTCTTTAACTCCCACTTATATCCAGATCACACCTTTAGCAGAGTCCATAGGGGAAACTCGCCATGAGCCCCAGGCTGGATTAGGTCCCCATGTTGTATATTCCCTTAGCATCCTGTGTCTCCACTTCATGGCACTTACCCCTTGTCCTTGCTCTGCTTTGTCTGGTATCCGTTTTCAACAGTATATGAAGTGAAGGCAGGGACAATATTGTCTTGATCACCACTTTATCGTGCCACTTTATCACAGTGCCTGCCACAGAGTGAGTGCTCAATAAGCACCCAGGGAATGAGTGAATGAATAAATTTAATGAACATATGCTTAGCTTTTTGGAGGAAAACATTATGCAGGTCAGGTGGAATTGTGGGTGGTATTTCTATTTAGTATGTGATTCATCTAGGTTTACGACTGTTAAATGTTTAAAAATACATTTTTGTGAAGTGGTTTGGTTTTCCTTATTTTTTTTCCCTTTGTTTCCATGTCACAATTGCTGTGTAATTATGTCTTGCAAAATACCTCAGAGTGTGGCCAAACTGAATTTTAAAAAGTAAGGCAAGCCAAAATAGAGATGAAAGTTTACTTTGGTGCATTAAAGAGTTGTGAATGTGAAGCTTTTTCCAGTCCTCAGTAAAGCATTACGTTCTCCTGGTACAGTAGCAAGTTGCTGCTTCTCATTTTGCCTCAGATGGTGAAAAAAAGGTCCCAGTTTTTAGGCTAATTGAGCTTGTATGTGCTGTGTGCATCTGAATGCCCGATATGGGGCCGTAACTACAAAGAAGTGGCTCACATAAAAACAATCTTACGTCGTGCTGTCTACTTTGGAGTCTTGTACTAACTTAAAAAAATTTGTTTTTTCCAAGGAAGAGTCACCCTGAGCTAACATCTGTTGCCAATCTTCCTCCACTTTATATGTGGGTTGCCGCCACAGCATGACTGATGAATGGTATAGGTCCATGCCTGGGATCTGAACCTTCAAACCTGGGCCAATGAAGCGGAGAGTGCCAAACTTAACCACTATGCCGAGGGACCAGCCCTGTACTAACTTTTAAAAAAAATCAAAGAAGAAATTTTTGTATCTATATCAACTTGGCTCTTTGTTTTTTTTCCCCCTTGTGAGATGAGACTTGAAAATGCTCCTCTTTGGGGGACTGGCCTTGATTTATCCTGTTGTTCCAACTTTCCATTTTCTCTGTCTCAGGTATTGGGAACAGCCCAATGAAGCCAACTCTGCCCACTCATCACTTCCACTGGGCAGGAGGAGCAGAGACCTGCTCTCCTTGTCTCTTTCTCAGTCACCAACAGGGTATTTTGAACCTCTCTGTTAGGAGATCCTAGATGCCAGTGGATCCCATACTTGGTTTACCATCAGAATCACCACGGAAACTTTTAAAAACTTAAAAAAAAAAGCTTGCAGGGCCCCATGCCCTAAAATTCTCATTCAGTATGTCTGGGAAAATCAAGCTCTGTTGGTGATACTGATTTACAGCCATCCCAGCTCATGAGCATGGTCCTTTGTGATCTCACTTCTCCTGGTCCATGGCTCCAGTCTAATTTCTGTCCCTGACCCTATCACACTCTTCTCTCAAACCAAGCCAGCTACTAGTAGGCTGGGTTTTCTCGGCTTTTGGATGTGGTGGAGTGTTCCTACCTCCTCTGTGCCTTGGGTAATGCCTGCTTATCTCATGGATGTCTCTTACCTCTTCTGGTTGAGCTGGGTGCTGCTTGTTTAGGTTCCCCTTGGGCTTCTGCTCTTCTCTTTCCTTTTACTCTCACCACATTGTATTGATTTTCCCTGCACACGGTGGGTGCTAAATATATAGTTGTGGACCGGATGAGTTCCTGTTTACTTCTCTCTCTTCTCTACAGTACTGTGAGCTCCTAAAAAGAAGAGCTGTGTCTCTGCCACTTTGTAACCCCAGCAACCATATTGGCATATGGGAAGCATTCAACTAATCATAGTTGAATGAATGCATGAATGAACTGATAATGGAAATAAAAGAATCCTGTCTTTTGAGTGGAAAGATATTGAGGTAGTTGCCATTGTTCTGAATTGGAGAACATTTACCTACTACAATAGACACGTATTTTAGTAGAATAAAAAACCTTGGACCATTAGGAGTAATTGTTACTGTGAATATTAGGTAGGAAAACAGAAACATACAGGTGAATTGTCCTGTATGTATTTTTTTCAAGTGTTTTATTTTTGTATAGATAGTACAAATATGGGTTACAAATTCTAAAGATACAAGAAGATACACACGGAAAAATCTCCTTCCTGCCCCTGTCCCCCAGCCACCAGTTTCTCCAACCCAGAGGCAATAAGTGTTTCAGTTTTATACCTTTTAAAAGACAAGTGGTACCATATGCTACACACTGTTCTACTCCTTGATTTTTAATTACTGGTGTGTCAAGGTGAACATCTGACATGAATGAGTACACACAGAGCTTCTTTTTATCTCTTTTACAGCTTCAAAGTATTCTACTGTACGATTGTATCCCAATTCATTTACTAGTCCCTTACTGGTGGACATTTAGGTTACTATTTCAAACTCTATATCTATGAACTGATTTTCTTGTACATGTCATGTTGCACACACACATGTATATGTGGAAAAATTTTGAGACTTACTTGCTAGATCATTGGATACGTGCCTTGTAATAGTGCCAAATTGCCAAAAATAGGGGTTAGTATATCAATTGTCCTGTTAATTGTCATCACAGAACTCCAGTGGTACCTCCAACAGCCAGGACCTGTGGACTCTGACCATCAAACACATGATCTTTTGTGTTCTGCAGTGTGTTCTTAATATGTGCGGTTGGTTGAAATGAGTTGAAAGTATTTGAGGGCAATTGAGACTTTGAGAGCTACCCCTAAATTACCATTGAGACTGAGTTTTTAGAAGGTTTTTGTTTATAGATTAAATTTGTTTATTTGGGAATATTTGATTAAATATTAATTAGTTATTTAATAAAAACCATCTCTAAACAGTTTTTTCATGGGAGTTTCATCAGTGCTTCTGCCGTTGATCCTTGGAGGGGGAACTTTTGTATGTGTGATTAAAGGAAGGAATTTGAAAATGATAGGAAGTAACAGCAAAGTTGACGGTTGACTGAAATCATTTAAAAATTGGCCTGGATGGACACGGTTCTTCCTTGTACATCTACTGGTCTTGCCCACTAACGAGAATCATTCTCCTCTTTGACTTCTTTCCATTTTGATATGAGATCATGATAATGGGTGACACCTTCTGGTGGAATTTCACATACTGGTGCCAGGTTCTCCATCACTTGCTTTCTTTTGGTTTGTATTTCCTTTTTGATGCTTTGGATTTTTTTGGATTTTTCCCTTAGGTAACTTTTATGGCATTAGAAAATGATAATGTCTCTCATTATTTATATCTGAATGGCAGGCATAAATTTTATGTGAAATACCCAATAGAATGATTACTACTCATTATAACTCGTAATTACACTGGCAGAACCTAAGATCATGAATGCTGTATTTTAAAATGTGTATTTTTATTTTCTTTTAAGTAAGATTCATTTGTTCTAGGCTTTTTTTTTATGTGGGATGCCCCCACAGCATGGCTTGATGAGCGGTGTGTAGGTCTGCACCCAGGATCTGAACCAGTGAAGCCCAAGCTGCTGAAGCGGAGCACGTGAACTTAAATACTACGCCACCAGGCCAGTCCTTCCCTAGACATTTTTTTGATGATATAGATATTTTCACATACTCAAGAGCCTCCTCTGTGTAATCTATGTGGCATCCTGCATTTTTCAACTACCATAATACTATAATAAACATTTTCCCAGGTTGTTAAAAATTCTTTTAAATCATTTTAATGGGACATTAATATTCCATGTTATGTATACAAAATAATTTATTTAACCATTCTCCTGTTGTAGGATATCTGTTTCCCATTTTTAGCTTTTATAAAATATGCTACAGTGAGTAACATTATCTGTGAATGTTAGTCTCCGTATATGCTTACCTTGCTATGTATGTACCTGAAAGTGTAAATATTGGGTTACAAAGTATAAATATTTTTTAAACTCTTGATGCTAGAGTTTCTCTTTGACATGAAATGCTTCCAGCAAAACTCTCCTAATTTATGTCTCCATCATCAATTTATGAAATTGCCCATATCACTGTATTTTTTCAAAATTATCATTTTTTAAAACCATGTAAAATAATATCTTCCTGCTTAAACTTCATTATTAGTGAAGTAGAGTATTTTAAAAGGTTTTTTTTTTTTTTTACCAGAAAGAAAGTTATCTTTCTCTTTTGGTTAAATATCTGTCCTTACCTCTCCTTTTATATTTCTGTCTTTAGGAGATTTACTTTTTTTCCTCATAGATTTTAGTGCTTTTCTAAATAAATTATATTTCCATGGTCACAGATATTTTTCCAGACAATTCTAGTTTGCTTGCATTTTAATTTTCTTGAATTAAGCAAGTTCAAGAAATTTTATTTAGATCAAATTCATTGATCTTTTTCTTTGTGAATTCTTTCTTTGCTTTTTTGTTTAGAAATCCTTTCCACATCCATAATGCAGATAGATATTTGCCTATATTGTCTTATACATTTTTATAATTTCAATGAAGAATTAAAATTTCTTAAGGGAGTAGTTCTATAATGCTTCAGGAGGTGGCAAATATGAAGAAGCAAGGGAAATCAACCAAGAGGGACACATTTGAGTGGAGACCTGAGATGGTGAGGGAGTGAGCCAAGCAGATGTATGGATGAATGTGTTCCAAGAAGGATGAGTAAGTGCAAAGTTCTTAACGGGAGCACACTCATCATACTGAAGGAATCTCAACAGGGCCAGCATGGGTGGAGCAGAGTGTGTGTGAGAGAGCAGGAAATGAAGTCTGAAAGAGAATGGGCTAGGGCAGGAGTACTCTAGTTCTCAAACCATTTTGAGTATTTGGGTTTTTACTCTTAATGACATGGGAGTCATCACAAGGGTTTTGGAAGAGGAGTCATTGGACACAACTTGCTTTTTAAAAATTGCTCTAGCTGCTTGATACAGCACAGATGCCTAAAGGAACACATCCGGGCAGAGGGCAAATCATAGCAGGGTCCCTAAGGTGGGAGCGGCCTGGCATGTGAGAGGAAGGACAACAAGGCTCGTGTGGCTGAAGAGGCAGGAGAGGTTCGGTGGGTGGCAGAAACTTTGGGGAAGTAATATTCTTCTAATTTCTTACTTTCTTATTGGTTACCAAGTAGTTTTTACTCCTTCTTGAATTATCGTTGCTAGTTTATAGTTTATCAGAAAATTGTCTATTTACATTTCCACTTTTTTCAGTATTCGACTGTGTTTAATTTTCTCTTAGAACTTCACATCCATCTATATTTATCATGTATACCCTTTTTCCTTTTGAAATTTGTGGTTTTTTGCTTATAAACTTGCTAAAATCTGTTTGTAACATTAATTGATGAAACGAATAATATACTTAAAAACTTACATCCATCCCTTTCTTACTGATTTGTGGTGTCAGTTATGTTGCATTCAGATGCCTGTGCCAAACTCTACTGTAGAGGCTCAATCAAATGGTGCTTTATTTTTCTCACATTAAAGAAAGTTGGGAGGTAGGTAATTCAGGGCTGGTTCAGCAGCTCTCGGAAAGCATCCAGGCTAGAGGCTGCTTCTACCATCTTAAACATGTATGTGACTGCCATCACTCTGTTCACAAGACTGTCCTCCAGACGTCAGGGTCTGTATTCCAGACAGGGAGGAGGACAAGGGCAGAGGGCAGCTAAGACTGTCTTTTTTTCATTAGGAAACAAATGATTTTCCTGGAGCTTCCAGTAGTATGCTTCTGATTACTTCATGGCTAGAAGTGGGTGACATGACTGCTCCTAGCTTCAGGGAAGTATGAAGAAGCAAGTGCTTAGAACCGGGCACATGGCTGCCTTCAACACAATCTGCACTTTCTTAGTTAAGAAAGAGGGAACTAACACAATGTTTGCCATAATGGATAGCCTCTAGAAAAATGGGTACAGATAAGTCTTAAAAGAAAAATATACATGGTCTAGTCAATATATATGTAAAAATTACAAAATCTACGAAATTCCGAAAATGCAAGTTAAAACAATTAGTTATCACTTTTGTCTATCAAGTTGGTAATTTAACTAAAAGTGATAATACTCAAGGTTAGCAAGCATCAAGTGAAATGGTACTCTTTTATCCTGCCAGAGGAAGTATATTGGTATAACCTTTCTGGGGGTGCTTTAATAATATATGTGGTATGTGTATAAGGGTATCTATCTCATTGAGAATTTGTTTTGTGTTTCTCTGGTGACTAATGAAGTTGAGCCCTTTTCATAGATTTCATGACCGTTTGAATTTCCTCTTTGGTGAGTAGCCTGTTCAAGTCTCTTGCCCATTTTTCTACTTAATTACAGTCTTTTTCTTATTAATATGAAGAAGTTCTTTATATTTTCTGGATACAAGCCATTTGTCTGGGATATGTGCTGAAAACAGCTTCTCCCAGTCTGTAGCTTGCCTTTTTAAAGCTCTCTTGATAATGTATTTATGAAGAGAAGTTGTTAATTTTACTATCTAATGTGTCAGTCTTTTCCTTTGCTAGTACATCATATGTCCCATTTAAGAAATTTTTCTTTACCCCAAGTTCACGAAGATATTTTCCAATATTACTTTCTAAAAAATTTAGATCTAAACACTTATTTAAAAAGACTGTCCTCTCTCAATTACTTGGTGTCATTATCTTTGCCACAATTCAAATGCCTTTATATGCGTTGATCTCTTTCTGAGTTCTTGCCTCTCCACCATTGGTCTATTTGTCAATCACCACACCAGTACAACTCTCTTAATTACTGTAGTTTTTAAAAAACTTTTGATATTCAACATTTGGTAAGTTCATCCACTTTTTTTTCTCTGTTAGTTTGGAACCTATAAAGTCTTGCATTTACCTTTACCCTAGAAATTATAGGATACTTCCTTAACCTAATGTTAATTGAGGTACACATAAATGTTTCATGAGAATACTCATTAAAGGCTAAAGATGAACAGTGTCTGTATCCCAAACCACACAAGGATCTTGTTTTGTTTTTCAAGTGAGTCTTGTGTTCATTACCTATTGGGTTTGTATCTAAATTCTGGGATAAGCTTGTCATACAAAACCTGTTAAGATTTTGACTAAGATTGCTTTATATTTGGTGACCAATTTGGGGAATTGATATTTTAAACATATTGAGACATTCAGTCTGCAAACACAGTATAGCTTTTCATTAGTTTAAGTCTACTTAGTTTTCTTAACCGTGTTTTCCAGTTTCTTTATAGAGGTATTGTATATCGTTATTCTTAGTTTTAGTCTTATTATTCTAATAATTTACTTGCAGATTCTCTTGGATTTTATATGAATGTAATCATGTCGTCTGTTAATAATGATAGCTTCTTTCTTTTCTTTCAAACCTTACATCTTTTATTTGTTTTCTTGTCTTGCTATCCTGGCTAATTTCATCAGTTCAGTGTGGAAATGGTGATAGCATGCGTATGTGCCTTGTATGTAATTCATCATTAAGCATAATGTTTGTTGTACGTTAATCATCAGATTAAGAATTTTCCCTTTTTTGCCTAATGTGCTAAGGGATGGGCCTATGATTTCTCTCCTTTGTACTGTTAACTTCAAAAACTTTTTATTTTGAAAATTTTCAAACTTACAAAAATGTTCAAGAATAGTGAAATGCACTTCACTTAGATTCTCTTAGATTCTTAGATTCACTTAGGAACTCTTTACTTAGATTCACTGTTAACGTTTTGCCACATTTACTTTATCACTCTCTGCTCATATTTTTATTACTATTCCTGAACCATTTGAAAGTCAGCTGCAGATATTATGACCCCATAATCCTAAATATCTTTCAAGAATAAGGATATCCTCTTATAAACCACTGTATAATTATCAAATTCAAGAAATATAACATTGAGATGATTCTATTATCTAATGTATAGTCCATAGTCAAATTAACCCAATTTTCCCAATAATGTCTTTTATAACAATTAGTTTTTCCTCTATGGGGATCATGCATTGTATTTAGTTGTCTTATCTCTTTAGTCTCCTATAATCTGGAACCCCAACTTTTCTTGGTCTTCTAGTTCTCTATGTGCTATTTTTCTTTTCTGTGTTGTTTTTTCTACCTTTCTTAGTTTCTTTTGGTTTGGGCATTTTTTTTTAAATCTGTTTTTTCCTCTGTTAGCAAAAGACTATAGCCTTGAACTACTTTTACCTTAGAAATCACAGCATGCTTCCTTTACGTACTAAAGTCTAGTGTTAATTGTGGTATCCATGGATATTTAACAAGTATACTCATCAAAGCCAAAGATAGTATCTCTATCTTCTTCCCCAACAGCACAAGGATCTAAATACTATTTAACTACAGTCTGCCCACTCCTTTATGTAATATTTTGGTTTAGTGTTTTACTTACACCTGCTTTCTGATCTTCCCCAAATTAACTATTACTTTTTTTTGGTAGTCAGTCATTTTATGTAGGTTTACCAACGTGATAACCAGTTTATTTGCTTTCTATTGCTTTTGAATTTCACATGTTCCTTCTGGATTCTGTTTGGTTCTTACCAAGGAACATCCTTATGGCTCTATGGGTGGTAAAATCTTATTTTCTTGAAAATATCTTTGTTTTGCTTCATTCATGAATCACAGTGTTGCTGAGTATAGAATTCTAAAGCGTGTTATTTTTCCTTTGTTCTTAGAAGATGATTTCTTAGTTCTTAGAAGATGTTTTTTCATTACTTTCTGCATGTTTGTTAACTGATGAGAAATCTCTCCGTCTAATTGTGGTCTCCTTCTTGGTAATCATCTTGTTCTTTATTTGCTTTAGCTAGTTCCTTTTTTTCTTTGAAGGAGTGCAGTTGTTCTCGTTGTGCTAGCTGTGGTTAGGTTGAGAAGTGCTAGAGACCCATATATTCCTTCAGTTGTGGAAAATTTTCAAACGTTATTTTGAATTTTCTCTCCCTCATTCTGTCTCCTTTCATTTTAGAACTTGTGTATACACAGGGTTGTGTAGTCTATCCTTCATGTTTCTTAAAGGATCTTTCATATTTTTTTGTTTCTCTGTGCTGCATTCTACATGATTTTCCAGGTCTATCTTCTAGTTTATTAACTCTCTCTTCCGTTGGCTTCTTTTTGGTTCTTTTTCAAAATAACCTTTTGTTCCCATAGAGCTATGTCCTAGTTCTTGTTACTCATTCAATAGAGTAAATATATTTATTTTATAGTCTTCTTTAAAATTTTCTATTTCTTCAGTTCCTGAGGTGCAAATTATTTTCTTTATTTTTATCTCCTTAATCTTGCTCATCATGTTCCATTTCCTCATGTGGTTTGTTGCTTTCCTTTGTGAGCTTATCTTCCGCAGGAATTTTGATTGTCACGGTTGTTTATATGTGCATTGGTGGGCAGGGGGTTCCATGTGTCCTAGCTCCTCTATGGGTCCTTTCAGAACCAATTCATGTTTGCCTCTGGCCCATGTCTGGAGCTGGTTTCTGTTTTAATTTCTCAGCTGGGGATTCTCACTCCATGCAAGTGTGAATTTGAATTCTATACCTACCCACGATCAAGGGTTTAGATTTCTTACAGGTAATTTTAATTTTCTCCTCCATTATGGCATGTGCAATCAGCAAGATACTTTGTTACTTTCTTAGGTGAGTGAACAGCATTTACTAGGTGCCGTTTTCATGGACTGAGTGAGATTTTGAGTTCCTGGGCTTTGTGTAGGCAGACTTAATACCAGCTCTCACCTAACATGGTCCCAAGTCCATTTCTTTTGTCTCCTCATATGCTTTATTCTCCAAGCTCCTAGGTTTTTAATCTGAAACCCATTTGGACCACAAGTGTATCAATTCCTGCTTCCTAATCAGGAATTGAGTTCCTTTTTTGTCTCTGTAGCTGGGGTATTCCATTTCTTATTTTCAAGTTTGGCCTTGTATCACTTTGTTAAATCTTTGTGTCATTTCTATGTGTTAGTAATGTCAGCTTGGTTCAGCACATCCTTTTATCTCTTCTTTATTTCTGTTTTTATCTTATTAACTTTTCTACTTTCTGTCCTTAAGATTTTATTATTATTTACTAAAATAATTTATGCTAATATTGGAAGAGGTTTATAAAAAATAGAAAATTTTTCTCATAATCTCATAATTGAGGCAGAATGGTCTATTTCTAGTCTCTGGCTATCCTTCAAATCTTTAGTCATAGGGCTCTGTAGTTACAGCAATGTCATATATTTAATTTTGTGTTCTAACTCTCTTCTGATTTACATTATTTTTTCCATGTTTCTAGGTAATCTTTAAATGACTGTTTTTAATGGCTCTATGTTGGTCTCTTGAATTGATGGACTCTGCCGTGCTTAGAGAGCTTCCTGTTTTCAGTTTTTCATTGTTTTAAGCAATTGCTTCCCAGAATTTTTTTTTGCATATGTAGCTTTTACATTATTTTCTATGGCTAAAGTATCAGGAAGGAGGATATTAAATTAAAAATTCTTGTCCAGACACTGCCAATTTGTTTTTTGAGGGGACTTAGTCATTTTACAGGGGCATCAGGAATACATTCACATACCAACAAAAACCATTCATTAATGCCTACTGTGTGGAGAGCTCTGTGCATTTTTGAATGCCATGGTGGTGAGTAGGACCTACTTCTATTTTCAAGGAACTTACAATGAAGTCAAGGATGTAGACATGATAACAACTTTTATAATATTAGGGTAGATGGAATAAGTGGTGCAGTCAAAATCTAATCAAAGAAGAAATTTTACAGAGCATCTTGCATTGCAGGCATGGGTAGAGGAAAGAGTAGGATTTCCCTGGGCAAGGAGAGGCTGGACAATGTTCCATGCTGAGAAAACTTAATGGACAAAGAGCCAGAGGCATGAAAAGTCTATAGTGCATTTGGGGAACATTCAAATTGGTGGTGTGGCTGGAACAAATGGATGAGGAAAAGGAAGGTTGTTAGATTGTAGATTTTAGTACTTTGCTAAATGATTTTAGATATAGTCAGCCAGAGTGATTATTTTTGCCTCTAATTGCAAATGCTGGTTTTAGAAAAGCATGCGTCTTAGAAATATGGTACCTTATGGTTAGCAGAGGACTTAGCCAGCCAGTTCTGTTTTATAAATGAGGAAAGTGATTACTATAGAAGTTAAGGAACTTTTCCACGTTACTGATAAGTAGCAGTATCTCTGAGGGTAAACTTGCTTCCTCTTTCAGGAAATATTTGTTGAGCATCTGTTCAGAGCTGTATACTAAGCACTGGGAGAATAGGAGGTGAGTAAAGCATAGGGCCAGCTCTCATAGCAGTTGGGGGAAGTAGACACAAAAATCAATAATTATAAAACAGCAGGGTGCGACCAATGATAGAGAATGGGTAGAGGGTATTCTGAGAACACAGAAATGGGCAGCTATTGCATCTAATCAAGGTTTTGGGGGAGGTTGTGGAAGATGATGTCTATATTATGTCATAAGGATGGGAAGGAAGAAGTCTGCTAGGTATGCCAAGACCATGGTGAGGGGAGGGTGTTCCAGCATGAGCAAAGGCATGAGGTGGGAAACAACAAGGTGAATGTGGGAACCAAAGCAGTTTCTTATTGTGGGAGAACTCACGTATGAGGAAGAGCATGGCAGGATATAAAACAGAGGCTAGATGGCTAGGTCGTGTTTGCCATGGTAAGCAGTATAGGTTTTATCACTGAGGACAGCAGAGGATCTTAAAATATTTAAGAAGGAAAGTTGGCAGGACTTTCTGATTGATTGGATGTGGGGGTAAGGCTAAGGGAGAGATGAGCAAAGTATGATTCTCACACGGACTTTTCCTTTCTTCTCTAGTTAGTTAGGTTCATCAAGATTTAAGGTAGTAGTTGTCCTTTCGTTTCAGTAGAAGCAGAGCAGTATGTTATCTATGGCCTTGGAGAAGCCTTCATTGGGCATATGGAAGCTCAAGTGTTCTTGAAATGCTTTAGGGTAGATCCAGGTACATTTGGAGGTCACCACCAGGGGCCATGCACGTTGTCACATTTTTAATAGCCCTCTTTATTGCTAAGAAGTTTGTGGGTATAAAAAATGCATTTATAAGGTTCAGAAAACTTTCTTAAATGAATAATCTCAAATGCACAACAGGCAGAGCAGAACCAGAAGTTCTTATGGGTAATGGAGCTCATCGGTACAGAATGACACTAGTAGGTAGTAATTATAGTAACTAACATTTATGGAGCACTCCCTGTTTTCCACTGTTTTACTTCATGATCTTACTTAATCCTCACTACAATGCTTACAATGGGAAACAAGGGCATAGAGAATGTAATCACTTGCCCAGGGTCACTAACTCTAACATGAACCCTAAGGCATGACAACTCCGAAGCCCTCACTCAAACTCCAAGCCATCCTGCCTCCCTGTGAAGCTGATAAGCAGACAGGTGTGGTGCCATATCGGGATTTTCAGGGTTCAGCTGTCAAAATGATGGCATCATTGACCTGTCCATGTGAAATAAGAGGTTGAGTGCCCTACGTCAGCTGTGTTTGAGGACTGGTAGGATGTGAGATGAAAGCAAGAAATTGGATTGTTTCTGAAGCTCTCTGAGTTTGTAACAGAACTACCATCTCCTTAAACCAACATAAAATAACCTGTGTCACTGCTTTACTTAATGAAAGAATTTTCTTACTAAATAGGTTAATGTGAGAAGACAAAATGAAACAGATTAAAGGTAACATTAAAGACCTTCATTTGAAATCTAACCATTAGAACCAGAAAAGAAAAGGAAATGTAACCATCCCTTAATTCCCTGGCAGGGATGTGTATATGAAAGCATAAATTTTATCATTGGTGGTAGGAGAATTTGAGATTGAGAACTTCATGGGTTGGGAAGGGCAATTTTTTTTAACTAAGCTGATGAAAATCCATATAAATAATATTTTGTATTTGCTGAAATCTGTAAACCTCATACTAAATAGAGAAAATTGACATTTTCTATATTTACATGGGCATGGATTGTATAAATAATTTCTATTTATCATCCTTTGCTTCTTAGAAGCTTTATGCTCCCTCATAGTTTAAAGATCCCTCTTAATTTCTTGTTTCATTACAGATAATTTGCATATAAAAAAGTTTTGTCTTTTCTTTTCCTTGTTCTCCATTCAAATATTCAATGCCTGTGCGACTTAGTTTTCTTTCTTCTTACAAAGATGGAGAAGGGTTTCAGGATGGGGAGTCCATTTCCCCTCAGCTTCCTGTTTCTTGCCAGTAGCTTCATTGCAAAAACCAGCTACTCCTCTGCCATCTGCCCTGCTTCGTTTTCCTATTTCCACCCCCAGTTTCCTCATTTTCTAATCACTCTAATTACTTGAGCAGTCACTCAAGCATACATTGGAGGCAAGATTCCCACAGTTGCCAAATAGGAACAGGAAAGTGTCACGTACTAGATTTTCACAAAAGAAGTCATTGTGCATCTGGATGTTCTTCTCCCGGAGAAGAAGAGAAGGAATTCTCAAGGGAAGTCAGGGCTTAAGGCAAAAAGTAACACAATAAACATATTCAGCACTGGCACTTTAATTTAAAATGACACTTCCATTTCTGTTACACCTTTAAAGTAGTATTCAGGGCTATTCACAAATATTTGATTCCTTCCCTCTTTTGTGATACAGTATAGTAGTCTTTCCCTACTCCACTGAACTTAGATATGGCCATACGACTTGTTATAGCCAATTAAAAGTGAGTGGTAGAGACAGGTGTCACTTGTGCATAGAAATTTTAAGAGCCAATGCACGCTTGGATGTATTCAAATTTTTGATGGTAGCTGCTCTATCAACTTGAGTCTCTGAGTGCTGATGTGATCAGAGTCCCCCAGCTGACCCAAAGTGGGACATGTAACATGAGTAAGAAATATCTCTTTTTTTAAGTCATTGAAATTTTGGGGGTTGTTTGTAATGGTGGCATAACCAAGTCCATCCTGACTAATACGCTATAACACTCCCAGCATGTAGGCCCATAAAAAATGTATAAGAGATGCAAATCTCATACCTTCTGTACATGAATCAAAGATGATTTGAAGACAAAAAGTTTTAAAGCATTCACTCTAAGAGAATACACTTTTTCTGCATCCTTATAGTAGTGTGTATCCTATCGCACTACAGTTTTGTGTTTGTAGATCTGTCGTGGTTCCGGATGCTCTTTGAGAGCGTGGGTGATGTCTCATTCTTTTTCAATCTTGGGCACCTAACACTATGTGTGACATTTAGTGGGCACTAAATGATGACAGTCATATTAATGAAAAGGACCAAAATATTGCCTGGCACATTACAGGTGCTAAATAACTATTTGGTGTTAAATATGTTAATATTTGTGGTTGCACAAAGTGCATTGCTGACATTTCACCTCCTCAGTAGCTCTTTGGCTAATTTTCCAGGCACAAAGAAACAGTTTAATGTGGATTCTCAAACTGTATTTTCCCTGCCATCACGGTCTTTAAAAAGCTTTATTTAAAGTACCATTAGTGCAACTTTGGCTGGAGGGATGATGTGTTTGCATATAAACTGGTTTGGAGTTGATGCTGAGCTTGCATCTTGACCATCTTTCCACTGGGCATTGTAATTAGGAAATTCTGATGCTAAGCCTTGGCTAGTGCGCAGTTATTGATTCGAAGTTTATTACTTCACCAGGGATTGTGAAGAATTTTATTTGGTTCAAAAAGTGCTTAATACATACATGTTGTCCTGAAGTGTTGAGGGATTATAGACTTGGCTGCTTTATTAGTTCTTCTTGATCCACTGAAAGCTCTGCCTCGATCCCCGGCTCCCCGCCAGCCCGTTTTGTCTGTTTCTTTCCAGGAAGGATTTCAAGCATCTGGGAGAACATATGTACAGGAGCCCATGGTGGTTGAGTCCTTGCTTGCCTACCTCTCCATATTCTCCCTCCTAAATTTAAATTCCCTTGATGGAGCACACTTTCCCCTGTCTATGTCCTTCGTCTAATATGTTTCTTCACTGCCCCAAAGATCCCTCCCTGCGCTTGTTCATTCATTCTCAAATAGGTATTAAGAGCATATTCCATGCCAGGCATTGTTCTAAGCCTTGTGAGTACAGCTTTCCTGGAACTTACTTCTATTGGGTGAGACAGGTGATTAACCAAGAAGTAAATGTATAGTATGTCAGGTGGTTATAAGTGCTATGGTGAATAGTAAAGAGGGGAAGGGGGTCACAATTGTGGGGAGAGGGCAGTGTTGGCAATTGTTGCAGGGAAAGAAAAGCCTAACTGATAAGGTGCTTATCAGATGCCTTAAGAAAGTGAGGAAGAAAGCTGTGAGCACATGGGTTAGAGATGAGCTGGAAGGGTTCCCAGCAGAGAGAACATCAAATACAAAGGCTCTAAGGCAGGAGCATGCTTGGAGGGCTCAAAGAAGAGGAAGGAAGCCGAGTCAGAGGGATAGGCTGGGGGGAAGGGTTGTAGGTCTACCATGAAGATCACGTAGGGATTTTTGTAATTGATCTTCAGTCTGAGTGAAGTGGGAAGGTATTGAGAGTTTTTGAGCAGATGTATGTCTTAAAAGGATCTGGGCAATGTGGTAAGAATGGACTGTAGGGTGGCTAGAACAGGAAAAGGGTGACCAGTTAGGAATCTGTTAGACTAATCCAGCATGAGAAGATGACATCGACCTTCGATACTCAGCTCAAGTGTTGGCTCTTCTGGGAAGCCTCTCCTGACACCCCTAGGCTGAGCTGGGTCCAATTCTTCTGAGCTCCCATAATGGATTTACTCTGAAATGAAAGTATGTAGTTGAGTCCACTTAAGTCTGGAGGCCAACTGTATAATCAAGAGTTCTCTGAATTAGTTTTCAATTAGACTATGAAGTTTGTTATAGATAATCAATAAAAATAGGCTAAGTTAAGGCTTATGTGTATTTTATGATATTAAGACTTAACAGTAACTGCAACAATTATTTAGAACTTTGACTAATAAAAAGATTTTGAGTGGAGGAATATTTTTATAAGGCTTAAAATTGCCAGTCAATGGTAATAATAAAAAGCAGACTGTCTCATAGTGGATTCTATTATTGTTTTTAAACATTTTATAATCTACCCTCTTAATGCCTGCACCCAGGGAGGACTGATCTTACCACCCTGCTATTGGTATGTCACTGATAATAAGAACTTTTTCTATTGCAAGTGACAGGGCACCCAACTCAAAGTGCCTTGAGCGAAAGAAAAGTCCAAAGGAATAACTAGCTTCAGGCATGGTTTGATCCAGGAGACTCAAACAGTGTCATCAGAGTTGCTCCCCATCATTCCAATCTGTTTTCCTCTGGGTTGGCTTCCTTCTTAGGCAGCCTGTCTACTTTTACTTTCAAGGTGGCTGACAGTGGCTTGCTCTAGGTCACTGCAGCAAAAGTCCCAAAATATGACTCTAATACTCTCATATACTCATTCTTGAACCACTATCTGTGTCAAGGGCATGTAATACTGTCATTGGCCAGAGAGGCCTGGATCTGTTGCCTCTTTGTGGATCTGGGGGTGTGTTGAGTCCATTTCACTTGAATCACATGGAAGTAGAATAAGGGATATCAGGCTCCCTACAAAAATTAGGATGCTGTTAGCAGTAGAAGAGAGAATAGATATTGGGTAGTCGAACAAGAACCATGTACTACAAGTGCTTCTTTCCTATTTCTATCCAGAATTCTGTCCTAAAGGGGCTCCCAGTTGGTAGAACAGATACATAGATTTGAAGTTTTCACCCCAAAATTGTCACTACAGCTTCCTCTCCCTTTAGGCTTAGGATTCTCAGTGGGAATCCCTTCTTCAACCTCTCACTCACACACACATATGCACTCCCACACAGACACCTTTCATAATAAGCTCTGCTTTTGCTTCAAGGATTTTACTTGAACTTATCGCATCATATTTTTTGTGTGTGTGTTCGGAAAAACAAAAAATAATACCTCACCAAAACCCCAAAGCTGCATTTTATTTTACCCTGTTGATGCTATGTAAATCTGGAAACAGCAGGAAACAGATGGAATGCTCAAGTTAGGATAATTTGAGAAGAATGTAATAAAGGGACCATTTGCAAAGATGTGGGCAGGGTAAGGAAACCACAAGGGGCAGTACAGCACTCTGGGGCTGGTAACTGCAGCTCTGTTTCCCTCCCCAAGGCCTGATGGGGTGGGGGTAGGAGGGAGCTGCGGGCAGACTTGGATGGAATACAGCGGACACAGCCAGCTGTTGCTGATCCCACAGGGAAGGAACTGGGGGAATTAGTACCCTGACATCTCTCTCCTTTAGCCGTCCTGTCTTTTACTTGTGCCTCCCATTGGCAGAACCCAGTGAGCAGCCACAGGGCACGGAACCCATTGATAAAATCCATTCTAGTCAGCCTTTCAGCACACAGGGCAGGATGGAGAAGGGTGGAGAGACCTGGAGGGGCAATGAAAGATATCCAGCACAGCCCAATCTTTTTGCCTCTCAGCATACGTGCTTATCTTTTGTCTATTTGAAAAGTTCTTGCTCCTTTCACGGGGGACACAGAAGGTCCCATCAGCTATGACTCATTAAATGATGTCTCTTCAGTGATGCTCCCTCCTCAAACCTGTAGTCACAGAATAAAGAAAGAGTGCAAAACATAGCTGCCACAGTTCTTGATTCTGTAGCACAAGCTGTTTTCTCCCATCCCCGCTCTGTGTTCCCCTTACTTTCCCCAGCTCCTCAGCTAGATGGGAATGGAAGGCGGTGACCCAGACCTTTATTCCTGCAGAATCTCCGTCCTGGCAGCCCCTTCTTTATTGGGTTGCTTCAGTGTTCCCTGGTTCTAAGCATACTCTTAAGCAGTTCAGTTTTTCCCTGGTAATTTGGATTAATCAGAGTCCTTCTCTACCTGCTAGGTAGTATGACCAACCCACACTAGCTAGGGGTAAGCTCAGCTTCCAAAACAGTGGGACTCTGACTGTGTTTCCTGATAGAAGCATTTCTCCTTTAGGCGCTAGGACTTCCCAGATCAGGTGGTCAGCATCATGAGAAGCAAAAATTCTGCAAGTGGGTTATTAGGTGTTAGGGTTAGAGTTAAGATAGGAACACTCTCTCCTCTGCCCCTTGTTTCTGGACCTGGGCATTCTGGTAGAGGAGAGGATAAATTATGTAAAATAGTGTTTACATGGAAAACATGGTAACACCAGTGAATTCATGCACGAGAGTGCAATGCTACACTTCTTTTATCTTAAAATACATTCCCTGGGCAGAGGCAATGTTAAATGAGATACCAGAGCAAATGGATAGGCATTCTGCAAGTCCGTGAAGAGTGGTGCTGGCAGAAGTCCTCCAGATAATAACATGACAGAGAGGTGTGATGCTAACAGTAAAGGTATACTGTTCTCCCCAATAACTGAAAGCAAACTGATTCTGATTTTCTTTATTGATGAGGATGGGGGGAAATTGCATTTGCCTGGTCAGTAGCTGCATACCAGATGCCAGTGTGTTGATTTCTACGGTAAAAATACCACTTCTGGAGCCCCAGCTGTGATTGGCAATACTACTTTGTTCAGTTTGTGAATATTGCCTAATAGTCTCCACAAACCATCTGGCAACTTTTTCTGAGTTAAAGGAAGATAAGATAGGAATCACTACTCCTTAGTTCTCCAAGTCATGGCTAGTAGCACCAATCTCTTCAATTCCCCCAGAGGTGTGACAAGGATTTTAGTTTATTTTACTGGGTAGAATAGTTCTAGGAGTGTCCATTTTCCCCTCATTCACTGAATCAGTCAAACAATGTGGGGTTTTTCCAGTTGATAAATATATCCATTTCCACTGTATATTCTGGGACTGGGAATATAGCCCTAGGATGGGTTTCTGGTGCCATTGGACCCACTATGAGATGGACTCAAGACAAGACTCGATCACGTATCTCCACAAGCCCCCTGCCCTATTTGAATGGTGCACCACAGCAATATTTTAGACAGCTCTCCAGAAAGCAGTGCAAATTCAGATCCAGTATTTAACTTGTGGAAGGTCTGAGTATTTCCGTTTCTCCAGTGCATAGTCTCCCTGGAAATAGCCAAAGGATCCTCTGTGGAAGGCATGAGGGATGCCTAAGGCAGCATTGCAGGGTCCTCCTCAAAAGGACCCAGCCTCTCCCTCTGTGGAAAAGCTATGGGTCAGTGGAACTTGGTAAGAGCCTGAGAATCCCCACTGTAGTGACTATATTAGGTTTCAGCCCATCAGACCTAGAAATTTTTCCTCTTGTGTGTTTCAAGTAGCACTTTTATAGGTTGCCCATCTATTTCTACTTCATTTCTTGGAATCCCGTGATCATGTAGTCATCACCACAGATTCTTTTGGATCAAGGCTCTGATTATCACATATCTCTGTGGTTTTTTGCATCCATCTTGTCCCTGACAGTTAAGTGCCACCAGCTGCCTTCTACCCCTTTTGGATCCCTTTATCCTCATTGAAATCAAAGAACTTGCTTCTATTTCAGCATCCTTCCCCATCTCCAGCCTCCAGATAACAGGCACCACAGAGGTCAGCTGTTAGAAGCTTTTCAAGAGTACCTTCCCACTAATCTTGGTGAAGGGTGGGAGTTGAGGTTAGGGAGCGGCAGTTGCTGTTAAGAGATCCACTTCAGCACTCCTATCTCTCTAAGGCTTTAGACTCTTTCCCCTACAGCAGGAGTCAATTCAGCCAACTTCCGTACAGGGCCAGATAGTAAATATTTTAGGCTTTGTGAGCCAAGAGGAAAAATTAAGCAACTGTTCTTGCCGAAGTCTGATAGTTTTCTATTTATTTATTTATTTTTTAAACATTAAAAATTGTAAAACCCATTTTTAGTTTTCAGACCATACCAAAACAGGTGGCAGTCCAGATTTGGCCAGTGGGCCACAGTTTTCCCACCCCTGCTCTATAGGATGGCAGGGAAGTTCAATTTGACCAGATAACTTAGGCTTCTTTTGAGTCCAGGCTTTAATCTGACAATTTGGCAGATCACTGATGCCACTCTCTGGTGCTCAAGTTAAAACATTAAATCCTAAATTCTGGGTGAATGCACCATATCAATGAATTAAACAAGATTGAGTCTTACATTTTCTCTTTCTTGGTCCGATGCTCTTGGGAACTTGTAAATGCTCTCCTGGTTCCTGCCAATACAGATTGGCAAGGTTCTGTAAATCTTAAGATAGGTAGGCTGTCTCATCCTTCTCCCTCTGGACTGCGTTGGCACCTAACCTTAGACAGAGGCAATGAGAGGTGGTAGGAGTGGGTCCTGAGGGGAATAACGCACCAACAGGTTATTGTGCAGGGAGAGGTTCTTTCTCTTAGATAGGGAGGAAATACCTCTCCCCATGTGTAGGAGGATTTTGTGGGTTCAGAGTTTTCAGCTTTGTTTGTGTCTGCCCAAATGATTGCATTCCATTTATCAGGGTGACACTCCCTTCCCACCAGTGCCTTACCTGAATATCAGACACCTGGTGGAGCAGATCATGTGATGACACTGCAGCTCTGCAACCTTTACAGTTGAGCCCTGGGCTTGGCCCTCAGTCATATCTGTCCTGCAACCCTAGAAGACGAGGGATTGCTGAGCCTGTAGGAGATGAGTGGCTATGGGAACTTTCTGGCTTATTCACGCAATTGTATATTCTCAGATTTCAATTTCTCATTTCCCTTTTGTATACCTTCTAGGGCTCTGAGAAGAAGCCAAGAGACTTGATAATCTTTATAATCACTACCATCACCATAGCAATTAAGTGCCTCAGCTCCTTGACCTCCGAGCACCTTCCCTTCCACCTGCACTTCATTCCATTGCCACCACAGATGACAGCTTGACTAACTTATGTCACCACTTGCCCTGAGTCTTTGGTCTTTCATTTCCTCCTGGCAAGCGAGGTTCTGCCTGCATTTTTCAAATACATGAGCAATCCAATACCAGGATCCCACTTCAGGGTCTCAGTAGAAAACAACACACTCAAATTAGGATAATTTGAGGAGAGTTTCATAAAGGCTTACAGAGGCCTGAAGCAGCAATGGGAAGGAGCAGTTGCTGGAATGCGAGGCAGAGAGAACCTTGTGGGAAGGGTTGCCGGAAAGGAGCTGAGAGGGTCCTAGTTTGAGGGACACGGTCAGTACTTTTGACATTTTACCGTAATATTTTATGCTGCAAATCTCATTTTAAATGTACCTTATTTAAAACTCAAGGGCATCATATGACTCCTGTTTTAAAAAGTCCACAAAATAATTATTTCAATTTCTTTAGACATCCTTATCATACTCTACAGCTGATGGAATTCAGTTAAGCAGCATTGGTTGTCTATTGAAAAACGAAATGAGTACAGTGAGGATTTATTTTCAGTTTTCATTAATTTTTTTTTACAGCATAGTCCTTGAAACGTGACAGTTTGTCATTCTATATATTTGCAGGATTTTTTTTTTAAGAAAACCATCCTGTTCTTCTATTTTCTTACTTTCACATACCATCACAGCATAATTTATTTTAATCCCTTAGTTTATGGGTCACTTTTATCTGATGATGGCTTTCATTTAAATTTTAATTAGGGTTTGCAAGCCCTTCTTTTAGACACTGCAGGACAATAAATAAACTTCTGTAGTGTGGCAGGGTGATCCATAGTCTAGGAAATCAATATCCAGGCTTCTAGATGCATTAATTCAAGGCAGGAACTCATTTTCTCATTTGTTCCTGAAATTACTTGAGGTTTCCAAACATACAATTGTATTGGGTCCCATACATTAAGGGTATAGGTCTGTGGTTCTAAAGAAGTCTCCTTACAATGGTGTTTTTCAGGTATTACCGGGATGTGTCCTTATTTATGTGGAGAGTGTGTACACTTACTCTCTGCCTGCATTGCATCATTCCTACCCAGTACCAGGAGATAACAGAAAACCTCATTTAATAGGTGCCTCTTAATATCACTGTCCTATATATGCTGCCATTATCTGTCCCCTGGAAATCCTTTTACTAGGGTTGTTACTGGTAGTCTATCTCCATCCATCACTTTGTGATTACTGAGTTTTTATATCACCTTAAATCTTTGACGAGCTGTTCCTAAAAGAAAGAAGGTCATTTTTCATGTCTGTTTTATTGAAAGAAGGACTAGACAAGACAAAGAGGTGTTACAAATCCACGGCATCCATGAAACTTTCTAAGCCGTATTCCAAAATGATAGCAATTCTTTAATCAAACTTGGTACAAAATAAATGGGATGGGGGTTGTGAGAAACCTCTCTCTTTCCATGCCAAACTTTTTAGCACTCTTCAATTTACAGCTTGAAATTCAGCTTCTCTCTGAAGTGGTTTTTGAGACTGCTGGAGGCAATTAGCTGTTCCCAGGCCTGTGTCCCAGTGTACTTTGCATGCACTTCTGTTACAGCACTACACTTTGTGGCTTGTAATGTATCTTTTTACAAGTCTTTCTCCTTCTGTAGACTTAGTACCCTGAGAGCACAGACTGTTAATTATTCACCATTCTGTACATAGGGCTACCACTGTGTGGTGGCCAACTGTGTAAATTTTGAGCAGCAAGCTTAGCTGACATATTTTTGCATTTATATGTGATTGCCTCTAATAACTCCAAGGACTGAATTTATGATGCATTAATGATGATGTTTTCCTAGTCTCAGCAGCCAAATTGTTACTGGATTAACTTTTTCAATATTTTTCATTCATTTGTTCAACGTGTATTGAGCACCTACGAAATACCAAGCTCTGGTTTAAGCTTTGAGAATTAAAGAAGAGTTAAGACCTTGCTGTGCTTTGCCCTTCAGTTAGGAAGACAGACATAAAGACAAAACAATGTTGTACTGCATTGTTGTCACAGGGCAGAGTCGGAGCAAAAGGAGATTGAGTGGGGCAGGGTGGCTAAAATCTGCCCACCAGCCCCCAGGGAGAATGAACGTATGATTTTGAGATTAGCTCTATTTTCTTAGCAACCATGGCAAGCAGTGTGGTCGGGAACATGGGTTTATGTGTCCAAGTAACCATTTGCATTTCACTTTATGATACTAAGTGATTATGAGGATTAGTTGTTGAATTAACATGTGTTTTCAGCTAAGCAAGTCATTAAAAATAAATAAGTCCAATTTAGCTATTCTTTTAGCTTTAATAAACTAATACGTTGCAATAAAAGCCTTGTTAATTTGTACGTTGATAGGAAAAAAACACAAAAATGACTTGATTTGCACTTTATTTTAAAGCAGCTATCATTTTAAAAAAATGGGACATGTTGGCCATCTAAAAGTACTTAGTTATCTAGTTCCTACAAGTCACTGAAAGTAATTGTTGAATCATAATTGAAATGCTTCCCTGAGGTTCCCTTAGGAAATAAAGAATGTTCCGTCCTAAGCCACCTAGGGCCTTTTCTCCCCACCATCTATTTATTTAATGAGTACTTACTGAGTACCTACTATGTACAAATGAAATGTACAAATGAAAAAAAAAGACAAAAATCCCAAGGTCACTCTTGGCCTGACTCTTAAGTGAGGTCACATACTATAATTACTAAAAAGGATACTCTCAGAGGCTCCTTCCAACATCCATCATGCTGTGATTCCTAAGCCAGTCCTTTGAGGTTCCCTCTTCTTTTGGAATTGCGCATATCTCAGGGACCTGCTGCCAGGAAGTGATGCGTTTGTATTAGTCAAAGTAACTCTGGTTGCCATAGCAGTTAAATATCAAAATCCCTATGGCTGAGCACAAAGAAGTTTCCCACTCAGGTCAAGTCCGACTGTCTTGCATGGAGGGGTGAAGCTCTGCCCTGCCTCAGGGATCCAGGGCTTGGCTCTGCCATCGTCAACACATGGGTTCCAAGGTCAACCTGGGGTACACCAACCGGTCAGCAGACCATGAAGAGAAAGAGTAGGTGATTTCATGCAGGAAGGTTCTGTGAGCCAGGGTGGCACATATCACTTCTGGCCTTGTTCCATGGCTGGAGCTCAGTCACAAGGGCCCACATTCTGCAATGGAAGGGGCCTGGGGAGTGTAGTCTAGTTGTGTGCCTTCGGGGGGGAAAAAAAAAAAGGAACTGGGTTTGGTGAATAATAAGCTAGTCTCCACTACAATAATGATGAACTTTTCTTAAACTAATCATGTTATCTACAATGACCATTTATTGATCACCAAACTGTATTAATAAGAACTTTTCACTAATTGTGTCATACTTTTCACAACTCCATTTACCCATTTGTTCACTAACAAATATTTATTGTGCTTCTGTTATGTGCCAAGTATTGGGCTAGAGGAGAAACAGTAGACATGGTTAAAAGTTGGTCAGATGAGGGATATCTTTTGAAGGTAAAGCTGATAGGATTTTTTTCGTGGATTGGTTCTGGCATATAAGAGCAACAGAGGAACCAAGAATGACTTGGAAGTGTGGGCATGAGTGACTGGGAGAATGAAGGTGTCATTCACTGACATGAGAGTGCTGAGGCAGGCGCAGGTTTGTGGGAGGGATAGGAGAAACTCAAAAGTTTTCTTTCGGCCATGTCAAGTCTGTGGTATCTCCTAGAGGTGCTGGTAGAGATGCCAAGGAGGCAGTTGGATAAAGAAATCTAGGGCTCAGGGAGGAAGTTGGGACTACAGTTTTAATTTAGATGTCATCAGCATAGATATGCTTAGTAAGCCTTGAGAGCAAATGAGATCTTTAGAGAGGGAGTGTAGATAGAAAGGAGAAAAGACTTTGAGATGGTGCTTGAGGACCCCTCTAACCTTTAGACAAAGGAACCAGAGCCGGCTTTACGGGCATGAGACCTGTGTAGTTGCACGGGGCTCCCAAGCTTAGAAGAGTCCCACCTTTGGCTTAATAGTTTGCTGTTGCAGTCTTGAAATTCTTAATAATTTTTAAGAACCCCACATTTACATCCTGCAGTGAACCCCACAAATTATGTACCCAGTCCTGGGATGACTTCCTTGTGAGGCAGAGGAAATCATGAGAGTGTGGCATCTGAAAGGCAAAGAAAAAGGCCTTCAAGAAGGAAGATCCATGAGAGACCAATGAAAGTAAAGACAGAAAAAGAACCATGGGATTTGTTAAGTTGGGGATTGCTGTTGACTTTGACAAGAGACCTGAGAGTGGAATGAGAGGGCAGAAAGCCCGTTGGAGTTGTTTGAAAAGAGAATGGTCCTGTAGCTGACTATGCCCACAGTTTTGAGATGGTCAGGGAGTAGGGAAATTGGATGGTACCTGGAAGGGTATGTGGGTCAAGAATGTTTTGGAAAGTAAAGGATGTTTATCTGCAATGTGAATGATACAATAGAGAAGGAGAAATTGACTGATGGAGTGAGAATAAGAAGAATTGCAAGGGACAGTGACTAAGTAGATGAGAGGGCAGAGATGTGGAGGACAAGAGGAGGGGTTGATTATAAGAAGAGGCGTGTTCTTTTGTTTGAAAAGCCGAGAAGGCAGAATCTATGGATTCACATATGTTGGTGATATGGAGTTGGTTCTAGGCTGGGTGCCTCCTTTTTTCTTAATATGAAATTAGGTCAGCAGCTGGGGTGGTGGGAGAAGGTGTCATGACCTTGGTGAACTACTTCAGACCTGAAAGTTTAATTTACTAGAAAAAGATAGGATTGTTGGGCAATCCTCCACTGAGTTCCCATTTGAGATTTTGTCTTTTTTTTTTTTTTTTTAAAGATCTTATTTTTTCCTTTTTCTCCCCAAAGCCCCCCGGTACATAGTTGTGTATTCTTCGTTGTGGGTTCTTCCAGTTGTGGCATGTGGGACGCTGCCTCAGCGTGGTCTGATGAGCAGTGCCATGTCCGCGCCCAGGATTCGAACTGATGAAACACTGGGCCGCCTGCAGCGGAGCACGCGAACTTAACCACTCGGCCACGGGGCCAGCCCCCCATTTGAGATTTTGTGAACGTCCAAATTGGTTGAGTGATTTTTTTCCCAGTATCTTTTGACTGCTTGGATGCACGTATAGAGTAGAAAGATAGTTTGGTTTATACAGAATTGGTTCTATTATTGTCATTATTTTACAGACAAACTGGGGTTCAGAGAAGTAATGAAAAAACTTGCTAGTCATAGGCAGAATTTGGACATAATCTCTGACCCCAGACTCCAAGCCCTTGAGCGCTAAGTTGTATTTCAGAGCTGTTCTTAATATCAGGCACTAATCAGCGTAGATTCAGTGATATTCTCTTCCTCCCAACAGTGGTGAGCAGGTGAGTGAGTAAATAAAATTGAGATACAAATTACACACTAGCCTTCAGGTTCAAAAAGCAATATTGTCCATTAAAGATATGCTGCTGGGGTGGGAAAAATAATGCAGAGTTTGAGTACCACCTCTCCTGCCTACTGGCCATGTGACTTGCAGCACTGTGAGAAACCATTTGACATTTACTGAACACCTATAGTGTGCTAATCAGCGTGGAAGATGCTGAGGAGATAATGGTCAATCTGACTCAGTCGTGTCCCCAAGGAATTATGTCTGGTGAATTCAGTAAGATAATTTATGCACAATGTTGTGTCTGACACAAGTTGGGTGTGCAATAGGTGTTAATTCTCTTTGCCTTCTCAATGCAATTTGTCTTCAAGTAACTGATGACACTTCTTGGTGAGAAAATCAACACCCAATGGGAAGTTTGTTCCATGTCCTGATCGGATACTAAGTGAGGGTCCCACTTATGTTTAAATACCCAGTGGTGTTACCATTTAAAAGTAGGTTCTCACCCAGCCAAATCAGAATCAACAACTTAAAGCCAAGACAGGAGTCTTACTGAATTGACTCTCCCTCCAAGTATAAAAAATAAATAGGATTGAACACAAGTTAGCATGATTGTCTATTGGCAATGCTGGAATAGTCTCCCTGAGGAGTGCTGTTCCCTAGCTGGCGTTTACTTTATTCTGTTTTACTTTTTAGTGAAAGGAGCATCAGCTTTTCCTAGTTTATTTGCTTTCAAAAAGCAACGAGAATTCTTTAAATGAAACGAATCAACTGTTGATAGATCTTAAATTTTACCTTCTCCATGCTGCATGCTCTGATTTACCAGTCAATGTTTATTTCTGAGCCTCAGACCTTCAAAAGTCTGTCTATGGTACTTGAATTACTGTGTCTCAAGAAACCAACCCCTGGGAAGGTGCTGGTTTTGTAACACAAAAGAGGCTGGATTTTGTACTCCTGGAGGGGGGAAGTAGTTTGCCCTTCTTCCATGTATTGGAGTGCCTACTGCAGGAAAGTTTGTTAAATAAATGAGGGAATGGATCCACAGCGGGAAAAGGTCTTGCTTGGTACTGATGTGTTTGAGTCTAGGACCATAAATCTCTTATCTAAAATTTCTAGTTCCATTAAAGTTTCTGACAGTGAAGCAAGCTGTTGAAACATATTCTTGTGAATATTAGATGTATTATACACTCAATTTAGCTTTTTATTCTATATAATTCCTCTGCAAGTGGAAATCATGTAGATAAATGAGCAAGAAATTAAGAAGTTTGGGAACCTGTGGATTAGTCTCAACCTGCACTAATAGAGTGGTTAACTTTGCACAACTGGAGACCTCGGATTCGTCTGGGGATCAGCGATTGGATCAGAGCTTGTGAATCTAACTGTGGTCCACTTGTGAGATTGGGAGTCCCTCAGGGCTGAGAGCAGATCTTGCTCTTTTGTCTCTGTTTCAGCATCTAGCACGGTGCTAGGCACATTGTAAATGCTTAATAAATATTTGATGTATTAAAAGCTAAGTATTCTATTCCTTGGGAAAAAATATTTATGTAGACATTCTTTGTACACTTGAAAGTTGCTGAAAGTAGATCGTAAGTGTTCTCACCACACACACAAAAAATATGTGACATGATTAATTATCTTACTCTTGGTAATCATCCGTAATGTATATGTATATAAAATCATTATGTTGTAAACTTTATATACAATTATATTTCTCAGTTATTTCTCAATAAAGTTGCGGGGAAAATGAAGGCAGGGACCATTTCCTGTTTTTCTTGTATTTCCAGCATCAGGCAAAATAGTAGGGATATAGTATGCATTCAATAATTGTCCGTTGACTCCTCCCCTCCCTCTTTTTCTTTTATCTTTCTACAAACATTTATTAAATGCCTTTTAAGTGCCAGAAACTTGGGATACGTCAATGAAAGGACACAGGCCAGAGGGGACAGTGTTAAATATATAGGTGATTATAAAATAATAGGATAATGGTTATAATAGAAGTATGTAGAGTTTCACTGACATACAGAGGGAGGAGAACCTGCATCTGCTTGGGAGTTGGGAAAGACACTCCAGAATGGTGATGGTTGAGCTACCTCTAGAAAGAAGAGTAGGGCTTGTCATAGTGGACCAGTATTGACGGGTCAAAGAGAGATTTGAGGTAGACAGGATGGTGCACACATGTTTATAGAGTTATGACATAGTACAACACACACTGGGGGGGGTATTTTAGGATGGCTGGAGGCAGAAGTGGGTAACGGGGAAGAGGGTATGGACAGAGAGCTGAGAAATAGGAGATGATTCTAGGAGGTTCTTAGAAGTCAGATCCTGAAGAACATCACAAAATAGGAAAAGTTGAATGGTGTGAGTGGTTTTCTGGAAGGCTGAAATTCTCTCAGTAGTAACGGTAATAGCAGTGGCTAATATTTATTGAGTGGTTGCTAAAGACAAGTACCATTCTAAGCTCATGGCTCATCTAATCTTCACAATAACTCTCATGAGGTCTTTATCCCCATTTGACAGATGAGGAAACCGAAGCATAGAGGTGCCTCATGTCAGGACATAGAGCTAGTCTAGGCTTCAACTCAGAGGGTCTGGCTCCAGAGTCTGTTCTTAGTAGCTGTGCTGTGGAAAATATATTGCAATATCATAAGTCTGAAGTTAACTTATAAAATAAAAAGTCACATACATCAGAACTTCATTCTCATTCCCAACCAAAGAGCAATGTGGATCACTGCTTCCAGGCTTCAAAATTTTTTTTTAATGCCTTGACTATGTTTCTTCCTAATGATTTTTCTGTGAGGTGAGCAAGTTAATGTCACTGCTAATGGATCCTTACCACCATTGCCCATATGCAAGACCTCAATAAGACATGTTGGTATGTTTAGTGCAACTTAAAACCAAGCCTTTGTACTGCAAGAGTATCGAGCTTGTCTAAGCCATGAAGAGATTTATCTGTGTGACCATCTGCTCTGAAATTCCCCTCTTCACATCTCTATACCAGTGCACACATCCACCCAGCACAGTCTTAGAAGGGGTCAGATTTTGTGGACTTGTGTGCCTTTTCATCAGAGTTTATTTGCAGAATATACTCCAAGCGTTGATCAACTCTGCTTATCAAATTCTCTACTATTTAATAACAAGTAGATTACAATGTAAAATGATTCCCATTTAGGTTTCTATCATTAAGCCTTAGCAGTCTTTTGTAAGTCTGTTTTGTTTTTTTTTTTTGGTGAGGAAGATTGTCGCTGAGCTAACGTCTGTGCCAATCTTCCTCTATTTTGTATGTGGAATGCTGCCACAGCATGGCTTGATGAGCAGTGTGTAGGTCTGAACCAGCGAATCCCAGGCCACTGAAGTGGAGCATGCAAACTTAACCACTACCCAACCCGGCCGCCCCTGATTTTAGTTTTTACTCTGATGCCAAAATTGTGCGGTCTTGGGCTAAGCATTGAACTGTTCTAGACCTCAGATTCCTCATCTGGAATATAAGGTTGTTGGAATAGATGACCTGTAAGTTTCCGGTCAACTCTAACATGTGCTTGTGGAGTTTTATAATCCAACACAATTGTCTAAAAGGGAGAAAAGCAGTTGTCATGGCAACTGTTATTTAATATACAACCCTTGTTTTTTTTTCAGCTTTATTGAGTTATAATTAACAAATAAATAGTGATATATTTAAAATGTACAATGTGATTATTTACTATACATTGTGAAAGGATTCCCATAGTCAAGTTAATTAACACATTCATCACCTCATGTATTTACTTTTTATTTTGGTGAGAACGTTTAAGTTCTACTCTTAACGAATTTCAGTTATACAATACAGCATTATTAACTGTAGCCACTATGTTATACATTAGATCCTCATAACTTATTCTTCTTGCAACTGAAAATTTGTACCTTTTCCCAGCTTTACTCTATCCCTCCACCAACCCCCCGCAGCCCCTAGTAACCATCAATCTGTTTGAGATTTTTTTTTTATATTAAGCATATAAGTGAGATCATATGGTATTTATCTTTCTCTGGCTTATTTCATGTCACATGATGTCCTCCAGGTTCACCTATGTATAGGAGGAAATGGCAGGATTTCCTTTTTTATGGCTGAATAATATTTCACTGTATATTTATGTGTATATATATATATTTGTATATATATGTGTGTGTATATATATATATGTGTGCTAAATTTTCTTGATGCATTCATCCATTGATAGACATTTAGGTCATTTTCACATCTTGGCTATTGTAAATAATGCTGCAGTGAAAATGAGGGTGCACATATCTGAGATAATGATTTTGTTTACTTTGGATACAAACCCAGAAGTGGAATTGCTGGATCATATAGCAGTTCTGTTTTTAGTTTCTTGAGGAAGCTCCATATGTTTTCCATAGTGGCTGTCCCAATTTACATTCCCACCAACAGTGGACAAGGATTCCCTTTTTTCCACATCCTTGCCAGCATTTGTTATCTCTCAACTTTTTGATACTATATATCCTAATTAGCGTGAGGTTATATCTCATGGTAGTTTTTATTTGCCTTTCCCTGATGATTAACGATGTTGAGGATCTTTTCATTTACATGTTGGCCATTTGTCTGTC
Source organism: Equus asinus (assembly GCF_041296235.1). NCBI lineage: Eukaryota > Metazoa > Chordata > Mammalia > Perissodactyla > Equidae > Equus > Equus asinus. The sequence continues at coordinate 40,653,014 of NC_091793.1, forward strand.
ATCTTGGGAAAAATGTCTGTTCAGGTCCTTTGCCCATTTTTAAATTGGATTATTTGGTTTTTTGCTGTTGAATTGTATGAGTTCCTTATATAGTCTAGATATTAACCCTTTATCAGATACATGGTTTGCAAATGTTTTCTCCCATTCCATATGTTGCCTTTTCACTTTGTTGATGGTTTCCTTTGCTGTGCAGAAGCTTTATAGTTTGATGTACTCCCACTTGTTTATTACTCTTTTGTTGCCTTTGCTTTTGTCATCAAATTAAAAAAATCATTGCCAAGACTGATGGCAAGGAGCTTACCCCTATGTTTTTTTCTAGGAGTTTTCCAGTTTCAGGTCTTACATTCAAGTCTTTAATCCATTTTGAGTTGATTCTTATGGATGGTGTAAGATAGAGGTCCAGTTTCAGTTTTTTGAGTGTGGATGTCCAGTTTTCCCAGTACCATTTATTGAAGAAACTGTCCTTTCCCCACTGTATATTCTTGGCTCCTTTGTCAAAAATTAATTAGCTGTACATGATGGTTTTGTTTCTAGGCTCTCTATTCTGTCCCATTGATCTTTGTGTCAGTTTTTATGCCCATACTATACTGTATTGCTAACTATAGCTTTGTAATATAGTTTTAAAACAGGAAGCGTGATACCTCCAGCTTTGTTCTTTCACAAGATTGCTTTTTCTATTTGGGGTCTATTATGGTTCCATACAAATTTTAGGATTGTTTTTTCTATTTCAGTGAAAAATTCCACTGAAGTTTTGATAGGGAATGCATTGAATCTGTAGATTGCTCTGGGTATTATGGATATTTTAGCATCCAGTCCATGAATACGGAATATCTTTCCACTTATTTGTGTCTTCTTCAATTTCTTTCATCAGTGTTTTATGGTTTTCAGTGTCCAGATCTTTCACCTCCTTGGTTAAATTTATTCCTGAATATTTTATTCTCTTTGATGCTATTGTAAGTGGGATTGCTTTCTTAATTTCTCTTTCTGCTAGTTTGTTCTTAGTGTATAGAAATACAACTGAGTTTTGGAAATTGATTTTTGTATCCTGCAATGTTACTGAATTTACTTATTCTAACAGTTTGGTGAAGTTTTAAGGATTTTTTTTTACACTTAGTATCATGTCATCTGCAAATAGTGACAGTTTTACTTCTCCCTTTTCAATTTGGATGACTTTTGTTTTTTTTCTTGCCGAATTGCTCTGACCAGAACTTCCAATACTGTGTTGAATAAATGTGGTGAGAGTAGGCATCCTTGTCTTGTTCCTGATCTTAGAGGAAAAATTTTCAGCTTTTTACCATTGAGTATGATGTTAGCTGTGGGCTTGGCATCTATGGCCTTTATTATGTTGAGGTATGTTCCTTCTATACCCGGTTTGTTGAGAGTTTTTACTATGAAAAGATGTTTAATTTTGTCAAGTGCTTTTTCTGCAACTGAGGTGATCATATGAGTTTTATCCTTCATTTTGTTAATGTAGTGTATCACACACATTGATTTGCATATGTTGAACCATCCTTTCATCCCAGGAATAAATCCCACTTGATCATGGTGTATGATCCTTTTAATGTACTATTGAATTTGATTTGCTAAATTTTGTTGAAGATTTTTGCTTCTGTATTCATCCGGGATATTGTCTTGTAATTTTCCTTTCTTCTACTGTCCTTGTGTGGCTTCAGTATCAGGGTAATGCTGACCTCATAAAATGAGTTTGGAAGTGTTCCCTCCTCTTCACTTTTTTTGGAAGAGTTTGAGAATGATTGGCATTAATTCTTTAAATGTTTGGAAAACTCACGAGGGAAGCGATGGGTCCTGGACTTTCATTTGTTGGGAGGTTTTTGATTATTGATTTTATCTCCTTACTAGTAATTGGCATATTCAGATTTTCTATTTATTCATGATTTAGGCTTGACAGGTTGTATGTTTCTAGGAATTTATCCATTTCTTCTAGGTTATCTAATTTTTTGTTGTACAACTGTTCATGGTAGTTTCTTATGTTCCTTAGTATTTCTGTGGTATCAGTTTTAATGTCTCCTCTTTCATTTCTGATTTTATTTAGTCGTCTTTCTTTTTTCCTTTCATCTGGTTAAAGGTTTGTCAGTTTTGTTTATTATTTTCAAAAACCAGATCTTAGTTTCTGGTTTTGATCTTTGATCTTGATCTTTCTGTTGTCTTTCTCATCTCTGTTTCATTTATTTCCGCTCTGATCTTTGTTATTTCTTCCTCCTGCCAACATTGGGCTTGGTTTCTTCTTTTTCTAGTTCCTTGAGATGTAAAGCTGGGTTGTTTGTTTGAGATCACTATTTTTTCTTAATATAGGTATTTATTGCTGTAAGCTTCCCTCTTTTGGGAAGCTTTCCTCTTTTGCAGCTTTTGTTGCACCTCCCACATTTTAGTAAGTTGTGTTTCCTTTTTCATTTGTCTCAATATTTTTTCATTTCCCTGACCCATTGGTTGTTCAGAAGCATGGTGTTTAATCTCCATATTTGTGGGTATTCCATTTTTATTTTTGTAATTCATTTCTAGTTTTATACAATTGTGTTCAGAAAAGATGCTTGACGTGATTTCAGTATTCTTAAATTTACTAGAACCTGTTTTGTGGCCTAACATATGATCTATTCTGGAGAATGTTCTGTGTGCACTTGAGAAGAATGTGTATTCTGCTGCTGCTGGATAGAATGTTTTATTGATGTCTAAGTCCATCTGGTCAATTATATACTTTAAATCCAATGTTTCCTTATTGATTTTCTATCTGGATGATCTGTCCACTACTGAAAGTGAGGTATTGAAGTCCTTACTATTATTGTATTCTTGAATATTTCTCCTTTCAGATGTGTTAATATTTGTTACATATTTAGATGCTCCAATATTGGGTGCATAAATATTTATAACTGTCATATCCTCTTGATGAATTGACCCCTTTATCATTATATAATGAGCTTCTTTGTCTCTTGTTACAGTTTTTGGTTTAAAGTCTATTTTGTCTGGTGTAAATATAGCTACCCCTGCTTTCTTTTGGTTTCTATTTTGCATGGAATAATTTTTTCCAGCCATTCACTTTCAATCTGTGTGTATCTTAAAGTTGGAGTGGATCTCCTGTAGGCAGCATATAGTTGAGTCTTGTTTATTTAATCCATTCAGCCACTGTGTCTTTTGATTAGAGAAGTTAGCCCATTTTCATTTAAAGTAATTATTGATAGATATGGACTTACTATTGCCATTTTATTCATTGTTTTCTGCCTATTTTCCTTTTTCCTTTCCTGCTGTCTTCCATTGTGATTTGGTGATTTTCTGTAGTGATATGCTCCGATTCCTTTATCTTTTGTGTATCTACTATAGGTTTTTGCTTTGTGGTTACCAGGAGGCTTACATAAAAGTTATAGTTACAGCAGTCTTATAACAGTCTATTTTAAGTCTATTTTAATTCAGTCTATTTTGAACATATGTAAAAGGTCTACAGTTTTACACTCTCCCTCCACGTTTTATGTTTTTGATGCCACAATTTACATCTTTTTATATTGTATATTTATTAACAAATTATTGTTATAGTTATTTTAATATTTTAATGCTTGTGTCTTTTAACCTTTGTATTAGTTATAAGTGATTTATCCACTGCAACTCTAATTACAACATTAGAATATTCTGCATTTAACTATATATATATGTATGTATATATATATATATATATATATATATATATATATGTATATAACTTTACCAGTGAGTTTTATATTTTCATATGTTTTCATGTTACTAATTAGCCATTTCATTTTGACTTGAAGAACTCCCTTTAACTTTTCATGTAAGGCCCATCTAGTGGTAATGAACTTCTTCAACTTTTATCTGGAAAATTCTTTCTCTCTCTTTTAATTCTGGTGGACAACTTTGTCAGGTAGAGTATTCTTTGTTGGCAGATTTTTCTTTTAGCCCCTTGAACATATCATCCCATTCCCTTCTGCCCTTCAAAGTTTCTGCTGAAAAATCTGCTGAGAGTCTTATGGGGGTTCCCTTGTACATAACAAGTTGCTTTTCTTTTGCTGCTTTTAAGATTTTCACTTTGTCTTTAACTTTTGACAATTTAATTATAATGTGTCTTGGTGTAGGTCTTTGAATTCGTCTTATTTGGTACTTTTTAGGCTTCCTGGATCTGGATGCCTGTTTCTTATCCCAGGTTAGGGAAATTTTCAGCCATTATTTTGTTGAATAAAGTTGTTGCCCGTTTCTCTCTATTCTCCTTCTCAGATCCATATAATGTGTGTATTGATCCTCTTGATGGTGTCCCATAGGTCCCTTAAGCTATCTTCACTCTTTTCCATTCTTTCTTCCTCTTGCTTCTCTGATTGGAGGAATTCCATTGCCTTCAATTTTGCTGATCCTTTCTTCTCCTGATCTAGTCTGCTGCAGAAACCCTCTATTGAATTGCTCAGTTTAGTTATGGTCTTCTTCAGTTCTTTGATATCTGTTTGGTACTTTTTAATATTTTCTATCTCTTTGTTGAAATTATCACTTTATTCATGCATTATTCTCTTGACCTTAGTGGACATCTTTATTACCATTACTTTGAACTCTCTATCACGTAAATCTATTTCCATTTCATTAAGATCATTATCTGGAGATTTATCTTGTTCTCTTTTTTTGGAACATATTCCCTTGTTTCTTAATTTTCCTTCGTTCTCTGTGTTGGTCTGTGCATTAGATACAGACTGGCCTCATGTAGGCAATGAACCTCGTCAATCAGTCCAGTCCAAGCTTCTTGTCTCTAAAATCTTTGTGGTTGTCCAAGCCACCATCTTTGTTATTAGTGGCTCCCAGTAGTTTAGGTTGTGCCCAGACCTGTCAATGTCTCGAAGGGGAGGACTACAGTCAGCACCTACATGCAGGCTGATTAGAAACCAGACCCTCAGGCAGCAGCTGGAAAGTATATAGTTAAGCCCCTTCCAGGGGGAAACTGGGAGATGAGCATTTTTGCCTGCTCCTATGCTGATCCTGGATATATAGCCGTGGGAGGGGAGATGTTTCTGCATCCGTTTTTATTTGCTATAATTCTGTATGACTTATGAATGCATGCCTCATTGGCTCTCAGAGCTAGGAGATATCGGGCCCATTCCTCAGATAGCGACCATAAAAGTTGCCATGCTAGGTGTGTGGACAAGCTCCTTCCAGTGAGATATTGGCAACTGGGTTTTATTGTTGGAGTGAGCTGGAGGGAAAAGGCAGGGAAAGTGCCCACCAACTCTTTTAGGCTGCAGGGAGGATTGCAATCAGTATTAGATGCATTCTAGTTAAAAGTCAGACCCTCGGGCAGCAACTCATAAAGCGTGTGGTCAATACTCTTCCAGGGAAAGACTGGCAGATGAGTATTTTTGCCTGTTCAACTCTGCACTGAGCCCTAGGGAGGAATAGCCACAGGAAGTGTTCACATATCTATCAAGAACTGTTTGTTTGCATAGTCCTGTGGGTCTCATGGTCATAAACCCTGTTGCCTTCAGAGCTAGGTGTTTTGGGGGCCTGTCCCTTGGGTGAGAGCCTTAAAAGCCGGGTTTCTAGATGTGTGGTCCAAACCCTTTGCTCCTAGGGAGTAGTTGGTGGTTGGCGGTTCCCTCCTGATTGTATGGCATTGTGTCAAGGATGGGATTTATGGCATGAGTGTGGTCTCAGACTTTCCTACCTATTTCCATGTGGGTATTTTTTCATTGGCCCAATGTGTAGGATTCACTCAGCTAGTTTCTGTATTTCTCTCAGAGGGAATTTCTCCTTGTGTAGCTGTACATTCAGTGCATCTGTGGGAGGAAGGAATTTCAGAAGCTTCCAATGTCGTCATCTTAGTCCCTCCCTCCACAACCCTGTTTCTTAATCAGCCTGTCTTGAAGAAATTTGCCTCTATTATGATGAGGGACCAAAGGTCTCCTAATGCTGTTTTTAGAAAGGCTCAGTTTCTAGTTCCATCACTCAATGAATGAAACCAGTTATTTAACCTCTCTATACCTAAGGTCTCTTATCTTTAAAGTAGTGTTGATAATAATATTGCCCTCATACTGTAGAGCATCTATAATTAGGCCTGATGTGCAATAGTGGAAATATTAATAATGATAATAATACTAATACTGAAAATAATAAAATAGCTAACGTTTATTGAGTGTATACTCTCTGCTGGGCACTGCTATATGCATTAACTTGTATAATCCTCAAAACAGCCCTATGGAGTAGATATTACTATTATCACCATAGTTAGGGAAAGTTGTCCAAACTCCCACAGCCAAAAATGAGTGGAACCAGAATGCATGCTGACCTAGATAGATGGATTATAGAGCCTACACTTTTAACCATGAATCTAGTTCTCAATGATAACTAATATATCATAGTAAATAGTCAATATTTCTTGTAGAACTTGGTATGATCCCAGAACTGCTGTATTGTATGAGGTAAATACTATTCTTATTCCCATTTTATGGATAAGGAAACTGAGGCCTCTAGAGTTTAATGAAGAACACACAGTTGACAGTAGCAGAGGCAGGATTTGAACCCAGGAAGTCTGGATCCAGATTCCATGATCCATCGTAACCACGATTCCTCAATGTGAGCTATTATTACTGCTACACCCAGTTCATTTCAGACTCCATGAACAACATAAGAAAACTACTGAATTATAAGATATACTATGTTATTATTATTTTATTTACTCACTAGACCATGTGAGCCTTTTTGTGGTCTGTTGGAGCTCAGTTTATGCTCTTCCCTATTATTACTGATTGCCCCCCAAAACATCCCCCTAAACTACCACATTAGTTTGTGAAAATACCAAGCAGCTACACAAGTATTTTTCCCTGCCTTAAAAATAAAATGAGAGGAAGTAAGTGCAAAAGTCTGTGAAATTTCAAACATATTTTATATAATATATGTATTAATGATATTGTATAATGATATAATGATATAGTCTGTAAAATATTTGAGACTTTGCTTCAGTAGTTTGCAATACCTGAGCCATGTCATCCTAATTATCTTAGTGATATCAATCTAAGACAAGGGTAGGCAAACTTCTGTAAAAGGCCAGACAGGAAATATTTTTAGCTTTGAGGGCCATATCCTCTTTGTCACAGCTACTCAACTCTGTCCTTATATGCAAAAACAGCCATAGATGATATATAAACAAATGAGTGTGGCTGTGTTCCAATAAAACTTTGTTTTCAAAAACAGGTGATGGGTCAGATTTGGCCCATGAGCCATCGTTTGCTGGAACCTAATCTAAGGGAAAGAGTGCCCACCGCAGCAGGTATTTCATGTTAGTGAATTTTGAGATCAGTAGCCACTCAGAGGCATGTATTTAAAAACAATATTAATGCTGTGTTTATTTTCACTTTACCTCCTTAATTTTAGGGGACCTGATCTTGCCATTGTTCCACATTAACTGAACGAGGTATTGAAAACTGTGGTTAGCTAAGGCTTACGATATTTAACGTTGCTATGAAAGTGGTGCATACCTGATTCCAGCTATTTGATTCATTAATATATTGAAATATGACTTGGAAGACAAGCTTCCAATGTACGTCATGTATGTATGCAATTCCATATGTACACACGTGTAATTACGTACATACACACATGTAATTACATACATACATAACAATGTATGTAACACACCAACTATGTAACTTAGGTGGTGACAAAAGTTTTAAAAGATCACATAGACTAAAAATGTGTGAATATATGCCTTGCTTTGAGCTATGTCAAATCCTTTTGCTAAATATTTTTGCAAAGTAGGGGGTAAATTATTTTACGTATGTTTATTTAAGGAAAATGGATTTTTTTAATAATTTAAAATGTTTCAAATGGGTCTTAAAAAGAAAAAAACCAGTTGTCTGCCAGAGGGATTTTTGTTAATTATTAACTGAATCATAAATTTAATTAAATTAGCACTGAAATTAGTCAAGGTCAACTTTATAACTCAAATCATATAAATAACCTTCCTTGTTCCTTTGAAATACTCATTGTAATTGTACTCAATTTAAAAGTTACATTTCAAAGTCCACGTAATTTAATGTCGTTTTGTTCTTGTTTTTCAAACACTTGTTAAACCAAGTGTCTATAGAAGCACGTTCTACGGCTAAAATTCTAAATGCACTATTATTAGCATAGAGGTGGAATCAGTAAATAGTGGGTTATACTCTGGAGACAGATTTGATAAATTTTTAGACTTCTCTGAATTAACCTTTGTTTTGTGGTCAGTTAAATTAAATATTGATTAAGGAAATTCAGTTAGGGCAGCTTCAGCATCTCTCTCCTTCACTGGCCCCTCAGTACGCTGCCTTGGACATCTGGGAGGCTGTGCTGACTCTGGGGAAGGCACGTCGTCGGTTGTTGTGGTCTGGACAGGACGATGGACCAGGGTCTTGGAATCATTATTAAGAATATTTATCAGATTGAGGAGAGATGGGGACTTGAATTAGTGTTCTATTGCTCTGGTAGCAAATTACCACTTACTCAGTGGCTTAGAATGATGCGAATTTATTATCTTAAAGTTCTGCAAGTTAAAAGTCTAACACAGTTCTCACTTGGCTAAAAGCAAATTGTTAGCAGAGCTGTGTTCCTTCTGCAGGCTCTAGGGGACAATCTGTTTCCTGGTCTTTTCCAGCTTCTAGAGCTGCCACATTCCTTACCTCATGGCCCCTTCCATGAGCCAGCAACATCGCGTTTCTCTCTGACCCCAGCCACAAAAGGTTCTCTTCTTTTAAGGACTCACGTGATTAGATTGGGTCCCCCGGATAATCCAGAATGATCTCCCCGTATCTAAGTCCATAATCACATCTGCAAAGTCCCTTTTGCCACGTATGTAACATATTCATGGGTTCCAGGGATAAGGATGTATACATTTTAGGGGAGCCATTATTCTGTCGACCACAGACCTGAATTCAGTGTATTGTCTGCACTTCTGTCTTCACTGACCATCTTCTCACTCTTCAGCGTCTTGTGTTTTGGCATCCGTTTCTGTCTCAGTCCACTTTAAACATTTCTCTTCTCAGTTCTCAACTTCTTCAACCTTCCGTTAGCATGCAGTCCCCTTGATCCCTTTTTTCTGCTGAGAACAGTATTGCTGTGTCGGCTAGCCAGGTGGCCTTGGTTCAAATGCTGACAGTGCCACTTAGTGTGACCTTTGGTAAGTAACTATCTCTGTACCTCAATTTTCTCATCTGTAAAATGGAGATAAAGAACGTGCATGTATCACATATGATTGATGTGATGAATAAATGAGTTAATGTTTATCACTCTTAGAACAATGCCTGACACAGCGTAAACCCTCAACAAATGCTAACTGTTGTTGCTGTGATTTTGCTTACTCACCTTCTAGAAGTTCCCTCAAGATTTTATCTGTGATCTCTTTTCTCTTCTCCAGAAATTCCAGCCAGAAACCTCTCCAAACTCCACACCTCTATTTATGGCAGTGCTGGGTGAACATTTATTTATTTAGTTAGTTTTTATTTTTTGGTGAAGAAGACTGGCCCTGAGCTAACACCTGTTGCCAATCTTCATCTTTTTTGCTTGAGGAAGATTGTTGCTGAGCTAACGTCTGTGGCAGTCTTCTTCTATTTTTTTGTATGTGGGTCACTGCCACAGCATGGCTTGATGTTAACCCCAGGCAGCTGAAGTGGAGCACACAAACTTAACCACTACTCACCAGGCCGGCCCCTGGGTGAATATTTTATTTTGATGTCCTGTGGGGGCCAGAGACCCACCCTACCCAAAGCCGAACCCAACACCTTGCCTATCAAAATAGTCCACCTGTGTTTTTCATTTGTTACTGTCTTCAGATCCAAAGTCACTTTTGATTCTCTCCTCTCTCTCACCCCTAAACGTCAAAAAAGGTTATCAAATTCTACAGAATTTACTTTTTTTTTTTTTGAGGAAGATTAGCCCTGAGCTAACATCTGCTGCCAATCGTCCTCTTTTTGCTGAGGAAGACTGGCCCTGAGCTAACATCTGTGCCCATCTTCCTCTACTTTATATGTGGGTCGCCTACCACAGCATGGCTTGACAAGCAGTGCCATATCTGCACCCGGGATCCAAACTGGTGAACCCCTGGCCACCAAAGTGGAATGTGTGAACTTAACCACTGTGCCACCAGGCCAGCCCCTACAGAATGTACTTTTAATCTGTCTCTTTAATCTGCATCCCTCATGGTGCTGCTCTGATCCAGGCTCCTGTGACTGTTACCTTGATCTATTGTCCCAGTTGAAGCAGAGCACTCTTCTTAAATCCCTGCTCTGATCGTGTTGTACCCCACTCTGGGCTCACATATCTTCAGTGAGTCCCCATTGCCTTAAAATAAGGATTATACTCAGTGCAGCGTTCAAGGCTCTTCACAAATTCTCTAAAACTTTTAAAATTTCATACAAAAGTAAGTTGTCCTTGCCATTACTTTTAGTCTAAACAGCCAATGTTACTGCTCAGACATCTTAAACATGCCAGAAACTGGACATGCTTCCTATCCTGAATTCACTCTGTTCTCTCATACTGTCATGTCTTTGTTGCCAAGAATCTTCTTTCCCTCCAGTTCTGCCTATTAGAAACTTACCCAGCTGTCCAGGCTCAGTGTCAATACTGTCCTTCTTGTGAAGCCTTCCCTGATAGCCTTCCCCACAACTGTCCAAGTCAAGGGTGGGCAAACTACAGCCCATGGACCAAATCCGGCCCACTGCCTGGTTTTGTGAGTAAAGTTTTATTGGAATTCATCCACACTCATTCATTTATGTCTTGTCTATGGCTGCTTTTGGGCTACGCTAGCAGAGTGGAGTAATTTCACGAGAGATCATATGGCCTGCAAAGCCAAAAATACTTTCTGGCCCTTCACAGGGAAGGTGTGCTGACCCCTTTGTCCTGTTGGAGCATACATGGTCTGAATGGTACCTCCCTTGTGGACCTTTCACGTCTCTCTTCGTTAGTTACTTCTGCATATCTTTTTTTCCTTGTAAGAACACAGATTCTGCCTTCATCATCCTTGTTTCTGTCACTGGAGCCTAGCAGGGTGTAGGCCTCAGTAGTTGTCTGTAGAAATAAATTATTCTGTAAAAAAAAAAAAAAAAAAGTTTAAATTTTACTCACTGGCCTAGATGACTAAAATCTTATATAAAACACTGTTCCTTTTTAGGGGGTTAGTGGTTATCATTTAATGTTACTGGTAATAAGGCATTTTGTGTTTCATTTCTAGAAACATTTTATTGACTGCCCAGGTAAGTTACAAAGTTGAGTCCGAGGATCTTAAGGAATAATGTTCTTATGTGATTTAAGTTGCTCACTTGTGATACCATTTAATAAGTGGTTCCACTGAAATTTAGGATTGAAGTGTACACTCTTGCGCAATGTGTGGGTTTCACCATGTGATAGAATCCTAGTTTCTCTTGAGCTATTTTTGTTGCCTACTCCTAGTTGTATGTGCCTGGAGTGTGATAACATTTGATCATGCTACACTCTTACGAAAAATGCCAGATAGTTAAATTAGTTTCAGAAAAACCAGAGATACCTCACTGGCTTCTGAAGGAGAGACCAAATGACCTTAATTTTTTTTTTAATCCAGAAAGTATCACTATCTCCTCTGGGTTACATTAGATGCCCTTTCTCTTTGCTCCTTTAGTGCTGGGGGACGCCTCCTCTGTCAGATTGAGCTCCATGAGTACAAGGACTCTGTCCTTTAATCTCTGTATCCTCAGTGCTTGGCACAGAGTAAGGTCTTAACAAATGTTTGTTAAATGAATGAATCAATAAACAATTGAAGATCTCAAAAAGAACTCTTTCCTAAGGTAGTAACTTTAAACCCTATACTTATAATTGCCTACTTTCCATCTTGTGCACATCCTTAAATACTACCTATCACAATGATCTCTTATGATGTTTTATATCCATCTGTGCATGTTTGGATGGGGGAAGTAATTGTGCCTAAGTCCATAGAACACAAGGAAAACCCTTAAACTTTAATGAGATGACAAGAAATCCATAGCCTTTCTCTCAGTGTTTCCCTGAATGAGAATATAGAGATTTGGTATAAATTAAATATCACAGAATGAGGCAAAGTGAGAAATCCAGAATTTAGATAGGTCTTCAGAGTACTGAGAAAAAAAAGATACAAAATGAGAAAATCTTGGTGAATAAAGGTAAAAGATAGCAAACATGAAGTTTTTGAGAACTAATTCTAAGGAAGTTTTCAGTGATATTGTTGATTTATGAGGAAGTAGAACCATTAACTTAAAATTGAAAGGGATGGATTTCGAAAACTCTTTCAAGGTTCAGGTAGGAAACAGAATTCCAATAACTAAATTGATTTTAATAAAGGGACTTATGCTGTAAAAGGAGTGAATAGGTTAAGGTAGTTAACAAGAGATGGTAAGCACCTAGGGTCTAGCAGCAGTGGGGAGCTTTCATTCTGCCCAAAGAGACAAGGGTAATATTAGAGCCTGGCTGGAGTGGGAGCCATGGGAAGGGGCCTCCCGAAGGAGTAGGCTTGTAGAGGGCTTTCAGAAGTGTTGAAGCAGGGAGGGAGCAGGGCGGAAGTAACTCAACTTCTCATTCCTCCTACTCTCCAGCTCCTGCTGGTGCCTCCCGTTAGCTGAAGCCAACTGGACACCTGTGAAGGAACCTGGTGATACAGTCTGTGGGAGTCAGCTTCCCAGTGCACCGAACAGGGTGGTGAAGGGTAGAGAATGAACTTCAGATGAGAGGAGGCCAACAAAACACCAGCACAGAGAGGATCTCCAACCTTTTGGTTTACAAATGAAAATGAGGCCCAAGTTGGGGAAATGAAAGCCTTGGAAATCCATCCCTTTCAACTTGAACACTCAATAGTTCTATACCCTCATAAATGAGTTCAGATGACAAAGGCAGTCAAGAAGCTTTGACTGAATGAGTGAATGGAAGAATGAATGAATTTGAGCATTTTCCTGTCTTAAAATCCTTTTCACCAACATGTTTGCTGCATAGCATTCTAACATGAGTGGACCATAATTTATTTAACTATTCCCCTATTAACAGGTATTTTTCTAGTTTCCAATATCAGTATTAATAATGATTATAGATATAGTGTCAGTATTATAATTATAATGCCAAGTACTATTATTGAGTGCTTATCACGTCAGGCATCATGTATGTGAACACACATACTCTTTTAGCCCTTATCACAAATCTTTGAGGCATTAATTTAAACTCTTATTTCACAAAAGAAAAAATTGAGGCTAACTTTATAAGTTAATCATAATTCACCAAGTCTCACAGCTACTAGAAGTAGAGCCAGAATATGCACCAATATCTGTTCAACACAAAAGCCCATCTTTCTACTGCTTCCTTACGTTACAAAAAATTCTGAATGGAACATCTTTGCACATAAGAGTTAGTATGTCTGCTAATTTCCTTAGGATAGTGTTCTAGGAGTGGAATTATGGGTCTGAGGATATAATCCTATTTTTAAGTAGTAAGAAATAACATTTAGTTGTGATTTGAAGTGTATTAAATATCTGTAGGTGGAAACATTCTTATTTGGGAGTGAACTTTCTAGAGTTTTGTCAAATTGCCTGATTGCAAATGGGGAGGTAGCAATGTCTGAGAGCCCCTATCTCATCATGTTCTCACCAACGGTGAATAGCATCATTTTTTAAGAGTCTTAAATCACTCTTTATGAAGAAAAAAATTTCAGATGGGTAATTTTTTCTGTTTTTAACGACAGGCAGGTGGGGGTGGGAAAAAAAGTGGAAAGACCTAAGGTGTTTAAGGCTCTCTGGATAAATTGCTAACCTGATCCCCACCCCCATGCTTCTTGCCCCAAGCCTACCTGCTTCAAAGGTCTTGGCTACCATCCCAGTGACTAAACAAACACTTTCTAGACGAAATCAATGTAACAAATTTGTAGAATTTGAGAAGAAATGAAGAGTTCAGTTGATGTCCCATTCCCCTGCTATGTTCCACACTTGTCCCTCTGTCCCTCAGTTCTTTTCTAGAAGTATTTATATTAGTATCTACTATGAACCATGCATTATGATCAGCATTAAATGAGACACAGTCTCAGTCCCTCATTTGGGGGACAGGTAAGTAGACAATTACAATGCAGGTGAAGGAGCTTTGACATAGCTATGTACCAGGTGCTAACAGAGTACAGGGAAGGGACATGTCAACTTAGGGAAGTAGGGGTGAGTGGCTATGTAGGTGGTTGGAGATAATGAGATTTCTTCAGAAGGGTGATGAATGAGCTGATTGTAGAAGAATGTGTTGGCTTGGGGATCGGAAGAACAACATTTCAGGCAAGAAGGAGGATGCTTTATTTGTGAACTCACCACTTATGACCAAACTGTAACCACTAACACTGTTTCATTTCTACATTATGGAGGCCATTATTGAGGCTGTGTTTGTCAAGTCTGCTGGGTACCAACAACCCCAAATCTCAGTAGGTCACATCCAGAAACAGTTGCCTTTTTGCTCAGATGTCCTCGAGGCAGCTGGTGTTTGACTGATCTTGGCTGGGAGCTGGCTCCGGGCTACAAGTCGGGTTTGAGTCTGTTCTGTGTGTCTCATTCTGGGGCCCATGGCTACTTGGGATATGTGCTTGTCATGGTGACGGCAGAAGTGCCATAGACCAAGCCAAAACTAGTCAAGCAATTTCACATCTCTGCTTAAATCATGTCCATTAACATCCCCTTGGCTGAAGCAAGTCATGATGCCCAAGTCCAAGATCAGCGGAGCAAGGAATACACTTTCCATCTCTGTGGAGAAGTACTGATTAGTCATATGGCAGACAGAAGGTATGAAGAATTGGGGACAATAATCTAATCTGACATTGGGTTTTCCTGAAATGAAGTCCTTCTAGTAGAATCCTGTAGCAGTGGAAAAAAGGAGACTCTAAATCAGCCCCAGCTGCAGGAGAGAAAGAAGCTACAGAAAGGCTGTAAAGAACCTAGAGGTGGATTTGAAGGAGAAAACCCCCGTAATTTATCTCTAGCACATTATTTGAATTCAAGTAATGTTGGTTAAACATTCCTATAGGCTCTTATCCTTTCTGACTCTGTAAATTCTTCATATAGACACTGAGCCAAAAGTTAAGCCTGGGTGATGTTATTTCTTGTCCTTAGCATTTTGGTCTGTTTCCAAAGTGCTTGAATGCCAAGTTAATGTAGCTTTAGACAGACAACTGTCCCAAAATTATGAATAACAGCAACTTGGCAGGAAGTTCTTCCTGGTTTGATGTGTTGATACTGCCAGATTTGTGTAACATGCTGATGCCAATCCATCAAACAGCCTGTCAAGATGCAGGAGGACCAAACAGAAGGAGGCATGACACATCCAAGGACCTCGTATGATGGAGGAAGGTTGGGCTGTAGCAAATCCTCTCATCAGGCTTATTGAGATGAAAGACTGCTCTCGCTTCAGGCCTCTGGAGGACTCATATGTGGTTTACATCTTAACATTTGTGGCTACTCCCTAGGATGCACCCACATCCAGTTACCCGCCATTTCTGAGGCTTTTCTCTGCAGAATCTGTTTGCTCTGGGTCTACCTGAGCTCACCTCACTGAGCTAGCACAAATTCTGTCCCCTCTAATGGGAATATGTCTAAGCTAATGACAAGTGGGGTGCACCCTTTGCCATGTGCAATCCTAGAGTGTTCGAGTCTTTTTTATCCCTAGGACATAGAAGGGTATCAGCCTATTTAATAAACATTTTGTAAAATGTTTTTTGAGCCAAATAAGACAGGTTATTAGAAAAGCTCCAGAAAGTTTGGGGGAGTAAATCGAGGCCTGAGATGAGCCAGAATTTTCATCTCCATTCTTGTCAGTGTTCTGGGGTGGGGGCGGGGGAAGCGCTGGATTTGTTCTCCACTTTGTAGTTAAATCTGAGTAAAAGTGAAAACCAGAAATAAATATCCCTTTCCACAGATGATTTTTTTTCTTAAGTAGGAATAGGTGAGTCTTATGTTTTGCTCATGGTGGTGACATTCAAAACATAGTTTTTCGTTAATTTGAAAAGTAATTTATCTAAGAAATGACAAGAAGAGTGATGCAACACATAGATGTTATGGCTGGAAGTTGTAAAACATTGACAGAACTACAAGTGTTCCTATGGCACAGAGCTCTTCTGAATCACAGGAATGACATTTAGCTGAAATCAAATCCCTCTACATAGGCACATTTCTACCATGCGACACAGCCAGAACTAGTGTACCTTGGAAGTGAGCCAGAAAGAAAGAGCTCCAAAGAATTTTATTTTATTAAGAAAAATACTTATATTTTAGATAGAACTTTTGAGAAATCAAGAAAATATATGAGGAGCTTAAAAAATCTGAGCATTGTTTTCTGTTATGAGACTATTAAACACTTATTGTGTTTCTGTGGACTCATTGAATTTCTCAGGAGAAAACTCAGACCAAGTGCAAAAATTTCGAGGGCTTGAAATTTAGGAGGCAAGAACAAAGTGGGAATGACTTTGGGAGCTGACCACACAAAGATGAGAGCTGGAGATGTGGCGTGCTGAGGGTTACTTGGGGAGAAGATGTACAGAAAGAGAAGACCAAAGTCAAAATCTTGGGAAAAGTCCATGTGCTAATCTCCAGAGCCTGTGAATGTGACCTATTTGAAAAAAGAGTTTGGAGACATGATTAAGTTAGGGTCTTGAGATGAGGAGGTTATCCTTTATTATCCAGGTGGGCCCTAAATGCCATCCCAAATGTCCTTATAAGAGAGAGGGAGATAGACACAAACACGGAGAAGGAGGTGATAAGACTGGAAACAGGGATTGGAGTGATGTGGTCCCAAGGCAAAGAACGCCAAGGAATGCTGGGACCTCTGAGATGCTGAAAGAGGCAGGGAACAGATTTTACCCCCAGAGCTTCTAGGGGAAGGACAGCTCTTCCAACATCTTGATTTCAGACTTCTGGCCTCCAGAACTGTGAGATAAATTTCAGTTGTTTCAAGCTACCAGAGTTGTGGTAATTTGTTACAGCAGCCCTAAGAAACCAATACCCCACCTTAGGGAACAGGAGAGGAAAGAGGGTTTGAAGTTAAGAGAGGTAGCAAGAAGCTTAAGTGTCATGGAAACCAAAGAAAGAGTTCAAAAGCAGATGAGCAGAGGCAATGGTGTTAAACCCTAGGGCCTAAGGGGTAGAATGAAGAGTGAGGGGAAGTCGTTGATATGATAGAGGTAATGATGGCAGCTAACTTGTACCAAGAACCTACTTTGTGCCAGGCACTGTCATAAGCACTTTATAAGTATTCATTCTCACAACTCTGTGAGGTATAAATTGTTATTATCCCCATTTTACAAGTGAGGAAACTGAGGTTCAAAAAGAATAACTTGCAGTAAGTAAAATAGGTAATAAATGGCGTGGCCAAGAATCGAACCCAGAAACCCTGACTCTAGCACCCACATCTTCACCACACACTCTACTTCCCTCTCCTCATCCCTAAAGCTGTGTGTCTCTCAAGGTTCTGACTTTGGTCTTTGATAAGTAAGGTAAGGTCTCAAGAGGAAAATGTATTTTTTTAAAATATATTTTGAGGTAAAAAAAAAAAATCTATTTGAAGATTAGAATCTACATCACCGGGGCTCCATCTTCTCCCCTGAGTTGGAGAGGAAGCTGCCTGCTGAAGCTGAGGGAAGGAGCAAGTTTCAGGCCTCAAGGAGTCCAGGGAAGATGATGAGGGTGTGATGAAACAGGAAGCGCTACATTAAAAATGTGTTGCACAGGTGAGCATGCTCAGTGTCTTGTCCTTGACTGGCTCTTGACGCTGTGCTCTGCCTATGCCCAAGGAGTCTTGGCACCTTTTAAAATGCAGCATGCAGGGGGAGAAGGCAGTGAAGGGAGATTGTCATCTCATACCTTGTTATAGAATGTACTTTGTTCAGAGTTGAGGAAGGAATCAGAGAAGTACACAATATGATCCTTGCCCTTAGAGACTCTTGAGCTAGTTGGGCATTGCATGGTAAGGGCTTATTGCAATTGGAGTGTTGACTGTGAGCCAGGGACCTGTCAGGCCTTTAAAGGGAAGGTATAGTTTCTGATGGTTCTTACTAAGGTGTTTGCTAGCTGGTTAAGAACCAGGAAGGACGTTTCTGCATGGATGGAAAAGTGGGGAAAAAAGACAGCTCTACAAGCGTTTAGGTCAAAGGAGTGCCAGCATGCTATACCTCCCAGCTGCACCTTGGTAGATTGTAAACCTTCCAACGCCACCTTGTTAAATTATTCAGAACCACTACAGACTTAAAACAATTAGCCTATGTATTGGTATTTAATTCATCAGGCTACATGCTATAGTGGAAAAGAGTAGACTTAAAATTTCAGTTACTCAGTTGTGTGGCTTTGGACAACTTCACCTCTTGAGCCTCAGGTTTCCCATCTGTAAAATGTAGATACCAATTCTCTGTCTTTTAGGGTTGTGGTGAGGCATTAATGGGATAATGATCAATATCTAGCGCAGTACCTGGAATTTAACAGATAATCAGTGTCAACATTTTTTCCAAAATAATTAAGAACAAATTAGATGAAGCAATTTGTTGACTGACAATTCGTTTTTGAAGACGTGATTACTGAATCTTCTATAAATGTTAGCTTTTCATATGTCTGGAGTATATTTGCTGTCTTGTGTACTATTTATTTACATATTTTTCTCCCCTGTGCACTTAGCCATTGTGTAGAGAGAGCTCTGATGGGCCAGGCCCTTTATTTGTACCTCTGAGGACTCTTAATTCTTGGAGGACCCAGATGGATTTGTTCAGGCATTAGGATTCCTCCCAAATTCCCCTGTAGCATGCCCATCTTCCTCATGTCCATCCTCTCCTGGTAATACTCCTAAATCCTTTTTTATTTTTAGCATTTTCCCCATGATCTACATTGTTATATTTTTTCAAACATGGAATTTGACAATTTCAACTACCTATGTCATTTGTTTACACCATGTAATTTTTATTCTCATTTCTGTCATTTTGTGCTTCCTGGAGAGGAGTTAGACAAGGACTACAAGTGCCATGCTGAGTCACAATCCTGGTCCCTTCAGCTCAATAATCCTCTTCAAAAGGGACAAGAAGAAATGTTCTTGGGAGAGTGGTCTATTTCATATTTGCAGACTGAGACTGCATGTACCATCTAATATTGACTTAAAACATCTTTCCAAGCCCCTTCATCTGTCACCTGAAAATCTTTATGCTTCTCCATGTAAAATCTCCATTCTTCTGGAGTCTTGATGGGTCTACAGATACTCATTTTGCACCTCTAGAAATGTGGAGCATACAGTGGTGGTATGGAGCATGATGCTGTGGAAGAACACCAAGTTGACGCTGAGGAGCTCATCCTGCCCATATGGAGAGACACCTAGGAATAGAAGGCTCACATTTGCCTGGGCACCTGAGCATCAGAGTAGGGCATGTATTGCTTGGGGAAGGCTGCCACGCTATTCCCAAGGGGCCACCCAGCATGACAGGCGAATTTCCCAAGAAACAAGGGTGAATTTCCCAAGAACAAGGCTCAGGCTCACAGCACGTGGGCTTAGAAACCAGATCTTAGGGACAGACTCATACTAAGCAACTCATGAGGAGGTAGATGTGTAGGAGACCAGGACGTCAGTTTGTTAGCCCACTCTGAGACCCTTGTCCTGCTGGGTAGACGAGAGCACTAATGTGATTACTCTCTGCCTGTCCTGGAAGCCAAATTCTAGTCTGAAGCTTGTCTGGTGAGAGCTGTCAGAACCAGGACGGTTAAGTGGATAAAGAGAAGTAAAGTTGTGTGTCAGGACTGTCTGCCTGGGCAGCTGGAACTTTGAGGCTGTTGCCTGGATGGGCACTGCTCGTGTTTGTCTCTATTATACTGATTTTTTGTTTGTGTTTTGTTTTTATGCTTCCTAGGGTGACCAAACCTTATTCTGATTTGAGTTACCCTTTCTTAAAATTAGGTGGACTCGACAAAGTAGCCCAGGTTATCTCCTTTTTTTCTTCTCCTCTTGGGGAAATTTAGGGTGACTCTTCATACTTCTGACAAGGATTCATGACTATTGATTTACAGTTGACCTCTGAGCAGGCTTTTTATTTCCCTCATGTCTGGGTTTTTAGTAGACTTCTCGCCATAGCCTTCCACTACTAGTAATATGTAAACCTATTGTTCTACCCTGCCAGGCTCAGTCTCCTCATCTGTATAAGACACCAGATTAATTAGCTAACCACTAAGGCAGCTTCCAACTCTAAATTTCTACCTTCAAGTTTCAAGAGATTCTTCTTAATAAAAAATTTGTGATTTGGTGAAGTTTGGCTTTCCCTTATCACATGGCATGATTCCTGACCAAGTCCCCTGGCTGGTTTGCATTACATAAGGCTAAGACTTTTCCTTGCCTTTTTTTTAAAGACCACATCTGGATTTGAGCTTTCATAAGTTTAAATTCCAGCTCTGTACTCACAGGGCTTTTTTTTTTTTGTATAAATTATATCACCTTTCATATTTCATTGAGGTTTCTAAAATGATTTTCTAATTCTCTTTTCCATCAGTAATTTATTAGTTGGAATTCTTCTGTGGTAAAGAACTTTGTCATCAAGTATTTGGTTATGTTGAAATACAGTTATAAAGGAAAACCAGGATAAATGCTTGCTTCTTTCCCTTTATCAATTTTCTGAGTAATGATTGGTATTTCAGCAACCTTCAATGGTGATCAATGAGTGTTTTTTTAATATATCTTTTGAACTCAAAATTTTGTAATATCGTTCATATGTATTGGTAAGTATAATCCATATTGATATAACAGATGTAAGTCAATACAGTCAATATTGTTGGTAAGATTGACATCATGTCCCAGATTTGCTTTAAACTATTCTGGCGCCTAAAAACCAAACCAACATCAAAGAGAGCAGGATACATGAAGATTGGAAAAAATTTTGTTTCAGCTTTATGGAAAAATATTGATATTTGTTGAATCTGGGTGGTGGGTACATGGGAGTCATTATAATACCATTCTTTTTGCTTTTGGTATATTTAAAATTTTCCCAGATAACCACTTGGCTATGAGGCTGGCCCTTAAGTTTGCGCACACTGCTTCAGCGGCCTGGGGTTTCCCCGGTTCAGATCCTGGGCATAGACATGGCACCGCTCGTCAGACCACGTTGAAGGGGCATCCCACATGCCACAGCTAGAAGGACCCATGACTAAAATATACAAATACATACTGGGGGGATTTGGGGAGAAAAAAAGCAGAAAAAAAATTGACAACAGTTGTTAGCTCGGGTGCCAATCTTTAAAAAAAAAAAAAATTCCCAGATAAAGAGAGAAGTTTATGGCAATACAAACCTACCTCAAGAAACAAGAAAATCTCAAACAATCTAACATTACATCTAAAGGAACTAGAAAAAAGAACAATCAAAGTCCCAAATCAATAGACAGAAGGAAATAATAAAAATCAGAGTGGAGATAAATGAAATAGAGACCAAAAAGACAATGGAAAAGATCAGTGAAACTAAGAACTTTTTCTTTGAAAGATAAACAAAATTGACAAACATTTAGCCAGACTCAGTAAGAAAAAAAGACTCAAAGTCAGAAACAAAAGAGGAGAAATTACATTAGATAGCACAGAAATGCAAAGGATCATGAGAAAATACTATGAAAAGCTCTACAACAACAAATTGAATAATCTAGAAGAAATGGACAAATTCTTAGAATTATGTAACCTTCCAAAATTGAATCAAGAAGAAAGAGAATCTTAATAGACCAATCACTATTAAGGTGATTGAAATAGTAATCAAACACCTCCCAAAAAATGAAAGTCTGGTACCAGATGGCTTCCCCAGTGAATTCTACCAAAAATTCAAATATTCAATACCTATCCTTCCCAAACTCTTCCAAAAAATTAAAGAGGAGGGGACTCGTCCTAACTCATTCTATGAGGCTGACATTACTCTGACACCAAAACCAGACAAGGACAACACAAAAAAAGAAAATTACAGGCTAGTATTGTTGATGAACATAGATGAGAAAATCTTCAACCAAATATTAGCAAATTGAATACAGCAATACATCAAAAGGATCATACAACACGATCAAGTGGGGTTTATTTCAGGGATGCAGGGATGGTTCAAAATCTGCAAATCAATCAACATGATACACCACATTAAAAAAATGAATAAAAATCACAAGATCATCCCAATAGATAGAAAGCACTTGACAAGATTCAGCATCCATTTGTGATAAAAACTGTCAGTAAAATGGTTATAGAAGGAAAGCACCTCGACATAATAAAGGCCATACATGACAAACCCACAGCTAACATCATACTCAACGGTAAAAAACTGAAAGCTATCCCTCTAAGAACAGGAACAAGACAAGGGTGTGCACTTTTGACACTCCTATTCAACATAGTACTGGAAGTCTTAGCCAGAGCAATTAGGCAAGAAAAAGAAATGAAATGGATCCAAGTTGGAAAGGAAGAAGTAAAACTGTCACTATTTGCAGATGACATGATTTTATATGTAGAAAACCCTAAAGAATCCACCAAAAAACTACTAGAAGTAATAAATGAATACAGTTGACTTGCAGGGTACAACATCAACATACAAAAACCACTTTCATTTCCATATGCTAACAACAAAATACCAGAAAGAGAAATCAAGAATACAATTCCATTTACAATTGCAACAAAAATAAAATACCTAGGAATAAATTTAACCAAGGAGGTGGAAGACCTTTATGCTGAAAACTATAAAACATTCTTGAAAGAAATGGAAGAAAAGACAAGGAAATGGAAAGATATTACATGCTTGTGGATTGGACGATTAACACAGTTCAAATCCCCACACTTCCTAAAGCAATCTACAGACTCAGTGTAATCCCTATCAAAGTTCCAACAACATTCTTCGTGGAAATAGAACAAAGAATCCTAAATTTATATGGAACAACAAAAGACTGAATAGCAAAAGCCATCCTGAGAAAAATGAACAAAGCTGGAGGTATCACACTCTCTGATTTCAAAATATACCATAAAGCTATAGTAACCAAAATAGCATGGTACTGGCACAAAAACAGACACACAGATCAACGGAACAGAATCAAGAGCCCAGAAATAAAACCATGCATCTATAGACAGCTAATTTCCCACAGGAAGCCAAGAACATACAATTGAGAAAGGAAAGTCTCTTCAATAAAAGGTGTTGGGAAAATGGACAGCTACATGCAAAAAATGAAAGTGGACCATGATCTTATACCATATACAAAAAATGAACTCAAAATGAATTAAAGACTTGAATGTAAGACCTGACACCATAAAATTTCTAGAAAAAAACATAGGCAGTATACTCTTTGACATTGGTCTTAGTAGTATCTTTGTGAATATTATGTTTCCTCAGGCAAGGGAAACAAAAGAATAAATAAACAAATTGGATTACATCTAACTAAAAAGCTTCTGCACAGCAAAGGAATCCAAGAAAACAAAGAGGCAGCCTAACAATTGGGAGGAGATATTTGCAAATCATATATCTGATAAGAGGTTAATATCCAATGTATATAAAGAATGCATACAACTCAACAACAAAAAACCAAACAACACTATCAGAAAATGGGCAGGGGATCTGATCAGATGTTTTTCCAAACAAGATATAGAGATGGCCGACAGGCACATGAAAAGATGTTCAACATCACTAATTGTTGAGGAAATGCAAAACAAAACCACAATGAGATATCACCTCATGCCCATCAGAATGGCTGTTATTAAAAAGGTGAAAAATAACGGTGTTGGAGAGGATGTAGAGAAAAAGGAACCATTTACACTACTGTAGGAATCTAAACTGGTGCAGCCACTGTGGAAAACAGTATGGAGATTTCCTCAAAAAGTTAAAAATAGAACTGACATATGATCCAGCTATTCCACTTCTGGGTATTTATCCAAAGAACACAAAAACAGTAATTCAAAAATATGCTTGCACCACTATGTTCATTGCAGCATTAGTCACAATACCCACGACTTGGAAATCAACGGATGAATGGATAAAGGAGATGTGGTCTATATATACAATGGAATACTACTCAGCTATAAAAAAGGTGCAATCTTGCCACTCGTGACAACATGGATGGACCTTGAGGATATTATGCTAAGGAAAATAAGTCAGATGAAGAAAGATAAATACTGTATGGTTTCACTCGTGTGGAGCATAAGAAGACAACAATAACAGACAAACACACAGACACAGAGAATAGATTTGTGGTTACCAGAGAAGAAGGGGGGAGGGGAGGGGGCAAAAGGAGTAAATGGGCACATTCAAAATTTAAATTAAAAAACTCTAAAAATGTACAGAATTCTAAAGTTAGCAGAAGTGTAAATCTGAGTTCAGTCTTTAACTCTGGCCTATACATGAATCCTGTGGAGAAAGTTCCTTGATTTTTATTGAAATTCCAGATGCCCCAGCGATAGTTCCTAATCCTCATAGCCCCTGACAACAGCATGCCAAATATATGCATACTTTTCCAGGGTTTTTGGAAGGATTTTAATATCTGTCTTTGTTGGATTTCTGTTCATAAAACTTTCATACCTGAGGATCTCCACTTTTGAATGAAGTAATGTTCAGTAAATAGTGTAATGTAAAAATCAATTGGTATCACAATTCTAGCATCACTAGCATTCCTTAAGAATTTGAAACATAGTTGCTTATGCTCTCTTAATTTCATGCCAGAAGATAATTGGCATTTTAGCCATTCTGAACTGGATTCTTCAATATAATGGTGCTATTTCTCATTCCAGGTTTAAGTTTATCTATTCATGGGGCTGAAAAGCGTTTGCAAATTCATCAACGGCGAAGTGTGGCAAGCCACCCAGTGTCACGTCGCCTGCCTGTGGTCAGGCATTCCTCACTCCCACCAGGCAGAAGGTCAATAAAAATGGAGGCAAGCTCTTCTGGAATCACTAATGGGAAAACCAAAGTCTTCCACCCAGGTAATGCATGGGGAAAGTTCAACAGGGACCCATTTTAGCAGAACCTAATACAGACTGCATTATATTTTTATTATCTAATTATGCCATACTTCTAGTTAAGCTTGATTTTTCAGATAGTCTTGTTTCTTTCCCTCTCTTTGCTTCAGTCAATGGTAAATGTCACCAGGACCAATAAGACGAGAGAGAGGTTGATGTTGCTGAAAAGATTAAGGCTACATTCCACCTACAGTGGTAGAATCTAAATGAAAATCCCAGTGAATAAACTTCCTTAGTTCAACAGAGTTTGTTGTATAATAAAACAAAATAGAGATTTGGCCATTTTCTTGATAATATGCCCAGGGATAAAGTCAAGCTGAAAATGCCCACTTTTGAAGCCTGAGTTATCCAACTTGATTTGCCTACATCCTCCTAAGATTAAGGGAGAAGACTAGAGTCATATTACGTTTCAAGGCACTGAGAAGAATTTTAACATCTTAAAAATGTTAAAATGAGTCTATATCAAAGCAGGCAATTCCAACTGAAAGGTTTTATTTGCTTGTTTGGATGAGAAGCTCATTTAAGTATTCATTCATTCATTTATTCAACAAATTTACTGAGTGACTACTATATACCAGACATCGTTTTGGGTGCTGAGGAAACATGAATGAACAAGGCAACGTTCCTGTCCATCTGACTCACAGAAATATTGGATTGTGAGGGAATTCAGAAGTCCTTTAGTATAATTCTCAACTGATCCTGATTCCTCTGTGTAAAGTCCTGGCAAGTGGCCACCCAGCCCCAACTAAAGCCAAGCCTCCACCTCTAGCTGCACTATCCTCTCTCTCTCTCTCACTTGATAACCTTATTTCCTAATCTCACTGAGAATTCCAGGGTATTGGGCATGAATTACTGTAGGTCCCTAACTCTCCATCTCTAAGTGTATCTCTGTTTACTCCCATTCTTTCTCCTTTTCCTCCAGTTTTCAGAACATGAGAATCCTTCGAGTATCTTTGAACAAACCTTCACTTGTGGCCTTGGCCCACCTCCTCTCTTGAACCTTGCTCAGGAGAATGTGTGGCTTCAGTCTCTTCTCTCTTCTCCATCCCTTACTGCTGGCTCTTTCCCCTGAGTCTATGAAAAAGGTTCAAGCATCTCTTATTCTAATCATCTTCATTTGACACAGTATCCTTTTCTCTCTTCTGCCACTTTTTCCTCCTTCCTTCTAAGCCAAACTTCTGAAAGAATAATCTACTCTTGTTTGCTCTGCTCTCTCTCTTCCCAGCCACTCTTCCATCCAACACAATCTAGTTTCTAGCTCCTGCACTCCATCACAGCTGTTCTTGAGGCCCTTAGTGACCTCCTTTTGTCACAAAATGGTGAGTAGCAGACTCTTCTGATGCACGAGACCAGGATGGACCACCACCATGTTCCAAAATGCTGTTTCCTGACTTCTAGGATGATCTTTCTTGATTCTCCTCTTCTCTCACAGATGACATTCCTGGTTTCCCAATCTCCATCATCTCCCTCTTCCTCCTGCTTCCTGTCCCAGTACATCCTTTACGCCAAATCCAGAATGATTCATCTCCACCCCAATCATGTCATTCACTTTGCTTCTCCTACTGGTTATAGGGTTAAGTTCAAACCTATTAGCATGTTAGAAACAAATTCCCTTTGTGAGCTATCCTTTACTGCTTCTTGTACTTCACTTCTTGCCCCTTTCTGCCTTAAACTTTATACGCTAGTGTGTCAGTTAGGGTTCAACCAGAAAAGCAGAACCAGTAGAAGATGTATACTGAGATTTAGTACAAGGAATTGGCTTCCATGATTGTAAGAATTGTCTAAGCAAGTCTGAAATCCATAGAGCAGACTATCTGGAAGGACAGGCTGGAACTCTTGGGCACAGCTAAAGTGCTGTCCACAGGTGGAATTTCTTCTTCAAGGAAGCCTCAGCTCTGCTTTTAAGGCCTTTCAACTGATTTAATAAGGCCCACTCAGATTATCTAGGAAAATCTCCCTTACTTAAGGTTAACTGATTATGGACTTTAATCACATCTACAAAACACCTTCACAGCAATACCTAGCTTAGTGTTCACTGAGCAACCGGGGACTATAGTCTAGCCACGTTGGCAGAGCAACTAGACCATCACATCTAATCAGACTGACTTGCTTGCAGCTCCCCAGACACATGATGTTATTTCCTAACCTTTATTCATGCTGCTCTCTCTAGGATGCCCTGGTTTTGTTCCATTATCTTTTAACATTTTGAAATTACCTGTCCATCTCTCTACTGCAAGGTCTTCAAGGGCAGAGATCCTGGATTATTTATCTGTGTACCCCCCCCCCCCCCAAATATTTGTAGGATAGGAGTGAACTGAATCTTCATTAGCTGTTTTTCAGACTATTATAACAGCTTTATTTCTTAAAATTTTTTCCAGATTTAATGGAGTATAATTGACAAATTTCAATAGCTTTCGAATTGCTCTACCTATTTTTCTTTCAACAAATATTTATTGAGGGCCTATTAGGTTGCCAGGTGCTCTTCAAGTACTTGGAATATATCAGTGAATGAAATAGACAACGGTTTCTGCCCTCAGAGAGTTCACATACTAATTGGGGGAGGCAGACAATGCATAAACATAATAAACAGATGAATTATATAGTGTTTAGGAAGAAGGATAAGTATTATGGGTTAAAAAAGGTAAGGTTATCAAGTGGAAGGATTATATGTTGCACTTTTAAATAAGGTGGCTAGGGTAGGCCACATTGTGGAGGAGATATGTGATGAGAGAGCCATGTAGATGGGCAAGTTCATTCCAGCAGAGGGATAGCCAGTGGACAGGCCCTAAGATAGGAATGAGTCTGGCAGTTTGAAGAATTACACAGTGGCCCCTGAGCCTGAAGTGAGGGGGAAACATCAGGTCAGAGAGGTCAGTGGGACCAGACAGGGCAGGGCCTTGTAGGCCATTGTAAGGACATTAGGCCCTGTGTAAAATGGGAGCTCTTATAGGGTTTTGAGCAGGAGAATTCCATGATCTGACTTATATTTTAACAGAACCACTTTGGCTATTGTTTGAAAATAGACTATAGATGGAGAGGGTAAAAGGAGAAAAAGAAGATAGGAGGCCACTGTAACAATCCTATTGAGAGAGGATGGTAGCTCTGACTAGGGGTGGAAGAAGTGGTGGTGAGAATTTGAATTCTGCAAGTATTTTAAAGTTGGTCCAACAAGACTTCCCAATGGATTGAATGTGGGGAAAGAGAGAAAGAAGAACTAAGGATGACTCTGAAGTTTTTGGCCTGATTAAATTAGGCTGGTATCAACCTGGATGGAGAAGGCTACAGAGGAAGCATATTTGGTGGGTTTGAGGGCAGACATGGGGCCAAGATGAGAAGTCTGATTGCAAACATGATAATATTGAGAATTGGTGAAATCACATGGATGGTGGGATAAACATGTTTGGAGTTTGAGAGATTAGTCTGGGAAGGAGATACAAAATTGACTGTTGTTGACATGTAAATAGTCTTTAAAGCTGCGAGATGGAACAAGATGACCAAAGGAAGAAGGATAGATGGAGAAGAGGAGAGGATTAATGGCTGAAATCTGGCACATTCCAATAGTAAAGGTAAGAGAAAACATGAACCCTAGCAAAGAAGATCAAGAAAGAATGACCAGCAAGGATGGAGAGAAACCAGAAATTACATGTCTTGGAAGTTAAGTAAAGAAAGTTTATCAAGAAGTGAAGAGTGATTATCTAGGTTAAGTGCTGCTGAAAGTCAAGTAAGATGAGGACTAAGAGCTGGCCATTGATTTTAGTAAAGTGGAGATTGATGGTTATTTTGTTAAGAGCAGTTTTGGTGAAGTGGTGGAGATGAAATGCTGATTGAAGTGGGTTTAAGAGAGAATGGAAGGATATGAATTGGATGCTGTGAATATAGACAACTTTTTAAAAGCAGTTTTGCTGTGAAGGCTACTGAAGAAATAGGGCAGCAGCTGGAGGAGAAGTAAGGTCAAGAGAGAGTTTCTTTTCAAAATAGCAAATCTCCAGCAGATAATTCATGATGTTCGGGAGAGGGGAGAATTCATGATGTGAGCATCAGTGAGAGAAATGAGAGCTATGCACAACAGAATCATGAAGAGTTTATCTGTGATAACAGATGGGAAGGGAGAGTATGTGGCTGTTAGCAGTGTGAGGAGAGTCTAAGCAGTTCTTTTCCCACTGTTGTCACTTTTATCTGTAAAGTGAGAAGCAAGGTCATCACTGAGAATGAGAATGGAGTCAAGTTGAAAGACAGAGATGGTATGATGATATGATGGCATGGACAGGGGAAATATGATTGCTAGCCCACATTGAAAGCTAATTTGAGATTCATGGTCATGAAATTAGAGTAGGACAAATCACCATGGTTAATTTAGCCTCTTTAGCTACCTGAGTGAAGACAAAATAGATGGAGAGTTTGATTTAGTCCGGATTGTGATTTTTGCGGAGAGAGGGAATCAAAGGTGCATTAGAGGGAATGATTATAACAATCAATTATGTAATTTAAGCTTGGCAAAGAAGAGGATGAAGCCATCAAGGGAGTAAGGAACAGTGGAAAGTTGATAAAAT
The DNA here is from genome assembly GCF_041296235.1 of Equus asinus. NCBI lineage: Eukaryota > Metazoa > Chordata > Mammalia > Perissodactyla > Equidae > Equus > Equus asinus. The sequence continues at coordinate 40,682,506 of NC_091793.1, forward strand.
CAATTGGTTGAAGGTTTCAGAGAGGTTGAAAGGGTGTAGAGTTTAGGGTAATGGGAGGAAGAACTGGAAATATAAGAGATGCTTGTGAGAATAGAATGCATGGCACTGATATTACAGAGGAGGGTGCTGTTATTAGTAAAGACAAGGTCTAGACTAGGGCATGCAATAAGTGGCTGTAATAGGGTAGAGGGCAATTAATTAAGGAGATTTGAGGAGAGAATTAATTCTCAGAAGCAGGAGTTTGGGAAAGATCATCTCCAAAGGTGTTAAAATTGTCAAGGATTGAATAGTTTGGGGGAAGGTGATAATAAGCCAGGAGTTAACCTCATCAGGGAATGAGGGAGCATGATGTGGGAGGCAGCAGGTGAGCACAGCGATAAAGGATAGAAGGTGATATACTGTAACAACCTGAGATTCAAGGCTGGAGGTATTTAGGGAAGTGGGAAGAACAATGGTCTGAAGGTAGCATTAAGACTCAAGGAAGATACCTCCTTCTCTAGATCCATTGGTATCACGGCTTTGGGAGAAAAATAGTATCATAGGAAAGAGCCAGAGGGAAGTGGTGACCTCTGGGAAGAGCCATGCTGTCATTAGAGCAAGAAGAGAAAGGGAACAATCAGAGAAAAGAGTGATAATGGGAAGAGAATTCTGGAGGGCCAAGTGGAAGGGCTTTGGATGCTGGGGAATTGCCTTCAATGGCTCTCTTTAATTATTTTTCCAGACTACCCCAAAGTTCTCCTCCAAAGAAGTTGATTAATAGTATCCCTCTTCTGCTTAAAAACTTTTATGCTGTCCAGAAGAATGTGCAGCCTTGTGAGCCCAGTGTTTCAAGCCCTCTACAATTTAACCTCGCCCTACGTTCCCTGGCTTATCTTCTTTGATACTCCCTAAGCTACTTTGTTCTACTTTAACCATCTACAGCTCTTTACTATTTCTCAAGTAGGCTTTTACTCTTCCATTTTTCTGCCATTGCTCAAGCTCCTCCCGCCTTTTGGAATGCCCTTTCCCCCAGTAAATCTCTATCTAACCCTTCTCCTTCCTCAAAATGTAACTGAAATTCCACTTCCTCCCAAAAGCCTTTCTAGATCCCACTGGTCAGAACTGACCTCCCACTTTCCAGTAGAACTTGGAAGCCTTATCCACCTGTAGTTAGATTTTATAGCTCTCCTGGAAGGTAGGAATTATATTCAATTTGTTTTTGTATTCTCCATCTCCCCTAGCCCCACACATTATTCAGAGTAGGTTCTCACTGAAAGATTATGTGCTGTTTGTTGAAATCTATTCCACCTACTGAATATAGGTTTGCATTCTGAAATTATATAGAGTAAGTCTAATTCTTTTTTCAAATGACAATCCTTTAATTGTTCAAAAACTCATCCTGAGCTATTTGCCAATGGAAACATTTCCTAGTTTCTTCAGTGCTTCCTTCAGTGATGTGGTTTTCAGATTCTTTACCATCCTACCGACTTTGCTGTTAGAAAACAGTCTTATTTCATTACTCCCCCTTTGAAAATACAGTGGCCAGAATTGCATAGAATATTTTGTTCATGTCTGACCCAGGCAGAGTAGAGTCAGCCTTTGTCAAGGTGTTTCCTAATGGTGTAATATCAGCATGGGATAATTTAGCATATCTCAAGTCACTGCTCTCACCTTAAAAACACATCACTACATTTACCTATCATAATTTTATCATAGGTTCTGAATTCTACTTGTATTGGCTATTGGTTGAAAATATAAATAAAGCCAATTCTTTAGCACAGAATTATAATTAAGGAAAACTATATTAAACAAATTACAATTAGAAATATGTTTTTAAATATCTCTCTCTATATATAAAACATTATTCTGCAACATAGCATGTGGTTTCAATTCCATCCTTTTATTTTTAGTATGCTTCTACTGATGCATCATAGCTCTCTGTTGGGAGATTACAGAAGAGTTCTCAAATTAAGTTTCTCATTTGTAGTGAGTCATAGATCTTAGAAGCAGCCTGGATATTTTAGCCATATTGAGTCCTATTAAGTCATCCATCTACTTTTTACAAAGTTAATAATCCCAATTCCCAAAGTGCTCTCTAAAAGTCCACTCAGACTGGTTGTTAAGTATGAAAAGAAAGAGCAAGAGAGACTTGTAGATCTTCCGTTGCCATCTGCCCTGAGCAATTTCAGGTCACTTATCCCCCTTTGAGTTTACAAACATTTCTGAGTACCCACTATGTACTAACAAATATTTATTTGGAAGATACCTCTTCGGGGCTGGAATAGTGTAGAACCCTCTTACACATGGACCTTAGGTAGCTCAGAGTCATGTCCAAAGAGATGATCAGTCAGGGTTCCTTGGTTATAAACAATTAAAACCAGTTATTTAATCCAAGCAAAGAAGGAATTTTAATTTGAAGGATATGGATAGAAAGCCTGGAGAACCAGCCTTGGGAAAAGAAACAGAAACTAAGAAAAGAACTAATTGACTATCTGAAATAAATGAACCATTACAATTTTTATTAATTTTGCATCATTTGGCTCAAGTTTTGAAGACCTCAGAGGGTGGCCATACGCCTTTCCTTTGATAGGGTGGAGGGTGATGAGAGAAAGGATAGGACAAAAGAGGACCTATCTTTTCAGCTTTTATAATAGGAGGGTAGGACCTCTTGGTTTCTCCTCCCACTTGGCCTGCACACAGTGTGGGAAAGCACTTCCCCACAAGGAAATAGAGGTGATGTTAGAAAAGGGAAAAGTATACAGAAGAATGTCCACTACAGGGACCTATACCTAACATGCTATAATAGAAGTCAAACCGTATTAAGGGCTGAACAGAGATATAAATAAAGTTATGAGAACCTTCTTACTGGGAAAAATTTAAGAAGGATTCAAAAGGCAAATGTTTACAAATTGGGCTTTGAAGGTCAACTAGGATTTTAACAGGAGGATGGAGGTGTGGCCAGCCAGATATAGAAAAGAGCACAACAATAAAGACAGTGGTTGTGAATGCAAGCTTTGATGTTAAGTGTTGAAAACCCAGGTATGTTACCTGATAGCTATGCAGACTTGGGAAGATTCTCTGAATCTGTTTCCTCATCAGCAAAAGGAGGGTATTAATACCTCTGTTATGGTGTTAGAGTTGCTAGATGAAATACATGTCTCCCAGATGAATTTCAGATAAACAACGAATACTTTTTGAGTGTAAGTAGGTCCCAAATATTGTGTGGGGCACACTTATAATAAAAAAAAAGTATTCGTTTCTTTGAAATTAAAATTTAACTGGGTTCCCTGTATTTTTTGTGTTTTATATCTGGCAACCCTAAATAGTATTGTTATGGCCATTAAATAAATTCATTCATGTAAAATGCCCAATAAGATCCTTGACACATAGTAGGTGGTCAGTAATAAATCGTAGCCATCATTTTTGTTGTCACCATCATGGACAAATGAGAAGCCTGAAAGTGCATATGTCCCAGAGTCACTTCTAGCTCACTCATTGCACCATGGAGCAGTTTCCAAATAAACTTGTGCCAGAATACCAATAAGATGGCCTCTCGTTACACTGTACTCAGGCAGGAGCCATTCACCTTCACCTTATATTTGTATGGTTTCTCTTCCCTTCTGATTGTTTCAGATGTTTCTCTTGTGTATCAATTTCATTTTGACCTTATCCTTTAGCTACTCATAGTTAATATTATCTTCTAATCCTCTTTATAGGCCAATAATAAAAGTATTAAATGGCGCCAGACTTAGAACTACAATTTAAGGGCCAAGAGCGGAGTACACTGAAGCATTGATTGCAATTTTTTTAGTTTGAAACTGTAAAGCTTTGTGAGTATAGATCAAATTATTCCAGTTTAATGACTATGTCATATAAAATCAATTAGAGCCTTCTGAAATCTAAAATATTCTCTTGCTTTTCCTTTAACTCTTAGGCCCATCATACAGTCCTAGAAGAATGCCATTAGTCACAGAAATGTCCTTTATTCTCTTGTAAAATTTGTAAAATGATGTTTTGCTGATATGTCTCATTATCTTCTCAAGTAATTTTTCACACAATTCCTGTTACCTCCCTTTTAAAACTTAAGTGGCTCTTTCCCCCTTCGTGCATGATTATTTTTCCTTTATGTAGAAATGGTATTTAAATGCTGGGATAAGTCAATTTCATAGAAGGGAAGCTTCAGGATTTTGTCGTTTCCAGTGAGCTAGAATGACTGTAGTGTTGCCTGTATATAGAGGTATAACTTGTTTGACGATAATAAAATTACACCTGCAATTTATTAAGTACTCTGCCGTATTCCCAACTTTAAGAACTGTTAAGCTATTTTGCATTTACTGTCGCATTTAATTCCCATAATATCCTCATGCTATTGTTGTTATTTTATGGATGGGGAAACTAAGGCACAGAGAAAGTGAAGTAACTTGCCCAAGAACATGTAGCCAGTAAGTGGTGGAGGGAAGATTCCGACTCGGGTGGTCTGATTCTCTCGTTCAATGTGCTGTGTTTTACCTTGTTATTCAAATAACTGGATAGTAATATTTCCTAGCAGTTAGTATAAAAGAGCCTTAGAAAATTTAAATTAAAAGTCCTGTAATAGTTTAAACCTTAGCATAAGAAGACTATATTGAAGAAGGGACCAGTAGTCTTCCATTGAAATAAATTTAATTACCTTAATGGATTATTATTTCTTTCTATACAGTTGTCTCTCACTGTCTGTGGGGGATTGGTTCCCGGACACCGCTCCCATACCAAAATCCACAGATGCTCCAGTCCCTTATATAAAATGGCAGAATAATTGCATATAACTTAGGCAAATCCTCCCTTATACTTTAAATCATCTCTAGATTATTTATAATACCTAGTACAATGTAAATGCTAGGTGAATAGTTGTTATACTATATTGCTTAGGGAATAATGACAAGAAAAAAGTCTGTACGTGTTCAGTATGGACTCACCCATTGTAGGCCCTTTGATCCAGAGTTGTTTGAATTTGTGGATGTGGAACCCACAGGTACAGAGGGCCGACTGCATAAGTGATGCTCCCCCGTGTAACTTCTTTTTCTGTTGTACTCTACATTAAACCTTTGTTTTTATCATTCTCTCTTTTACTGGTTCCAATATTATGAAACTTATTCTTGTTTCCTTGAATTTCAAAGATTACTTCCTGGCCCTCATGTCAAGGCTTGGTCTCAAATTAGGTAACATTCCGAAGTCAGCAAGTGCTTTTCACTTTGTGTTTCACCCCTTAACCGGTAGTACCACCGGCTGGGGGGAGACAAAGAGAAGAAGAGAAATTAAAGAGAGATTTTTAAAGAGACAGACAGCCAAGAAAGACTTGTCTCTAGTTCTGCCTAGGTGAGAGTCAAGATTCAACTCATTCTTTAGGAAAAAAAAATAAGTAAAAGTATAACCAATCTTTATAACAGTCATAATCATAATATCACCACCTTTTATTTATTAGATGATGCTCCAGTTGTTTCCAAAGGGCTTTCACAAACTCCTATATCTCATTTAATTCTTACAGCAGTGTGTGAGGTGGAATTACCCCTATTTTACTGTGGCTCAAGAAATGAAATTACTTACCTGAAAGTACAAAATTAGTAATTGATGGGCCCTAATTAGAAGCTGTCTTTAATTTCTTATGGGTTTTTTTTAACACTGTGCCAATTTCTTTTCTTGAAGATTTTGATGTTTTCTCATCATCACTTTATCTGGAGATAGACATTTTATTAAGAATTATCGCTGAAGCTTTTTTACTGAACGCAAGGAATCTGGCTGTCCTTCTTGAATAGATCTGAAACTTGAATGAAATTGTCTATTTGTTTTCCTATTTGTGAAATGGATTTTTGGTATGGCTGGAAGATAAAATCTTCTACATGGCTCTGAAGTTATGCAGAAGAAAAACTCTAAGAGCTCCTTTGGACTTCTGTTTTATTTCTCGTTGCGTGACAGGTGAAGGTGGTGTCCTTCAGAACAGTTGGTGCTATGGTTTAGAAATAACACTAATCCTTCATTTGAATCTCTTCGTCTTTAGGCTTTTTTTTTTTTTTTTTTTTAAGATGTGCAATGTGAGTTTAATAAATAGAGGGATGCATAGGAAAACAAACTATTTTGGGCCTTGGCAAATGTGGGCATTGGTATCTGTGCTCCTTGCTACCATTTGCTGAATAACAAAATTGCGTTTTCTAAAAATACATACCAAATTCTTCCCTTAGATATTTGCATTTTTTTTCCCTTTGCAGAGGGACATATGCACATATTTTGATCTATGTGATGCATTTAGAGAGAATTTTCTGAAGGATCTTTTCACAACCATTTGAAAACACAAAGTAAATGAAGAAAGCCATAGAAAAGGCAGCCACAAAGAAAACCAAATGATTAATTTCTGGAAAGAGTGTTGTATTTTGTAGAATTTAAAACTACCTCTTCTGCCTGAGGCTGTTTCAAATAATTTTGTATGTAAGAAGCTTGGAGAGATTTAAATAACTAATTAGCTCAAGAACATGTAACTATAGCTAAGCTCTAACATAACCTAAGCCCTTAAGTGGGGTAGGCAGTCAGGTACTAGTGAGCTTCTACTATGCTTAGTTCCCTGAGTTAGAGGTAACAGGCTGATGCACAAGCTCTCATGAGGCTTGTTGTCTTGCAAGGTCACACTCCTTCATACACTCATTTCAAGCCCTTTTGTAGTTTTATAATGCAAGGTAAGAGAGTAAACAACATTCTAGTGATGCTGAAAGTCTCATGGTTCCTATTCTGTAACCCCTCCTAATCCTGAGTGTCTCTCTTCCCCTCTTTTGTAAGAGTCCTGTCATCATAGCAACAGACCTCAGCGTCTAGGAGATTAGAAGACCCCCACAGAGCCCTGCCTACAGGACTCACAAATTCTTCCAGGCTTTTGGAGCTTTGCAGCTCTGATTCTGGGCCCTGTTTGGAGCCCTTGTGCGGGGGTTCATTATAACTTCAGATCACTATCTTGCCAATCTTGGAAAACATGGAAGCAATTTTGTTGAAGGTCAGCCATTACTGGCTGAAGCAGTGGGATTATTATTTTCATTTTAGACCTGAGAAACATCTACCTGCTCTGGCCAAATGTGGTTCTCCAGTCAGGACCCAGTCCAGAATTGGGTCCTTAGAACTACTCAGTGTTGATCATTTGAAGAGATATCTTTAGCTTTTATAGTGACTAGTGTGGGTGAATTAGTCTGTTTATTCCTACTAATACAAAGCCAAGCCTTCTTATGTAAAGGAATGATCTTGCAATATCACTAGATTTAGAGTTATACAACATTAATATAAAGAGTGTGATTTGTGTCTTTTTACAATAGCACTTATGAAGCATCCTATATTGTGAAGACTTTTCGGCTTATGGCACAGTAAATAGATTTTGGGAAGCACTATGAATGAAGTTAAGAAACAGAGATGGAAAGTTTTTCCAGAACCAGTAGAATATCCTACATGTAAATCTAGGGTTTCCAATTTCAGATCCTCCAGAAGAACGAAATTCATTTCCATTCTTCCTTCTTAAAAGATTTCTCTTGGACACTTGCTGATGCTGGGAAGGTCTGTAAGGAAGATAGAATGTCCCTCCCTCCCATCTTAGTACCATTCTCCATCTCAACACTGTCATAGAAACACTTATGGGGAATTGAAAACAAACTCCCAATCCAAAAATTGTGTATTTTTAACCTATTAAGTCCAAAAATAGTACATGTGAGGATTTGTTTTAGATATTTATATTGTGCTGAAATACCACTACTTCCTATTCTGTAAAAAAAAAAAATGCTGCATTTGAGGATGTATATTAAATATACCTCAGAGGACAGGAACTACCAATGTTTTGTTTGCAGAAGGTGAAGAAAAATCAGATCTAGCATTATTTATTATGAGGAAATCATGGAAAATGCAATTTGTCCCCTCAAGCCTACGTTAGATTCCTCCATCTTTTGTGTTTCGTGAGGAGGGTAAGATTTGATTTCTCATAGTTTATTGCTGTTTCAATATGAAATAACTATTCCAAGTCCAAATTAGAGGATTTTTTTTTCACTGAATTGTTTTTATTTAGTCTAGGCTCTAAACCTGGAATTGGCCCTCATTTTGTAGAGAAGGAATATGTCACATAAAATTTTTAGTGGATCATGGTGATTTAACACTATGGGCCAAATTATTTACACATATGTAAATAATTATCTGTAATTTTTAACAGAGCCTCCAAAAATTTCATCCTTTCCATTTTATAAATGAAAAAATGAGGCTCATTATTTAGTGGCTCAGGATCTCATAAAAATGAAATTCAAATCCAGGTCAGTGTAGTGTCAGAATCTGCTCTTTATACCATTTTGTGTTAAATTGCAAATATAAGATCTGTCTATATTTGATTGAATAAGAAATTGAATTCTAAGTAATTTATTTAAAGTTACTAAACTGAGACAATATAATAGAATAAGTGAGAGTAGTGATTTGATGGGTGGGTGGAGGATGAGGGGGAATGACAGTAATATGTTATATAGTCTTGTGTCATAGCAGAAAACAATAAGTGGTATATAAAATCAATCAAGAAACAATGGAATACACACATGGAGATGTCCAAAGGAAGTAAAAACACAAATTCTCAAAAGTGGTTGAACTGGGGGAATAGAACGGGGATTGAGAAAGGGGTAGGGTTGGCAACTGTTGGTTTTCATTATAAGCCTTTCAGTACTTTTATATTTTCTTTATTATTTGACAAAATTTTAAAATATTTTACAAAAAAGCAAATGTGTGATCTAAAATATGTCTTTCACAGTTATCTGTAGATAGCCTATCAAGAAGCCTTAAAATTTGGATTAGAAAGGAACACTGGGACATTTTCTTAGTCTATAATCCATTATTGTTACTAGTAGTATGAAATTGTAGCAAAAGAGCATTAATTGAGCAATTAATATGTTCAAAGGCCTCATTCTAGGTTCTATAGGAGACAAAATGGTAGATGCAGTTTGGTCCCAGGCCTCCATCTTGTTAGAGCATAGTTGAAGGTACTAGAGATGAGGAAGAAACCTGGCTGGGAAGAATAGGAACTCACGTTTTGTCTGTGTCTCTTCCATACTGTGCTGGGAGGTACTTCACCCCCTTTATTTCTGATGGAAAACATAGATAGCTATATGTGTTCAGTGAGTGGAAAATAGTATTTACTTGTTAGGATCAAGAAATGCTTCCTGAAGCAGTGCATTTAGGATGCGCCTTAAAAGTAGAAAGGGATTTCTACAGAGGTGGAATGGAACAGGGATTGACATATTTGCCACTCAGGAAACTCCACTTAGGTGGCCCAGGTTTGCCAGTTCAGATCCCGGCTGCAGACCTGTGCACTGCTTATCAAGCCGTGCTGTGGCAGGCGTCCCACATGTAAAGTAGAGGAAGAGGGGTCTGGATGTTTGCTCAGGCCAATCTTCCTCAGCAAAAAGAGGAGGGTTGGCAGTGGATGTCAGCTCAGGGCTAATCTTCCTTAAAAAACCAAAAAACCTATAAGACTAACAATAAATAATTAAATATCAAATGTTCAAAGTAGATATACAACTTTTTATATATTGAAGTCATTTCGTCTTTTTCATTTGGGCAGTATGTGCTCAAGGTGAAGACTGTCACCTTGAAGGATTCATTTGAAAATGTCCTTGCACAGTGATCAATCACTCTCCATTTAGGAAAGTTTACAAATGTCCTTGTGTACAGCATCCCCTACTTCGTCGTGTTAGACTTCAATGAATGACTTACTGCCAGAGGTTCCACACCATTATATTATACTTTGTGAAAGTGTATTTTATATTTCTTCTAGAGCAGAGGAAGAATAATACCTAATATTTTACTGATTCTAAACCTGGTCTTAATATTTACCATGAAGAGAATTTGGACCCATTTGACTTGTACTTTTTTGAAGAATTGTATTCATTTAGAAAATCTTAAATTAACTCCTTAATGGTTTAACGTTTTTAGTCTTTAAGTTTTGAATCTTGAACTCTAAGTACTTGAATCTGAATTTTTAAATGACTTTAAAATTATCGAAATAGTTTATGCTTATTGTGATAAACATAGAAAAGATAAAGAATAAAACAAAATATATCCATAATTTCATAGCTAAGAGATAACTTCTATACCCATTTGGAGTATTTTCTCCCTAACTTTTTTTCTAGTCACATAAAAGGGTGTTTTGTGTATATTATGAGACATATCTATATATTTATCTATATCCTTGTATTCCATTTTTCTCACTTTTTCATTATATCTTAAGCATTTCCCATGTCATTAAATATTCTTTAAAGACAGACTTTAGTGACCTGAATGCTTCCTTTATGTTGCTTCTTTTGTGACTTCTTATACTGTCCTCTAACAAAAAAATTATTAAAAATTTGTAGAATTTTAGTTATTAAAAATTGTGGTTATTTAGTAGTCATAATTACTCCCACATGAATTTATGAGCTCCTGACTATGATAAACAAGAAGTAAATAAGTTGGACTTTTATTTATTAATCTATTTAGGAAATCGTTTGCTTTTTAGGTTATACGATGGCTTTTGTATTGATCTGAAGTACTAGAACGTGGGACTATTGGTAAATCCAATTCTCTTATTTCCAGCAGCCTATACTTGTGACTGCTTGGATATGAATGGTATTAAAGACTAGTTAAGAGCATGGATTGGTATTATATCTTTACAACTTAGTAGCCATGTGACTTTGAGTAAATTACTTCTTCTCACTGCACCTCCTTTTCAAGGTTAGAGTAAAGACTAAATGAGATGATAAAGTATATAGCATGGAGCCTGACAGATAGGCAGTATTGAATATTCTTGTTATTTTTATTTTTGTCATTGTCATTGTGAGGTCTTTGGTTATTGAACAGAACAAAAGTGACTAGCCTTAGTAGAGGGTGGAAACCATCAGAACTTTCCCCTACCCGTTCAAAGTAGCTGGCCATGAGGGGGGGTAAAAAAAAAAAAAGGAGCAAATAACCCATTTTAATTCTGGGCCAGCAAGAAGGCATTTTTGTTCTGTCCCATTGAGAAGCTTAGTGTCACAGATAACTTCAGACTTTGCAATGAGCAACTGCATGCATGCATTTAAAAAGTTCACTGCTGTGTCTGCAGTGCTTGACAGTCACTGAAATGCATGCTGGTGTCCCAAAGAGCTGACTTATGACTTCCTTATCATTATTCAATGGCTAGGTGGTTTCTATAGAAATGCCAGTATTGCTTTAATAAATTATTAAGGATGAAAATAGTAATGGCTTCCATCTACTGAGCGCTGACTGTGTGACAGCTAAGAGCTTTTCATGCATTATCTCATTTAGTCCTCATGGCTACTCTGTGAGTCTGTTATTGTCACCCCTGTTTTATAGATGAGGAAACTAAGATTTAGAGAGACTCAAAGTTACTTAATAAGAATTAGAATGCTGCTTTGTCCGACTCCAGAATCTGAGTTCATAGCTTTCCTTGTAGCTCTACTGCCTTTGTATCATAATTACCACATAGCCTCATTCATTTGTTCAATATATGTTTGTTGAGGGCTGTTCTAAGTGCTGGGTTATAGCAGGCAGACGAGTTCCTGCCTTCCCAAAGCTCACCTTCTATTAAGTTTTTGTGTCCATTTCCCTTCTAGAAGGAGGGTCCCTGCAAGACAGTGATGGTGTCTTATTCTTCTTGAGTTTTAGGGATGTAACTGAAATTTTACTCAAGGCTAAGAATAATTCCTGGGCTTATGAAAGAATTGTTTCTACAAAAATACTGGAAACTGGGGCATGCCCCGTACTGTTTATCAGGCTATCTGTTTGTTTTAGCACTGGCTTTTAACACTTCCAGATTACTCAAACTGGAGATGTTCTTACCAATTATTTTTAGAAGCATTTAGAGGGTACGTATTGTTAATGATAAAGCTACTTCTTGATATCTTGGTTTCTTTGACTTCCTTAAATATTCTATAGGTGTGCGGAGCAACATAAAACGCCCTCTTTCTTTAGAACACACCAAAAATACACGAGACAAACCTCGTATAAGAGGCTTAATTATTTCATAGAATAAATGAAAATATTCTAGTATAACTGAAAAATAAATGATGTAACAAGGAAGTCCAACTGTGAGGGGAAAAAGCTGATACCTTTTTCTCTGTGATATTAAGAATATTAAATCCTTCCTTAAGAACGAACTAGTATAGTTTTAAAGAATATGGTATCATAAAGTGTTTGTGTTGAATGTCACTTTTTAGCCATGTAGAAGCTGAAAATAATTTTAAATGTCCTTGAGTGGAGGTTAACATGTTATATTCTTTAGTAGGAAGTCATCAGTAAACACTATGAAGTATGTGATATTTTAATAAAGTAATTGCCTTATTTTTGCATTGGAAATACAATTAAACCTCTTTGGTCTCATAAGGAGCAAATGGCTGGTAATGTTCCTCATTTTTTTAAAGTCATTTGTCCAAGAGGGAGGATCATTGGCAAACCAGCTGGCTGTTCACTTTAGATTTTGAGATTGCTTCTCCTTGGGACCCTAACGCTGGGCTCTCTGATAACCAGTGCAAACTCCATGAATATCTTTCATTTCTCTAGAAGGAGGTGTGGATTTGCAAGGCTACCAGCTGGATATGCAAATACTACCTGACGGCCCAAAGAGTGATGTGGATTTTTCAGAGATTCTTAATGCAATACAAGAAAGTAAGTTCCACTCAAATTTTAAATTCACCGTGAAAGGAGAAACTATTACGATACTTGGGAGGGTTAATAAAGCTAGAAATCTTAGCTGCCAAGCTTTAAAAAAGTAAAATGATGTCTTAAAAGTGATACTGTGTAAAATAATTTTGAGACCAGAAGAGAAGATTAGTGAAATGTTGGGTTTAATTTGTTAAACTGAACCACATAGTACTGGGGTCTTTGAAGAAGCCTGGTGGAAAAGCTGTAGTGGAATTGTAAATTCTGTATATTTAGTATGCTGTGTTATTTAGTACATCACTAGGTATTGTAATTTTTTAGATTCCTTGATTGGCATAATCAAAGAAAAATCGTTAAGAAAACCAGAATGCTATGCCTTTACTCACATGTAAGTAGTAGGTAAATGTTGATGCAGTAAGCTGAAATCTGGAATTTATTCTCCAAAATGGATATCTGGAGTTATTAATGATGGCTTGTGACCCAAAAGTGAACCCCTCTCTTCTAAGCATTTTGATTAATCAAGGTTTAGTCTTCTTAACCCAGTTTATTTGTGTTTTACAGCTTTCACTAAGAATTTTATCATGACCAATACATTTACTCGAGTTATAGATTTAGCATTGAGGATGAGGGATGCAATATTACACACTAAGTCATTAACATTCATGTTTTCTTATCAGAGCTCTAATTCTAGATACTGATATTCCTGTTTTAACATCAGATAGTATTATATAATGTTGCATTTGAAGGCTTTGGATCTGAAGAGCATCGCATAAAGAACCACTGCAGTTCATTGCTGCTTTTAGTTTTGTGACATTGCATTTCTATACTGATTTTTTAATGAACAGTGTTACGCATTTTTATGGTAGTTATCCCCTTTTGCCATAATACTCCCCTCTTGACCTTAAGAGATAATTAATATCTACACTTTATAGATATGAAACTTTAGAGTGGGAGAGGTTAAGGACCAAGGTAATATGATAATAATGGAGACCAGATTAGGATGGAGGGTCTCCTACCCTTCATTTAATTTCTTCATTCATGCTCAGAATAGAGTTTAAACACACTGAGGTGAAGGATCCTGAAACTGAAGAAGTTGAGGCTAGTTTTGAGAGGTTTTTTTTTGGGTGAGGAAGATTGTCCCTGAGCTAACATCCATACCAATCTTCCTCTATTATGTATGTGGGATGCCACCACATAATGGCTCGATGAGCGGCGTGTAGATCTGTGCCTGAGATCTGAACCTGCAAACCCCAGGCTGCCAAAGTGCAGTGCATGAACTTAACCACTACCCCACCAGACTGGCCCCTGAGAAGTATTTTTAATAAAGAATATAAGAGCACCAGCTATTTGTTCTGGATCAACAATCCCTTAATATTAGATTAGTGAATAAAAGAGAAAAAATATCCCCAGGAGAATAAAAATCAAATTAATAGAACTTGGAGAGAAAATAACTTTTCATGAAAAGTTATAAAATTATGTAGTTACTTCATTTAATTTGAAGATGATAGCTTATACAATGCTGAAAGGATTTTAAAAAGTTTTTTAATAAATGATGAAGGTTGGCTTCTATGTACGTACAAGAGATAAACTTAAAATTTTTTAGGGCTGAATGAACTTATATCAAAATGAACTAAATGTTTATGAGACTATAATGGTGTAAGTACTTTATATTTAAATTTTAAAATAAGAAAAAGGAAATATTACTTCACTTTAAAATGTAAATCAACTTTTTTACAAGTTTAAGAATTTTCTAATACTTCAGAACTAATATATTTATTTTCTTTTTTAAAAAGAAGTATTATGGTAAGTAGGTTTGGGATGCTACCAACATAGCCTGGCTCATTCCCGGTAGGACAGATTTGGGGCCATTCATCTACTTTTAGTTTCTACCTAGATTCCAAATGTGATTCAAATGTTGAACCAGTTCATTGAAATTTCTAAGTATAAAAATACGTAATTTGGGGGTGGGCCCATGGCATAGTGGTTAAGTTCAGTGTGCTCTGCTTCGGTGTCCTGAGTTCATAGGTTCGGATCCCAGGCTCAGACCTACACCACTCACCAACCATTCTGAGGCAGAGACCCACATATAAAGTAGAGGAATATTGGCAACAGATGTTAGCTCAGGGTGAATCTTCCTTAGCAAAAAAATAATACATAATTTGATTCTTCAGGGGACTGTACCTTAGATTATTTATAGAAAACTTTGTGAGACCAATGTATAAGTATATAAAAAAAATATAGAATTTGAATATCAGTAAAGCTCCTCTCCTACAAGCATTTTTCTTGAGATTAGCAGGATGATGGAAAGATTTCACTCTTTTCTTACAATTTTGTAGACATATATGTATAACCTTAAAGATCAAGCTAGAAGAGTTGTGTGTATATGTGTGTTTTTCAAACATTTCTTGAGTGTCCTAGGTAGGTTAGCCGTTAGAGTAAGTCCTCTTCCATGCTTTCTCTTTTCATTTTCATCTCCTAAGTAATAGTAGATACTACTTCTCCATTTTAAAGATGAGAAAACTGAGTATACCTTCCCAAGGCCATATAGTTACTGTCTGATCGTTATGTTCTACCAAATAAAATATTACGTAAAAAATGATTAGGAAAAATGAACTACTTTGAATTTTAAAACTTTTGTTCTCACGTTGTTACATCTTGATGCAAGAATTCCTCCCCATGCTTCTACATTGTAAAATACGTTTACGTTTTTTCCCCTATAGTGTTATGCCCTAAGAATAGCTTCATCTAATCAAAAGAAGATGCTTCAGAGTGGCTGGCCATCCAAAAGTTGTTTCTCAACTTCCCCCATATCAGATATATAGCTTATAAGGAAGAAAAGAGTTCTTTTATCCATTCATCCTTCTATCCATCTCACGTGTTATGTGCCAGACATTGTGCTAGGCATAATATTTTAAAGCAGTGGTGAAAGTTTACATAGTTCAATTCAGGAAAAACTTAAACATTCACAGATCACATTTTGTTTTGTTGTTAAAACAGAAACAGCTTGATTGCTCTGTAGGAGAACAGCAGTAGATGTGGCAGTACAGTGTAAGGGGATATTTGCAAGTGTGTGTTTCCTTGATGTTTATGTTCCCTCCCTCTGTTCTCATCCTTCACTCCCCATCCTTCACACAAGACAGCAGCCAGGTCCCTTGAACTCCTGAATTTTGTGTTGCCTACATTTCCAGCTTTTGTTTTCTGAAAGCCTGAGCTTCTGAGTGACTGATGCTTAGATAGAAGAAGGAAAAAGAGAGACAGGAGGAATGTCCTAAGACCAGCTCTCTTAGAGCATCCTGCAGTAGTAGCATGGCTTCCTGTGAGTGGGAGGAGGGGGAGGGAATGGCTGTGTTGTGTGCTGGGGGCCTGCACCTGAGCCACCTAAACTGCCAGTGTGGCTGAGATTCCCCAGCTTGAGAAAGGAGCAGATCCGCTAGCATTCAGGGAATATGGCAGTCTCATTTTCCTGTCTCTGTTGTATCCCCAGTCCCTTGAACTGAAGTATGGAGTATAGTAGCTGCTCAATAAATTTTGCTGATGAGTGAATGAATGAATTCCACTGTAGAGTTGAGAAGAGGGCCGGTCAGCAGTAGCCAGCTTGGGTACCTGAGTGATCTCTTTAAATATCCTGCTGTTTACAAAACCTCTAGAACCTTTGTATAGTCCTAGATATGTGAGGTAGAGGAGTGGGAATGTCGGCAATGACTGAAATTAAATTGTCCACCAAGCCAGTGGGGTGAGGGCTCAACGAAAGATTCACTTTGATGTAATGATGACAAGGTCATGGGCAATTCTTACTCTTGAGTTTGTCTAATAAGATTCAAACCCCCTGTACATGGTCTAAAAATGTGAGTACCTACTTTATTATGTATGGTAATATCAATTTAGACAAAAAAACAAATCCTGCTTTTTATTCACCAAAGTTTTAAAATCCAGACTTTTTTTTCTTTTGAAGATTTGTGCCTGAGCTAACAACTGTTGCCAATTGCCTTTTTTTCCCCACTTCTTCTCCCCAGAGCCACCCAGCAGATAGCTGTATGTTCTAGTTGCAGGTCCTTCCTGTTGTGCTATGTGGGACGCCGTCTCAGCACAGCCTGATGAGAGGTGCCATGTCTGCACCCAGGATCCGAACTGGCGAAACCCTGGGCCACCAAATCAGGGCGCATGCACTTAACCACTTGGCCACGGGGCCGGCCTCAAAATCCAGACATTTTTGAGAAATAGACATTTAAAAAGATTTCATTCTAAAATTAGATTGAGAATCATGTCTTAAAACTCGGCAGTCCATGAAGCAGGTGTGTGAGTGTATGTGTATAAGCATTTATTATATTAGCAAACCATTGAGAAATGTGTCATTCAAAGAGTACACTGAACCTTTTAATTCTTGCCTTCAATTATTACCAATGCCCAGCCCTTTCTAGAGATCATTCCTTCCCCCACTTTTTGCCGCCTGTCCCACCTGCTTGGCCTTAGTTTTTCTTTTCTTGATTCCCAGCATTTACAGAGACTGGGGGACTCTCGAGTGGCATTCATACCCTGGGAGACATTATTGTGTTATAGTCTATTAGGTTCCGATGAAGGAAAGGTTGTGAAGTGCAAAAAGTGTTTGAAATGAGAACTCGGAGGTTGGGAGGGTTATTGGATCGTTGTTATCCTATAGTCTGACCCTTTGTGCTTGCACCTGTGCTTACATAATCCTACAGCTATGCCCACATTGGTGGTGCTCGGTGCTTCTGTGGCTGAGGAGACTGAGTCATTTCTCAGTGACGTCCAGTGAGTCATTTTGAATCCAATTTCTTGAGACCTGATTTCCAATTATATTTTTAGTCCATATAGTTATGCTGCTTCAAAGGGTAGGATGGGGAGACGGTGGGGTTGACATTATTGAACATGTCATCTTGTGTGGCAACTCTGTGGTTGACATTTTACCTATATGATTTTATTTAGGCTTGACCTCTCTTGGCCTTAATTACCACATCTGTAACGGGGAGTTAGTCATAGTGAATCTGTGTGAAGCCCTTACTGTGGTGCCTGGCACACGGTAAGAGCCATAGAAGTATTGGCTGGCACCTTGTCTTCATTATTCTCAACAATCCTATATGGTAAATGGTATCATCCCCACTTGAAAGATAGAGAAATTAAAGTTCGAATAAGTTAAATAAGCCAATCTAATAGCTAGTAAGTGGGAGGACTAGCATTTGAACGCAGGCTCGTCTAAATCCAAACCTCATGCTCTTTCCAAAGAAGGAGAAATTATGGTCAGTAGACGTTGAGGATCCTTTATGCAGAGCGTCAGTGACCTCATTTCAAGTTGTGAAAAGGGAACCAGGGCTATTGAGCAAAGCTTGAATTAGGTACACAGTTCTTCTCTAAATGTTCTTCCTAGGTTGTAAGAGGTGCCATCATTATCTGCCTTGTAATAGAAGTAACCAAGGTGTCTGTTGTTCCTTTAGAATGAAATAGTAGCAGGAGAAGCTCTTCTTCAGAAACATGCTGTCCCAGGAACGAGTTAATCATCTTGGCCCCATTGCAGAGTGAACTGTGGGCACCCTATGCCATTGTCTATGCTCTGTTTTGTAAACGCCTCATGACTGAGCCAGGAAATGCCAATTAAATTATTTTTTTTAATGACCATACATGTTTTTAAATCATATGACTTTTTTTTTTGCAAAGACATATTTTGAATCTCTATTTCAAGTAAATGTTCCACGGCAGAAAAAAAGTGCCTGCTCTCAGACCTATAACAATTAAAACCCCAGCTTTCTTACACCAGTTTTAATTTGGGAAGATGTTAACCTAACCATTTAATTGTTGCCATAACACCCTAGCAGAGGTTTCCAAACTTTTTAAAGCAGTAGAGTCTATTGTTTTCTCCTGAAATATATTTTTTACATATAATCTCAATATATAAAACAGATGACTGAGCTGTTTCGGGTACAAGGTGTAGCATTTTGCCCACTCAGTTTCTTCTTTGTCTCCTCCATGGCCCCCGAAACTCCTCAAAATGATCCTGGGGTTCCAGGGAACACACTTTGAAAACCACTGGCCTATTGGAAAAGAAGAAAGCCTGCTAAGGAAGGATTTATGTTCTTTCCAATTACTTTATTTATTTTGAGTTTTCTAAATTAGGTCCTCTTTTTTCTTATTGGTAAACCAGGCAGTCTCCGCCTTAGGGCCATTATTAGATTCATTTAAAGAGTAATGAACATCTAGAGAGTTCTGGGCTTGCTAGTGTCAGAAATGCTAAGTAGTATTTGGTTTTAAAAACCCAGCCTAAGGGGCTCAAAGCTCTGCTGAGTCTGTGTGTTTCCCTGAATTTTGAAAAACATTTAATTTGATCTATTCGTTAAATTTTTAAAAGTGTCAGACCTGTTGGGCTACAGATATAATGTCTGGCTTTATTCAGATAAATGTTAAAACTCGGACAAGATAATTGTTTGGTGTTAAATGACTTCCAGTTCTTGAAAGCCAAACATGGTTTAAGAACAGTGAAAGGCTTTGCACGAATCAAGAAACCAGCTGGAAATAGCATGGATGTGAGAGTCAGAACTGGGTTAGAATTCATCTGTGTCACTTACTGGCTGTGGGGCCATTCTTAGTATCTCTGAACCTGGCTTCTTTCTCATAATAACCTCTCTCATAAGTGTTCTGAGGATGAAAAGAGAAAACAGACCTGAAAATCCTTATACATAGTTTTTGGCTTTCAATAAATTGTCCCTTCCCACTTCCTTCATATTTAATCTCTGAGTCTAAGAGAGAGACGGAGTTGTTTGAGCCATCTCACTAAGATAGAGTAAGAAAAAATAACAATCAAGATGATCTTACAACTAGCTTTTAGTTATTTTAAAATGGACATTGAGCACCTCCGATTTGCTAGCTCTCTTGTCAACTTTGAAGCCACCTTGGGCCTTCATCTGAAAGGGACCCTAGATATAAAGATAAACTTGTTATAAAACAGCCAGGTAAGTGTTCCAATTGAGATGTAAACAATCCTGGTTTTTATGCATTCTAAATTATTTCTGAAGGTGTCCTTTTTTTGCATGTTTTAATGAGGCTTTGAGGTCAATATGCAATACCTTCAGAATTGTGAGTATCAGATGTAGTAATTTGGAACTCAGGACAAAAATAGTATAATGAACTGGTGCTCTGAGAACAAATATAGATACTTGGATTATGCTTCACAGCCCTCCTGTGTCATCTTCAGTGACCTATAATTTCACTTTATTTTCTCTGCATCAGAAAATACTGAGATGAAAGTACTCCTGTACTGTAACACTGACATGGGTTATTCTGCTGCATTTTGAAAATAGAGAATTAAAGAAAAGAGCAGTGAGTTGAACCGTTTAATGTTTTGGTATTTAGTTTTTACTCTTTTAGACTATTTCTAAAACACATTTGCTGTTTGTTTTCTTCATTGCCTTTATAGCACTGATTCCTCGATTTCATCCTCTTGTCTGGAAGTACGAGGCTTCCCACTCACATCTTGGTTGTGTTATACCTCCAGCATCTGCAATAAATGGGGTTCAATGAACAAATAGCAGAAGATAATCAATTTGTTTGTTTGTTTGTTTGTTTGAGCCCTTGCAGTGTATTTGTGGTCTTTTTTCCATAGGGAATGAATAATAGCTTTCTATCTTTCTTTCTTTCTTTTTTTTTTTTTTTGAGGAAGATTAGCCCTGAGCTAACTACTGCCAATCCTCCTCGTTTTGCTGAGGAAGACTGGCCCTGAGCTAACATCCATGCCCATCTTCCTCTACTTTATACATGGGACGCCTACCACAGCATGACTTTTGCCAAGTGGTGCCATGTCCACACCCGGGATCTGAACTGGCGATCCCCAGGCCGCCAAGAATCGGAACATGCGAACTTAACCGCTGTGCCACCCGGCCAGCTGCAATAATAGCTTTCATCACAAATGATTTTCACTGAAGGAATAATTGAAATAAGTGCAAATATTTGATGAGTAGATTCAGCACTACCGCGGTAAATTTGCCCTCTCATCACATGAAGAATGTCAGGCTCTGCCTGCCCCCCGGCCCTCTGACTGCGCTATACTGCCTCTATTCTGGGATAGGACAGCAAGCCAGCCCTCAGAAATTTCTTTTCCATGCTGAGTTTGTTGCTTTACTCAGGCTCCATAGCTGATTTTTGGTCTCCCAGGCAATTTGAGGTTCTTGACCTTTGTTCGGTTGTTATGTGGGAGACCCTGCTGTTTTGTTACCAGGTCTTTTTAGGCTGAGTGCCTGCTTTTGGCAAAAGAGAATCAGTTGAGCATATCCCTTGCTTTCCCAAATGCATGATATCCACATACCCTGACCCATCTTAGCTTCCCAGCTCTGTTCACACATCCCTTCCTGAATCTGAACGCAATGCAAGTCCATTACTTGGGTGGCATGGAACTTTTGCATTCTCTCTCCCTCTTGTCATTTTTTTGGTTTTTTTTTGAGAAGATTAGCCCTGAGCTAACATCTGCCAATTCTCCTCTTTTTGCTGAGGAAGACTGGCCCTGAGCTCACATCCCTGCCCATCTTCCTCCACTTATATGTGAGACTCCTGCCACAGCATGGCTTGCCAAGCAGTACCAGCTCCGAACTGGTGAACTCCGGGCTCCTGAAGTGGAACGTGAGAACTTAACCGCTGCACCATCGGGCCGGCCCCCTCCCTCTTATCATTTTTAATTGATTCCTCAGAACTTTTGGCTCTCTTTCTTATTTAATGAGCCTAATAGCAGAATTCTACCAGGCAGATAATTATCAAACATTTTTCTATTTGAGAAAAAAGATATAAGGGAGGGGATGGAATCCATTAATAAGTGACCCTGTTTGGATGAAGAGTATGTTTGCAATGTCTATTCCTATGGATAGCGAGGACCCACTCCCTGGCTGGACAGTGAACTGTATGAGGGCAGGGACTATGCCTGTCATGTCCAGTACTTGAGCCCCAGTTCCTGGCCCAGCACAGTGTCTGGCCATTGTGCGCACTAATAAATGCTCATTGAATAAATAGACTTTTAAAAATTGGTTAACTTTGGAAGTTGGGGGTTGTTTTCTCCTTAAATAAAATGATGTACGTTTGCATCAAAAGATATTGTACTTTGTTCCTCAAACTTTCCTGTAGTTAAAGCTGATGTATCAGTGACAATGGTGAAATATTGATCAAGGGCACGTGTTTCTTCTGTCTGTGGAGTGTCCACATGTCCTACAGAAGCCAATCACTTTCTGGCAGTTCAGCATTTCTAATCTCTGCTGATGCTCTTGGGAGGTTGGCAGGTGATAATGGTACCTCAATATCACTTATTCTCTGAAAATCAGTTTGTCATGACATACTGATTTCCCTTGAGCACTCAGGTTGCATTAGCCCCATGATGACTTCCAGACAGTAATTCTGATGGGCAGCAATAAGGAAAGCACAGGGCTTCTCTCCTTTTCCCAAGTTAACTGATCCCTCTAGAATCACATAATTGGGCCTTCAATGTAGAACAGAATTTCTCCTCCTCAGCACCATGACATTTTGAGAGGGATAACTTTGTTTTAAGAGCTGTTCTGTGCATTATTGAATGTTTAGCAGCAACCCTGGCCTTTACCTACTAGATACCACTAACACCACCCCTTCTCTCAGTTGTGATGATCAGTAATGTCTCCAGAGTGACAATTTGGTTGCAGTTGAGAATCACTGTATGAGCTTTCATGTAGCAGGCTTTATTGACTGACTGTGGCAATGCCAGAAAGTGATATTGGCAGAAAATGACCTGGTAATTTTCTAGCATTGCCAAAGCATAGGGGCAATTATTGTGGATGGATTAATGGATATTCAAGAGTTTCTCCCCAGTGTGAGCCAGTCACCTAGATAGGAATCTGTGTCCTTTATAGCTTCCCCCTTATCTCACATCTCATCCCAATCCATCCCTTATAACAACCATTCCAACTTGTAAATGCTTCTTCTGCCTTCTTGTATTGGTAAAGCTAAAATGCTAACTATCCCAGAGTCTAAAATGAACAAACTAACATTTCTTGCAGATCTGCTATGTGTCACTCACCCTAGTAACATATGCATTATCTCATTTAATCCTCTCAGCCATCCTGAGAGAGAAGTTTTCTATACCGAGAAGTTTTCTATACCTGTCTCACGCATGAGGAAGTGGGAGCACAAGTTTGCACAGCTAAGTGGTAGAGTTTGAATAATAAGCAGATCTTATGACTTAAAATAATATTTTTATCCTATTGTTCAAATCTAATCAATATCTACTTGAAGTTTAATCAATATCTACTTGAAAATTGAATCAACATCTACTTGAAACTGTAGTTCTTGGCTTGTTAATAAGAACCATGTTATGAAAGAAATGTATATGAAAGGTATATGAATTTGGTTGTATGAAAGGTTGTATGAAAATATTCTATGGTACTAGAACCATAGAATATTGGAGAAAAGGGGGCTCTCAGACATTATTAGACTGTGACCACCTTGGAATCATCATTGTGTCATTAAACAAATATGTGTTGAGGGCTACCTCAGCGCCTGGACCTCTGTACATCAGTCAAGACAGACCAGACCCCTGCCCATATTGAACTTGTATTCTAATAGAGTAGACATCCAGTACACAAGTAAACAAATGAATAAACTATATAATTACAGATTATGGTAAGTGCTGTGAAGGAAATGAGCAGTGAGAAGAGATGGGGAATAATTGGGTGAGGGCCTGCTTCTTCACATAGGGTGATCAGGGAAGTTGTTTTTGATCCTGACACCTCCCATAACACTAGACATAGTGTACTTCCTGGAAAGTGTTCTTCTCCTTGAGTACTTGGCACAGTGCTCCTAAACTTTGGTTGTATGAAAAGACCATAATTTTTTTTCTTTGTAGCCACAGTCTAAAAACCTGTAGTAAGTATATTAGTTTCCTTTTGCTACTGTAACAAATTACCACAAACTTAGTGACTTAAAACAACACAAATTTATTATCTTACAGCTCTGGAGGTCTGAAGTCATCAAGACGTCAGCAAGACTGTTCCTTCTGCAGGCTCTGGGGGAGAATCTGCTCTCTTGACTTTTCTATCTTCTAGAAGCCACTGGCATTCCTTGACTCGTGGTTCTGTCCCCCATCTACAAAGCCAGCAGCATAGCATGTTCCATTCTCTCTGATTCTGACCCTCCTACCTCTCTTGTAATTACATTGGGCCCACCCACATAATCCAGGATAATCTCCCTATTTTAAGATCCTTGAGTAATCACATCTACAAAGTCCCTTTTGCCACATAAGGTAACATATTCACATGTTTCAGGAATTAGGTCCCTTTGCGGGCCTTGATTCAGCCAATCATAGTCAGCAATAAATGTTAATTTTATTCCCATGTCCATTGTATTTTACAGATGAAAAACTTAGAAGTTAAATTGCCTAAAATCACTCACTTGGATACAGCTTTAGATCCTGTACAGTTACACCATCTAAGTGTATCGTCTCTATTCTCTCTATATCCAAACTCTGTTCTTTTCTTTATAGCACTCACCGTACTTTACATTTCTTTGATTATTTGTTTTGTTTACTTATTACCACAAGGGCAGGAAGATGCTTTTATTCACCAAGGTACAGTCATCGCACGGCTCTGTGCCTGACACGTAGTGTGCACACCTCTAAAAGGTTTTCAAATGAAAGAATGAATAGTCTTCTATATGCTTGAGTAAGTAGTACCCAGTCTCCTATAAATTATTCTGCACACTGGCTTCTGACAGGTTAAAGATCCTTAGCCATTTTTAAAACATCAAAGGAAAAAGTGAACTTCAGTGTTGGTCCATAATTCTAGTTGGTCAAGAAGGGGCTCATACCTTAAATTTTCTCATCCACTGCTGCTGAACTTTCCTTTCTGGTGTACTGCAAAGCACTATGCATTTGAACATGGTGTTCTGTGCTGGCAACTCTGATAGACAGTGCTTTATATATGGACGTGTTAGCATCAACAGTCTTTTGGGAGAGCCGCTGAATGGCTAACTTCATGATTTCAATTCATGATTAAAGAAAGAAGAAAGGAAGAAATCTAACTGCCTGCTTTGTGACTGCATTAGGTTTTCTCTATTAGGCCTTAAAGCAGTAAAAAGGGGGGGTAAAATGATGGTTCTTACTGAACCATGCAAGTGGCATGTTGATGGGTTTACTTAGCAAGTTGTATGGCACTTAAATGAAAAAGTTAAAAAAAGTATGTTATTTCCAATGCAGGTAACAAGTTCTTAGAAGTCTTAAATGGAAGTACCTTATGCTAGACAATTATGTGAAGGAAAGCTAAACAAACACAGCACCTTCTGTTATCACGGAAAACAAATTATATTTATATTATGGAGGTACTGAACTTTGCTTCACATTTTCCTTAATCTTGCCTTATGGAGACACTATTTGATCAAACATGTTTTGTATCTGACATCTTTTTCTCTTAGGAAATAATATACCTGTCATTCAAGGTGTTGTTGAAACAATGAAAAAATATTAGACCGACGGGAGATGTCTTCTCTTTTAGTATTGCTTCTAAGATCCCAGATCCTTAACCCCACTTGTCATGTATTTACTTTGGTTCCAGTGGCCAAGGATGTCAACATTCTTTTTGATGAATTAGAAGCTGTCAACAGTCCTTGCAAAGATGATGATTCTCTCCTTCACCCTGGAAACCTGACCAGTACTTCAGATGATGCTAGCAGATTGGAAGCAGGGGGAGAGGTAAGAGTGTGTGATTTCTTAAAAATGCGATTCTTGATCCAGACGGGAACCTGTGAAGCATATTCCAATGGACTGTTTAAAGTCTCGTTGAACTGTAGCTTCCTGGGAAACAAATAGTAGGTCTTATATTCCTTTGATATCGCCCCAAGGATCTGGCACATTTCAGCGATCCTAAATCTACCTATGCTCAAAACAAACTTTCAGTGGGTCGTGCACTTCCCTTCTTATACTTAAAGACATTGTAGGGGAGGAAGACTTTTCCTCTATCTAACGTAGGTTCGTCTGGCCGGAGAAGGAATTAAATTCGCATGAGACAGAATAGCAAGAGAAAATTAAACAAAGCTTTATGAGGACCATGGCCTGGGGCCTTTCTTCCTGAAGGGAGAAAGGGCACCTGAGAAGTGGGGTGCAGAGAGTGGTTATATACCCCCAAACAGGGTGTTTCACATGTGATTGAAATGTCCCTCCCACAATAGTCACAAGTTTGCCCTGTCCACAGCACTTGATGGACACAGCTGGAGGCAAGTCTATTGTCTTGAGCTGGGTGGTCACAGGTGAGTGCAGCAATCAGTTCCTAGCCTAAGGAAAGATGCTTAATCCTTAAAGAAATGCCAACGTTGGGAGGGGGAGTCAATCATGGGAGATTACCACACAAGTACAGTAAGCAAAATGCAGCTTTAAGTCCTTGCCTTTGGCATCGATTAAGAGTTTCTAGAGAGAAGGTCATCTCCCCTTCCTGGTACAGAGAGGGAGATATCTTTACAGATGGAAAATTCCTTTACAATGTAAATGTCTCTTACAAAGGGTAAACAAGTTCTACTTTTCAGTTGCTTTCCTGTCTGCAAAGGAACCAGCCTCAAATAATCATGCCAAAGAGACATATCTTGGGGTGGCCATTTCCAGGTCCCCACAACATTTTGTCTATACAAAGGGAGGTTCTTAAAACCACCTATCATTTTAAGATAATTTGCATTCTGGGTGTTGCTAACTAGTAAAAAGTAAGATTTACCAGGATGGACTTCCTTGTGTAAATCCGCCAGCACACAGAACAGTGACGCAAAATGGACCAGCTCTCAGAATGTGTTGTCTGAAGCCTCTTTGAGTTTCCATTTGCCTCTGTAATCTGGAAACTCATTGCAATTGTAAATAGACCCATCTGTTCATATGTAATTTTGGAAAGAGAAGTCTTTTGTTAGTGGCGTTCACTGTTGCTCAGGTTATCAGTGGAGTTTATCACCTTTGTACATGCACTCGGTACAGGTAATAGGAACACAGCATCAATGTCATTTATTTATTGCATATTCTTAATTTTTTATTATTCCAGAGCCAGTTAATCATTGAAAAGATTACATCTTTGAACAGGAAAAATTGTTTTCTTCTACCAAGCTTCCCAGATCTGTCCCTTCAAACCATATTTTTGTTTTTTTAAACAAAAAACTCATTCTGTCTTCATCTCTTCACACAAACACTTTGAATGCCATGATGTGGCATAAAGGAGCGATCTTGAAAGGAACCTCAAAAGCAGCTAGTCTCATCCCCTTAGCTTACAGATGAGGAAATGGTCTCGGAGAGGTTGGGACTTTGCTACCTTCCTCCTGATGCCTTGGCTGAAGCCCTGTTTTTGCAGGCAGATGCTGATGTGCTGAATCTACAAGACAGTTCTCCTGTTTGGCAAATAAACTGTTAAGAAAGTGTTTATTCGGGTAGACTTTTGAGTGTGTCTTAAGGCAAAAGCTGGCAAATGGTCAGTAAGGATTGGTCATCAGTTAAAAACGTCTTCACCAAAACATGGGACATGGTCATTTCCATCCCTCCTGGCTGACATTCTCCTTTTGGATGAGGTTGCATGCGTGGCACTTGTGCAAGAATGTGGATTCCAGCGAAGACTTTGGAGGTGTGGCATATGTGCCTTCTTCATACCACTATTTGGAAACTGGTGTACTAAGTAGCTCGTACTTGATGGTCTCTTTCAGTGTTGTACATGGTTAAAACAAGCCTATGGAGCCTGGATGAAAATTACACCTACTATTTTTGTTCTTTAATTTTTATATATGTAATCACTACAAAATACTATTTGTAACTTATATTTAAGTTATGAAGCATAATAAAATCAACACCTTGAACCACTATCCAACATATGAACTAGAATTGTATTTTTTAAATTATGGTGGCAACCTAATTGTAGGTTTCTGACTCCACTTGTTTTTTTAATGTAATGGAAAATTAATATTAGCAAGTATGTGAGTAGAAAGGATTCAGTACTGTTTTGGGAAACTTTTGTCCAGATATTCTGTGTGTTTACATATATACACAATTATCACAAAGTAAAATGTTTTTCTTATATCTTATCTCTTTTAATGTTATCTTATTTCTTATTTTTCTCAAAAAGTTTAAGAAATATTGAATTAGAATATTACCAAAACCATCAAAGTCACTTGCAATCCCATACCTCTACCCTATGAGAGGTACCATCTTCTTGAATTTTTGTGTTTTTTATTCTCTTGCTCTAAAAATAGTTTTGCCACATATGTATGTAGCCTTAACAACTTCTTTTTAGATTGACTTTATTTTGTGCTTTATAAAAAATGATCATGTGGTATGAAGTCTTCTGTGACTTGTTTTTTTTCTGTCAATGTTGTTTTTAAGATTTATGCTTACTCTTAGATGCAACTATGGTTCATTCATTTTCACTGCTGTGTAATATTCCATTGTATGACTTTTCTACAACTTACTTATCTGTTTGCCTGTTCATGAACATTTGACCTGATTCCTGTTTTTCATTTTCTACTCTTATGGACAATGCTGCTATGAATATTCATGGACATGTCTCCTAGTTGCTTTATCAAGAATACCTCTAGGGTTGTGTGTTACGCAAACATTCTATTTTTTAAGATAATGCTAATGTGTATTCCAGAGTAAATATGTCAGTCTTCATTCCCACCTGTAAAATATTAGAATTCTCAGTTGTTCCATATCCTTGACAATGTTTGGTATTGTTAGGTGTCCTAAATTTTGCCCGTTTGATTCAAAGTTTTTTCCAATTTTTATTTTTTTTCTCCTCTTGTTTACATTTTTCATTAATAAAAATGTAATTTTGATAAACACAATGAAAAATTAATTTAGTTTTAATTGTTATTTAACATTACTCACCTGGGGCTGTTTTGCTAGTATCTTAAACTGGTCCCTTTCTCTTTGTCTGCAGACGATGCCAGAAAGAAACAAATCAAATGGACTTTACTTCAGAGATGGAAAGTGTCGAATTGACTACATTCTTGTATACAGAAAATCCAACCCCCAGACCGAAAAGAGAGAAGTATTTGAAAGAAATATTAGAGCAGAAGGATTGCACATGGAGAAAGAGGTAAATAGCTTGGATGAGACAAAATAGAAATATGCATCTACTCATTTCAAGAGGCAATTTAAAATAGAAGCAACTAGTCATTATGTTAACTGAATGTTTCGTCTGGTCAGTTTGCCAATCTGCAGTGTTCAAGGAATGTTCCAGCAATTAGACATTTGCAGCACATAAAACTGGGTAAAATGCAATCGCCCTCTCTGGAGGTTGTTTTCACATTTCAGGAAGCATAATGGACTTGGGCATCCTCACACCAGAAGAAACTGGCTGGTTTGGCCAAAAACAGCTGGAACTTACAAAATGATTCCAGTTTTAAGAGCCATTTGCATTGTTTTTATCAGGTTCCCAAACTCAAGAGTTATCTTGAGTGTGTGGCTCTACCACGCTCCTTCCTTCCTCTCTGCATGAAGAGTTTTAAAAGAAAAATTTAGTAAGGAATGTACAAGAGGCCCAGCCAGGCCTCTGATAATAATCTACAATGGGATTGCTGTGCACCCAGAAATACTGTGCACATTTATAGAACTTGGCCCTGTTAGCTGGATTACATAACGCTTCTCAGATTTTCCCTAAACATTGTGCAAAGTTTCTGAAGCTTTTCGGAGTCAATAAGAAAAACATATTGACAGTTAAAAATGTTTGCTTCTGATTCTGCTCCTCAAACCTGAGGGGACAGATCTTGGAAATCAGGCACCCGGGATTTTCTTTGTACAGTGCTGGTTGCATGCTGATCTGGGGACACTTCAGATAAATGGGATTTTTCCAAATCTGATAGATTGACCACAACTCTTGAGCATCTATAAAACAAGCAGTATTTTTCTGGAATGTCTCCAAAAAGAGAATTAGAAAAATGGTGAGGTGAGTGTGGCCTTAAGGGAAAAGGTTCTTCTCCTCAGGAAAGTGGAACCAGATGGCTCAAAAGACCATCTCAGTTGGGTGTTCCCCAAGAGCAACAAATGGAATTAAATATGTTGTTTTTTCCACTTTTGTGAGGTTCCAGAAATTCTTTCATGTACCTATTGAACATATCTTTGATAACTCTTGTTCTTCAAGTTCTTTTGAAACAACTCTATAACTCTTTTCCTAACATTAATAGTGCATTAATATTTTCACCCTTAAAAGTCATTCCTTCATCTTTTGTTCTTTCTGCTAAGTTTCAAAATTTTTATAGAAAGAAATATCTGAATTGCTACATGATCCTAAATAATGAAAGTTCTTCCTCTGATCCGTTCTCTGATCCATTCCCATCAAAACTAGGTAGCTTTGTTCAATTAATGAAAGATGTATATTTTAAGCTTCATAACTATTTTCTCCATTCCTGGGGTTTCTTCTGCATAGGTCTTTTCAATGTCATTTCATGAGTTGTTAGTTAAAACTCAAAAAGCCTAATATTTTTCAAATAATACACATTACAAAAGAGATGTGTTGGTCAGTAGTCTACTATGGACCATGGTATGATGATGGACTGTTCTTGTGATTTTGATTGTATACGAGATAATTCTGTTTGGTTATAATTTTTAAAAATTTTAATAGCTAGGTACTTATTTTAATGTATACTAGAAAAAATAGCAATTGAAAAAAGAGTGATGTCACCATACGGCAAAACTTCATAAAAATTTACCTAATCATCTCTTCCTCCCCTTACCCTCAAAAGTTCTTCTCTGGGTGGCAGCTCCCTTATTTCTCCTTTTTCCCACAATCCTCTATTCATAACCAACAACTAGGTTTTCCTCTTTCTGGGGACTTCTTTCTAAGCAGCCTTTCCCAATGCTTGGCTCCAGTCTCTCCCTGCTGCCCATACCCTTTGCATAAATGGCACAGTTGGCTCTAAGTCAGCCTCTGAGCTCTGCTTGGCGTCCTCACAACCTCAGCCAACTCAGCAAGAAAAGGGGCCTTTGCAGGTTCTTCCCTTCTTAGGAGGCAGCAGGAAATTATAGATAAATTAATTTTTCCTGTCACAAGTAATTAAAATAAAATGTCCCTTGGTTGAACAGTAAACAAACCTGTGTCTACATTGTGTTATTAGATTTAGAAACCATCAGAAGCACTCTTACTTAAATCAAGTGTTTTATAAACAGCTGCAGCAGAGAGACTACAATTTTATTATTTCAGCTTCCAGAAGTTACTTCAACCTTTTATACATAAAACAAAGAACTTAGTTCAAGGTGGAAAAGAAAAAAGAAAAGCCAGGAAGCTTACTGTGATTCCATATATGTCTGAAATGATTAACACTAGGTACATCTTATGAGTTATTAGTATCTTCTTCATTAGCTGTGTGTCATGATGTCCAACAATTATGGCAAACATGTTTCACAGACATAGAGGCTTATGTTTCCAAGTGGATAAAGACAGGCTCTGTAGTTAGACAGTTTGACAGTAAGGAGAATGCTTCTCTCTTTTAACATTGAATGTCAAGAAACACAACTAGGAGAGTCATTAATTCATGATAAAAGTGAGGACATAGTCAAATTTAATCTGTCTTAAAACTTTTGCCCCTGCCTGATTAGTCAGCAGGTTAGTGCTTGCTTTGGCACCCTGGGTCTTTAATATTCTGTAACTCATCTTTCACATTAGCCGAGAGAAAGCCAAAGCACAGCAAAATTCCCAAGTAAGATGTCATTAAGTTCAAGTGATTCACTTATTAGTGTCTATCTGTTTAAAAAGATCCCCTTCCTAAAGGTAGACTTATATATATAAATTCACATTTTCTATTTTGATATTTTTTCGTGTTTAATTTTATGTCCATCTTTGACCCTTTGGTACCTATTTTGAAATCATTATCATCAATAAGAAGTTTATCTTTTCCTTCAAATAAGTAGTCAAATCATGGATGACTTGAATTACTTAGAATATGTGAGTAGCAGTTGTATTAATAGAACTTTCTTTCTTTCGAATCATGCAGAACATGGGGGAAACCCCATGTCATTACAGGCATTACAAAATAACTATAATCAGATAAGTCATACCATCTTGATGATAGTTAATTCATTCAACATTTATTGCACACTCACTCTGTCAGGCACTAAGAACACAGCAGTGAATAAAACACACAAAAATCTCTGCCCTGTTGGAACTTAAGCACAAAATAAATAAGTAAATATATATATCAATAATTGCTAAGGAGAGAAAGTAAAGCAAGAAGTGTTGGGAGGGCTTTCAGTTTTACAAAAATTGGCAAAGGTGGGCCTCTCTTCCAGGGAAAGAGAACAGCAAGCACAAAGGCCCTGAGGCAGGAACATGCCTGGTGTGTTCATGGAACAGTGAAGAGGCCAGTATGACAGGAGTTGAGTGAGCAAGGTGGAGAATAGTGAGAAAATATACCAGAGAGGCAATGGAAGCCAGATGACATCAGACCTTAGCAGTCACTGGGAACTTTAGCTTTTCTCTGAGTAACAGAGTTTTGAGCAGAGGCATGACAAGATCTGCTTTCTGTTTTATTAAGGTCATTCTGGTTGCCTGGTGACTTTGGACTGTGGGCAGGGGTGAGTTGGCAAGGGCAGAAGCATGGAGGTCAGTCAGGAGATTTGTTGCAAGAATCCAGGAAAGAGATGATGGTGGCTTCATCAGTGCACAGTGCACAGAGGAGATGTTGAGGAGAGTAGAAAGTACCGCTTATGGGAATTGCAGACAGATTGAATGAATGGTATGAGAGAGAAGAGTCATGGCTGTTCATCTGTCATATGCTATTCATTAGGGAGTTGGAAGAAAAGAGTTGCCATTTATGGGATGCAGAGAAGAGTGGGTCCCTTGTAGACATATTAAGTTTCAGGTGTCCCAGTGGTCCATGTGTTGAGGATGGAACAGTCTGGAATATAGGGAGAGATCTCCAGGCTGGAGATATCCATTTGGTTGAGATCACCAAAAGAATGACTACAAATAGAAAAGAGATCCAAGGATTAACCTTTGGGACACACAAGCATTATGAATTTGGAGGATAAAAAGGAGCCCACAGAAAGAAGCTAGGAGGAAACCTAGAGTGTGTGGGGCTGGAGGAGAGAGCTTCAGGAGGGAGAGAGCAAGTGACTGTGTCAAGTTCTGCTGACAGGATGAGTAAGATCAAGACCAAAAGTTAATCTTTGAATTTAGCAATGTGTGGAGGGTTTTGGCGAGCTGATCAAGAGAAGTTTCCTTGGAGGGGTGGAAGTGAAACCATGACTAACATGTGTCCACAAAAGAATGGAAGGGGAAAATTTGGAGACAGCAAATATAAATAGCACTTTCAAGGAGGTTCATGATAAAGGAAAAGAGAGAAAATGGGGTGATAAATTGAATAAGAAATTGGGTCAAGAAAGAATTCTTTCTGTTTAAGATGGGAGAAATAACTGCATGCTTTCATGCTACTAGAAATCATGTATTTGAGAGGCAAGATTGATGTTGTGGAAGAACAAAGAAGAATTTTTGGAGCAATGTCATTGAGTGATGAGAAAAGATTGACCACAGATTCCTCCCATTGCACAGACCGCCTGCCTGCAGCTGTGCCCATAGTTGCAGCCTTTCCCCTGGTGCGAAGGCCCTGGCCATGCTCCTAGCTAAGGCCAGCCCTTCACTTTGGGCACAGGACCCCATCTTCTCAGTCCTACTCAAGGACATTGTCCTGAAAAGAGATAAAATATAGTAAGCTTTAAAAATGAAAATGCACAAAATAATGCAATCTGTCAAAACTGTTTCTGTTTTCACTCATCTCTCAGAAGAATTAAACATCTAACTGCAGTAAATACATGCACAGCACTCAAGGTTGGGCATCTTGGACATTTTTCTTTGAGATGACAAAAATTGTATGAATAAAATTTTCATTCTTGCATTCATTAAGCATTTACTAATATCATCCCCATTTTATAGATGAGACAGTTGAGACAAAACAGTAACTTGTCTTAGGTGACAAGGCCAGTAAGAGAGAAAGCCAAGATTAAAATCTGAGCATACTTACTCTTTACCTGTATGTCGTGTTTATTCCTGGTATCTAAAGATAGAGGTTAGGAGACTGGCTGAGAAGACAGGTGGAGCTGGAAAGGAAAAGAAGGAACCAGGAAAATTGGGATGTGTACTGAAGTAGGGGGCTTCCTAGACTGTAGTTTTGTGCACTTTGGCTGCCAGTAGCCATGGATTTGAATCTTGGTACAACCATTTAAGAGCTGAGTGATCTTGAGCAGTTTACCAAACTCTTCTAGATTTGTTTCCACATTTTTCAAAATGAGGACAATATTATTTACCATGAACTGTGGGAGGACTAAGTGAGCCCACATGCATGAATACACAGTACAGTGGAAGTCTTTGTTTTTTATTTCATCTTACCTGTTTATTTTACCTTCCATTAATGGCAAGTAATATTTATTTTCCATTTATGACTGTGATATAAAAGTTCTCTATAGAATAAATATTTTAAACAGTGAGTCAATTTATGGAAATATAGGAGATTAAAATATTGTAGATAATATGCAAATTTGGCAAAAATTGAGAAGGTGGCACAAACATGATTGCAGTCTGCTACTTACCTAGTAGTTGTGGTGGACAGACCCTAAAATCTGTGATGCCTGCCTCCTCGTTGTCATGCCTTTGTATAATTCTCTCCCTTTGAGCTCAGGCAGGAACTGTGACCTTTAACCAATAGAATATTGCAAACGAAGTGGAATGTTACTTCTGTGATTATGTTATGGTACATAAGACCCTGTCCCAGCTAACTGGAGTTAGACTCTCCTTTGCTGGCTTTGAGGAAGTAAGCTACCATGTTGTGAGACAGTTGATGAAGAGGGCCACGTGCAAAGAAAAGTGGTCTGGTCTCTAGGAGCTGAGAGTGCCCCCAGTTGACTGCCGGCAAGAGAATAGGAACCTCAGTCCTACAACCACAAGGAGATGAATTATGCTGACAATTGAGGGAGCTTGGAGGCAGATCTTTCCTCAGCTGAGCCTCTGATGAGACTGAACCCTGGCCAAGACCTGTATTGCAGCCTGCTGAGACTCGGAAGCAGAGGACTCAGCTAGGCTCTGCCTGGATTTCTGATCTACAGAAACTGTGAGATCATTAATGTGTGTTGTTTTATACCCCTAAGTTTGTGGTCATTTGTTACGCAGCAATAGATAACTAATACCGTGGTTAAGGGTCTGGGGTCAGACATCGGAGTGCTCATTTGGTTCCACCATTGAAAGCTGTATGCCCTTGGGAGAGTTAGCTCATCTGCAAAGTGAGGCTAATAATGGGATCTATTTCCTGGGTTATTATGATAATTAAGTGAGATAATTCATAGCAAGTGTTTGTCTCTCTACCTGTCATATTGTAAGCATTTAATAAATCTTTATTATTACCATAATTATAATTATAGTTATTATGATATCATAACAACTAATACAGCACATTAACACTTTTACTTTTAAAACAGTTTTTCAAGGCTAACTTCTTGGAAAATTTTTCATACAGCTTACAAATCCCTTAAAATGTTACCATTAGGAATAGCAACATCAACTGACCATATATTGCTAATGTATATGCATTAATGAGAGTTAGGATTATCTTTAATGCTCTTGGAAGAGCTCAGAATACATTAGGTAATAAGTCTAGCATTGTCACAGTTCAAACACATATCTGCTTCCAGAAGATTTGGTTTTGGATTCATCAGGGAATGAAATTATAGGTCAACCCAGAACTAAAAAACTACTTCATTCCCCATCTTCGTCTCACTTTATCCCTATTCAAGGGAAAACTTCACAAAGATTTCCCTGTATAAGGATATATACCTCACCCAGATTATTCTCTGCCTTCATAAGCTTGCTGCCCATACTGTTCTCTTTTTCATCCCTGTTTATGTTCTACAACTTCATCCAGCTTGTTACTGTAGATGCCCTCTCAGGATCCAGAGCTCTGAGAATATTAGGAGAAAAGAACCAGGGACTTTTCCATTCCTTCACAATTAAAATCACAATCATGTGTCTAAAATAAATGAATGTCAGGACAAACTGAACTACTCAAATTCCTGTGCACTAATATTTTCTGGCCTCAGAAGAGAAACTCAGACCTTACTCCACTCAGTAATCTCCACTTTTTTATATGTTACACGTATTATTACCAAGGGTCTCAGGTTGGGGTGAAGACAAATGAGAACTGAGGACAGACCTAAGAAAAGAATGAAGAAAGCAGATTTTCTTCTGTACATCAAAGCCTGGAGATTACTTGAATGTCTGTCTTAATCCATTCAGGCTGCTATAACAAAATAGCATAGACTGGGTGGCTTATAAACAACAGACATGTATTTCTCACAGTTGAAGAGGCTGGAAGTCCACGATCAAGGTGCCTGTAGATGCAGTACCGTGCCTTGTGAGGGCCCACCCCCTGGTTCATAGATGGCGTCTTCTCACTGTGTCCTTACTTGGCAGAAGGGGCTAGGGAGCTCTCTGGGGTCTCTCATGAGGGCTCTGCTCTCATGACCTAATCACTTTGCAAAGGCCCCACCTCCTAATACCATTACCTTGGAAGTTAGGATTTCAACATAAGAATTTTAGGGGACACAAACATCCAGACCACAGCAGTGTCTTTCAGGAGTCATTGTTGATCTGTACTTGCAGTGGCCTTTTTTTTAGGGGGTGTCTTAGGTTGAATTTCTTTCCTAAGCAGAAGCAGAGACTGAGGTGAGGATTCTTGCTAAAGCTGTTGCTTGGTGGAGTGCTCTGAGGAGACGGGGGAGTAAAGGAGGTAAAAAGAGGGCAAAGGAGAAAAGCTAAGTCGAGAGTGTATTCTCTGATCCAGCAGGGAAGCTCTAGAGGACAGAGTGCACTACAGCTGGTTCACCTTTAAAGCTAGGATCCTTGTGTCCATCAGTCATTGTCTAGGTCTGTAGAGATGCTAGGAGGTGGAGGTGTTCCTATTTGCCTAAGGGTGATTTTCCAGCACTCAAGACAACTGGACTTCCTGGCTGGGCACCAGTCAGCATTCATTACCACTGATACCGAGAGATTGTAGTAGCGATGCTACCAAATCAGTGATTTTCAGACAGCCCACTTTGAGATCCCCCAAATAAGGGAATTCATGGGAGTCTTTGATGGGTGTGAAGAAAGAAAGAGCAGAGGCACACAGGCATTTATTCTGCTTTAATTTGCCCAATCTTTCCTCTAAGTTTAGGAGATTGCATCTTAAAGGCATGGATTCTGTGTGGCTAGTATAGTCACTTTGAGAGCAAAGACTGTATCTTACTGATTATTATATCTCAAAGATTTGCCCCAGTGCTTAGCTTATTGAATTTTGTGTTTGCTACAAAAGATTGTGAATAGCTTATTTCCATGGTGTGTCCGGATAACACCATTCAATTTAGTTTCAGAGTTTCTCAACCTCAGCACTATTGACATTTTGAGCTGGATAAGTCTTTGTTGTAGGGGCTGTTCTGTGCACTATGGGATGTTTAGCAGCATCGTTAGCCTTGCTACTAGTTCAAGTAGCACTTCCCTCCATGTTATGACAACCAAAAATGTCTTCAAGCATTGTCCTATGTCCCTGGGAGCATGGGGGGCAAAATCATCCCTAGTTGAGAACCACTTAGTTAGACCCTTTGATCCAGTGTTATGTATTTTGTTGCCATTTACTTGAAGTAGCTAGAAAAATTATAGGCACCTATTCCATTCTTTCATCCATGTGGACCAACTGATTTAAGTACCCTTGAATCAGAAAGAGACCTTACATTTGAGGGGAAGAATAGGGTAGGTTAAGATTGGCCTTTCAAGTAAGACAACTGGGATTTAGATCCACTTCCTACTTCATCACTTACTAAGTAAATAACCAGACAAGGCTATTAACCTCTGTGTGCCTCCATTTCTTTATTAAATGGCAGATAATTTCTATCTCATATGGCTGTTATGAGGATAAAATGAGTTAATACATTATAGCATGCTTAGAAAAGAGTCAGGCACTTATCAAGTGCTCAATGCATGGTTGTTGTTGGTATTCATAAAGAAGGGAGTGGCTTCAACCACTGGTTATCCTGTTTCCTGATCTGCAGTCAACTTTGTCACCTTTTGGACTGAAGGTCCCTGGCATGTGTCTAGGGAAAGCTGAAGGGAGCGGGTGGCCGGCAAGAGATACCAATGGTAAGCCGCACCTCATCAGCAGGACTCAGTCCTTTTTGGTGTCACCTCCCACTACCCTAAATCAGGCCGTTAAAATCCAGGGTCTTATTCTCACTGGTTCATATTAAGGCAGTTTCATCAAACTGGTGGTGAGGACGGGGCACTCTCTCTGCCTTACTTTTTCTGTCTCTCTCCCTCCCTCTCCCTTTTTCTCTCACTCTCTCTTCACTTAATTTTGCTATAATTTTTGAAACCCGTTTAAAGTTCTGAGGACCTAATTATTATTGCCTCAACTGCTGCTGCTTCTTTTGGAAGACAAAGTTTAATCAAAACATTTTTGCTGCCAGGTCAAAATGACCAGTACAAAGTTATCTTGAACGGATTTACTGAAAAGATTATTTTAAATCAATGTGTATTTCACATGACTCTTGGATATTCTTTTGCTCAAGACAGAACAATGTTAAGGAAAAAAACCACTGATTATACAAGGCACAGCTGAAGAACTGAGGGCATATCATGAACTATTGTTACCATCCCACAAGAAGAAACTTGGTTAATCTAAAAGATCTTCTTAGCGATCTAAATTGAACCTGTCTAATTATGAAACACAAATATTGTGTTTTATATCAGAATGCATCCCATAAAACACATTGTCATCATTTGTTACATACGACACGT
Source organism: Equus asinus (assembly GCF_041296235.1). Lineage (NCBI taxonomy): Eukaryota > Metazoa > Chordata > Mammalia > Perissodactyla > Equidae > Equus > Equus asinus. The sequence goes on from NC_091793.1 coordinate 40,720,926, forward strand.
GGGCGTCATATTGTTGCAGCTATGAAAGGAAATGATGTCCTTTCTTTATGGTGTTATTTTTGTTCCTATTCTTACTGTGTATCATAACATATGTTAAATTCTGAAAATTATGTAAAATGTATTAGGTATATGACACTAATTATTCATTAAAGGGATGGAGAGATTTCAAAACTTTGAAGTAGTCCGGAGAACTGTAAATGCATGGTCTCCTGCTTGTAATCCTTACAAGTGGAACCTTTGAAAAAGGTGAACTGTAAACTGAATTTTATTAACCAAGCCTGATATGCTTTAGTTGCAAAAGTGATGATGCAGCACTGTCCCTTGAGGCAGGGACCGAGGCTTAACTCACTTCCTGTTGTGTGTTAGGCATATTTTAAGAGCAATCAATGGTGTCTGAGGATTTCATTTCCAGATGGAGTCATTCTTCACTCATTCATCAAATATCTAATGAGTATCTACCATTATTGAGGGAGGAAGGGCATTAAATAAACAAATATGTCAGGTATGATGAGTGCAGAGGAGAAAATATGCAGGAATGCTGGGAGGGAGTCACTCTTTCCTTCCTTCCAGGAGTTCAAGGATAGTATGATAATGAGGGAACTAAGCACAGAGAGAAATTGGAGTTTGCATTCCTAAACCCAACTCTCTAAGGCAATTTAGAGTGTTCCCACTGTTGGGATTACCTTTCCCTTGAGTTTGCCCATGTGTGGGCTGGGATGAGAGTAGGAAGAATAAGTGGAACAACTGAATGGCGGGGGGGGGGGGGGCGGTAAATTAGAGGAGGGGGAACCAGCTGGGTTTGGCTGGGGGAGGGAGTGGGGAAGACTGGTGATTGCATCTAAACAACCTCTCCTGGGCACAGAGCAGAGACAAATCAAGTGTATGAGCAGGGCTGGGACCTCTGGGGAGACCTGGCCTGGTTGCAAACCCCTCCCTCTCTTGCTCTTTGCCATTCATCAGTTTAGCTTCCACCTCTTTTGGGCTTTCACACTTTTGTTTATATATGCACCAAAGTTTCTTCTTTGAAAGTCTTCTCTAGTGCTTGTAGCTGTTTGGCTCTTCTTTCTGGTGGGGTTCTGTCAGAAGACAAACCACTCTGGGTCTTCCAAGATGAAGAGTTTCATACAGAGGCTCATACCACTGCTGAAAAGGCTGGGGAGAGATGGGCAGGGAAGTCACCTCCAACTACTTTCTGAAGCAGCACGGCGTGGGTCCCCAGAGCTGGCCTGGAAGCCTCTAGGGATCTCAAGAATGTCTGACTTTGGCACAGATGATTCTCAAAAAAAACTTACCCAAAGCTGTCTCTAACTTATACAACTGTCTCTAACTACCTACCTGGGATGAGAAATAGCCTCCTCTTTTCCACCTCCCAGATTTCACCTGAGCACCCCTCATCTTCCCACATGGAAGAGGATTCTGGGAAATATAGTCCCAGCTTCTCCTTGGCAATGTGCAGAGGGGCTTCAGAAGGACTGGACAGAGATGCCAAACTGACAACAAACAATATAGGGCAGCCACCAGCCCTGCTTCTAACAGGTTTGACTGGCCACCTGTCCCTTCATTTAAGGCTATGCCAGCCCCCTCTCTGTCATACCCAAATGGTTTTACAGTTGTAAGTCATGAACCCTAATGTCGCCCCTCCAGGTGATGGTGGAATAGTTTTTTCTGGTGTTTCACATTGGCACGGCTGGGCAAATTGCCCGCAGTCACAGTACCTCCCCCACACCTTTGTTCTGATGCTAACACTAGGCAGTTCTCTTTCTTCAAAGCCGAGCTAAATTCATTGAGAACAAATCTTTAATTTGAGAGTGAAACAGTATTAGTCGCAAACCTGGAGGAAGAGACATCCATGTGTTTGTGATGCAGGGGAAAGGGGAAGAACAAAGGAAAGACCAGTTGAAAACTCCTTCCCCCACAACTGCCCACAAGAGGAATAAAAGAGGAAGGTTCCCTCTACCACTTCCAGCTCCTGTTATGCTAGAGTGTCAGTCGTCATGCACACATGTATCGAGTGTCTATTATATTCCAGGCACTGTGCCAGGCAGTAGAGAATCAAAAATGAAGTGTTCCAATTATCATTGCGTAACAACTCCAAAATGTGTGGCTTAAAACAATAGGCATTTATTTTACTCTCAAATCTGCAATTGGGTAGGGCTCAGCACAAACAGCATTTCTCTGCTCCATGGAGCATCAACTAGAGCAGCCCTTCTAGGGGTCTGGCAGACCCCCTTTCAAGATGGCTGACTCACATACCTGGAAAGTTGGTGCTGGCTGTCAGCTGGGGTTCATTTCCATGTTGGCTTCTCCACAGGCTTCTCTGAAGCTTCTCTGCCTCAGGCTTCCTCATGACACGGTGACTGGGTTCCAACAGAACAAGGTAGAAGTGCATTTTTATTACCTAGACCCAGAAGTGTTTCTTCTGCTGCACCCCATTGGCAGAGACAGTGTCAAAGGGAAGAGATAGAGATTCCACTTCTTGATGGAGATTGACAGGGTCCTACAAGATGTATGGGATGAAAGCTATTGTTGGGGCATCTTTGGAAAATACAACTTGCTACAATATGCTCAGTGTGTTTGAGGACTAGCAATGAAGACAGACGTAAAGCAGATGATTAGAATGTAGCCCCGAAAATTTTCCATGAAAGCACTAAGGGAACTTCAGACTCTACCTAGAGGTTTCAGGAAGTGACCTGGGTTTTGAAAGATTAAGAGGTATTTACCGAGCAGGAAATTAGAAGGGCGTGGCACTCCAGACAGGAAATAGTATGAGCAAAGGCACAACAACTTCTGATTGAGGCATCACGGCTCCTCTGTGCATCTCTGCTTCTCCAGTTGGAGTGGGAATCCCATGAGGACTGAAGGGTTTCCCCACAGAGCCTAGCATAGTGCCTGGCTCATCATTTTATCTTGACTTTCACATTGTTTATGTTCATTCAGCAATTTCCCATGAATATAATTTACATCAAATATAACTATTCTCCTAGGCCTTAATGACTGGACTGATACTAGCCAGATACATATTTTTTTAGTTATTTTTTCAAAGTGACCTAACCCAATATCATTGAGACTCTTTGCAACTAAATCCATCCCAGAGTACTTCTATTAAAATAGTCATCTTATTGCTGGATTTCTTTCAGGCCAATTGTTTTACTAAACCAACTATACCAGCTATTACCTGCGAACTTAACTAAGATCATGATGGTCTTCCAAGATGGTGTTTATTGCTCACTAGAGTTCTTTGTTTTCTGCCTCCATCCTCCATTCTTTTTCTACATATGTCGAAAATAAAAAGACCTTTACAGAAGGCTGGAAGTGGAGCAGGCAGAAGAATGAAATCGTACTGCATACAATTTTCCTTGACCTTAGCAGTCCAGTAGGTAGGAAAGAAAATTATACGCAGTGAGACCTCGTGTCCATTAGTGTTTCAGAAATGCATTATATCTCCTCTTGGGGCTTCTCCTCCTCCGCAGTCTGTAGGTTCCTTGGTTTAGCCAGGATATTATTTTGGATTGCACAGCAGTAAATCACTTTGGCATTCATTTGAGGCTGCCTTGATTCAGTTTATCAGACATTAATAAGTGTCTGTGGGTCTTCTGAAATCTAGTCCTTCATTCGGTGACTCATGGATAACACTGTATGTGTTATACTTGAGGTGTCCACTGATTGCTGGGCTCTTCCACCCTGTGCTTCTCTGTACAAACTCCAGTCAAATGAAAAACTGCTAGTCTTGAGTCTTCATGTCACATAGTGCTTCATTTGGTTGGCAAAACAAAGATAAGAAGTAATCAGCAAGTATGTATTGAATTTTAGTTTGTGATTTTCCTTTTTTTTTTTTTGTCTTTTTCTATTTATACTTAGCAAAGCTGTAGCTTAATCTCCCTTTAAAATGAAGTCTCTTTAGGGAAAGAGAATTCTAAGTAAACCCTGAAATAGTTGGAGCCCATACTTAGAACTGGAACTTGCTTTGAATGGGTTTAAATGTTCTAAAATGTCATTGGGAAGTATATTGAAAATGATAATGAGCCTGCTGATTAATTGTCCCAAACACTTTTTGACCATCATTTCGTTTTCCTTATTACTTAGCTTTGATTCCATAGTCCATCATTATGACTGCTTGTTTATGAGCACCTGAATCCTCTCAGTCTTTTGACTTATTTGCCTGGCAAAGCCTTGACCTTGATTAAATCCCTCTTTCTTTGTGTCTGCACCTGAGTGGGTTGAATGTTGCTGGGAAGATATACTGACTGGGTCACTTTGAATCATGATCACCATCTCAGGTGAGCACCAAAGAATGCCAGAAAGCCTAGTTGGTTTGCTCTCCCCCTCACCGTAACAATGAACTAACTTCTTTCCTCCTTCCCATCCTTTCCAAGCTTCCTTTCTTTGCCTCCTTATTTCTTTCATGTATTCATTTTTTTTCAATCATTCAATAAATATGTGGTACCTGGCACAATTCTAGGCACTTAGAATACATCAGTAAGCAAAACAAAGAGCCTCTATCTTGCAGTGCTCACATTCTAATGGGGAGATAGTGAACAACAAACATAAGTAAATGATATAGTATGTTAGAAGGTGATAAATGATATGGCAAAGGCAAAAGTAGAACAGAGTACGAAAGTACTGGGGATGAAGACTGAATAAGTGAGGGAGTTGGCCAACTGTTGTTTCACGTTTTCTGTCTCATCCCTCAACCATCACACCTCCTTGATCTGCAACTCCCGCCGCTACCACCATCACACAAAGGCTCTGCTGATAACCTTGCCTATCCTCAGAGAGAATAGAAGCCACTGAACAGGATCTTCTGTGATATCCCCACACTCTCTGCCTTCCCTCTGTTACTATGCATGAAGTGTTGCCGCTGTCCTGGGAGCCTTCCTATTATGTGCTGAATCTCTTCCCGTTTCACCTTCTCAAGGACTTTGCTCCTGTAATTGTCTCCTCTCTCCCTTGCATCATCAGTTTTTGCTCTCTACTCAATCATTGCAAACATGCTTCTGTAACTCATATCTTAAAAAGAAAACTCCCTTGACCCGCATATTCTCCTCCAATGATGGCCCCATTTCTCTTCACCATTTCACAGAAAAACGTCTTGAAAGATGTGTCTAGCATCACTGTCTCCATTTCCTCCCCTACCATTCTCTTTTCAAACGACTCAGTCTGAGCTTTCTCTCCAACCATTCCACAGAAACTGCTTTTATAAAGGTCAGCTATAGCCAAATCCAGTGGTCATGCCATCACTGTTATCTTACTGGCCTTGTCAGCAGCATTCCTGTACATGGTGGATCAGTCATTCCTTGAAACACGTTCTTCTCTTGGCTCTGGAGACTTTTTATGTTACCCTGGATTTCTCCCTTCCTCTTTGGCCCTTTCTCAACCTCCTTTGCTCACCATCCTCTTATATCTGATCTCCAAATATTAGAGCATCCTAAGACCTGGGTCTTCAGTCCCCTTTCCCTCTATATCTATCTCCCTGTGGTCTCATGCAGTTCCATGCAGATCTTTTTATAACTTCTACATGTCATTCAGGGCTTTGTCATATTAAAGGCTTAAGGCAAGAGGATTTACTTCTTAATCTCAGGACAGCAAGGGGAGGAAGAGGGAGGAGAGAAACTGTTTTTGTAGTTACCAGGAACCCAGCATTACAGAAGCTTCATCCAGACACCTCCTCTGTGGCAGTGAAAGGTGAATCACACACCAGTCTTTGAGGCTTCTGCTCACAACTGAATGGTGGGAGCTTACCATGTGGCTTCAGCCTACCACAGTGGGCCAGGAGGCTCAAACTTCCATATGCCCTGAAGGAGAGGAGAACCAGATGCCAAGGACTCACTAATGGCACCCATGAAGCAAGGTTTCAAATGCATTACCTAATATTATATGCTTATATATAATATTATCTAAGAATATATAATTATCTAATATTTTATATATATCTTAGTCCTGTAAAGTAGGCAAAGGAGTTATATGAGCATTATACCAGTGAGGAACTGATAAGAGTTGAAGTATAATCTATCAGCTACATTTCTCTGTTATCAAAAATCTTATGAGCCCCATTTCTTAACAGCTTTTTCATAACATTTAGGTAAAAAGCACTTTGTAAGATATACTGCTATGTGCACTTTTATTGCATCCTCTAATTTTGATCAGCATTCCACCAAGAGATAAATAAAATAGGCCTAGGAGGGATGTCATAACCTTTCCACACGCATTAAAAAGTATTTCCAAAGTTAAATTGCTTCTTTGCTGGCAGCAGGCACCCTGCTCATCTGTTCTTTATGGGTCATGCCTATGTCATGGCTGTTAATCACTGCAGTTTACTAAGGGCATAACGACATGTGGGTTATTGACTGGGTCATAACTGAATAGTTATCAGTGGGTTGGTCATTTGTGATAATATAAAGCGTAATTGTGATGATATAGTTGTCCCCAAGTTCAATTTGTCTAATGCATCATCTTGAAGGAAGAGGGACGTATTATGATGATCTGCAAGAAGTGAAAGGACTGTTGGCGTTGTGTAGATCAGAGCTGACGTTGCTTACTTCTGAGGAGAGATTTAGGACTTCACAGAGAAAGCATCCACAAGGGAGAATCTTCTCTCCTGTGCTCCCAGAAGACATTAGAACAACTTCATTTCATATTCATTATGTTATTTATAGTTAGTATAATAATTGCCCTGCTGAGGGGCTGGCCCCGTGGCTGAGTGGTTAAGTTCGCGCCCTCCGCTGCAGGCGGCCCAGTGTTTCATTGGTTCGAATCCTGGGCGCGGACATGGCACTGCTCATCAGACCACGCTGAGGCAGCGTCCCACATGCCACAACTAGAAGGACCCACAACGAAGAATATACAACTATGTACTGGGGGGCGTTGGGGAGAAAAAGGAAAAAATAAAATCTTTAAAAAAAAAAAAATTGCCCTGCTGAATTGTGAGTTCCCTGAGATCCAGGACCATGTCTTAGACTTCTCTGTGTCCCTAGGGGCCAATATAGTGCCTGGCATGTAGTTAAGATTACTTTAGGTGTTTGACTAATAAAATTGAATGACTTCATGATTGGTTATGTTGTAAGGAAGATAAGACATTTGCTTTACACATGGATCTACTGTGATCCTAAGTAAGTGAGGGAGGGAGGGTGTTCTATATCAGTGTGTATTAATTAGCACCACTCCTTAGATACAATCCCTCTTTCTGGTAGACTTGTAGACAAATGGGTCCATGTGACTAGTTATTTCTGTCCAACGGGCTGTGCACAGAAGTGACTGTGTCCCTGTGAGACTCTCTGAGCTCTGCCTTCCCTCTGGCACAGTGACCCATAATCTTGAATCACTGAGTCACTAAAATGTAGCATAAACAAGAAATAAACCTTTATCATAGCACCAGCCAATAGGTGTAATGTAATTTTAAATTTTCCAGTAGTTAAATATAAAAATTAAAAGAAACAGAATAAATTAATTTTAATGTTTTAGTTAATACAATATATCTAAATTATTATCATTTAAATGTGTAATCAATATAGAAATTGATAAGGTATTTTACATTGTTTTTTTCAGACATGGTAAGTCTTTAAAATCTAGTATATATTTTTTACAGACAGCATATCTCAATTTGTACTAGCTGTAGTTCAAGTTCTCAATAGCTACATGTGGCTAGTAGCTACCATATTGACAGTACAACTCTACCATTTTAAGTCACTGAAATTTGGGGTTATTTGTTGCTGCAGCATAACTTAGCTCATCCTGGCAGATACACCAAACTTTGGTTTTCTTCAGATATCCTGACGCAGTAAGTTTCCTAGGCTTGTTGTAAGTTTCCAGGGTTATGCAGATTAACCAAGAGCATGTTGCATCAGTGTTCACTTAATTGCAACACATGAAACCTCTGATGAAACATGAAAATTTGCACTTAGCTCTTCAGCACTGGACCTCCCTTGATAGTGGCTTAAAGGAGTATTTACTTGAGTTTCTCATAAATTTAAAACCATACTGAAATCTTTGTGGTAGCAAGAGGATGAATGTTTTCTGTCTAATAATAGTGTTTTAATAAAGTAATCAACAGCATGAGAAAGCTATTCATAGTCTAGATCCAAATATGTTCAAAAATTAATTTGGGAAACATCCTGAGTAATATCCTGAGTTCTGAGAGTACAGCTGTGAAGAAGCTGTACAGTCTCTTAGAGACAACAGTGAAATATATCATTACAGAATTAATTAATTGAAATATGACCTGTATTAGTTTTATATTGCTGCATAAGAGGTTATCTCAAACTTAGAGGCTTAAAACAATCTATGTTTATGATCTCATAGTTTCTGTGAGTCGGGAGTCTGGGTTCAACTCAACTGAGTCTTCCAATTGGGATCCTATAAGGCTGCATCTGGTGTCAGTCAGGCTGCATTCCCTGTTGGAGTTCAAGGTCCTTTCACACAGTTACTGGCAGAGTTTAGTTCCTTCTGGTTGTTGGACTGAGGTCCCCATTTTCTTGCTGGCTGCCAACCAGGCACTGCTCTCAGCTCCCAGAGGCCACTCAAGATTCCTTGCCCTCATAGGCCCTCTCTCAACATGGTAGCTTACTTCTTCAAAGTCAGCAGGAGAATCTCTCTGAACTCAAGATTCTCTTATAAGGACTCACCTGATTAGTTTGGGCCAACTCAAAATAATCTCCCTTTTGATTAACTCAAAGTCAACAAATTAGCAACCCAATCACAGGGGTGATATCCCTTCATATTCACAGGTTTGTACACTGGGCAGGTGGCAATCTTGGGGGCTGTGTTAGAATTCTGCTTGCCATATAACATGAGACCTGGCACAGCAAGATTTATTAGGCAGAGAAAACAGCATGTGAGAAAATCCTGAGACTGTCAGGAGTTGGGCAATTTGGAAAGAAGAAAAAAGAAGGCCCATGTGACTGGAACCCAGAGAAAGGAAAAGTGGCACAAGATAAGGGAGTGGCCAGGTCATGCATTGGCCACTTTAGTGATTTTCCAGAGAGCTGTGGAAAACCATGGATCACATGCATTTTTAAAGGTGTCTCTGATGTCAGTGAGAATACACAAAGCAAGAACAAATTGGAGGGAGCCCAGCTATGAGGCTATTGCAGTCTTTAAGGATATAGATGGTGGTGGCTTAAAGGAGAATGGCGGCAGTGAAAACGGAGAGAAGTAGACTGATTTGAGAACAATGTAAGAGGTAGAATCAATAAGACATTGTGATTAATTGGATGTGGGGTAAGGAAAAAAGGAGAGATCAAAGGTAACTCCTGGACTTGAGCAACTGGGTAGATAGTTGTGCATTTTCCTGAGCCTGGGGGCACTGAGAAGAAGAGCAGTTTTGCCAGAGAAGCAGGTCCATTTTAGACATGTGGAGTCTGGTGTGCCGATGAGACAACTGAGGGCAGATATCATGTTGGCCATTGGCTATGCTGATCTGAAACTTGGAAGTAGGGTCTGGGCTGAAGATATGCATCTGGGAAACATCAGACAATAGGTGACATCTAAAGCCTTTGGGAAGGAATGAGATCAACCAGGGAGAACAGAAAGATGAGAATACAGCCCGAGTGGAGTCCTCAGGGAACCTGATTTGAAGATCTACTAGAGAGGGTGACCATTTCATATACCTATTTTCTGTCACTGATGCTACTGTCATCTTTAAGGAATGAACACTGTGACCATCTAGGAATATACAGTACCTCATAGACTTCTCTCCACCAGGGCACAGTGTGTTTGAGTGTATGTGTGTGTGTGAGAGAGTTGTGAGGAGAGGATTGCATCAGCATCGGTTGAAGAGCTTTTTTAAACCACAGTCACAAATCCTGATGTGTCCCTAAGGAAAGCAAGAATGAAAAACACACACATGCAAATCTTTTTAGAGACATATGCCCTTAGAGAAAACCGAAGCTCAGAAAAGTGCAAGTCATTTGCCCAGTGACATGCAGCTGGTTAGATGGCAGCCCCACTGAGAAGAGATGAAATTGCTCAGTGATTACCTTGAGCCTTTAACCCTCCAGAAATGTGCATTTCTTCATCAGTTTCAGTGACTAGATTCCAGATCTACCAAGAAATTCTAGTGTCAGCTATGGGTTAGCAGAATGTCCACCAAGCATTCAGTAATGATGGGAGGGAGAAGGAAATTCTTACTTACTGAACCACCTATGATACAACAACCATGTCAGCTTCAGAACAACCCTGCAAGGTGGGTATTGTTATCCCCATTTTACAAATGAGGAAACTGAGGCTCATGAACTAAGTAACGTGCCCAGCAACACACAGGTAGTGAGTGGCAAAACCAGGCATCAGGTTTGTTTTACTACTGACCTTACATTCATCTTAGATGTTTAGAGGGAATTGAATGCACTGCACTTTAGATTCCAGTATGTAACTAAGAATTTTTGGAAAAAGTAAAATGGCAATGGATTGAATCCATGAGGAAATACTTTCAGGTTAGCCCCAGCTTTCCCAGTGGAGCAGCAGGTATGAAGCCCAACTGCCTTGGTGAGAATTGGGACCCCCCTCCTTACTCACTGTGTGGTCTTCGTGCTTCAGTTCCTCATCTGCAACAAATTGGGATAATAATGATGCCTGCCTCATAGGGCTGATGTGAAGGTTAGATTATTTAACGTAGGTGAAAGCACTAAATTCTACCCAGCATGCAGTAAGCACTATGTAACTGCTCCTGCCTCTACCACTACTATTTTTGTTCTCCAGAGGCGTATCTGAGTTCCTAATTGGAAATTAATATCTCCTTTTTGCCCATGAATTTTAGGGGTTTGCTTTGTTTTTCTAACAGTGTAGTTATGAGAAAGTGATATCCAGGTAGTTGCCTAAGGTGTACAGATCTGATGCAAGCGGCTACCCTGATTTCACCCCTTGTGCTCAATAAATTGAAATGTCTGGCATATTTGTGCCTTAGGGCCTTGTCCTTTGACTCTTCTCACTGCCTGGAATGCTCTATCCCTGGATAATGGAACAGCTTTCTTCAACACCTTCTTCAGGTTTCTGCTCAAATGTCGTCTTATTAAAAGGCCTGTCCACACCTCTCTATCTAAAATAGCATCTCCTTCTCAACATTACTTTCTATTTCCTTACCCGTCTTTGCACTTCTTCAAAGCACTCCATCAGAAATATTATATATGTTTGTTGAGGGTCTGTGTCCCCAGTAGAACTTGAACTCCATGAGGGCAGGAATTCCATCTGTTTTGTTCACAGTTGTACTCGCAGCAGCTAGGAGGCACATAGTAGGCCCTCAATGAGGTGTGTGGAATACATGCATGGGTGAGTGAACGATGCTAAATTACAATTCACACAGTAAGACTCACAGTCATCTGCAAAGACCATGATTTCCAGGTTTACTTCCACTGAGCAAGTTTGGAACAAACTGATTCATTCCAGGCCCTCCTTCTGCAGGTGAGGAAAGTGAGGGCAGAGAGCAAGAGCCCAGGATCCAAATCTAAGGTCCAGCCAGAGACAGGGCCAGGACTGGGCACTCTTCCACATGCTCTCACAGGCTATTCCAATCTATGCCTCAAAACAGCCCTAAGAGCATGGATGTTAGCTCAGGGCCAGTCTTCCTCAGCAAAAAGAGAAGGATTGGCAGCAGATGTTGGCTCAGGGCTGATCTTCCTTAAAAAAAAAAAAAAAAAGACCAGCCCTAGAAGTTTGCTGCAGGGGGTCATGTTATCTCCATGTGGTCAGTGCAGAGACTGACAGAGAAGTGAAGTGACTTTCGCGAGCTCACAAGAAGGAGCTGTGACAGGACGTGGCCCATGCCTTCTTTCCACCACACAGCAGCACACAGTCAGCTGTTGGCCCATGGTCACCTTTCAAGTCAAATCAAGGATGCTTCTAGATACTTGTGTGAAGTATCCAGGCCTACGTCTCCTTTAGTCTTCTCTGCTCTGATAAAGTTCCATCCAGCTCTTTTAGGACAGTTTTCTACAAAGTTAAAGAAAGGATTTGGGGTCATCTTTTGAGCTCAGGTGGCCTTTTTAACTTCAACAGCCTCTTGTTGGGACCCAGGACTTCTTAGGGTACCTGACTAACCTAGACCCACAGGGGGAGTATTTCCATACAGACCTCTGTTTCATTCCCCATCTCCTCCCCACCTGTTCCATGTCGCTATTTGGCACAAATGTAACCCCCATGTATACTTTTTGTCTTAGGTGAAACCAGAATCAAATGAGCTTGCAAGTGAGAGAGAGGCAGGTTCCTTCCAGCCAGGTGCTCACTCTGTAATATCTGAGGAGAGGAACATTGTTCCGTTCTCAAATGCAGCTGCCTTTCCTAGTCCCTTTAAGTAAATACCTCTCCATTCCTAACATTGTCATTATACTTTTATGGCCAAAATTTGCAAACCAGGTGAGAAGAAAGCAATCTTTTGTTCTTCAGTCAAAGCTTTAACTTTTAAAAATATTTTCAGATGATTTTGATGAATCCTGTACCTTTTTCTTTACCATTGGAAGAGCATTTTTAATGCAAAAGGAACTAAGTACTTTGCATGCATTAAATCTTGTAGTCCTCAGAAGAAATCTGAAGTCAGTGCTGACGTTTTTCCCATGACACAGGTGAGAGAATTGAGGCTTATAGAGATTAAATAGCTTGCTCAAGGTCACCAGCTACTAAGTAGCACATCTGACACTTGAACCTAATTCCAAAGCTGGGACTTTTAACCACTACACCATGTGGTTTCTCCACTTGATGTAGAAAGAAAGGTTGCATATCCTTGAACTTGTTTATCTCTTGTTTTGCAATTCTACTCAAATTCCACATGCACTTCTAGGTGGCCCCAATCTGTGGTCAGGGGAACCCGCAGATGCAGAACCTGTGGATGTGGAACGCAGACTAACGGCTGGAACTTTGAACGTCTGCAGATTTTGGTATCTACAGGGGTCCTAGAACCAATGCCTCTCCTGGTACTGAGAGACAAACCCACAGTATTTTATCTCTATGGCTGGGGTATTAGTGTCACAGGCAGAAATGGTTTCTCTTTATTTTTTTTATAGCCCATGGTACCTCAGAGCTAGTTGTCTTATTATAACACAAATGACCTTTTCCCAGCACAAGGCAAGAGGTTAATATATGTGTAATAAACATTTGATGAAAGATTTGGTTAATCATTTGTTTAAAATTATTTTCCTTTCTCCTGCTACCTTTTAAGAAGTACCACCATCCTGTTTCAATATAACTCAATAAAAATGGACTTGAAATGAAAATAAACTGATAAAAATTTCCCAGAATAAGGTTGCTATGGTAAACATGATTTCTAGTATATTTCCTTTATGGGTGCACACACAGACACATACATCTGCATGCGACTCTGTACAGGATCATGATCTCATTCAGACAAACATAGGCGTAAAATGAAACATAATTGCAATGAGATTTTTTCTTTGAAATCAGCATATGTGTGTATAATGAGGGCCTAGAGGTAGAGGGGAGGCCAATTTGCATGTCCACCTCAGGAGTTCCGGGAGATTGCCTGGAGTTTTTGTTGCCTGAGAATCCTTGGGAGAAGTGTGGAGCACTGTAGCCTGGGACTGGGAACCTCAAGTGCAGAGCAGAGACTTGAGCCACTTCTGACCTCTTGACAAGGCGCTCTGAAGGGGCTGACAACTCTCCCCAGCATCGGTGAGGGGACTCATGTGTGGGCTTCTTTCTTTGCTGACGGTCTGCATGTGGCAGGGAGGTGCACTTGGGAGGGAAACATGGCTTGGAACCCAGGTGCCCTCCTTGAACTCAGCCCTGACTCCTCAGGAGAGCCAGCTGGAACATGGAAGTTCCCAGCTTCCCTTCAGGGAACAAGCTGACCACTTTTAGAAACAATTCCACCTCAACTCTGCATCAGCATCAGGATGAGGGCCAACGGCAGTGTCAGCAGGCAAAAGGGAGGCAACAGCAGGGATGGGACAAGTGGCACTGCTGAATGAGGCCCACCCCAGGCAGCAGCCCAGGGGTAGCTGTGGGAAAGGTTGCCTGAGCTGTCCCTGGCTTATCTCACACAACTCATCAACTCATCCTTCTGGAAGCCCATTCCTCTTGGTTTCCGCTTTGTCCCTCTCTTTGTTTCTTGCCCACGTCTCTGGTGGCTCCTTCTCAGTCTCCTTGATGGTTGCTCTCTCCTCTTTCAAACCTCTAAGTGTTAGCATGCTCCAGGGTTCGGTCTTTACCACTTCCCAATACTCTTTCCTTAGGTGACTTCATCAAGTTCTATACTTTTAAACATCAACTACATACCTGCCATTCTCAAATTAATAAGTTCCACCCTTCGGGGATCCAGACTTACATATCCATTTGCCTACTTAAAACTTCTATGTAACTATCTCCCAGGTACATCAAAGGTGCATGTCCCAAAATAAACAACCATCTTCTCCCCGACTCTTCTCTAACTCAACGTGTGGTACTACCATCTGTCTGGTTTTCCAGGCAAAACAACCTGCTTATTATTCTAGACACTGGATTTTTTTCTCACTCTCCTCATTTGATTAATCCCAAATCCCTTCAAATCTACCTCCAAATAGATCTCAAATCTGTCCATTTCTGTCCTTCTCGCCACGTCCACCTTCTGATTCCAGCTGCCATCTTATCTTACCTGTCCCGCTGGAATAACTTTCCTATTGAACTTCCCAGTCCTGCACTCCCCCTAGGATGTTCTCCACAGGGCATTCCGAGTGCACTTTCTAAAACAAGCAGTCCCATCGCCGCTCTGCCTTTAACCCACTAGGGACTTCCCATTGTCCTTACAGAATAAAATTCAAACTCCTTAGCACATTGTACCTGGCCCAGCATGGTCTGTCTCCAGCCCTCCTCTCTGGCCACAGCTCAGATAACTCTCCCTACCTCACACTTTACACTGTCCAATCACCTGAACCTTTCATTTCCTTATGCAATCTCTGGGTCCTTTTACTTGCTGTTCCCTCTGCTTGGCATGCTTTTCACTAGGCTTCTCCCATGGCTAACACCTTCTCATCTTTTGGATCTCAGGTTACGTGTCACTCCTCAGAGATGAACCAGCTGATCTAAAGCAAGTGCCCCCAGTTCTTCTCTCTCCCACAGCACTACATTATTTCCCTTTCTACCACTTTTCATAATTTTAAATCATGTTTATTTGTTGTTTAATGTCTGTTTCCTACTCTAGACTATGAATTCTGTCTGCTGTGTCTACTGTCTATATCCAGCACCTAGTAGAGTATCTGATATGAGGTAGTCACTTAATGAATGTCCGTTGAATGAATGAATGTCCTTAAAGGAACGTGTAGGAGACCCTGGGGACCAAGGAGGGACAGGAGACAGGAATTGGGGGCTTGACTCTCACTGTTTCTTCTGGTCGAGCCTTGTAGTCAAAGGCTGAAGACTCCTTCCCAGATATCACTTCCTTTTTTGTTGCCTTCTCAGGTTGTAGCTTGGATGAGTAGGAGTACTGTGTTCTTCCCACCACCACCAATATGGTGTGGCCCTTCCTGAAGATAATGATAATATGTTTTAGATGTACTATGAGCATCTTACCTGTATCATGCCATTTAATATAATTCAATAGATATTGCTATCATTTCCCATTTTGCAGTTGAACAAACTGAGGCACAGAGAGGTTAAATAGCTTGTCCAAGACTACAGAGCTGGTAAAAGATAGACATATGAATATGAATATGTGTAGTCCAACCTCAGAGTCTGCATACCTAACTAACCTCTGTGGTTCAGCTACCCATGTGGCTCTGTACCCATACTCTCTCCCAGAGTGACCTCATCCAATCTTGTGGACTTAAATATTGTCTGTATCCTGGCCACACTTACTTTGTATCTCTGGCCCGGACTGCTACCCTGAGCTCCAGACTCATTTATCTAACTACCCACAAGACATCTTCTAATGGGCATTTTGAACCTAACATTTCCAAAACTGAGTTCATGATCTGCTGCCATGACCCCACTCCTGACCCTATTTGTCCCTCAGAGTCCCCTTCTCAGCAGTGGTGTCAGGGGTCATGTGATGTAGAGATGTATACATACATAGATATGTCTTTGAGAGATGAATTGCTTGGATCAGATAACGGCATGCTATTTCTTCTTTTCCTTACTTATTCCTTACCTCGCCTCCCGTTACTCAATTGTGACATACCAAGGCAAGGACTACAATTTATATATCTTTGCATTCCTAGCATCTAGCACATGGAAGGTGTTTAATATGTTCTTGTTGAATGAAGCAAAGAAAGAAGGAATGTTTTTTGTGAATCTTATCTATTTCTAATCCAGGAAGTCTTCATGCTACTTCTTAATTTCTCCAGTCATTCTTCTGAGGATATTTTTCCAAACTCTAAATGGCCATTTTTCTCCTCCCCAAGGTTCTAACCTAAGGGATTTTTATTGCAGTATATTAATGAAACAACTCTATGTTTTTAAAAAAATTATTTTCATTTCTCTTCACTTTGGCACTTGCACACTTAGATTTATGTGGAAGGGAATACTTACTAATGAGGAAAAACCTATTTAGAAACAGTAGCATAATCATTCAGCAGTAAAGCAAAGAGTGAAATATGAGCCATATAATTAGCAATCATCTGTCTCACATTTATTTTTCTGGGCTGAAGTTCAGTTCCTCCTTGAAAAACTGTATGTAAATAGTAAGCCCCATCTACACACAGAAACACACACATGCACACAGAGGACCTGTGAATAGACGTTCATCATCATTCAAGGGAATTCAGTTAACATTTTTCTCATGATGATCAAGATTACTTTGAGTAGTTCCAAATCAAATCTCAGTTCATTAGTAGTTTTACTCTTTTTGTTGCTTTGTTTTCTAAACTATGAAATTCTTTTCAGATTAGTTTGTATAAACTGGTAAAGGAACAATTCTGAGCTTATGCATCTTCCCTGCATGTACAAAGCCACGGGTTTATTTAAGCCTCAGAGTTTATTAGATAAAATTGACAAAGAAGTCAAGGGTTGTGAGTGTGGACTCAGCTCTGTCGGGTAAACGTTCAGTTTGGCTTGAGTGGCTTCACCTGTTCTCTCTCTCTCTCTCTCTCTCCTCTAAGAAATTGAAGGAAAGCCTCTCTCACAAGGTTCTTGTGGGAATAAAATGAGGTAATATGTGAAAATGTTTCCAAAATTACAAAGCACTAAAAAAAATAAAATAAAATGATGGTTTTATAATTTTATTATAATTGAAATAATAAGAAAAATGAAGTTATTTTTATCATGCCAAATGAATCAAAGCAGCTGCACTTTTATGCAGAAAATGTTGAAACCCACTTGAGAATTTTAGTTGACTCAGTATTTGTTCAGATGATGAGCTTGGCTTTTCCACACATAGAAGCCTGGCATTTAAAATGTGCCCTAAGAGGAATATATTATTGTGTTCTCCTTAATGTTTTCATCCATTCATGGGGATCTCCAAAATGATTTTTCTTTGTCTAGACTGTACATTTTCTGTAAAACTAGCAATTACAGTGATTTCGTGGAGAGAGTATACTCTGAGATTATATTTTGCTCTGACTCAAAGTTTTTCTGGTTCTGTGATTCAGTCAGATTCTGTGAATCAGTCACATTCCAGTACTGTTTTCCTTATTGCACAGTTTTACTTCTTCTCTCTTAGGAAGATGAGAGAAGAAACAACAGTGAGTATAGAACCTTGTAGGAAAGCTAGGTGAATATAAAGAATTCCTATTATCACAATTAAACTTTCTAAGTGAGGAAGATGCATAACTTTCCCAGACTCTGAACTGTATCTTTAATATAAAAAAACACCAATTTTTAGGAAATATAGTCTTTCTTCTGCTTTATAACTTGGAGAACTATACTATATTTCAATAGCAAGTGGCAGTCTTTTCCAGACCACAGAAATGCTCGACTGATAAGCTGTGAGACCATTTCACATCAAGGCATCAGTGCGTCCTCAGACATGAATGGGACAGGATGGAGTTTGCATGTGTGTGTGCGTGCTGTGTTTCTCTATGTTCTGTATGGACGTTGCCACCCGTGAGCTCATTCACATGCTTCCTGACTACTTAGCTCTAAGCACCCAGTGGAGGGAGGACTGAATATAATAGGTTATTAAATAGAAAACCAGTTTGTGCAAAGACACACAGCACTGGCCATCACATCTTCAGTGCTTACTGACTTGTCTGTTCCCTGGTTGGAGGGTGTCTCATTTGCAGTAACCTGCTATACTGGCTTCAAGAGTCACTTCATTGACAGTCCCTTCCTGCTTCACAGGACTCACAGCTTTCGCCTGGGCCAGGACTAAATGTTCGCATTTCACTAACCATCTTCATGAATTAGACAAATATTGGTTGTGCTTCCTCTGTACCAGGCACTGTGCTAGGCCCAGAGAATTCGACCAAGAATTACAGAAACGTTCCTTGTTCTCAGGGGGCTTATAGTCAGGGGTCTGCTTGTCCCACGCTGGAATATAAAACCTCACTTCTGCCTGAATTGCCAGAAAGTTTGATTTTTCAGACCACTATCAGAACCTTGGCTCTCCTCCCCATGGGAAATTCAGCATCACCCGGGTCCCTGAGAACATTGCAGTTGACACTAGTTTGATTTTCATAATATCTTGAGGAGTTCTTATGAATTAAGTACAATATTTATAAACCCAGCAGTAAGACCCTGAATGAAAATATGAGAAATGAATTACAATTGTGTATCATCTGCAATTTAAGAACAATTTCCTATAGTGCATATTTACCCCAGCTTGAGCATTAAGTTGAGTTTCTGTTTTTGTCAGCTGTGTAAAAATATTTGTTTATAAATACTATTATGAGGAGAGTTAGCCACAAAGGCCTAACATGTCTTTAACTATAAAATTTTAGATCAACCTTCTTAAACTATAAAAATTTCAATGGTGTGCTGTCCAGAATGACATTGTATGAGAAAGATATGGATAAATAATTGGCCATTTTGCTAATTTAAATTGGTTTGGCTCACTGTTTTCTCATTTTTCTTCTACCTCCTTCCACATCCCAGTCCTCCCCGTGGGAAATGACTTGCGTAACTGGAGATGTCCCTTCAGCCAGAGGCGTAGACCAAAACCTGTTGGGTTGTTATCAGGGTGTGAAGTCCTAGTTTTACTTCCCTGAGTTCTGTGTTGATAAAAAGCCCCAGAGAAGGCAAAGCTTTTGGACTGAAGAGCACAGTCCTTTGACAAAGCTTTGCCTGATTCTAACCCAGATTTAAGTCTCACGTCCCTTAAGTCCCTCCATCTCCACCACCACCAATGTTTGCTTTGCCTGGATGAATGAGAGCATCTCTCCTTCTCTCTGCTTTTGCTGCCACTCTCCCTTATAATTTATTCTCCATGGAGGAGCCCAGTGATCTTTGAAAACCTAAATCAAAGTGAACTTAATGTTCCTATAATACAATCCAACTGTCTTGTGACCTGTGAAGCACTGCACACTCTGTCAGCCTCTTCTCAGGCTAATCTTCATGATGAACACACTGCAGACCTCTCCTCCCTTACTGTTCCTTCAACATGCGACAGTCCAAGGAATTTCCCAGTGTAGGGTCTTTGCACCCAGAACATCCATCCCATGCTCTTTACCCAACCAGCACCTTCTTTATGTCTCAGCTCACATGCCATCTCCACATAGAGGCCTTTCCTTGATCCCTTGTCCAAAGCAGTGTCTGCCCCCTCCCTAGAGCTTTTTCTCCCATTACTTTTTCTTCAGAACAGTCATCACTATCTGAGTTTATTCCTCTCTTTTTAACTTATTTTTGCCAATCTTCATTTTAAAAATATTTTTTAAAGAATGTAAATGGTATTTATATCTCTTGTTCGCAGCTGGGTCTCCAGTGCCTTACACACAGTGGTATATTTGTTGAATGAATATGTGCACGCATGGGGCTCAGCTTATTGCTGAATAAAGGCCCCAAATCGTAAACTCCATACCAGTTCATGAGTTCTAAGTTCCAATTCAATTTTAACCATAGGAGACTGGGATATGCTTTTCAATTTAGTTTCTTTTTTCTGTTTCAGTCCTCTCTAATAAATAGTGACATTATCTTTGTGAAGTTGCATGCTCCATGGGAAGTGCTTGGAAGATATGCAGAACAAATGAATGTAAGAATGCCTTTCAGGTAGGTGCAAATGTATTTCCTCCCAACTCTGTCTGCTGCTTCACTGTAAACCTGATGTGCTCCTCTCTAGGAACAAATAAAACTGAAATGCAGCCTGGAATGCTGTTAGAGAAGAACCTTCTAATGTTTAGGAAGGACAATAAGTCTTTATGGCCAATAATGACTTCGTGACTTTTTGTGAAATTTTCTGGCTAATTCGTTCTTTAGCAGGTACATATTTCAAGTGCCTGTGAGAAGGAGGACTTTCCAAGTGGCATTTTCATTTCCAAAGTGCCATTTTTAGAAGCCCTGTGTACTGCTGCTTTGAACAGCCAGACCCCAGGCATCAGCGGTGTCGGGGAATATTTATGGTCCTTACTGACCAGTCCCTTCCAGAAAAAGCATTGAAGTCTGCTTCCATTGAAACAAATTCAAGAAATTTCATGAAAATGTGATCTATTTTTTTAAATAAGCTATTTTTAAATTTTAAAAAGTCAAGGTCATAAACACCATGCAAACACAAGCATTGATATTTATTCCAAGGGGAATAGAAAATACTTTGTGTGGATTGCTTAGTTATTTAAAAGGATTAATTTACCTTCATCTCACAGTGAATATTCTTATTTTCCCTATGGATTAAGGAAAAGTGATCTTCACTTGCTAGATGGAAATAAAGTATTAAACCTGAAATTATAAATGCCAAGATATGTGGGAAATCCATAATGGAATCCCCTAAAAGAGGTGGAGGGATTTAGTACCAAGGACAGTTCCAAAGGGACTTAACAATTAAATACTTTTGGTTTGCAATTTGCCAATAAGACCAAGTCAGACAATAGGAACTAGGCAAATTGGTGCCAGTTCTAAAATACACCTCTTAATGAGCTGTGGAAAGTTATAGAGACAAAGAATCAGCTACATTCATAGAGACAGAGAGGAGCTAGGGACACATTTAGAGAAGGGTAATTTCCATTCATAGGCTGTTAGTACATCTCCATGGTGCATCTTATTTTCTTTGTTTATTGGCCTTTACGTCCTAATACCAAGTCAAAATAAAGGCTGGAATTTCTAGAATCCATTTGCCTTGAGGCAAAATTCTCAAAAGAATTGAGATAAACATAGTTCTAATCTTTGGATTTATTCTTGTATTTAAAATATTCCGAAGGAAATCTAAGAACCCAAGGATTTTTTTTTTAATTATATATTATCACTAAGAGACAGAAGGAACATCAATTTAGTTTCTGCTGAAAATTGCTACACTATAGGTATAATTAATTAAAGCCCATATTTATCAATGCTGTAACTATCTAACATGGATTAGTACTATATTGCATATAAGAACCAAAATGATAAGAAACCACTATAAAAAATGCTTAGATAATCATATATCAGACTAACATCTTCTAGCCAACTAAGCCAAAAGTCTACCTTTTGATAAAAGTAAGGTAGTAAAATTAGTGAAATTGATACCCTCTTCCCAGTAAAAATCTCACAAAACCTTCTGCCACATCACACTTCTTGAGCAAAGTACCCAAGCAGATTGTGAAAACTTGAGCAATGTTAGTGCACAGCAAGTTCCCTTAGTATCTGGAAGCATCAACATCTGAAGGGCCTGGCTGCATCATAGATAACACTTTTGTATGCCCATTACATAGCAGAAAAATGCTGCCTGCCAGCAGCGTTAATACTTTTCTTAGGCAGCATTTAGAGAATGTGACCCAGGCAATAGAAAGAAAGCCATAATAACTATGAATAATAATCTTCTTTTTAAATGTAGGAATTCTTGCAGGACAACAAGTTTAGGAGAAAATACTGTTAATGTGTAGACACCAATTCGCCTCATTAATATTGATGTGATTTTACCTAAGCATAGCTTCTCTGATGCAACCTGATGCCTTTAAAATATATGCTATCATCTTGTCTACAATTTCAGACAAATAACTCGAACCTACAGAGATATTTTCATTTCCAAAGGAGGAATTGTCCTGCCATATCGTTTCAACAAAATGTGCAAACATCAATTTGGCTGAACTTAAATGCCCCAAAGAATATCATCTGTATTTATTATTTTCTGTAGACTGCACCTTTGAATCTAAGCCAAGGTTTAGTCTC
The DNA here is from genome assembly GCF_041296235.1 of Equus asinus. Taxonomy (NCBI): domain Eukaryota; kingdom Metazoa; phylum Chordata; class Mammalia; order Perissodactyla; family Equidae; genus Equus; species Equus asinus. Next base: position 40,743,066 of record NC_091793.1, read on the forward strand.
CCTGGATTTTTATTCCTACAGTGTTCAAAAGGAAGTTGAGGGGCTGGCCCCATGGCTGAGTAGTTAAGTTCGCACACTCTGCTTCGGTGGCCCAGGGTTTCGCTGGTTCAGATCCTGGGCGTGGACATGGCACCATTCGTCAGGCCATGCTGAGGTGGTATCCCACATGCCACAACTAGAAGGACCCACAACTAAAATATACAACTATGTACTAGGGGGACTTGTGGAGAAAAAGCAGGAAAAAAAAAAAAAAAAGATTGGCAACAGTTGTTAGCTCAGGTGCCAATCTTTAAAAAAAAAAACGGAAGTTGAGGAATAGGTTTCTTATGGGAAATTGACAATAAGACCTGATGCTTCAATACCTGTATGTCCATGGATATGGGTTTTTTAATTAATAGACTATTTTTAGAGCATTTTTATGTTTACGGAAAATTGAATAGATAGTATAGAGTATTCCTATATATCCCCTCTCATGCCACTGACAGTTTCCTTATTATTAATATCTTACATTCGTTTGGTATATTTCTTAAAATTGGACCAACATTGATACATTATTATTAACTAAAGGTCACAGTTTAGGGTTCACTGTTTGTCTTGTAAGCTCTATGGGTTTTGATAAACGCATGATGTCATGTATCCACCGGTACAGTATCACACAGAATAGTTTCACCGCCCTAACAATTCCCTGTACTCCACCTATTTATCCCCTCGTCCCCCAACCCAACCCCTGGCAACCACTGGTCTTTTTATTGTCTCTATAGTTTTGCCTATTAAAAAGATGGATATATTTTTAAGTTTTCGCAGATATGCAAAATAAGTTTTGGCATATAAACTTCCCATTTTCCAAAGATAAGATAGTTCAGTAACAGTTCAGAATACATAAAAACCACATCAGTTTCATTCCTACAGTAGTCCCCTGTTACCCATGGGGATACATTCCAAGACCCCCAGTGAATGCCTGAAATTACAGATAGTCCCAAATCCTACATATACTATTTTTCCCATACATCCATATTTGAGGTGCAACAGCAAAACTAGCATGAATTTCTTTTTCTTTCTTTACAATTTCATGGAAAGAAGGTTCATTCTTACTGTAGATCATAGCAACATCAGTATACAATTTTTTTTCTTTCCATATTAAGTCAAGAACTTTCACCTTTTCTCTTAAAGAAAACATGGCTTCTCTTTGGCATAACCGAGGTGCCAGCATCACTACTCTTGCCCTTTGGGGCCATTATTAAGTAAAATAAGGGTTGCTTAAACACAAGCACTGTGATACCAAGACAGTCCATCTGATAATCAAGAGAACTACTGAGTGACTAATGGTCAGGTAGTGTATATAGCATGGATACACTAGACAAATGGCTGATTCACATCCCAGGGAGGACAGAGTGGGGACCGCCTGAGATTTAATCACACTACTCAGAACAGCATGCAATTTGAAACTTATGAATTGTTTATTTCTGGAATTTTCCATTTTCTATTTTCGGATTGTGATTGACCATGGGTAACTGAAACTGCAGGCAGCAAAACTGTGGATAAAGGGGGACTATTATACTCCATTTGTTGAAGCCCAAAATATGGAAAGGGAGATTGCATTTTAATAAAGCATCTAACACATGTGCTCTCCACTCAAACCACACCCAGAATTTTCATTTGTAATATTTTTTAAAATGCAAATGTACAGAAGTGCGACAGATTCTTATTAAGTCTGACTTAAAAAAAATTTTTCCAGAATTCCTTGATTTACCTCTTTAATTCACCTATAACCAGGGCCAGAGGTTAGGCATTATGAGCTAGTGTGGTGATTTACATCTGAATGTTGATGCTGATTGATGTCCTTCCCATACTGGTTGTAAAATATATATTTTTTCATATTAGCCCATATCAAATGAGAGAGATGTTCTGTAAACTTGAAGTGCTATATAAATATTAGTTAACATAATAGTATGCCCATTAAATTATGTCTACTGCCAGCAGGCTGGCAATCCACCTCTGCACCCCTGAAAAAAGTCTGACTTCAGCTGAATACATATAAATACCAGTTGTCCAAATCATTGCTCTGCATGGGTTTTGTAGGCAAGGAGCAACCACAAAGAATTATGGTGATGAGGAGAGGAAAAATATCAATGGAAACTGTTTCATAAGATTTCGTGACTCAAAAACGCATGCGCTATGTTTCCACTACATTTCTCACTGTTAATCTCTCTTTAGTTTTTTCTTCTTCACCTCTTACAGGCTTCTATCTTCAATCTCCTTTCCTTCCTTGCTAGTTCAAACTGTAACTGACGATGGGTTTTCTTCTCGACTGGCTTCATTTTTGCTGTTCTTCCAGGAGAAAAATCTATTACCTGCCCCGCCGGTACAAGTTCATGAGCAGGTTAGTAGCACACTCTGTTGTGATGGGGTTTGCTTGATCTGTTGGCTTGTGTGCTCCAACAATGACAGGGAATACAAGATGGGGAAGATGGGCCCTTGTCACCTGGGAAAACTGGCTGCCAGGCACATTCCAAAAATAGCTATTTCAGGTTAGCTTGAAGAAAAAGCAAAGATGAAAATATCCCTCTCAGAGTGTTCCCTGTGACTTCTCCACACTTGGGAGGGCGCAATTCATCTGCCGGTGTGTTGGGGCTGGTTTATTGGTTTGTTGTAACCCATTGTATTAGATAAATTACCCCAAATCCTGGCTGTTTAGAGCATCTTTGGCCTCGATGTTATTTTTTTTCCACACGAATCTCTGCCTCCACTATATGTAGCTTGAATTCTTGAAGTGTATCCAGTCTCCCTCTCAAAAACCTGATGGTTGCCTGGCCCTCCATGGGCAAGGCCCTCCTGTGTTAGTAATATTTTAATGAAGTATACAGGTGTACTATTATCTCACTCAGGAGGACTTCCTACCCTCTTTTTTAAAAAAAAGAAAAAAAAAATCCCACTGGATGAAGATACCTTTATTGTACTAGGTATCCTTCCAAAGCTTATTTCTCCTTGTTTTTTGAGAAGCCAAGGAGAAGGTGGAAGCATCAACGTTGTCCTTTACTTTGATTCTGATCTGATCATTGGCAATATAATTTCCGAATTTTAGTTGGTCTTATGTGACCGTTCCCCCTGAGCTGTGCTGATGGTTAAACTTGGCAGCTATTGCGTTTCTCTGAAAATCCTATACTTAGTTCAGTTCTGTGAGATTTAGGATTCAGTTCACTTTGTTTATGTGCAGTCATAGTGATAACTAAAAGAGTAATTGATTTATTTTAGTGGCTTTACTCAAATGCACATGCACCCAACACAGTATGGTGTGAGAATTGGCATCCAAAGAAACTAAGATGTTGTGGTTTCCCCAAGTTCCCCTGAGCAGCATCCTTATTAGCAGTTCTTTCATTAGGCAGTAGCATGGCATTTGGATTCACCACTGTTTAGATTAGTCCCTTGTCGCATAATGACCTATAGAAGCCTGATGCAACACGTTAGCCTATGTCAGTAGGTCTCACTAGTTCTCAAACTTCAGCCAACATCCAAGTCACCTGCAGGGCTTGTTAAAATATGGGTTGTGGGACCCTACCCCCAGAGTTGTGACCTAGCAGGTCTGTGGTGGGGCCCAGAGAATTTTCATTTCTAACAGGTCCCAGGTGAGGCGAATGCTGCTGGTCCTGGGATGTGCTTTAGAAGCCACTGGTCTGTGTGATAGGTCCATCTCCACCTTGCCATTAAATTAAGAATTTGACTGACTATGGATGGAATGAATTAAAACCCAAATCAAATAAAACCTGAAGGAAACATGACAAAGTGAAGAGAAAGTTCTCCCAGCTTTGGTGGCACAGTGGGAATATCAAGATTATGCATATTGTTTCAATCTGTTGAGTGCAATATATTCCAGATACTTAACGGAGTGGGGAGAAATCTTACTCTCATCCAAATTTGCCAAGCAGCCTTCATTCAATAAAGTGAATATGAGTGGGAAAAGGCCCAATCCTTTGGGATCATAAAACCTGTGTTTAAATCTTGGCACTAGAGGACTTTGGACAAGTTACTTCACATCTTTGAGCCTAAGTTTCTACATTTGTAAAATGAGGATACTAATTCCCACCCTGGAGGGTTGATGTGAGGTTTAGTGCCTAGTATGTAGCAGATCTTCAATAAATGGTATCTATTAAATGATTGTTATATGTAATATTTGTAATATTAACTTTATGTATTTTCATAACTCCTATTCCTTTTCTGCTTCTGAACTTATCCATCTCCTATAGTTTCTTTTTTTCACCCTCTAGTGACTAGTCCACTAATGCTGTTCTGATTTTACTTGTCATTTTCTCCATGTATATTCCCTATCTAGACCTTGTCCACTAACCACACAGTCACCTGACTTAAAACCTAAGGGTCATTCTGGATGTTTTGCCCCCGATCTATTCAGTCTCTCAAGTTCTGGAGATGCTGCCCCATGAACACGCCTGGAATCCGTACATTACTCTCCATTCCCACTGCCGTTGCCTTAACTGAGCTCTCATCACCTCTTGCTATTTTACACGAATTTACCTTCCTACCTCTGTTCTGACCCTCTTCCAAACTCTCCTCTGGTCATCTTCCTAGGGAGCAAATCTGTTCATATCTCTTGGTGGCTTCCTCATAATAGGAAAATAAAGTTAAAAACCTTCAGCTTAAAACGTGACACTTTTTATAAATTGTCTTCATCCATCTCTCTCCTCCCATCAGTCTTTGCTCTATCCATATGGAACCACTGATGGTTCCCAGACATATCACGCTTACTTGAGTTTATGTGCCTTTGCATATAGTTCCTTCTGGAAAGTTCTTTGTCATCTTGCTCACCAAGGTAATGCCTACTCAGTCCTCAAAACTCTGTCTACATTGTTCGGCCTTTTAACCAGGTTAAATGATGCCTCTTCTCTATTCTCCCATTGGCACCTTATGGCCCCATCATCATGTGCTATAAGTCTAAGATATAGATATCCATCTTTCCACCTGGATGGCACATGTAAGCAAGGATGACTCATCCAATTCTGTATTTCTAGCGCCTAGCACATAGTAGGTGGAGTGAGTGAGTGAATGAATCTCCATACACACGTGTGAAGATTGGAGTGGGGGGAAAAAGAGGTCAAAAAGAAAAGAAGCATAGGAAAACTAAGTCTGCCTGAGGTGTCAGACACAGACTGGGGACTGAAACATTTGTGCACATTATGGTGGAGGAGTGGACAAGGAAGACTTGAAAGAAATGGTGATAGAAGGAACCAAGTAGTCTCAAGGTCAGATAGGATATCATATGTCATCAAGACCAAATGACTCATCAGATACTTGAACCTCTGCTGTATCGTCAGCCAGCCTGTGTTTACACATCTCTGAAGACAGGGAATTCCCAAACTCATCTGTGAGCACCTCTAAGTATTAGAAAATTCTTCCTTAAAATACGCCATAATCTCTCCCTCTTTAGCTTTCACTCTAAAGGACACTCAGATTGTAGTTCTGCCTCGTGGATAGACGAAAAATAATCTACAGAGAAAAAAGGCAAAATATATGAGAAAGATTGTGAAATTATAGGCAAAAGGACTTAGTACTTAGCAGATATTGAAAATTGAGAATTGAGAGGAGGAGAAAGAGGTTTCTACATCTAAGGGATTGGGAAACTTGTTTGGAGGTAAAAGAAGAATGGAAGTCTGGAAGAGATACAGGTGTGGTGAGAAAGATGATGATTTTTGTTTTAATAATTACGTATTATAACTCACAGTAGGTCTTTGAGGTGATAGTATCCTGAAGGCCTTTGGAACTGATGGCAAAGCAGTTGAAGCTAGAGATAAAGCCAGAGAATCCAATTTGGGAGTCAAAGCCATAGAATTCATGACATTAGTCAGGGGAGTAGATGGAATTTCCCAGGGAAGGATGTAGGGAGTGAAGAGAAGATGGCCCGTGGCAATTCCTTGGAAAATAGGTGTTAAGGAGACAGGAGGAGATGGGGGGAGGATGAAAAAGAACAATTGAATAAGTATGAGGAGAACTAAGGGAGGGCAGTGTCAAAGGCACTAGGAATGAGTTTTCATAAGAAGGAGTGTTCTTTAGCTCCTGATCAAGGATGACAGATGAGAATTGCTTTTGGATACAGGCATACCTTGGAGATATTGTGGGTTTTGTTCCAGACCACTACAATAAAAGAAATATCAGGATAGAGCAAGTCACACAAATTTTTTTGGTTTCCCAGTGCATATAAAAGTTATTAGTTGCATTATACTATAGTCTATCAAGTGTGCAATAGCATTATGTTCAAAAAAATGTACGTGCCTTAATTAAAAAATACTTTACTGGGTCTAGCCCGGTGGCACAGTGGTTAAGTTCACACGTTCTGCTTTGGTGGCCTGGAGTCCGCCGGTTTGGATCCCAGGTGCAGACCTATGCACTGCTTGTCAAGCCATGCTGTGGCAGGCGTCCCACATATAAAGTAGAGGAAGATGGGCACGGATGTTAGCTCAGGGCCAGTCTTCTTAGCAAAAAGAGGAGGATTGGCAGTAGATGTTAGCTCAGGGCTAATCTTCCTCAAAAAGAAAATACTTTATTGCTAAAAAAAGAAAATGCTAGCCATTATCTGTGCCTTCAATGAGTCGGAATCTTTTTGCTGGTGGAGTCTTGGAAAAAATAATAATATTTAGAAGTTGCTGGTAACTGCTGTGATAGTTGTTTCCATAGAGTAGTGGTTCTCAAACTTTAGCATGCATCAGGATCATCTGAAGGGCTTTTAATACTCAGATCACTGGGCCCATTCCCAGGGTTTCTGAGGTGAGGCTCAATAGTAATTTGCATCTCTAACGAGATCCAAGCAATGTTGGTATTGCTGGTCCAGGACTACATTTTGAGAATGATGACCACAGAATGGAGGGTAAGGAAATCAAATTATAGCTGATGGAGAATGAAGGGTGGTCCTGACAAATCAGAGGTAGTGCTAAGTTTCAGGGTGGAGGAAAGGAGAAGGAGGGGATGGGATTAGAACAGGAGCTAAGAAGCGGGAAGCAGAAGAGACTGTGAACATGTGATCCATCAAGTATTCCCCATGTGTGCAGAGGGGAGACTTGTGAGTGACTAAGAGCTTAGGAAAGTCTTGTTTCTTGAACTGGAAGAATAGCTTATTAAACATTAATCTTTGCCTGAAAAAGTCAGTGCTACTTCAAGTGCATAAACCACAACCTTAAAAGAATGTAGGCATTGGAAGGCAGTGAGAGACGCTGGGACAAAATAAAGGAAAAGAAATCCTAACTATGGTGGTATGACGCATTGATTCAGAATGGCTCCTTAAGATAAGCTTCATTACTTACTACATAGAATTAAGTTTTGGACATCGCTGTGGTGGTGTAACTGAAGCCCGATGTCTGGTGTATATTTTTAAATGCAGTTTGTCAGAAAATTTCCTATCTACTTTAACTCTTTATTTCACCTCAGAACAGACTGATTTAGATGATAGAGTGTCTCTTTGTAACCAGGTCTGATATTAAAAGTTGAAGGGCACAGCTACATTGTTATGCTAGTTGTACACGGGTAATAAAACATTGACTTCCAATGTTCTAAAATTCTCACATCATACTAAAGATGTATTTTTACTTTGGCTTGTAGTTTCATCCATATAAATGATATGTCATTTCATTAATCCGCAGGAGCCTCTCTGAAACAAATCTATCTCCTTTAAGGATGAGAGAAATGAATTATAAATTTTGTAAAGTTTCTGAGCAGGCAGAGAAATAAAGCCTCATTTCACAGATATCTTTATTTGAAAAAGTCGCCTGACTCTGTAAAGCACAGTCATATAGTTCCGACATGTATTTTTGGAGTAAATGCTCTTTTCATCTACTTACTTGGTCTATTAAATGCTGTTTTGACTCTTTGGGCAGACTTAGAGGCATCATAAATTACCTACCCAATAAAGAAAGGGAATTTACTATCTTTATTCTGCCTTATTTATTTTTTATTTTTTGCCTTCACCAAATAGTACAAATATTGCCTGTAGAAGATGTGATTACAAAGTAACAAACCTGATTATCGTGGGTGGCTTCTAGCTGAAGTCTCATTACTACTCATTCTTTTTCTCTCCACCCCCCATACACTTTCTGCCTGACATTATCCTTTGCACTGCTTGGCGGAATGAATGCTGGACCCTACCACATTATGCTTTGAGTGTGGTTGTAATCTTATCAGATGAGTCTACAGGCAAAACAACAAAATGACTTGTATATTTCCATCCCTGTTTTTAAAAATTAATATACGTAAATGTTCCAAAGCCTTTGGACTCTTCTATATTTAGACTGTGCCCCAGTTAGTAACCCTGTGACCTAAAAGAATTGCATTAGCTTCCAAAGATCCCTAACTCCTATCTAAGGAGAGGCTACAAATACAGGGGACTTGGCTATAAGAAGAGGAAAAAGAAATCTAAGCCTGCTGTTGTCTGTTATCAGTCCAGGAGGGCTCCATTTACTGCAACATAGGGCTTTGTGTGATGCCTAAAAGAAAACAAACAATGAAACTCATCTGTGGGTTCCCTCTAGGCATATCACCCCTGAAAATGTAATATAACTATTAGAGACATGATGCTATTATAACATTCTGGTCTGGGGAAAAGCAGGTGTCTCTGAAGTAGCTTGTTTCATTTAATTCAGCCTGATTAAGTTGTCCCTGGTACAAACTCCCTTCTGGGTTGGTAGTGGCTCAAGGGAAAGGCCCTTGTCTTCTGTTTCTTCAGGGTACGCCCACAGCATCCAGGTCAGGGATCTGCACACAGTAGGTAGTTTACAAAGGCCTGCTGACAGCTTAGCATGTTGGGAGTGAAGTCCTTTGCAGGTGGCCTTTTCTTGAATCATCACTACTCCTGAGGTAGGTGGGATTCTCTCCCCTTTTTATAGCTGACGGACAGAGAGATTTAAGCAGAACCTTCTCGAGGCACATTTGCAAGGCACAGCTTGGGAAGGCACAGCACAGCAGAGGTGGTGTCTATGTTCATTTGCTTGTGCTGCACTGCCAGCTCTTTCCAGCTACCCAGAACCTCAGCTGCCATGAACCAGCATTTTGAGGAGACCCTGAATTTACCATCAGAACAACTGTCTATAAAAGTAACTCATCTTTTAGTCCAGATACTAACTTGGCAAGTCAAGGCCAGAAATCCCCAAGTAGATGATCCATCTTCTATTTATTGAATTGCCTGTGTAGTCTGTAAGAGGGCTTTTGCTCAGTAAACAGCAGAAATGGAGCAAAGTGACAATGTATCCAACCAAAATCAATGCTAAATCATTAAGCCAATGTTTTCTCTTTTCTTTTACCTGCCAGTACTTTATTAAGTAAACCCCACTCCTATTCTAAGAGACAAATGGGATGCTTTCTGGTTAGTTGGTTTCTCAACTTTTATATATCTAAGTAAATTTCAGGATTACCTGTTCAGGGATATTTATTAAATGCAAGGTGGGAGCACAGACCTCAATATACAAGTGAGAATCAGAGCTCTTAAATTTCTGTCGAGAACTTTCTCTGTGAAAATTCATTGTTATCATTTTCTTCATCCTAGAAACCACCACTTAACTGAGCATTTCGTACATCCAAGGCATTGTGCCAACACTTCATGTTCTTACGTTGTTTTGTCCTCACCACTGCCTTAAGCAAAGGGTATATTAGCTCAGAGAGGTTTAGTCACCTGTCCAGCACTGCGCTCACCACCAGTAAGCTGTGCAACTAGGAGATGAACCCACTTCCAGCTGACTCCAGTGTCTGTTACTTTATACGAAAGCTTATCCATTATGCGTTGTGAAAAGGAAAGCTCTTTATTAACTCAAGATTGTTTGGAATAATGTAGCCAAGATATTGCCCAAGTCACCATTAATTGTAATATCTAAAGAGCATTTGATTGATCATCATTTTAGAGATGAGGATACTAAGGCTCAGTGTGGAGAAAAGGCTTGTCCCAGGCCACACTGACATATGGTGTCAGAATCAAGAACCCAACTTGAGTCTCATGCTTTTCGGCCCAGGGGCTTTTGCACTATGTGTTTCTCCTTTGCAGAGTGTAAGGGGATCCTTAATAATGTCTCAGTGGCACGGTTTGGGGACGAGAATGGGTTTGTGGAAGAGCGGTCAACCATCATCCAGCCTCAGAGAGACAGACTCTTGTTCCTAGGGCCACCTGCCTGGAAGGTTGGGGCAGCATGTGGAATGTCAGCCTCAGTCTGTGGGAGCCTGACTAACCATCAGGTCTCAAGGGGAAGATCGGACCCTGACTGTTTTAAGAGGTGTATTAGTTTCCTATTGTTATAAAACGTTCTCACAAACTTAGCTGCATAAAACAATACAAATTATTCACAATTCTGCAAGTCAGAAGTCCTGGAGAGGGGGGGCTCAACTAGTTTCTCTGCTCAAGGTCTCACAGGCTGAAACCAAGGAGTTGGTCAGTCTGGTTTTCCCTGGAGGCTACGGGGGAGAATCGGCTGCCAGGCTCATCCAGATTGGTTGTACAATTCAGTTCCTTGCAGTTGTAGCAGTGGGGTCTCTGTTTCTTTATTGGTTGTTAGCCAAAGGTCGTTCTCAGCTTCTAAGAAGCTGCCCACACTCCCTGACTCCTGGCTGTCTTCATCTTCAAAGCCAGCAATGATGAGTTGAATCCTCCTCACACTTTGAATCTCTCTTACTTCCCCTCTACTTCATCTCTCTTGTCTCCAGCCAGCCAAAGTTCTCTGCTTCGAAAGGGCTCATGTGATTAAACTGGGTCCACTTGAGTAATCCAGGATGCTATTTTGAAGTCCATAACCTAACTTATATCTGCAAAATCTCTTTTGCCATGTCACATAACATATTCACAGGTTCCAGGGATGAGGTTGCAGACATCTTTGTGGGGCCATTCTGCCAACCAGATAGAGGACACACAGTGCTGACCACATTTGAGTATTTGTTTCTGGCGTTGTGAAGAGCACACAGCAGGGATCAGCAAATCCATGCTTAGTGCTCCTGCTTCTGCTCGGGCTATCCCAGTGAAAGCCAGTTCATACCCTCCACCCAGTTAGTATCTCAGGGGTTTTATTTTTAAGATATCTTTGAAATATCTTTCTTCCACCATAATATTTAAAAGGCCCAGTTCTTCTGCTTTCCATCACTTTCACATTAGTCTCCATGGTCCTCAAGAAGTTATTAATGACACTGCTATCTACCTGGAAGCTTCTCTAAAGCATTTTATGCACATCATCTTCTATAAGCCTCCCAACAACCCTGTGAGGTCAGTAAGATGATGATGATGATGATGACGATGATTATCCCATTTTAAAACCTTTGAAAAATAAGGCTCAGAAAGGTGAGTGATTTGTGGAAGGTCACACAGCTGATAAGCAACAGAGCCAGGATTTAGGCATCCTGGTTACAAATCCCAGCTGCTTTTCGCCACATCAGGCAGCCTTCCCTCACTTCTTTTTGCCCCTTCTCATTCTTCAATTTATTAATCGTTTTCATTATCCTGTTCTTCTCTCTCTTCACCATCTTCACATTTCGTTTAAATTGTGTGCTACAAGCCAGTTGCTGAAAGCTGCCATTTCATTAACATAGAGTATTTATGCCTGTTTTTTTTTTTTTACAGCTTTATGTGTTTTTATACACACTGAGCACTATACCTACCTGGGTTTAATTCATAGTCATTGCACGCAGAGCCCAGATTCTGTGAGGATGTGAACTTTGTAAAGTGTAATCTGATTAGTGCTGCAGACTGGAGATGTGTGGGAGGTAAAAGCTCTATTATGAAAAACCTCTGGGCCAGTGTCCTCCTCCTTGAGTGAGTTTTAAGGCAATCAGATGCAATAAAGCCGAGAGCCATGAGGAAGGCCACCAGCTTAGCCTAGGACGTGAAATTTATGAGTCCGTTTAAGGACTAAATCATTGAACTTGGACAAGTGATAGATGCTAGAGAAGCATAATTAACTTTGAATTGAAAAGCAAAAAGACAAATGTTAAAAGTCAAGCTCATTCCTCAAATTCGTATTTTTGGACAAAAAAGAAAAAGAAGATAGTAGCAATAGCCAGTGGCTTTCTGTACACCAGACATTGTTCTGGAGACTTTACGTACATTTTGATCAGTTAATCATCACAACTCCATGGATTGAGTATCATTATCATTCCCATTTTACAGATAAGGAAATTGAGGCACAGCAAAGTTCAATAACTTACCCAAGGTCACACTGCTGATATTTATAGAGCCAAGGTTTAAATCCAGGCACTCCCGCCCCAGAGTTCATGTCCTCAACCACTGTGTCATACTGCCTCTCAGGAGATCATCATCTCTCTCTATTTTAGGTATCTTTAAAGAGATGGTGTGGGAGGGAAGGACCAGGAGGATGAAAGATTGAGGAGATGGAATCTTTTCCCCCATCTTGGGACTTTGGGCCCTTCCAATCTTCTATTCTTTTCTGGCTACATGACCCTGGGTAGAGTGTTTACTTCACAGTGTGTATATGTGGTGCAGACAGGTCCTCTTTGAGAGGAGGGGCCTATAGAAGCTGTGAGGTTCTTTCCAGTTTGAACTTCCAGTGGTTCTGGAGAAAAGACGGCCACCACCAGACAGAGTGAGGGATCATGGTGAGGCTGGAACAGTGCTCAGAATAAAAGAGGAGTTTACCATTAGTTTTCACTTTGGAGTTGATTGATTATGTCAAAAAATAATCCCTTCATCTGGGAGTTTCACTACAAAGGATAAATTGCCATGTAAATATTTTTTAATTGGAAAAAAACATGCCCAAATTCCATGTGTTTTCAGTTAATAGAGTTAGATGGCATTTAGAGATTTTCTTCTTCAGATAAATTTGTTCCTGCTATAGCTCTTAAGTGAAGATTCCCATTATCAACTACTTTGATGGGGTGATCTCTAACATCAAGAATCCAAAATCTACATTTTGGTCCTGGCTTTATTCACTGGCTGGGTAATCACTCCTCGTAGGTCTCCTTTGTGATGTGTAAAGTGAGATTGGTACCCGTTCAGTCTACCTCACAGAGAAGCTATTTGATATGTGCTCTTGGAAAACAATTTCTTCCAACGGTATAGGTACCTGAGGTAGCATAATCATTTTAAAGTCTGATGTGGTTATTTGCTCCTTCTCGTGGTTTGCTGTGAATAATTGAGAATCTGGGCTCTTGGAAGCCAGATGTTTTCATCAGCAGAAGTCAGAGGGAATGGGGAGGTAACCAGGGGTAAAATGTGGCTTGAAAACCACTTTTAGGACATGTTGTCTGCCTTGACTTGGAATCGTTTTGTGCCCTGGCCAGAGTGACACATATGTACCATGACACCCCAGTGCAATGACAACCATGGGGTCAATTTGAGAAGAAAACATGGAAGCTAAACAGCCTGCTGTCTGCTGAGAGGCTGCTCAGGGAAGATGTGAGATGCAGGAAGGAAATGGTCAGGCTCTCTCTGCACAGTCAACCCACTGGGAGGTGCTGTCAGGACCTCTGCCCAAGGTTAACTGCCGCTAGAGCTCTTCCCTGACCTCAGATGGGGAGATTTCCCAAGCACAAAATGGGTTTCTAGAACCTGCAGAATGTAAGAACTTAAGGTCTCTACTGCTTTGCTTAAGGGACTGTCAACTTCCTTTCTAGAGCCTTCCAGCCTTGTTATGACTCCTTCGTTATGTACTGGCATGTGAGTGGACGTTTAACTTACAGCTACTATTTCGTAAACTATAGTATCAAGGCCCCTTGGTGAAATTGAAAGAACACTGGAGTTGCGGCTCCCTTCTTTCCATCAGTAAAGTGGGGGTATCTTGAGTGCATGAGAGTGTCCGGAGGGTGTGGCATCATCATTACGGCTCTGTGGAGAAGTCCCACCTGTGTTTCGGGGCCATGCTGACATGCTGTACCCTTTGGTCTTGCCTTTCATGTACCACAGGATCGATAAACAAATAAGCAGTTTTCGGAGATGGTTACCTAAGAAGCCAATGAGGCTGGACAAGGAGACACTGCCAGACCTGGAGGAGAATGACTGCTACACTGCCCCTTTCAGCCAGCAAAGGATCCATCAGTGAGTGTTTCCAGTGAAAGCCTTTGTCTTCCTAAGGACTTGCAGCTGTGGTAGAGCCTGCTCCTGCGCGCCTTGGATTCCTTGGCACGTGGAAGGAACAGTTTAGAGCCCTTCTTCCCTAAAAGTCCTGTGTGAGTGTTCATATCCCTGTTGTATTAGGGTAAGCTAACTGCTCTAACAAACAATCCCCACATCTCAGCAGCTTAACGCAACAGAACTGCATGCATATGTGTGCTGGGGGAGTGACCTCCATGGTGATTCAAAGAGCCGGGCTCCTTCTGTCTTGTGGCTCTGCCAATCCCCAGTGTTCAGAGCCCCTTCAGGCTCATCTACATCTCACCAGCAGACAGGGAAACTGGTGTACCCCTTTCCCTATTGAAAAGAGGGGTTGTTTTTTCTTAAATCTCAGTTTGCTTCTCAGTTCCCCTTTCTTCAGTAACTCACCAAGTTGCCCCAGGAGAAGCCACGCCACTTGGCAGCCAGCTTCCTGGTTCATTTATCAGACAGTCTCTGAACAGTAAATTGTCACTTTTGACATGCAGGGGGGCCAGGAGGGAAGCTGGCTACGTAGTTGAGCCTTTGAGAAATTGCAAAAGTGATAGAGAATTGACTCTGAAGCTTCTGAGATGATGAGAAATCATGGCAAGCTGGCAGGGTTAGTGGTAGGAGAGAAAAGCATTCTGAAGACTGTAAATGACTAGGCAAAAACAGCCTCCTAAAAGGGGGATAAATCAAGTCACCCTAGCCTCGCTCTCACCCAGACTCAGGAATTCCTGGCGCTCTCTGCTCCAGCCATAGAGACAGCCTCAGTAAAAATGACTTACCTGAAAGGGAGGAAAGGGGTGACAGATTTTTAAAAAAATAGGTTACCAACTTTGAGAAAAAAATAAACCAAATGGCAGCTGTCAAGTTGCAGGAAGTACACAGTGGGGGCACGTTTCAGCAACAGAAAATCAGTTAAAGTCTGCAGACCTGTAGAGGGCAAAGGAGAGAAGAAAAATCACAGAATACATGTTCTGTATCAAACTATATAAAGTATAATGCAAAGGAAGAAATTCGGTAGGCCTCTGAAATAGCCATACCCTGGGTCCCCACAGGTCAGATTGATGCCAACCCAACCACATGATGTGAACATTTGAAAGAATCATTAAAGAAGACATGAAACTCACAGGCCTCAAAATCATGGTTAAATCCTCCATGAGAAATAGGAACTGAGAGGGACTCCGTGTTAACTCGGAGATTAGGACCTATGGGTGTTTTCTAAAGAGAAAAATAAAAGCTGACATGTTGCCACTGTTAATTTAAACCCTCACCATACCTATGTTGTTCATCTTAAAGTTTCTTACATAAGTGATTGTTTGATTTTAAATCCTTCTGGAGTCGAGTCTGATTTATGTGCTGATTTCCCCTTTGTTTCTCCCCTGCCTGAGAGGGTTCCTACCACAGTGCAGGAGGGTCTCAGAATTTTTGGATGGATGGATGGATACGTGGATATCTAGATGGATGGGTGGATGGGTGGATAGATGGACAGATGAATGGACAGGCAGACCAATGGATGGATGGATTGGTGGCTAGATGAATGGAGGACTCAATGAATTATATGGTGTGTACTCTGGGTTTTGTTTTACTTCAAAGACATAGATAAGTGGAAGAAGAATGGGATGGATGGATAGTTGGATAGATGGATGGAGGAATCAATGAAGTATATGATGTTTGCCTGGAGTTTTGTTTTACTTCAAAGGGATACGGGTAAATGGAAGAGGAAGGTTCCCTTCTACTCATCTTCATGCCGGTTACGTTTCCTGATGTTCTTGCTTTACAACAAAGTTACTCGTCAGCATTCTCAATGTCAGAAGGAGGCACCCATCAGGATCTCTAGGGACTAGAACCAAGAATCATATCTTTACAAGTTTTTAAAAATATATAATAAATGAAGGATGAGAGCATGTGGGATAGGGGTTTTCAGCCATATCGTCATATATTTGATAATCCTTTTTGACATGTTTGGACATTCATTCATTGAACAATTGATTCATTCAACAGTCACTAATTTGGTGTCTGCTTCTTGCCAGGCACTGTCTGGGTACAGAGGATATAAAGATTAATACTGTCTTGATTCCAGCCTAGTAAGGACAGCAGACCATTTAATATAGTTGTAAATAGTGTGATGGGTGTGACTTGAAAGAAAGGGTGTTCCATTCTCCAGATTTGGAGGGAGGTTGGTAAGAGGTGAGGGTTGATCACAGGAAGAAAATGCTTGAGGTGGGTCTTGAAGGATAACACTTGCCAAGACAGGAAAGGTGGGAAAGAGATCCCAAGAAAAGAGAGAATAATGTATGTACAAGAGAATAAAGGCGTGAAACAGAATGGAGTGTTTGAAGAACTACAAGTAGTCCTCTGTGAATGGGTATAGGGTGTTATCGAAAAAAGAGAGTGATCAGTGGAAGATGAGCTTTCAAGACAGGAGAACTAAGGAGGAAAAAGCAGAGGGACAGCTGGAATGGAGCAAACCTAAGAGCCACACCTCAGTGAGACCAAGAGGATAGTTTCGGCGGTTCTATTACACAACTGGGAGATGAAAAATTAAAGTGTCTTGAATGTTTTGGGCAGTGGGGATTTCTTTCTCTTTGAAAATCATCATCCATGTGGACAACATCCCTTTAATGAATATGTAAAAGTAAAACTTGAAGAACACTGGCTGTCAAGTTGGAAATAATTTTTTGGTACAATCAGAAAAACATTCCCCTAAGGATGCTTTGAGGGTGATATTAATGGATTTAAAGTAATCAGAAGTATCTGGTTAATGAGTTCTGGGAGTTAGAACACGATCTCCTGGTTTTCCAAACAGGGTCCAAAATCGTATGTGACTTCTTGGTTTTGCAGAATGTTTGATATTCTGTTTGTCTAGGAATAAAAAAGAATAATGGAAATTTATGTGTGTGTACATGAATATAGTAGAAAGAGAGAAAAGAGAATTGGAAGTTTAATAAATAATGATCAGAGTGGAAAAGAGCTTTAAAAATATTTCACTCTCAGAATAAAACCCAGACATGTAAGTTGGCTCACCAGCTCCTGCTTCCATCCCACGGCTGTGTGCTTTGGCCACACTGAACTGCTTTGATCTCCTTAACTCACTGTGTCCTCTTGTCTCCTGTCTACACATGCTCTTCCTTCTGCCTGGAATACCCTTCCCCTTAGGCTCCCTTCTTTCAGATTTCATCAGAGACATTTCCTCCAGAAACTATTCCATGACTTCCAGCCTATACCCCCAATTCTGGGTGAGGTGCTCTCTTCTATGCCTTGGTAATATTTTTTTTCCTATCATAGCCCTTAATTAATAGCATCCTCCATTTTTCATTGATTTTTTCTAAACTACGAACTTCTTGAAAGACAATGTCTATATCACCATTTTTGAGTCTCATAGTTGATTCCTAATAGTATTTGGTTAAATGAGAAAATAGATAGAAATGAAAATAGGAGAATCATGCGAGTAAAGGATAAAGATGAGGTGAAGTTAGCTCACTGCACATTCAGCTCAAACCAAATCCAAGACATTTTATCCTCAAATGTGGACCACTTCCGTTGTCCCCTGCCTCAGTAAATGGCACCAATATTTGTCCAGTTGCTGAAAGCAGTGTCTGGAAGCTATTCTAGACACCTCCCTCACCTCCACTTCCCACACCTCCTATATCTCCAAGGGCCGAAGATTTTACATCCTAATTGTCTCTTTAATCCAGCAACTTCTCTCTGTCTTCACCACTATTATCTCACTTCTAAAACCCAGAAATAAAGTAACAAGTCTCCCTGGTTCTATCCTTGCCCAGCTCCAATCCAGTCTCTCAAGTGCACAGAGAATGAGGTTTTCAAAAATGCACATCTAATCATGTCACTTCATCCTGTTTAAAAACTTTACAATAAGTACCAAAATTTTTGAGGTGACCTACAAGGCCTCAGATGGCCTGGCCATGCTGCCCCTCCCCTCGAGGCTTATCTGTCTTCACTGCCTTCCACCCTTCACTTGTTATCATCCAGACACATACAACCTCTCTTCGTTTTTTTGGGATGCATTTTGCCTCGGGGCATTTGCAATGCTGTTTTCTCTCCTGGAATTCTCTTCCCATTCCTTCCTCCTTCACCCAGTTTACTCTTATTCATCCTCTAAAGCTCAGTTCCAAAGACTCTTCCCAGGAAAGCCCTCCTCCCATCCTTCCAAAAACCACATCACCTTGCTGTATACTCTTATCCTCATGTTTCCTACGGTAACATTTTTCGTATTTGAAATTTTACAACATTTGGTATTATATGATTAATGCCTGACTCTCCAGGTAAACTGCGAACTCCATGGAGGCATAGACCATATCTGTTTTTGCTCACAGTTGTGTCTCCTACACCTAACACAATGCTCAGCATACAAGAGAAGCTCAGTACTTGTCTATGAAATGAATGGCGTAAGGATAAAAGTGTTAAAGACAACACAGTAATCATAATCTGTATTTTGAACTATATTGTATGAAAGAATTAAAGTTGAGAATCAATTAAAAAACAAATAACCTAGCATTCTATTTGAACATATATATCCATGTTCAAGAAGCAATAAAAGCAAACCTGTACGTGCGCATCTCTATAGGACAATGTAGAATGCTGTTGGTCGTTTTATATGGTATCACCAGAGGTGGGCCTACAGATGGGAAAATTCTCACTAGATGCCAGACACTATTTTAAAAACTTTAATCCTCACAACAACCCTATGAGAGAGGAGGTATTATTATCACTATTTTACAGATAAGGAAAATAGGACACAAAGAGGTTAAGGAATCTGTAGTGGGTCACATAGCTAGGCTAGTCTACCTCCTGAACAGCTGCCAAATATCAGAGGTTTGACACTGTAGAAGTTTATTTGTTGTTCGCATCATTGCTTAGTGTGGGTCACGTGGGAAGGGAGGTGCAATGTCTCTGCTCCATACAGCCATTTGGATACCCAGGCTACTTCTGTCTAATAACTCTGCCATCCCTTAGATCCTTTGCATCTGGTTGTCAGAGGAAAAGAAAGATGAGTGACTTTGTAGGAAGGTTTTATGGGCCAGGTTTAGAAGCGGCGTACCACACTTTCACCCACATTTCGTGGGCCAGAGCTCAGTCATGGAGTTACCCCTAACTTGATGGATGCTAAGATAACTATCTGTGTGCTCAGGAGGAAAAGGGAAACAGGTGTTCTGAACAACTGGACGGTCTCAGTGATGGAGCAGGAATTCAAATTAAGACAGAGGCTTCAGATCCCTCACTCTTAAGCATTGCGCTCAGCTGCAGGATTTCTCAGCCTCGGCGCTGTTGGCATTTTGGACTGAATAATCTCTGTTGTGGGGAGCTGTCCTGCGCATTGTGGGATGGTTAGTAGCATCCCTGGCCTCTATCCATGACAGGCTAGTAGCAGTTCCCTCCCACCTTAGTTGTGAAAATCAAAAATGTCTCCAGACATTGCCAAATTTTCCCTGGTGGCGGGGGTGCAAAATCTCACCCCTCTCCACTCTTGAGAACCCCCGTTGCTCTGCTGTCTTTTATCATGTGACACCCTTCAGGCAGGACCACCCACTCTCTGAGATAAATTAAACCTCTAGTCGAATCTGATGACTGTGACACACAAGTCCATTCAGGAATTAATTTATTCCTCTTCACCGCCTTGCCTGTGAAAATTGGCCTGCTTAAGTATCCCTGCCCTTCATTCTTAAAATGGCATTAGCAGTCACACCCTCGAGGCAATTACTTTCTAAGGTCAATACTCATAATAAAGGTTTTCTGCTGGTAGACAGAGAAAGGGAAATGTGAAAAAGAGTTATGTCACTTTTTAGTAATTTTATATATATATATAGTATATTCTTTCAAGAAATAGATCAATTCTGAGTTGTCTTTCAGAAAAATGTTTGTTAGATACAGAGAGCAAAATGTTCCTCCCTGTATTTTTTATTCCTATTACCATTATTTTTATGAAAATCCATAAAAAGTGAAGTGAAATTAAATATTGACCACTTCATAAGAGAAGGGTATGAAATTTGTCTGTTGTGTGTGCATAAGTTTAAATAGATACTCAGTCATTCACATACTCCAAGCCCATTGTTATTCTGGATGCTTGGAAATCAACAGTGAACAAGTAGGCAAAGATCCCTGCTCTCCTGGAGCTTCTGTTTTAGCTGGGGGTGACCAGCAGTAAGTTATAAACCAATGGTTCTCAATTAGGGGGTGATTTGGCAATGGCTGAAAACATTTTTTATTGTCACAACTCAAGGTGGAGAGTGCTACCAGTAGGTGGAGGGCAGGGGTGCTGCTCAACATCCTACAACGCACAGGCAGCCCCACAACAAACAGGTATCCAGCCCAGAATGTCAATTATGCTAAGGTAAACGTTAAAAAAAAAATATTTGTAAAGCATGTTAGAAGGTGATAAATGCTATAGACAAAGAGAAAAGAGGAGGTGGGGGAGGGGAATGAAGAATGGTGGCTTGGGGAAAAGGGGGAATGTTGCATTTTCAAAAGACTGTTTATTTTCTTCAGGTTAGGCCTCAGATGGAAGGTGTGATTAGAGAAAGACTTGAAGGAGGGAAGAGAGAGAGGGAGAGTTCCAGGGAGGAGAGGAGCCAGAACAAAGGCCCTAATCTGTAATCTGCAAGCACATCTGGGTGTGTATGAGGAAAAGGAAGACCCTTGTGGCTGGGACAGAAATGACAAGGAGAGAGGCAATAGTGATCAGTTAGAGAGGTAGGAGGGAGGCTGATTATATATAGCCTGGGGGCCGTTGTGAGGACTGGCTTTTACCCAGGAATCCTTTGGTCTAACAACTTTTGAAAGAATCATTCTGACTGCTCTGTTAAGAACAGACCACAGGGAGCAAGGGTAGAAGCAGGGACCAGTTAGGAGGCAATTGCAGTCATGCCAGTGAGAGATGGTATATTTATATATATTTTTTACATTTCTAGCTTTTGAATGTCTCCAATGAAAATATATACCTCATAAAACTTAGCATCAACCCATTCTCTTACACAGCTTGGTTCTACATAAAACTTTTTAATGTGGGTCCCGGGCATGTATAAAATGGACATTATAAAAAGACCTCTTGAAATGTAATTTGCTCACGTGTCTCTCTCCCCAAGCTAGAATGTGAGCCACTGAGGGCAGGAACTGTGTGCCTGGAAGCCAGTAGCACCCGGATATGATCATAAGACCTAACAGAACAGGAGAGGAACATGTCAGATTTGGCATTATCATCCCTGCTGGAGGACAGAGCCGGGGCTCCAGTGTCAGGTTCTCTCATCTCCTAAACCCAGAACATCCAGATGAAAAGTTGAAAAACATAGTCGGCCAGTCAATTGTGGTCTTCATATCCAGCTTGAGTTTATCCCTGGCTTGATTTGTTTTTGGTCGCAGTTCTGCTAACTGATAGTTCTCTATCTATTAAATCCTGTTACCAGGACTAATGCCTGACCCTAAGATGTTTGGCTCATGCATCACACATTTTAATTCATGTGTTATGTGCATATAGAAAATGGGCAATATAAAAAGACCACTTGACATGAAAATTGGCTTATATCCCTTTTTCTCCCCTTCTAGACTGTGAGTTAGGGAATAACAAAAAAAGTCTAGGGAATAACAAAATGACACAGGTCTTGGTGCCCAAGAGAGCACTAACCATGGAAATCTTGGTGCTGGGCCAGCAAGGGCTGATAAAGACAAGAGAAAGCTACTGAAGGTTTGATGGGGGGAGATTATTTGTAACCTCCCTTTGATTGCCTTCTTATCATTTGACCTTCCTCTCAGCCAAATAAGCCAGCAGACCATGGCAGCGAGGTATGGACAATAGTGATCAGCCAAATGACAGTCTTCAAGTCATGGTAGCAACAATAGCAATGATAAAAAGTGATGGTGACCACCATTTATAAACAGCTCCTGTGTTCCAGAGTTACACCCTAGATGCATTACAACTCTGAGGGCAGAGGTAGTATGATGAAGGTCAGAGAGACTGAGTGGCTTGCTCAAGGTCGCTCCAGTCAATATTAGATTAGTGTACAAGAGAGAAGTGTGTTTTCTCCACAGTGCTGCCACCTCAGCTACGTGCCACATGAGTGGAACCAAAGTCCAGTTACTCAGCCACATTACACTAGTGTGAGCCTGTGGGTACAAAGATATCTGATTGCCTTTGGAGTTTATATGAAAGCATTTGAGGTGGGTTAAAGAAACAGAATAGTATAATATAAATATTCTGAACCAAGGAGAATATCGGTTAGAATAGGTATTCAAGTTCAGGGAAAAAAATAGGCTCAGGTTTGCAGGCCTCCATGGCCTGTATATTTGTAATGGTTGATAAATGAGCCAACAAATTGGCCTTTCAGCCTAGTGGGTAGAGCAGAGGGAGAAACACAATAAGTCACATCGTTCTTATTGTTGGAGAGAAAGGAAACCAATCCTTAGTGAAGGGGAATGTTACTTAGCATTTTCCTGGCATTTGCAAGAAATAAAATCCTTGCAGGGGGAAGGGGACTCTGGACGAAATAGTGGACAATATCCTCAGCAACCTCCTTAGAGCAAACGCCTTCTAAGGCTTTTCTGGAGGCTCTTTCTGGTAGGTGCCTCAGCGTGGTTCTGGAGAATTCATTGCTCATGGCCATAACTGTCTGCGGGAGTTTAGGCAGATCTTCAGCAAAATCCTGCAATATATCCTAAACTAATCTCATTGTAGATCTTTGTTTGAGCTACATTCTGCAAAAATTAAAGCTGAGAACTGATTAGGAAGCAAATAGCCTCACATTCCATTTGAACATTTACTTGTGTTGGAGGATAAGTAAAAGCAAACCTGTGGGTGCACATTTTTATAAGTCAGTGTATGATACCCTCTGGTCTTTTTATACGGTATCACCAGAACTGGGCCTACAGGCTGCTTACACCCATGATTGTGTGGGAGCCTAAAGATCTGACCCCACAGAAAGCTCTCCTGTACTAGCCAGCTGTGAGGCTCCGAGTGGTCAGCATTAGGGTCATCCATTGTATTGAAGCATTGTAGTTCCAAAAGGCCCCTCTCAAAACTCAAACAATTTCAGAGAAGGTAATTGAATACGACAGATGGGAGTTTATTGAAGGAATAATGATAACTAATATTTATATGGGGCTTACTAGGTTCCAAGTATTTCACAGTTATACACTCATTTAGCCCTGTGAGTAAGGGATAGTCATTATCTCCATTTTTATAGAGGGAGAAACTGAGGCACAGAGGTTAAGTAACTTGCCCAAGGTCGCACAGTTGGTAAATGGAAGGGCTTGGATTCTAAGGCCAGGCATTCTGGCTCCAGTCTTAGCCTAATAACATTATGTATTAGTTTTCTACGGCTGCTGTAACAAATCACCATGAGTTCCATGCCTTAATACAAATTTATTATTTTATGGTTCTGTAGGTTAGAAGTCAAACATGGTTCTCACTGGGACAAAATCAAGATGCGGAAGAGCTGCATTTTTTTCCAGAGGCTCTGGGAGAGATTTTGTTCCTTTGCCTTTTCCAGCTTCTAGAGGCTGCCATGTTCCTTGGCTTGTGGCCCCTTCCTTCCTTGTCAAAGCCAGCAACAGCAGTTGAGTCCTTACATTGCATCACTTCAGTCTTACCTTGCTTCTATCTTCAATTCCCCTCCTCTGACTCTTCTGCCTTCCTCTTCCATTTTTAAGGACCCTTGTGATTACATTGGGCCCACCTGGATAATCCAGGCTAATCTGTCTCTCTTAAAGTCAGTTGATTAGCAACTGAAATTCCACCTGCAACATTTGTCCCCCTTTGCCATACAGCTTAACATAGTCCCAGATCCTAGGGATTAGGATGTGGACATCTTTGGGGGCACTTATTCTGCCTGGCACAGCTAGATAAATTTGCCGATCTGCAGAGACCCAAGGGTCTAGGATGGAGGACAGGCAAGTTTTTGTGGAGGAAAAAAAAGAAGGAAGGGAAGGTTGTGGCAGTAGGATTTGGGGACATTAAATGAAATAACATATGTAAAGTACTTAGTCCAGTGCCTGACACAATAGAAAGCACTCAATAATCTATAGTTATTGTTATTACTACAACTACTACAGTGAGCCGGGAGTACAATGAGAACCCTTGGGAGAATCTCTGAAAAGTTGCAGTCAGCGTATAAAGGGCAAGTTCAAGGTGACAAAGACTAATTTTTGCAAAGGTCGATATCTGAGCTGAATTGGAATAGCATTACTTTTAATCTAAATGTTACTCAGTGTTCTGGATATGTTATGAACTGAATGTTTGTGCTGCCCCTCCTGCCCCCCATCCCATGTGTTGAAATCTAATCCCCAGTGTGATGGAGTTAGGAAGTGGGGCCTTTGGGATGTAATTAGATCATGGCGGTGGAGCCCTCATGATGGGATTCCTGCGGAGAGACCAGAGAGCTAGCTCACTCTTTCCACCTTGCAAGGCTATAGTGAGAAGTCTGCAACTCTGAAGAGGGCCTTCACTACGACTTGACCATGCCAGCACCTTGATCTCAGACTTCCAGTTTCTTGGAAATAAATTTCTGTTGTTTATAAGCCACTCAGTCTAGGCTAATTTATTGTAGCAGCTTGAATGACTAAGTCAGGATACGTTATCTTTTCACATTTATTTATCAGTAACATCTGTGTATTTGATTTCTAAACTCAGCATAGCCATCTGAAAATAATGATTCTTCTAGCAGATGCCTTTTATTGTATTTTCTTTTCAGTGTTTGGGGCTTTTCTGTTGTTTCATCGATCTGAAATCTTTAGAGAGTCCTTCAGGCAAAGAGATGCTGAGATTGATGGAGGGAGGATTAACTTTCCTTTAGTGCCCCTTGATTTACAGCCTCTCAGACACTTGTTTTATTGCAGTCACTGATTTGGCATTAGGATTCTCAATATGCAGGTTGTTTTTATTGAACCATAGAGTCAGGGGAAATGTGTTTCTGTCCTGGAAAGTTTGAAACAGAGATGAAAATGAAACAAGCCACATAGCCTGAGATTTGTGCTTCTGAAGATGACATGGCTCCTTTGAAGTGGGATATAGCTTAATGAGTTCAGTTCAAGGGACAAACGATTTACCTAGCTAGTCATGTGGGAAAAGTGTACCTTTGGGTGTCTGGAGATCCAATAGGTATTTAGCTGTGTTTTCCTAGTATTTGTGGGACCAACTGTAAATAAGTCACTCAGAAATTGCCATTTATCCATCTGTAAATAAAGTCTTTTTCATTTATCAATTCATTCATTCAAATGTTTTTAATGTACTATTGTGTATGCCAAGGATTATACTGTAGTAGAGAAATATGTATGTTACTGTGTGTTCATATGTATATTTATGTATGTGTATATATATTTTTTCATTTAAATTTTTAACTTAAGCATGTTAAATTTGATGGGAAAGATGTTATTTTACTCTTCAAAGTGGCAAAAAGGCAATTTAAAGCATCTCTAGGAAAAAGGAAAATTTGCCAAGTTTAGGTACAATGAAATAAGGAGGGGTTAACATAAAAGGAAGGAAAGAGACTTGGAGCGCATGTGCGGGTAGATTGTATGTGATGTAATTACACCGTGCATGAGATCAGCAGCAGCAGCAGTGGTCAGAAGGAACAGGGGAAACCAGCGTAGCTCTGTGCTGCCTTCTTCGTCCATTGTCTCATTTGACCTTGGCAACAACTTTGCAACATAATTTCATTATCCTCACTTTACAGAAGTGGAACCCAGGCTCAGAGAAGTTAAATAGTTTACCCAGGGCTACACAGTAACAAGCAGACTTTGGGGTTAGAACTTAAATCTGCCTGATTTCAAACCTGAGCTCCTTCCATGATACCACAGCTAACATTTATCGAGCGCTCACCAGACATCTGGCCATCTATGAGGCTAGTAGTTTAGAGATGGAGAAATGCAACAGAGAGGGTAAGCCAATTCTGAGTTACACAGCTGGCAGAAGCAGGAAACCCTCCTGAACAGTCAGATGCCATGAGCTCACTCTTACCTACTCTGCTGGTGCCCTCACACTGAGGTGCTCATTTATCTTCATTAAGGTTTCGGGATGAAAGACAATAGAGTTATCTCTTTTAAATCCCTACTGTTGAATCTAAGAGAAGAGCAATCCTGCTTCTGACAATTTTAAGGCCTAAGGCAAGACTACAAATGAAGCCTATAGACCATATGTCTAAAAAATTAAGATTGTGTAACAAATTACGTTAACGATTAAGTACAACACAGCCTCTCCTCCTACCTTGTCAAATACACCTGCATAAAAACCTGGAAGTCCAAGTTCTCAGGATCCTCAGAGATCCGTTCCACTGGGGAGGTATGGGGGAAACTGTCTCCCCATCTATGGCCTGCCCTCTTCTCTTCCTACCCTTAGCTCCATCCCACGTTGAGGGTCCTCAGGCTCTTGCATGTGGACACCCCAACCCCATGTCCAGGTGCCATCCACATCCCCTGCAAGCAGCCTTGCTACTTGTCATGCATAGAGGTGTCTTCAGGAGGACAGACCTGGAGTAGAGGCCCACAAAGACTCAGAGGTGGGCTTAGGGCTTTTGGTGCAGGCTCTGGGTGGGCACATCCCATTGGCGTCACCAATACCTCACCCCACAGGGAGCAATACAGCAGGGGAAGGCCCATTTCTGAGCCCTCTAGAGTCCAGGGCTGGGGCAGGGTATTTCTTACTCTCATGTAAGAGTGGCACTGGGAGGGAGCAGGAGTTAAAGCTATGGTCTTTGTGAATAGTACTTTCAAATGACCACTAATTCAGGACCATGTCTTAGAAATGTCTTTATCTCTGAGAATAAACCTGATTCTTCTCATTTCCCACTTTCCTCACCCCTAATGTTGTACCCACACCATCAGTTTTGCGTTTCCCATTCCTGATTAATGAAATCACCACTGCATGTTGACCACCTTTGACACTACCATCTTCCTCACTATCCAAAATCATCTCCAAATCTTTTTGGTCCTGGCTCCTCAATTCTGACCTCACTGCCTTAGTGGAAGTGGCCACCAGCTGTTGCATGAACAATTATAAATCTCCCTACCTCCTCCACCCTTCCCCACTCCCAAATCTGTACAACATGCTCATGTCACAGGTCATTTTGCAAGGCTGATGACAAGCAGATTATGGGCTGGATTTCTACCCTACCTCATATCCTTAGTCATGTACCTTCAACAGTGAATAATATGCATTACCACATGTGGTAGCATTGCTTCCTTGCTTAACAGCTTTCGAAGATTCCCTAGGGCCTTTGAGATAAAGTTCAAACACTTTAGCATGGCACACAAAATTGTTTTTCAGTTTCTGGTCCCCTCCCACAGCCTCCTGGGCTGGATGGGCTGGACACTCCTACCACACATGGCAGTGGAAGTTACCTGACTATCCCATGACTATTGTACCTTCTTCCTAAGGTGTCTACTCTTTCCTCTCACTCTCCGGTGAAAGCCTGCTCTTCCCTCAGGAACTAGTTCAGGTGTGGTGTTTATGAAACCTCTACGTCTCATGCAGACGGCGTTAGACTTCTGGGCCCATTAGCCTTTGTAAATGCTTTGACTATGGCACTGATTATACTATATCACAATTATTTGTTTCTATGTCTCTGTGGTGCACAAAGCACAATTCAGCAGACAAAAGTCGTTAGGGGGAAGTTAGAGTCTTTACTCAAGTTTCCCAAAGAACACAAAGAGAAGCCAAGTACGTGGTCCTCAGCAACCACTTATCACATCCTTTCTTTTTCCTTCACACCCTTGTGTAACACCCCTGACAAAAACATTCCTCATCCATCCTAGCCTGCGTGGTTTTTCTTTCCTCTTCATTGTTCTGGTCCTCACCCAAGCCTCACCCCGCTCTCCCATCACTTTATTATGTGGACTGACATATCTTCTCCACAAAGGGAAGAAAAAAAACTGTCCTCTTTAGGAGAAAATGAATTAAACCATAAATTACTGGATTGTCTTTGTTGGATCAGAGACTGTGCCAGTCAGATTATGCTAGGCTCTGCTGCAGTAACAAACAAACCTGAAATCTCAGTGGCTTACATATTTCTTCCTTACATAACATGGTAGCTGTCAGCTGAGGCTATGCTTCACATGTCTTCTTTCTTCTGGGTTCTTGGCTAAAGCGGCAACCAGTACCTATGGCATACATTCTCATGGCAGAGGAGAAAAGTAGTGATAGAGCCACGCATCAGCCCTTAACATTTCTGCTCAGGTGTGGCATGTATCACTTCTCATATTCCTGTGGCCAAAACAAGTCTCATGGCCAAGCATGGGAATAGGGTGGGGAATTATACTTCTCCCCAAGGGAGGGGCTGCTAGTCCGTGATAATGGGTAGGGATGAAGAAACCTCACAAAGAAAAGCAGTAAATTGGGAATAATAATGCAGTTTACCCTGGAATACTCTATATGAATATTTTTTGTCCTGTCAGATTCATATACGGCATTAGTCTGTGAGCTCTCCTAGGGCTCAGATGATGTCTTGTACTTTTTTGCTCATTTTAAGTGTCTTTCATATAATTAGGAAGGGAAGTTTCCAAGCAAGTTAGCAAACACTTGGGGAGAAGATGGAAAAACTCTGTAGGGTAGAAATCAGAGTTGGGATTGGAATATTTCAAAATTCAAATTTGGAAACCATCTTTATGCTGTGGTGATATTCCTGTCAGATTAACAAGCAGGATAGGTAGACGTCTGCTTATGTGGTATGTGATTTCTAAGAGAGAGAGAAGGCCTCTTCCCCCCAGAATGTTTCTTTTTCTAGCTCCCTGTACCACTCAGGCTCCATTCAGGAAAACTGAAACCCAGTAGTTATTTTAACAGAGAGGCTAATATAGGGATTTGGTTACATAGGTATTGGAGAATTAAAAAGTCACAAAGGGAGCACAGAGGCCATGTAAATAACTGCAGGAAGTGAAGCAGCTCTGACCCTAGGACTAGAAGAACAGGAGGAAGAGGTTAGGGTTTGATAACCTAGAAGCTGATGAACCTAGAAGCTCAGAGCAGGGGCCCCTGGAGCTGAGCACCAGACCTCTGAGGGGGAGATGCTGCCCTGCTGGTGTCTCTAGGGTATGCGGCAATACAGTGAGTCTAGTTTGGAGAGTGTTTTTTTTTTTTTAATGGAAATTGGGGCCAACTGCCACTGTGAGGTTGAACTTTGACAGCAACAACAGGCAAACAGGAAAGACCAAGTCCCTTCACCCCCTTTTATTCCCTTCCAGTCTCGCTGTAGTGCCCCCTACTGGCAGAACATGTCAGAGAGCCAGCTGCAAAGTAGAACTGTAGTTGGCCAAGTCCGGACTCCAGCACCATAGAGAAGGGTATAGAAGAGAGAAGCTAAGAGATAAGTTAATGAACAGTATACTCTCTAATACCTGGAATTTTGCAATTTGAACTTTAATCCTTTGGTTAAAGTCATCTGTGTTTAAAATAAAAATATCCCTGGGAAAGATGAAAATTTTAATGTTATTCTTCATTTACACTCCATTATGAATAAATCTATCAGATCCCTTCTAGAGAGAGAAAATAAAGAAGTGGAAGGAAGAGCCATAGAGGGGGTACTTGGCTGTGGCAGGCATGGTGATAGGATGCCACTCAGATGGTAGAGGGGAACAAAGGTCAACAAAGGAAAAAGAAAGTGGGGATTAGGGAAGATAAATTTTACCAACTTCCAAATTTTGTAGATGCTTGGCCAAGTTTCTAGGTCTTTGCTGATCACAGTGAGATAAGTGAACTGCAGAAAAGTAGGCAGATCTCGCCCACGGTCAACACTTGGGCCGATTCAGCCCCAATAAGGCAATATAAAAACAAGACCCCTAATCAAGACCAGACTAAGACAGTAGCCTTGGACGAGTCACTGAATGATCAGTTGCCTAGGTAATTCATCAAAAAGTTGCTATTGACTGAGTTACTGTAGCCTCCTAATTAGTGGAAATCTGAGGCCTGGATTATTCTAAATTGGATTTTTCTGGCCTGAGGATTAATTGGGAAATCACTTATGTTTCCAAACTTACTTTTATAAACTTTTAAAAAATGATTTCCTCTTTATTCTGCCTCAATTTTGAATACAAATAAAAGTGGTCTCTAATAAATGTGAATATTGCAATGCTTTCGCATTTTCATTCTGAAGAGCTGTTTCACTTGGGTCAGCATCAAGCACCAGTTTTGTGACAGGCACTGTGTAGGGCTGGACAAAGATGAATGGATCATGGTTTTGGCCCTTGGGGATGCATGGTTGCGCTTACACAGCTCTGGAGTCTGTGAGGCTTGGGCCCCAAATCCTAGCTCTGAAACTCGGAAGCTGTACGATTCTGAGCTTCAGTTTCTTCATCTGTAAATTGGGAATAATAATAATACCCATGTAATATTGTGAACATTAGCAACATAGTATATCAATGCCTATGGTAAGTGTTCAATAAGTTTGTCTATTATTGTTAATAATATATGTACCTGTTATATAAACAGACAATTTTAGTATATGTGACTTCTCTATGTTGATTTTCACTGTTCAACCTAAAGATGGAAACAGTTTAGAATTGGTCTGAATTGTTACCAATTCCAGTATATCACTTTTTTCTCTTTTCCTCTTTTCTCCTCTTTCCTACAGCATTACTTCTCCTTTCCTTTCCCCCATTCTTTGCTCTTCCTGCCTTCTCTTCCTCCTCCGGACTTATCCAGATTACTGCCAGTCTCCCCAGTTCCCTTGGGTGTGTACACTTAGCCAACATCAAAGGTACTGTTTGGCCTGCTGTGTCTTACCTACAGTTTTTCAGCCTCTGGCCCAATTAATGCATATCCACATGTTAGGTAATTGACAGTTAAAAAATATTTATTGCTTCAATCAATGGTTCTCCAGCCTTTTTCTACCATGACACATGGTAATGTTTACTTATTCAACGCACTCTTTTGTGCTTCCCTGTTCCTCTAAAAAAGCACATTAGAATACATGGGAATAAATTAATGTTATTATAAAGGTAACTCAAATGTATTCTAATTTATTTTTTTAAAAATAATTCCTGCATTTAGGCACTCTAACCATTATTAGGGTTGAATTAGTGGTAACTCACCTCACCATTAATCATGTCACATCAGGATGTTGTGACATATGGGTAAATTAGACTCCCAAATCTGACTGTTGCTTCTTTCTTAAGACCCATTCAAACATACATGCCAGAAATGCCACTCCTAGGTATGTTCTCCCTTGAGAAACATTTGCACATGTGTATTTTACAGTGTTGTTTGTAATAATAAAACATTGGAAATAGACTAAATATCCATCAGCAGGACAACGAACCAAGAAACTGGAGTGTCCTCATACAGTAGACTTCTTAGCTGCAGGGTACCTTCTGTCAAAATGAATGAACCTCACATGGTTGCACAAGGAAAGCAAGTTGCAGAAGAATTAGTATAGCATGATACCATTTCTATAAAGCTTTAAAATGTATAATGCTATATTTTTAGGAATACTTGTTGAGGATTATAAAAAATATTCCTGATCATAGTTACTTCTGGGAGAGAGGAATGTAATGAGGAGGAGCACACAGTGGGACTTCATTTGTATTTTCAAACTTTTGTTTCTTACGTTAGTGAGTATATAGGTGTTTGATATTATTCTCGATCATTTTTGTATGTCTGAAAATATTTTATTAAAAGAGAAAGACTTTTCAATACCTGATTCGCTGGGGCCCATTAGCACTAGGAGGATCAGTAATCCCGATTAAAAGTGACAAATCAAGAGCTAATAATAAAATAATAAAACTACCATTTATGAGCATGATGTGTACACGAGTACACTGCGTACAATACTTGCTAATCCTCAAGCTTCTCTCTGAACTTTGTCTCATTTGAGAGAGAAGGAGACTGAGACTCAGAGACGTTACTTTCCTAAATTCAATGTTAGTGCTTGTCAAAACCAAGACTCTAACCCAGGTTTGTTTTACATTTCACCAATAAAGTAGATGTTATTATATGAGCTCTTGGGCTCAAAAAAGGAAATTCTATCTATCTGTGAGGCAGCTTCTTCCTCCAGAATTGGGAGAAAATAAATTTCTGTTTTTTAAGCCACCCAATCTGTAGCACTTTGTTATGGCAGCTGGAGCTGGCTAATACACGTATTTATTATACTTTGCCCTTTATTGATAGTTTGATTAGGTATAGAATTCTACATCCAGCCAAAATTCTCTTCCCTCAGAATTTTGAAGGTCTTGTTCCTTTGATTCAAAAATTTAATATTGCTACTGAGAACTTGAAAAGCATTCTAATTCCGAATTCTCTTCTATGTAACTTGTTTTCTCCTCTGTGGAAGCTTGAACAATCATCTCTGCATTGTTCTGAAACATAATAGTAATGTATCTTGATGTGACTCTTTGGTCGTCTATTTTACTGGATGCTAAGTGGGCCTTTCAACTTGAATACTCTTGTCTTTCAGTTCAGTGAAATTTTCTTGAATAACTCTTGAATTTTGTGGATGATTTGCTTTTTTTCCCTTCTTTATGAAATTTCTGTTTTTCAAATATTGGACTTCCTGACCTGATACTCTCATGTCTTTGTTTTCTCTCTCCTCTATTAATCTGTGTATTTTTGCCCTAGAACACTTCTTCAACTTATTTTCTAGAAGATTTCCTCAACTTATTTTAAGTGCTTCTATTGAGTTTTTAATTTCTGCTATCATTTCATTTTAGTGTCTAAGGGATATTTTTCTTTTTATAATATTCTGGCTTTTTAAAACTATATTTTGAGCTTTTTTTACATAAACAATATTTTCTCAACTTTCTGAGTAAAACTGTTGTTTTTATGTTTCATCACTCTACATAGCCTAATTTCCTCTAAGATATTTTTTCCTGGTTATTTTTGTTTGTCTCTTTGTATTATTCTTTTATGTTAATGGATTTCTTCAGATACCTTGTCATCTTTGGCTGACTGTCCGTATTTAAGAATAGAAAATGAAAAACTTTAGTAGAAGTTCAGAGTAACAGGTAGGGCCTGTCAACTGTGGGCTTCATTGTAGGGAAAGGGCTGGGTGGTTTCATTTTGGAGTCTATATTGTCATTATCTTTAGAGCTTTCATCTTAAGCCAGTCAGATTCCCCAGAGAAGTCTCTGCCAGTCTCCTGCTTGGAAAGTCAAGACCTGGCTGCCAATGTTCTGGAGTCAAAGTGGATGAAGACAGCCAGGAGTCTCAGCTTCCAGCATGCAAACATTTACTTGATCCTTCATTTTCATTATGGTATCCCTACCCCTAACCGTGCCTGATGTCTCATAGTTCATAGACTGCGTTACCCTAGTAAATAAAAATAGCCTCCATCTTCTGTTAGACTAGGGATAAGAATCTGGGGATCTAACTTCCTCCTAAACAGCTTTCAACTCGTACTCATTTTAGCATCCCCCTCACGCCACTTCTAGAGGTCACTGGTGTCCCACTTCTAAGATTTTGTAATATAAATATGATTGATGTTGGTTTTCCCCAAAGCTGGTTTAGGGTTCAGCTTTTTCTGGTCTCCTAATTCTCTTACCACTTGTCTGTCTGCTTTTCATATTGCAATGTTTTGTTGCTGTTGTTTTATGCTATCTTTGTTCTTTGAGGGTTTCTTTCTTTCTTTAAACACACACACACATTATTATCATTGTCATGAGGTTTTGAGAGAGAGCAAAATTGAATGCAAGTGTTTAATTTTCCATCTTTACCTGAAAGTCTCAAAAACAAATATTTCTTAATTTGTATTTAACACTCAGAGGACAAAGATGATATCATGAAGTACAATTTGAAATGATCATTGGAATAAGAAAAATGTCTCACATAGCTCTATATTCCAGTAGCTGGTCACCTTAATCCTAAAAAGAGGCTTGAAAATCTTTACCAAGCAATCAGAACTCTGAATATTATATATTTGACCTGATAATTGTCTCATCTTTTTTTTCACTCATAACAAAATATACTTAAGGTAAGAAGGTAATTATTGCACTGTGGTTGCCCAAAGCCCCAAAAAACTCAAAATAGGCCTTGTCACATCAAAATTAATTGGTTGCTTTGTTCCTATTTAGATTCCATTAACTTGACGACATAATTTAAGTGACAGTTAACTGTATCACCTTTGCTTCTCCTTGTTAAAAAGAAATCTCTAAAAGTCTAAGAAAATTTCCTGAAATATTTATTTTTAAAGCATTAACCTTCACTTTTCTTTTTGTATTATTATGTAATACAACGTCACCTATCAGAGAAGACTTATGTATCAGTCATCTATTGCTGCATAACAATCTACTGCAAAAGGTACTGACTTAAAATAAGACACATTTTATTTGCTCATGATTCTTTTGTTCCAGCAATTTGTGCTGGGTTCAGCGGGTCAGTTCTTCTACTGCTTTCACCTGGAGTCAACATATGGCTGCAATCATCTCTTTGCTCAGTTGGGCTTGACAATCCAAAGTGGTCTCACTCAGAAGTCCAGTGGTTTGTGCCCGCATGTGGCTGGATTTCTCCCTCCACATGGTCTCTTATCTTCAGAGAGGCTAGCTGAGGCTTCTTTACATGGCAGTCTTGGGACAGTATTCCAAGCAATTAAGAGTGGAAGCTGCAAAGCCTGGGCCTGGGCTCAGAACTCACAAAAATCATTTCTGCCACATACTGTTGATTAAAGCTAGTCACAAGTCTTGATCAGATTCAAGAGGTGAAGAGAAAAATTCTACCTCTTGGTGGAAGAAGCAAGAGATTCATATCACAAAGGAGTGTGTATATAGAGGTGGGAAGAATTGTGGCATTCTTTGCAATCTACTACAGTCTGCCTTCTGGCCATAATTTATTCACATTTCTCCCACATAGAAAATACAGTCATTCCCATCCCAGGATCCCCAAAAGTCCCATCCCAATATGGTGTCAGGCTTGACGTCCAGGATCTCAGGTTCCACATCAGGTTCCACTGGGGATGAGAATCCTTGGAAGCAGCTCTTCAGGTATGGTTCTTCTTGAACCAGAGACCTGTGAGTGAAAAAGGTTAACTGCCCCCTACATTTCCAACAGATAGTAGGGTGATGGACACAGGATAATTACCATAGATGCTTCCATTCAAAGTGGAGAGCAACAAGAAGTATATAGCAGTTACTGACGCAGTGCAGTTCTGAAATCCAGCAGGGCACATTCTTCAAGCTCCTCTACTCCAGGGCCAAGAAACATGCCTTGAATATTTATCTGGTCTGTTTCCTGCTTTGCCATATGCCTTAGATTTTTAAATTTATAAAGGTCAAGAAAGTGGTTATAATTATAAAGTAATTGTACAGTAGCATCTACAGGTAGTTAAATGCTTCTTGACAAAGTTACCATTTCCTCTTAAAGTTTTAAACTATGGGGATTTTCATACCTTTGAGGTTATTTGTTTTATCAATCTCAAATTCTATAATATAGATGTTAAACCAAGTTTAAAAACCCTCTTCATTGCTTGTATTTCCTCTAAAGGAGTACCACATACCAAGCTTAATTATAACAAGAAACTGATTTTGGGGATCTTCAAGAAAAAATGTAAAAATTTATCTGTAGTTTAATTTGACAATTTCTGGAACATTCAGTGGGCCTCTGGGTAATGGAGAACACGTGATCTATTTACTCAGGCCCTAGAGCAGGGGACAAGACAGTCCAAATCCTGTCTTTATAGAGCTTGCATTCTACAGGGCAAGGGGGCAGACAGTGAACATGTAGCCACATCCCCCACCTCCTATCCCAATAAAACAAATTTCAGAGAGTAAAACATAAGAAAATAAAACAAGGTACTGGAACAGAGAGAGAGTGACCTGTGGGGAAGGAGAGGGACTGTCTTACCTAGGATGGTAATGAGGTGACATTTAAGTAGATACCCAAAAGTCATGCGAAAATCTGGGAACAGCATGAGCACAAACCCTGGACAATAACAAGCTGGGTTATTTCAAGAAAAGAAAAAAGGGCAATGTTGTTTTACAACAATTAAGGGGGAAGAGGAGAGGAGATAAAGTTGCTGATATAGACAAGAACCAGGCCATATAATAGGATTTAGACCATGGAAAGGAGTTTGGGCTTTGTTCCAAATCTACGAGAAGTCATTGAAGAGTTTTACATAGAAGAGGGATAAGATTTTATTTATGTTTTAAGAGATCATTGCTATATAGAGAATGAACTAGGGGAGAAAGAGTAAAATTAGAATAGTTAAGATAGCTATTACAGTAGTTCTGGCAACAGCTTCAAAGCAAAGAGAGTGAGAATGATCAGATTCAGGATAACATTTGGGAAGAGGGACCCAAAACTTAATTGGATTTTGAACATGAGAGAAAGAGAAGATCAAGGATGAGTTTGAAGTTTGTGACTTGAGAAACTGGCTGCATAGTAGTGCCATTTTTTAAGATGGAAAAAACTAGGGGAAAAACAAATGTTTCTCTTACAAGAGAGCAGATCAAGAGTTCTGTTTGGAACGTGTTTAGCTTGTGTTGTCTCCTAGACTTCAGATGCACTGTCAAATAGGCAGGTGGATATATGGAGGACAGTCGTCTACCAACTAGGTTTGACAATCTATCTCAATACTTTATAGTCTCACTTTGTGACTGTCTAACCCCATCCTCAGGCAACTAAGACATTATGACCCTCGTTTTCCTGACTCATAACTGCATCCCAAAGAAACTCAATGACTTCCCCAGAGCCACACAGCTAAAATTAAAGAGCAGGACTTGAACCCAGGTCTTCTGGCAATCTGTACAGGGACCTGGAGGGTGCTTTCGCGCCTCACCCACTCACCTGCTTCAGTTTTTGTAGTCAAAGGGAGATGCAGGATAAGGATCTATCATTAAGGCTCTTCCCACATGCTCAAAGTATAGTCTACAATTTCTGTGTCGTCAATGTGGTATCTGCTGGCCACATGTAGCAATTTTAATTTTTATCAACGAAAATTAAATAAAAGTAAGAGTTCACTTTCTCAGTTGTGCTAGCCACAGTTTAAGTGCTCAATAGCAGCATGTGACTAGTGGCTATCATATTAGACAGCACAGATACGGAATATTTTTATTATCTCAGAAATTTCTATTCAACAGTATTGGACTCTAGACAATTCAAAGTAAAGTAATTGTGAAGAAAGTGAAGTGTAGTCTTATCTTCATAGTGTTGCCCTGAGAGGAAATTTTAGAAAAAGAAATGAGTTGTTATCTTCTTTAAAAGTGGCACACTTTATAATTAGCTAATTTTATACCCAGCTCTAATGAGCACCTTTCCCCAATTCACACCCTTGAATGTTTGTGTGTTTCTTCTTTTATCTAATACAGATAGCAGCTTCTCTGAGGAGAGGAGCTAGGTTCTTTCCACCTTTCCATTCTCTTCATTCAAAATACATATATACATAACACCCATGTCCCTTCCAACACTCCACCTACTTCCACACACAACACCCTCAGTCAATGCACAATGCTTTGCACAGAACAAGCAAAATGTTTGCTTGTTAAACAACCAGCATATTACAATGCTGTGGACACCTGGCCGCAGGAGAACCTATCAGTAAAGAGCAAATAGTTGCATCTCCAGATCTGTAACTAACCCCAATTTCACGGCATATTCCTTTTGCTTTTCCTCCTTTCCTAGCAAAGAGGAACTCAGGCATCTCACCAAGTGGAAACAGGGCTGTTCACCTCTGGAGAAAGCAGGAGAGTTAGAGACTAGAGGGAAGTCAGTGGGAGCTTCAGTCTCAAGTCTGCCCTTTACTTAGTGAGCTGGTCCTCGCAGGGCAAGATGGAAGCATCCAGAAAGCCCCATTCACACACACATGCACATAGGCAGACCTGTGCTCCCAGCAAGTCATCTTACAAATGAATGGGAAGATTCAGCACAAGACAGATGATTTTTGAATCCTCCCTTGTCCCCTGCTGGTTGTGTGACTTTTGGCATATTATATAACCCCTTTAAGAGTGTAGGATGAGAAGATATTATGTTTAGAGCCTTGACCACATTGTTGATCCTCCACCAGTTCAGAGTTTATTCCCTTCCTCACCTCTCAGGGTAAAGGTGAGAACAGATCTTGAACAGAAATTGCATTTTCCCTTTAAGATTTCTTTTTTAAAAAATATTTTCATTTTTTAAATTTATTTTTTAATTGCAGTAACATTGAATTATCACGTTATATAGCTTTCAGATATACATTGTAATACATTTCAAATTCTGTGTAGATTACATCATGTTCACCACCCAAAAACTAATTATAGTCCATCCCCTCACATGTGAGCCTAATCACCCCTTTTGCCCTCCTCCCCTTCCCCTATGGTAACCAACAATCCAATCTGCATTGCTATGTGTTTCTTTGTCATTATTTTTATCTTCTACTTACGAGTGAGATCATACGGTATTTGACTTTCTCCCTCTGACTTATTTCACTCAGCATAATACCCTCAAGGACCATCCATGTTGTCACAAATGGCCAGATTTCATCATTTCTTATGGCTGAGTAGTATTCCATTGTGTATAAATACTACATCTTCTTTATCCATTCGTCCCTTGATGGGCACCTAAGTTGCTTCCAAGTCTTGGCTATTGTGTATAATGCTGCAGTGAACATAGGGGTGCAAGTATCTTTATGCCTTTGCATTTTCAAGTTCTTTGGATAAATACCAAGCAATGGGATAGCTGGATCATATGGTAGATCTATCCTTAATTTTCTGAGGCTACTCCATACTTCTTTCCATAGTGGCTGCACCAGTTTGCACTCCCACCAGCAGTGTACGAAGGTTCCCTTCTCTCCACATCCTCTCCAACATTTGTTGTTTCCTGTCTTGTTAACTTTAGCCATTCTGACCAGAGTGAGGTGATACGGATGGCCAACAGGCATATGAAAAGATGCTCAACATCATTAGCTATCGGGGAAATGCAAATTAAGAAATTTTTCATTTTTTATAGGTAGTACTTGCATATGATAAAAATTTCCCACGTTTGTACTGCAAAGTTTCCTTCCTATTTTCCCAGCTCCCTAGATCTCCCCAGAGGCAACCAGTGTGTCCAGATGTGTATGTATCCTTCCATAGTCGTTCTATGCAGCACAAGCAAAAAATATGTCAATATGTTTATAGCTATGTACTTCCTTATATATGTATATTTTCCTCTTTGACCCAAGCAACTGTGTGACTGTTTTGAACCTTGTTTTTTCCCTGGAGTATCTTGGAGATTTTTTATATCTATAGTGAGCTCCCTTGATCTCTTTATAGCTGTAGAGTATTCCATTGTAGATTTGTACCATAATTTATCTTTTCCCCCACTGATGAGTTTTTTGGGTCATTTCTAGACTTTTGGTATTATAACCCATGCCATAATAAACATTATTGTACATATGTCACTTTGCATGTGGATCAATGTATTTGTAGAATAAATTTCTAAAATAGGAATTGCTGGGTCAAAAGATATGTAATGAGGATATACACATAATTTTGATAGACCTGGTCAAGTGGCCCTTATAGAATTTACACTAGTTTGCTGTCCCACCAGCAATGTATGAGAGTACAGCTGAGTTTCTAAGCCTGTGTGGAGTCCTGATACCTCAGAGACTTAACACCAAGTCTTACATTTGCCGGAACAGCTCAGCTTACGTCATGTGTGGGGGGTTTCATCTGAAGATAGTTATTTTAGCTAAGTGGCTAAGAAAAGCTTGAAAACCATGATGTAATAAATCACCACTGTTTCTTCTCTTAACCCTCCAGTTTGAAGGAGTGACAGAGGAAATGAGTTTGCACCACACCCTACTGGAAGATCCTTAGGCAGGCAATGTTGAGAGGAGGGTTCAGGTGATAGTTGGAAAGGTGGAGGAGGCAGAAAGATTTCCAGGAAGCAGGAGTAGAGGCTAAGGTATAAGGAGATGAGATTTAGTCTCTTAGTCCCCAATGGTAGCTAGTGTTCTCCAGAAGGTCAGCTCATTTGAGCCAACTTTAAGGGCTTGTCATGTGCCAAGCCCTGTACTAGTGCTGGGAATACAGAGATGAGCATGGCTGGTCCCTGCCCTCAAGAAGCTCACACAGAGAAGTCAGGCATGTAGGCAAACGAGTTCTATATAATGTCGTAGAAGCAATAGCAATGATATCAGTTAACTCTGAAAGCTTATTAAACACCAAAATCTGGGCTCAGCAGGCCTCATCATCTCACCTAATTCTACAAAATCTCCATGAGAGTGATTAGTGTTATCCCCATATCACAGTTGAAGAAACTGAGACCCAGAGAAGTTGAGAATGGTTCCAACATCACATAGTAAGTGAGAAAGCTGGGGTTTAGACTACAAGGTCTTAAGGGAAAGCAGGAGTGGTGTTCGAGCTAAAAATCCACCTCCCTCCTCCATTAAATGGTTCCTGCTTCCTTCTCTTTGTATAGCACCACTTCACTTTACAGGGTGAAGGGTGAAGGTCAGGGAAGACTCTTCGAGGGAGATATGAACTGAGCTGAGGCTTGAAGTTTGAGTAGAAGCAAAGAGAGCATTCCAAGCAGGGAAATTTTGAGCTGATCCCAAGAAAAGCCAACCTCCAGGAGTCAGGACATTTCTGGCACAGTGAGGCAGGTGAGTGGAGTGGATAGGAGGGCAGCCTCTGGAGCCATACTGCCTGAGTTCAAATCCTGTCTCTGCCCATTATTAGTTGAGTGACTTTGAGTGCATCACTTAGCCTCTCTGATTCTTCACCTGTCAGATGGGGCCAGAAAGTACTTACCTCCTGAGTTATTACAAGGATTGAATGAGTTAACATATCTGGAGTGCTTAGAATTGTGCCTGGCACATGCTCTGTATATTTGTTCCCACTATAGAATCTGCAGGCTCCAGCTACAACCTAGATGTAAGGAAGAGGAAAACAAAATTTTGGAGCTTGTATGTGGTACCTATTATAGAGAACTATTACATGAGCTCACAAAATGTAATGTGGTGCTATAAAAGGAGAAGGAAGCAGAAAACCATTTAATGAAGGAGGGACATGGGCTTTTAGCCTGAAATTGTCTTGTCAAGCATGGTCGTGCTTATCAGCTTTCAGTTATCATCTGAAATTGTGAGTCAAAAATGGGCTTTTTTATTTGTCGTCTATTTCTTTATGACACCTTTATTTGGTATTAAAACGTAATGGTCTATCTCAAATAAGGTGAAAAAGCAGAGGAGGATAGAATAAAAGGAAGCACACATTTGATGTAACTCTTGGTTTTTCTCCTCTTCCTCTTTGCTGTCATAAAATGTCCTCAGAAAA
The DNA here is from genome assembly GCF_041296235.1 of Equus asinus. Classification (NCBI taxonomy): domain Eukaryota; kingdom Metazoa; phylum Chordata; class Mammalia; order Perissodactyla; family Equidae; genus Equus; species Equus asinus. The sequence continues at coordinate 40,784,275 of NC_091793.1, forward strand.
CCCTAGAGAAAATATAAGATAATTGCTGCAGCTTCCTCATTCACCCACATAGCATTTATCTCTCATCTTTCAAGTCAAATTTCTTTTTTCTGAGAGCAGTATTCTATAACAGAATCCAAGAGAAGTGAAAGCAAGAGGAGAATACTTCTCCAAGGGGTTGGTTCATGTGATTTACATTTTGTCTTCATGTTGTCTGGCCTTTCACTTTTTTATGTTATCCCAAACTCACATTCCCACCTCTGTTCCCAAACCAAACCTCATGCCTGGACCACTATTTCTCGAGGCCAGTTTTATCTCTTCCTCCCATCATTTGAACAACTCTTGAGACTCCATCTTCTTGAAAAATGTTTAATAGCAATTTTCCCAATGTTAACCCTCCATGATCTTTGCTTACTGCTATTTAAAAACCCATACCTGTGCTATATACCAGCCTCTCACTAGATCCTGGGGCTAAAGAAATTATGACAATTCACCCTTTTGTCCTGAATGAGCTCTCAGTCTTATGTGGAAGAAAGGCAAGCAAAAGGAGGTTGATTCTGCCCATCTCTGCATACGATCATGTTTATTTCCTTTATTGTTTGTCTTCCTCATTAGATTGGAAGCCTCTCAAAGACAAAGATTTTATCTGTTTTGTTTACCACTGTGTTATCAGTACCCTACAGAGTGCTCTCAATGAATATTTGCTGAACGAATGAGTGAAAACAAATAAATGACAATACAGAATGA